>NW_027181771.1:18217717-18838091 GCF_029961685.1 Aristolochia californica
TAGGCATTTTTAACTGAGTGTTGACTCCCAAACCATAAGTCATTTCTAACAAAAATTATAGCCGTTACACATCATTAATCGATCAAAACATTTATGATGATCTATGATTGTTAGGTCCGCTTTTTGTAAATACGCAAAAAGTGGGTTGTTTGGCTCTAGTAAATATCACATGCACGTTAACTTAATAATTTAATTTTTTCTACTAAAAAATTTTGAATCATTAAGTGATTTGCATCTTCAACATGTTTCAGGCATGCATATCCATATTTAAAACATGTTAGGACCAATTAGAAATCTCTTTCTTATAAAATTCCACCAAGCTATTAGGGGTTGTACTAGTGGAATTTCCCAAACATGGATAACAAAACTTTGGTGTTCATTTTTAGTGTGTGAAATATTTTTCTTCACTTAAATTTATTATACTTTTCTTTTTTTGCATACTTAAACTCTAAAATTTTCATTTTGTTGTGATCTATTTGCCTTATCTTTTTGTTTACGAGAAAAATGGGATAGTGGAAACTCAAGTTTGGTTTTTGAAAAAAAATCTAACATCCAAAATGGAAATGCACAAATGCTCGAGAGAGATAATTCCAAAAAAGAATATGTAATTTTTAAGGATTGTAAACTCTTTTAGTATTTTATATATTAGGTTTTGCAATCATCGGAAAAGGGGGGGGCGAGGCATTTTTAATTGAGTGTTGTCTCCCAAACCATCAGTCATTTCTAACAAAAATTATAGCCATTACACAAGATTAATCGATCAAAATATTTACAATGATCTGTGATTGTTAGGGTCCGCTTTTTCTAAATAGGCAAAAATTGGGTAGTTTGGCTTTGGTAAATATCCCACCGCACGTTAACTTGAGAATTTAATTTTTTCTACTCCTTGAAATTTTTGGATCATTAGGTCATTTGCCTCTTCAACATGTTTTAGGCATGCATATCCATATTTAAAACATGTTAGGATCAATTAAAAATCTCTTTCTTATAAAATTCCACCAAGCTATTAGGGGTTTTACTAGTGGAATTTTCCAAACATGGATAACAAAACTTTGGTGTTCATTTTTAGTGCGTGAAATTATTTTCTTCTCTTACATTTATTATAGTTGTTAATTTTTTCATACAAAACTCCAAAATTTTCATTTTTTTGTGATCTAATTGCCTTATCTTTTTGTTTACGAGAAAAATGGGAGAGTGAAAACTCAAGTTTGGATTTTTAAAAGAAATGAACATCCAAAATGGAAATGCAAAAATGCTGAGAGAGATAATTCCAAAATGTATCTGTGATTTTTAAGGATTGTAAACTATTTTAGTTTTTTATATATTAGGTTTTGCAATCATCGGAAAAGGGGGGGGCGAGGCATTTTTAATTGAGTGTTGTCTCCCAAACCATAAGTCATTTCTAACAAAAATTATAACCGTTACACATCATTAATCGATCAAAACAATTATGATGATCTATGATTGTTAGGTCCGCTTTTTGTAAATAGGGAAAAAGTGGGTTGTTTTGCTCTAGTAAATAACCCACCGCACGTTAACTTGAGAATTTAATTTTTTCTACTCCTTGAGGGTCATTAGCATCTTCAACATGTTGCAGGTATCCATCTCCATATTTAAAACATATTAGGATCAATTATAAATCTCTTTGTTATAAAATTCTAGCATGCTATTAGGGGTTCTACTAGTGGAATTTTCCAAACATGGATAACAAAACTTTGGTGTTCATTTTTAGTGCTGGAAATAATTTTCTTCACTTACATTTATTATGGTTTTCATTTTTTTGCATAAATAAACTCTAAGATTTTCATTTTTTTGTGTTCTATTTGCCTTATCTTTTTGTTTACGAGAAAAATGGGAGAGTGAAAACTCAAGTTTGGATTTGAAAAAAAAATGAACAACCAAAATGGAAATGCACAAATGCTGAGAGAGATAATTTAAAAAAGTATGTGTGATTTTTAAGGATTGTAAACTCTTTTAGTTTTTATATATTAGTTTTTGCAATCAACAGAAAGGGGGGGGGGGGGGGGGGGGGGGGGGGGGGGGGCGGGCATTTTTAACTGTATTTTGACTCTGTTGAATTGATTGAAAAGGGAAATACTTCATTGACATCAATAACTTATTGTAATCAGAGTACATGAACCTCTATTTATAATAGAGGAAGGTAGTAGGGTCCAATTACAATAAAACTTCCCTTGTCCCAATTACACCCAAACTCTAACACTTAAGGTAAGTCCTAACATAATTAGGTAACTCAATATTGATAAAAGACAAATATAACTTAAAGTAACACTCTTCTTGGTCGTGACCCTAAGATAAAGATACTTTTGTGAGTCCTTCTTGATCTTCCAATTGATGTGATAATGATGCCAACTCATGGTAATCGTTGTGGGTCCTACTTCTTATGGGCCTGGGCCCATCTTGTGGGCCTTACTTGGTCGTGTTGCCCATCTTATAATAATCTACATATGTGGGCCTTCCTTGGTCGTTTGGGCATGATCTTATTTTCCAACACTCTCCCTCAAGCTGGGGATGAGAGAATAACATGAACTCCGAGCTTGCTGCAAATAATGTAAAAAATATTTTTGTATAAAATGGCACATCTTCCAATATGCCTTCATCTTGCAACATTCCCCCTCACGTTGTTGCGTCTTTCCATGAGGCCTTGTGGCATTATAAGTGAGACTAAAAATCACTCCTAGCCGGTAAGCCATTTCTTCATACTCCAGTCTTAATGCTGGATGTATGACATACCCCACTACTATCGGTAGTGTGTCTCTTGGGATTGATATGAAGTGTCAACCATCATATCCCTCCATAGGACAATGACTCTCTAGTGGTAGAAGACATAAAAGCCATTACAGGGGGGGGGGGGGGGGGGGGGGGGGGGGGTGTTGGATAACGTAGATGTAATCATAAGTTCCTCCATCATGGACTTCCAACCACAAATAATTTTCATCTTTTTGAAGGGGATGAAGTTCCACGGTCGTGGACTCCCAACCACAAAACAATTTGATCTTTTTGACGGGGTAAAATAAATGATGACATGAGGCCACCTCTTATTCTATAATAATGTCCCCAAAGAGACATAATAGCTGCAGTCAAAAATAACACGACCATCTTCCAACACATATAACACGAAATAAATAGTAAACTTTGTCAAAGAACCCATGAAATAATCTGATATAAAAATTTCTTCTTTAATGCACAAGCTTCATCTTTTGTGTTCTCCCTTTCTTGAATATTTTGGTCACATAAACTTATCCACAACATAAGGAATAAAATACCTCTTTCTTGCTCTTCTTCTACTTGTCCCCCTCAAGCTAAGAGGTAATGACAATTATCCCAGCTTGAACCAGATATCATAGATGTAGCAATAAACCCAAATAACAGAGATTTATAAATTATCCATCAAACCAGGGATAAGTGAGATATTTTCCTTATCAACTCAAAAAGTGACGCAAAACAATTGGCATAAATTCGGATTTTTCAATACAACAGAATACCAACATGACCTTTGATTCTTCCAATTCGAATATATCTTTCAATATAGATCAGATTGACATGAAATTTTTTCCTTCTGAAAGTAGACTTAAATAAATTTCATCCAAGTATAAAAATCTCTTCATAAAATATAATTATCAGATGATAAATAATATGATAGGTTTAAGTCTCTGTCATCTGGCCGAACTAAGTTCTATTTCTCCTATTTTTCAGAACGACCATGGACTCTTCCTAGATCAATATCACCTTATAAAAAACTCATACCGGGAATTGGTTAAATAGGTCAGAAAATAGACTTACAAACCTTTCTCTTGATATAAAATTATCTATATAAAGTCTGTTTCTTGATAGCTTAAAATACCTCGGAAGTTGAGTCTTTTTGCTGTGGCTAGAACCTCTTTTTCAATCTGACCTTTGCTGCTACAAATATCGATTTATCTTTGTACATAACTCAGATAAAAAATTGGTTGAATAGGTAAAAGAATAGACTTACAGATATTTCGTTTGATATATATTTTTGTATATAAAGTCTAGTTCTTGAGTGCAAAAAATACCTCGGAATCTGAAGATTACTGCTGCTGCTAAAACATTTTTGCAATCTGTCCTTCGCTGATTTAAATATCAATAAGTCTTTGTATATACCTCTGATTGGAACAAATCGTTCTTCTTTGGAAATTAAAATCAAATATATTTCCATCAATATATAATTTGAAATATTAAAAACTCCATATGGTGGTAAAAAATGTAAAGGAATCTACGAGTGTAGGGACTGAAAAAAATAACTACGAACCTAGACCTAGGGTTTAGGGTTTAGAGAAAAGGATCACATTACCTCCGTGAGTTGAGTATTCCATTGTGCATTTCCATTTTGGATGTTCAATTTTTTTTCAAATCCAAACTTGAGTTTTCACACTCCCATTTTTCTCGTAAACAAAAAGATAAGGCAAATAGATCACAACAAAATGAAAATTTTAGAGTTTATGTATGCAAAAAATTGAAAACTATAATAAATGTAAGTGAAGAAAATTATTTCCCGCACTAAAAATTAAAACCAAAGTTTTGTTATCCATGTCTGTGAAATTCCACTAGTACAACCCCTAATAGCTTGGTGGAATTTTATAAGAAAGAGATTTTTAATTCATCCTAACATGTTTAAAAATTGGATATGCATGCCTGAAACATGTTGAAGATACAAATGACCTAATGATCCAGAAATTTCAAGGAGTAAAAAAAATAAAATTCTCAAGTTAAGGTGCGGTGGGATATTTACAAGAGCCAAACAACCCACTTTTTGCCTATTTACAAAAAGCGGACATAACAATGATAGATCATCGTTAATGTTTTGATCGATTAATGAAGTGTAACGGCTATAATTTTTGTTAGAAATGACTTATGGTTTGGGAGTCAACACTTAGTTAAAAATGCCTTGCCCCCTCTTTTTCGATGATTGCAAAACCTAATATATAAAAAACTAAAAGAGTTTACAATCCTTAAAAATCACAGATACTTTTTGGCATTATCCCTCTCAGCATTTTTGCATTTCCTTTTTGGATGTTATATTTTTTTTCAAATCCAAACTTGAGTTTTCACTCTCCCATTTTTCTCGTAAAAAAAAAGATAACGCAATTAGATCACAATCAAATGAAAATTTTAGAGTTTATGTATGCAAAAAGTTGAAAATATAATAAATGTAACTGAAGAAAATTATTCCTCGCACTAAAAATGAGCACCGAAGTTTTGCTATCCATGTTTGGGAAATTCCATTAGTACAACCTCTAATAGTTTGGTGGAATTTTATAAGAAAGAGATTTCTAATTGATCCTAACATGTTTGAAATATGGATATGCATGCCTGAAACATGTTGAAGATGCAAATGACCTAATTATCTAAAAATTTCTAGGAATTAGAAATAATTAAATCTCAAGTTAATGTGTGGTGGGATATTTACTAGAGCCGAACATCCCAATTTTTGCCTATTCACAAAAAGCGGACCTAACAATTAGAGATTATCATGAATGTTTTGATGGATTACTGATGTGTAACAGCTATAATTTTTGTTAGAAATGAGTGATGGTTTTGGAGTCAACACTCAATTAAACATGCCCCCCCCCCCCCCCCCTTTTTTCGACGACTGCAAAACTTAATATATTAAAAACTAAAAGAGTTTAAAATCCTTTAAAATCACAGATACTTTTTGTAATTATCTCTCTCAGCATTTGTGCATTTCCATTTTGGATGTTTAATTTTTTTTTTAAATCCAAACTTGAGTCTTCACTACACCATTTTTCTCGTAAACAAAAGGATAAGGCAAATAGATCACAACAAAACAAAAAATTTAGAGATTATGTATGCAAAAAATTGAAAACTATCATAAATGTAAGTGAAGAAATTTATTTCACACACTAAAAATGAACACCAAAGTTTTGTTATCCATGTTCGGGAAATTCTACTCGTACAACCCCTAATAGCTTGGAGGAATTTTATAAGAAAAAAATTTCTAATTGATCCTAACGTGTCTTAAATATGGATTTGCATGCATGAAACTTGTTGAAGATGCAAATGACCTAATGATCCAAAAATTTATAGGAATAGAAAAAATTAAATTCTCAAGTTAACGTGCGGTGGGATATTTACGAGAGCTAAACAACCCACTTTTGGCCTATTTAGAAAAAGCGGACCTAACAATCATAGATCATCGTAAATGTTTTGATCGATTAAATTGTGTAACGGCTATAATTTTTGTTAGAAATGACTTTTGGTTGGGAGACAACACTCAAATAAAAATGCCTCGCCCCCCCTTTTCAAATGATTGAAAAACCTAATATATAAAAAGCAAAAAGAGTTTAAAATCCTTAAAAATCACAAATATGTTTTGGAATTATCTTTCTCAGGATTGTTGCATTTTCTTTTTGGATGTTCAATTTTTTTTACAATCCAAACTTGAGTTTTCACTCTCCCATTTTTCTCGTAAACAAAAAGATAAGGCAAATACATCACAACAACATGTAAATTTTAGAGGTTATGTATGCAAAATATTTAAAACTATAATAAATCTAAGTGAAGAAAATTATTTCACGCACTAAAAATGAACCCCAAAGTTTTGTTATCCATGTTTGTGAAAATTCCACTAGTAAAACCCCTAATAGCTTGGTGGAATTTTATAAGAAAGAGATTTTGAATTGATCCTAACATATTTTAAATATGGATATGCATGCCTGAAACATGTTGAAGACGCAAATTCTCAAGTTAAGGTACGGTGGGATATTTACCAAAGCCAAACAACCCAATTTTTGCCTATTTAGAAAAAGTGCACCTAACAATCACAGATCATTGTAAATATTTTGATCAATTAATCTTGCGTAATGGCTATAATTTTTGTTAGAAATGACTGATGGTTTGGGAGACAACACTCAATTAAAAATGCCTCGCCCCCCCTTTTTCGATGATTGCAAAACCTAATATATAAAAAACTAAAATAGTTTACAATCCTTAAAAATCACAGATACATTTTGGAATTATCTCTCTCAGCATTTTTGCATTTCCACTTAGGATGTTCAATTTTTAAAAAAATCCAAACTTGAGTTTTCACTCTCCCATTTTTCTCGTAAACAAAAAGATAAGGCAATTAGATCACAAAAAAATGAAAATTGTGGAGTTTTGTATGAAAAAATTAACAACTATAATAAATGTAAGAGAAGAAAATAATTTCACGTACTAAAAATGAACACCAAAGTTTTGTTATCCATGTTTGGGAAGTTCCACTAGTACAACCCTTAATATCTTGGTGGAATTTTATAAGGAAGAGATTTGTAATTGATGCTTACATGTTTTAAATATGGATATCAGGCATAAAACATGTTGAAGATGCAAACGACCTAATTATCCAAAAATTTCAAGGAGTACAAAAAACTAAATTCTCAAGTTAACGTGCGGTGGGATATTTACCAGAGCAAAACAACCCAGTTTTTGCCAATTTACAACAGGCGGACCTAACAATCATAGATCATCGTAAATTTTTTGATCGATTAATGATTTGTAACGGCTATAATTTTTGTTAGAAATGACTTATGGTTTGGGAGACAACACTCAGTTAAAAATGCCTCGCTCTCTCTGTTTCGATGATTGAATATATAAAAAACAAAAAGAGTTTACAATCATTAAAAAACATAGATACTTTTTGGAATTATCTGTCTCAACATTAATGCATTTCAATTTTGTATGTTCAATTTTTTTTCATATCCAAACTTGAGTTTTCACTCTTCCATTTTTCTCATAAAGAAAAAGATAAGGCAAATAGATCACAAGAAAATGAAATTTATTGAGTTTATGTATGCAAAAAATTGAAAACTTTAAAGAATGTAAGTGAAGAAAATTATTTCACGTACTAAAAATGAACATCAAAGTTTTGTTATCCTTGTTTGGGAAATTCCACTAGTACAACCCCTAATATCTTTGTGGAATTTTATAAGGAAGAGATTTGTAATTGATGCTTACATGTTTTAAATATGGATATGCATGCCTGAAACATGTTGAAGATGACGACCTAATGATCCAAAAATTTCAAGGAGTACAAAAAAATAAATTCTCAAGTTAACATGCGGTGGGATATTTACCAGAGCAAAACAACCCAGTTTTTGCCTATTTACAACAGGCGGACCTAACAATCATAGATCAACATAAATTTTTTAATTGATTAATGATGTCTAACGACTATAATTTTTGTTAGAAATGACTGGTGGTTTGGGAGTCAACACTCTGTTAAAAATACCTCGTCCTCCCTTTTTCGATGAATGCAAAACCTAATTTATATAAATCTAAAAGAGTTTAAAATCCTTAAAAATCACAAATACTTTTTGGAATTATCTCTCTCAACATTTGTGGATTTCCATTTTGGATGTTCAATTTTTTTTCAAATCCAAACATGAGTTTTCACTCTCCCGTTTTTACTTGTTAACAAAAAGATAAAGCAAATAAAACACTACAAAATTAAAATTTTATACTTTATGTATGGAAAAAATTGAAAATTATATTAAATGTAAGTGAAGATAATTATTTCACGCGCTAAAAATGAACACCAAAGTTTTGTTATCCATGTTTGGGAAATTCCATAAGTACAACCCCTAATAGCTTGGTGGAATTTTATAAGAAAGAGATTTCTAATTGATCCTAACATGTTTTAAATATGGATATGCATGCCTGAAACATGTTGAAGATGCAATTGACCTTATGATCCAAAAATTTTGAGTAGAACAAATTAAATTTTGAAATTAACGTGCGGTAGGATACTTACTAGAGCCAAACTACCAACTTTTTACCTATTGACAAAAAGCGGACCTAACAATCATAGATCAATGTAAATTCTTTGATCAATTAAATTGTGTAACGGCGATAATTTTTAATTAGAAATGACTTTTGGTTTGGGAGACAACACTCAGTTGAATATGCCTCACCCCCCCTTTTTCGATGATTTCAAATATATAAAAAACTAAAAGAGTTTACAATCCTTAAAAATCATAGATACTTTTTGTAATTATCTCTCTCAGCATTTGTGCATTTCCATTTTGGATGTTCAATTTTTCTTTAAATCCAAACTTGATTTTTCACTCTCCCATTTTTCTCGTAAACAAAATGTAAAGGCAAATAGATCACAACAAAATGAAAATTTTATAGTTTATGTATGTAAAAAATTGAAAACTATAATAAATTTAAGTGAACAAAATTATTTCACGCACTAAAAATGAACACCAAAGTTTTGTTATCCATGTTTGGGAAATTCCACTAGTACAACCCTCGCTTGGTGGAATTTTATAAGAAAGAGATTTGTAATTGATATGCATGTTTGAAACATGTTTTAAATATGGATATGCATGTTTGAAACATGTTGAATATGCAAATGATCGAATGCTCCAAAAATTTCGAGTAGAAAAAATTAAATTCTCAAGTAAACGTGCAGTGGGATATTTACCTGAGCCAAACAACCCTGTTTTTGCCTATTTACAAAAAGCGGACCTAACAATCATAGATCATCATAAATGTTTTGATCGATTAATGATGTCTAATGGCTATAATATTTGTTAGAAATGACTGGTGGTTTGGGAAACAACACTCAGTTAAAAATGCCTCGCACCTCCTTTTCCATTGATTGCAAAACCTAATATATAAAAAAATAAAAGAGTCTAAAATACTTAAAAATATCAGATATTTTTTTTAATTATCTTTCTCAACATTTGTGCATTTCCATTTTGGAGATTCAACTTTTTTTTAAATCTAAACTTGACTCTTCACTCACCAATTTTTCTCGTTAACAAAAAGATAATGCAAATAGATCACAACGATGTGAAACTTTTAGAGTTTATGTATGCAAGAAATTGAAAACTATAATAAATGTAAGTGAAGAAAATTCTTTCACGCTCTAAAAATGAACGCCAAAGTTTTGTTATCCATGTTTGGGAAATTTCACTAGTACAACCCCTAATAGCTTGGAAGAATTTTATAAGAAAGAGATTTCTAATTGATCCTAACATGTTTCAAATATGGATATGCATGCCTGAAACATGTTGGAGATGCAAATGATCTAATGATCGGTGGGATATTTACCAGAGCCAAACCACCCACTTTTTGCTTATTTACAAAAAGCAAACCATACAATCATAGATCATCATAAATGGTTTGATCGATTAATGATGTGTAACGGCTATAATTTTTGTTAGAAATGACTGATGGTTTGGGTGACAACTCTCAGTTAAAAATGCCTCGCCCCCCTCTTCCGATCATAGCAAAACCTAATATATAAAAAATTAAAAGAGGTTACAATCCTCAAAAATCACTGATACATGTTGGAATTATATCTGTCAGCATTTGTGCATTTCTATTTTGGATGTTCAATTTTTTTTTCAATTCCAAACTTTAGTTTTCACTCTCCCTATTTTCTCATAAACAAAATGATAAGGCAAAAAGATCACAACAATGTGAAAATTTTGGAGTTTATGTATGCAAGAAATTGAAAACTACAATTAATGTAAGTGAAGAAAATTAGTTCTCGCACTAAAATGGAACACCAAAGTTTTGTTATCCATGTTTGGGAAATTCCACTAGTACATCCCCTAATAGCTTGGAGGAAATTTATAAGCAAGAGATTTCTAATTGATCCAAACATGTTTTAAATATGGATATGCATGAATAAAACATGTTGAAGATGAAAATGACCCAATGAACCAAAAATTTCAAGCAGTAAAAAAAATTAAATACTCAAGTTAAAGTGTGGTGCTATATTTACCTGGGCCAAACAAACCACTTTTGGCCTATTTACAAAAAGCAAACCTAACAATCATTGATCATCATAAATATTTTGATCGATTAAATTGTGTAACTACTATAATTTTTATTAAAAATGAATTTTGGTTTGGGACACAACACTCAGTTAACAAAGCCTTGCTCCCCCTTTTTCGCTGATTGCAAAACTTAATTTATAAATAGCTAAAAGAGTTTACAATCCTTAAATATCACAGATTTTTTTTACAATTATCTCTCTCAACATTAGTGCATTTCGATTTTGGATGTTCAATTTTTTTTCAAATCCAAACTTGAGTTTTCACTCTCCCATTTTTCTCGTAAACAAAATGATAAGGTCAATAGATCATAACCAAATGAAAATTTTAGAGTTTTTTTTATGAAAAAAATTGAAAACTAAAATAAATGTAACTGAAGAAAATTATTTCACGCACTAAAAATGAACACCAAAGTTTTGTTATCCATGTATGGGAAACTCCACTAGTACAACCCCTAATAGCTCGGTGGAATTTTGTAAGAAAGAGATTTCTAATGGATCCTAACATGTTTTAAATATGGATATGTATGCTAAAAACATGTTGAAGATGCCAATGACCTAAGGATTGAAAATTTTCAAGGAGTAGAAAAAGTTAAATTCTCAAGTTAATGTGCGGTGGGATATTTACTGGAGCCAAACAACCCACTTTTTGCCTATTTAAAAAAACGGACCTAACAATCATAGATCATCGTAAATGTTTTGATCAATTAAATTGTGTAACAGCTATAATTTTCGTTAGAAATGACTTTAGGTTGGGAGACAAAACTCAGATAAATATGCATCGCCCACCCTTTTTCGATGATTGCAAAACCTATTATATAAAAAGCTAAAAGAGTTTACAATCCTTAAAAATCACAGATACTTTTTGGAATTATCTCTTTTAGCATTTATGCATTTTAGTTTTGGATGTTCAATTTTTTTTTCAAATCCAACCTTGGGTTTTCTCTCTCCCATTTTTTATGTCAACAAAAAGATAAGGCAAATAGATCACAAAAAATGTAAATTTAAGAATTTATGTATGAAAAAAATTGAAAACAATAATAAATGTAAATGAAGAAAATTATTTCATGCACTAAAAATGAACACCAAAGTTTTGTTCTGCATGTTTGGGAAATTCCACTAGTGCAACCCCTAATAGCTTGGTGGAATTTTATAAGAAAGAGATTTCTAATTGATCCCCACATGTTTTAAATACGGATATGCATGCCTGAAGCATATTGAAGATGAAAATGACCTAATGATCCAAAAATTTCATGCTGTAGAAGATATTAAATTTTCAAGTTAACATGTGGTGGGATATTTACCACAGCCAAATAACCCACTTTTTGCCTATTCACAAAAAGCGGATGTACCAATCATTGATCACCGTAAATGTTTTGTTCGATTAAATTGTGTACGGCTATAATTTTTTTTAGAAAAGGCTTTTGGTTTGGGAGACAATACAGAGTTGAAAATGCCTCCTCTCGCACCCCCCCCCCCCCCCTCCCCCCCTCCCCTCCTCCTCCTCCTCTTTCTCTGATGATAGCAAAACATAATATATAAAAAAAATAAAAGAGTTTACAATCATTAAAAATAAAAGACACTTTTTGAAATTATCTCTATTTGCATTTGTGCATTTCCATTTTGGATGTTCAATTTTTTTTTAAATCCAAACTTAAGTTTTCAATCTGCCATTTTTCTCGTAAACAAAAAGATAAGGCAAATAGATCACAACAAAATGAAAATTTTAGAGTTTATGTATCCAAAAAATTGAAAACTATAATGAATCTAAGTGAAGAAAATTATTTCATGCACTAAAAATGAACACCAAAGTTTTGTTATCAAAGTTTGGAAAATTCCACCAATACAACCCCTAAAAGCTTAGTGGAATTTTATAAGAAAGAGATTTCTA
The DNA here is from genome assembly GCF_029961685.1 of Aristolochia californica. NCBI lineage: Eukaryota > Viridiplantae > Streptophyta > Magnoliopsida > Piperales > Aristolochiaceae > Aristolochia > Aristolochia californica. The sequence goes on from NW_027181771.1 coordinate 18,230,437, forward strand.
ATTGATCCTATCATGTTTTAAATAAGGATATGCATGCCTGAAACATGTTGAAGATGCATATGACCTGATGATCCAAAACTTTCAAGGAGTAGGAAAAATTAAATTCTCAAGTTAATGTGCGGTGTGATATTTACTAGAGCCAAACAATCCAATTTTTGCCTTTTTACAAAAGGCAGACCTAACAATCATAGATCATCCTAAATATTTTAATCGATTAATCAGGTGAAATGGCTATAATTTTTGTTAGAAATCACTTATGGTTTGGGAGTCAACACTCAGTTAAAAATTCCTCCCCCCCCCTTTTCCAATGATTGCAAAATCTAATATATAAAACACTAAAAAAGTTGCCAATCCTTAAAAATCTCATATACTTTTTAGAATTATCCCTCTCAAAATTTTTGCATTTCCATTTTGGATGATCAATTTTTTTTTTCAAATCCAAACTTTAGTTTTCACTCTCCCATTTTTTTTTGAAAAAAAAAGACAAGGCAAAACGATCACAACAAAATGAAACTTTTAGTGTTTATGTATGCAAAAAATTGAAAACTATAATAAATGTAAGTGAAGAAAATGATTTCACGAGCTAAAAATGAACACCAAAGTTTTGTTATCCATGTTTGGGAAATTCCAACAACCCCTAATAGCAAGAAAGAGATTTATAATTGATCCTAGCATGTTTTAAATATGGATATCCACGCCCGAAACATGTTGAAGATGACAATACCAAATGATCCAAAAATTTGAAGGAGTTGAAACAGTTAAATTCTCAAGTTAACGTGCGGTGGGATATTTACTGGAGCCAAACAACCCACTTTTTTCCTATTTACAAAAAATGAACCTAACAATCATAGATCATCGTAAATGTTTTGATCGATTAAATTGTGTAAAGGCTATAATTTTGTTAGAAATGACTTTTGGTTGGGAGACGACACTCAAATAAAAATGCCTCGCCCCCCCTTTTCCAATGATTCCAAAACCTAATATATAAAAAGCTAAAAGAGTTTACAATCCTTAAAAATCTCAGATACTTTTTGGAATTATCTCTCTCAGCATTGTTGCATTTCCATTTTGGATGTTCAATTTTTTTTACAGTCCAAACTTGAGTTTTCACTCCCCCATTTTTCTCATCAACAAAAAGATAAGGCAAATAGATCACTACAACTTGTAAATTTTAGAATTTATGTATGCAAAAAGTTTAAAACTATGATAAATCTAAGTGAAGAAAATTATTTCACGCACTAAAAATGAACACCAAAGTTTTGTTATCCATGTTTGTGAAATTTCACTAGTAATGAACACCAAAGTTTTGTTATCCATGTTTGTGAAATTTCACTAGTACAACTCCAAATAGTTTGTTGGAATTTTATAAGAAAGAGAATTCTAATTGACCCTAACATGTTTTAAATATGGATATGCATGCCTGAAACATGTTGAAAATGCAAATGACCTAATGATCCAAAAATTTCGAGTAGAAAAAATTAAATTCTAATGTTAACGTGCGGTGGGATATTTACCAGAGCCATAAAACCCACTGTTTGCCTATTCACAAAAAGCGGACCTAACAATCATAGATCATCGTAAATTCTTTGATAAATTAAATTTTCTACAGGCTATAATTTTAGTTAGAAATGACTTTTGGTTTGGGAGACAACACTCAGTTGAAAATGCCTCGCTCCCCATTTTCGAAGAATGCAAAAGCTAATATATAAAAAACTAATAGAGTATAAATTCTTTAAAAATAATAGATTCTTTTTTGAATTACCTCTCTCAGCATTAGTGCATTTCAATTTTGGATGTTCAATGTTTTTTCAAATCCAAACTTGAGTTTTCACTCTCCCATTTTTCTCGTAAACAAAATGATAAGGCAAATAGATCACAACCAAATGAAAAGTTTAGAGTTTATTTTTGCCAAAAATTGAAAAAAATAATAAATGTAACTGAGGAAAATAATTTCACACAGTAAAAATGAACACCAAAGTTTTGTTATCCATGTTTGGGAAATTCCACTACAACCCCTAATAGCTTGGTGGATTTTTATAAGAAAGAGATTTCTAATTGATCCTAACATGTTTTAAATATGGATATGCATGCCTCAAACATATTGAAGATGCAAATGACCTAATGATCCAAAAATTTCAAGAAGTAGAAAAAATTAAATTCTCAAGTTAACGTGCGGTGGGATTTTTACCAGAGCCAAACAATACTGTTTTTGACTTTTTACAAAAAGCGGACCTGACAATCATATATCATTGTAAATGTTTTGATCGATTAATGATGTGTAACGACAATAATGTTTGTTAGAAATGATTGATGGTTTGGGAGTCAATACTGAGTTAAAAATGCCTTGCGCCCCCTTTTCCGATGATTGGAAAACCTAATATATAAAAAGCTAAAAGAGTTTAAAATCCTTAAACATAAAAGATTCTTATTGGAATCATCTCTCTTAGCATTAGTGCATTTCCATTTTGGATGTTCAATTTTTTTTCAAATCCAAACTTGAGCTTTCACTCTACCATTTTTCTCATAAACAAAATCATAAGGCAAATAGATCACAACCAAATGAAAATTTTAGAGTTTATGTATGTAAAAAATTGAAAAATATAATAAATGTATGTGAGAAAAATTATTTCACGCACTAGAAATGAACACTAATGTTTTGTTATCTATGTTTGGGAAATCAACTAGTACAACAGCTAATAGGTTGGTTGAATTTTATAAGAAAGAGATTCAAATTGATCCTAACATGTTTTAAATGTGGATATGCATGCCTGAAACATGTTGATGATGCAAATGACCTAATGATCCAAAAATTTCAAAGAGTTCAAAATCCTTAAAAATCACAAATATGTTTTGGAATTATCTTTCTCAGGATTGTTGCAATTTCATTTTGGATGGTCAATTTTTTTTACAATCCAAACTTGAGTTTTCACTCTCCCATTTTTCTCGTAAACAAAAAGATAAGGCAAATAGCTCACAACAACATGTAAATTTTAGAGGTTATGTATGCAAAATATTTAAAACTATAATAAATCTAAGTGAAGAAAATTATTTCACGCACTAAAAATGAACACCAAAGTTTTGTTATCCAAGTTTGGGAAATTCCACTAGTACAACCCCTAAAAGCTTAGTGGAATTTTATAAGAAAGAGATTTCTAATTGATCCTAACATGTTTTAAATAAGGATATGCATGCCTGAAACATGTTGAAGATGTATATGACCTAATGATCCAAAAATTTCAAGCAATAGGAAAAATTAAATTCTCAAGTTAACGTGCGGTGTGATATTTACTAGAGCCAAACAATCCAGTTTTGGCCTTTTTACAAAAGGCGAACCTAACAATCATAGATCATCCTAAATGTTTTGATCGATTAATCATGTGAAACGGCTATAATTTTTGTTAGAAATCACTTATGGTTTGGGAGTCAACACTCGGTTAAAAATGCCTCGCTCCCCCTTTTCAATGATTGCAAAACCTAATATATAAAAAACTAAAAAGTTTACAATCCTTAAAAATCTCATATACTTTTTAGAATTATCACTCTCAAAATTTGTGCATTTCCATTTTGGATGATCAATTTTTGTTTCAAATCCAAACTTTAGTTTTCACTCTCCCATTTTTTTTGTAAAAAAAAAAAAGATACGGCAAATCGATCACAAAAAAATAAAAATTTTAGTGTTTATGTATGCAAAAAATTGAAAACTATAATAAATGTAAGTGAAGAAAATGTATGCACGTGCTCAAAATGAACACCAAAGTTTTGTTATCCATGTTTGGGAAATTCCAACAACCCTTAATAGCAAGAAAGAGATTTATAATTGATCCTAGCATGTTTTAAATATGGATATGCACGCCCGAAACATGTTGAAGATGAAAATACCAAATGATCCAAAAATTTGAAGGAGTTGAAAAAGTTAAATTCTCAAGTTAACGTGCGGTGGGATATTTACTGGAGCCAAACAACCCACTTTTTTCCTATTTACAAAAAGCGAACCTAACAATCATAGATCATCGTAAATGTTTTGATCGATTAAATTGTGTAACGGCTATAATTTTTTGTTAGAAATGACTTTTGGTTGGGAGACAACACTCAAATAAAAATGCCTCACCCTCCCCTTTTCCAATGATTGTAAAACCTAATATATAAAAAGCTAAAAGAGTTTACAATCCTTAAAAATTTCAGATACTTTTTGAAATTATCTCTTTCAGCATTGTTGCATTTCCATTTTGGATGTTCAATTTTTTTTACAATCCAAACTTGAGTTTTCACTCTCCCATTTTTCTCGTAAACAAAAAGATAAGGCAAATACATCACAACAACATGTAAATTTTAGAGGTTATGTATGGAAAATATTTAAAACTATAATAAATCTAAGTGAAGAAAATTATTTCACGCACTAAAAATGAACACCAAAGTTTTGTTATCCATGTTTGTGAAATTCCACTAGTACAACCCCTAATAGCTTGGTGGAATTTTATAAGAAAGAGAAATCTAATTCATCCTATTGTGTTTTAAATTTGGATATCCATGCCTGAAACATGTTGAAAATGAAAATGACCTAATAATCCAAAAATTTCAATGAGTTGAAAAAATTAAATTCTCAAATTAACGGGAGGTGGGATATTTACCAGAGCCATAAAACCCACTTTTTGCCTATTCACAAAAAGCGGACCTAACAATCATAGATCATCGTAAATGCTTTGATCAATTAAATTCTGTAATGATTTAATTTTAGTTAGAAATGACTTTTGGTTTGGGAGACAACACTCAGTTGAAAATGCCTCGCACCCCATTTCCGAATAATGCAAAAACTAATATGTAAAATACTAAAAGATTTTAAAATCCTTAAAAATAACTTATTCTTTTTTTTTGTTATCTCTCTCAGCATTAGTGCATTTCTATTTTGGATGTTCAATTTCTTTTCAAATCCAAACTTGAGTTTTCACTCTCCCATTTTTCTCGTAAACAAAATGATAAGGCAAATAGATCACCACAAAGTGAAAATTTCACTCTCCCATTTTTCTCATAAACAAAAAGATAAGGCAGAAAGCTCACAACAACAAGTAAATTTTAGAGTTTATATATGAAAATAATAGAAATCTATAATAAATATAAGTGAGGAAAATTATTTCACGGACTAAAAATGAACAGCAAAGTTTTGTTATCCATGATTTGGAAATTCCACTAGTACAACCCCTAATAGCTTGGAGGAATTTTGAAAGAAAAAGATTTCTAATTGATCATAACATGTTTTAAATATGGATATGCATGCCTGAAACATGTTGAAGATGCAAACGACGTAATGATCCAAAAATTTCAAGTAGAAAAAATTAAATTCTCAAGTTAACTTGTGGTAGGATATTTACTAGAGCCAAACAAGCCACTTTTTGCCTATTGACAAAAAGTGGACAAAACAATCATAGATCAACGTAAATGTTTTGATTGATGAAATTGTATAACGGCTATAATTTTTAATTAGAAATGACTTTTGGTTTGGGAGACAACACTCAGTTGAATATGGCTCGCCCCCCTTTTTTGATGATTGCAAATATATAAAAAGCTAAAAGAGTTTACAATCCTTAAAAATCATAGATACTTTTTGAATTATCTCCCTCAGCATTTGTGCATTTCCATTTTGAATGTTCAATTTTTCTTTAAATCCAAACTTGATTTTGCACTCTCCCATTTTTCTCATAAACAAAATGATAAGACAAATAGATCACAACCAAATGAAATTTTATAGTTTATGTATGTAAAAAATTGAAAACTATAATAAATGTAAGTGAACAAAATTATTTCACGCACTAAAAATGAACACCAAAGTTTTGTTATCCATGTTTGGGAAATTCCACTAGTACAACCCCTAATAGCTTGGTAGAATTTTATAAGAAAGAGAGTTGTAATTTATCCTAACATGTTTTAAATATGGATATGCATGCCTGAAACATGTTCAAGATGCAAATGACCTAATGATCAAAATATTTCAAAGAGTAGAAAAAAAAAAATTCTCAAGTTAATGTGCGGTGGGAAATTTACCAAAGCCAAACAACCCAGTTTTTGCCCATTTACAAAAGTGGACTTAATAATCATAGATCATCGTAAATGTTTTGATCAATTAATGATGTCTAATGGCTATAATTTTTGTTAGAAATGACTGGTGGTTTGGGAGACAACACTTACTTAAAAATGCCTCGCCCCCCCTTTTCCGATGATTGCAAAACCTAATATATAAAAAAACTAAAACACTTTAAAATCCTAAAAAATCTCAGATACTTTTTGTAATTATCTCTCTCAGCGTTTGTGCATTTCCATTATCGAGGTTCAATTTTTTTTTAAATACAAACTTGAGCTTTCACTCCCCCTTTTTTTCTCATAAACAAAAAGATAAGAAAATAGATTACAACAAAATGAAAATTTTAGGCTTTGTGTCTGTAAAAAATTGAAAACAATAATAAATTTAAGTGAAGAAATTTTTTTCACGCATTACAAATGAACACCAAAGTTTTGTTATCCATGTTTGTGAAATTCAACTAGTACAACCCCTAATAGCTTGGAGGAATTTTATAAGAAAGAGAACACCAAAGTTTTGTTATCCATGTTTGGGAAATTCCACTAGTACAACCCTTAATAGCGTGAAGGAAAGTTATAAGCAAGAGATTTCTAATTGATCCTAACATGTTTTAAATATGGATATGCATGTCTGAAACATGTTGAAGATGCAAATGACCTAATGAACCAAAAATTTCAAGTAGTAGAAAAAATTAAATTCTCAAGTCAATGTGAGGTGCTATATTTACTAGAGCCAAACAACCCCCTTTTTGCCTATTTACAAAAAGCGGACCTAACAATCATAGATCATCGTAAATGTTTTGATTGATTAAATTGTGTAACGGCTATAATTTTTTTTAGAAATGAATTTTGGTTTGGGAGACAACACTAAGTAAAAATACCTCGCTCCCCCTTTTTCGATGATCGCAAAACTTAATTTATAAATATCTAAAAGAGTTTACAATCCTTAAAAATCACAGATTCGTTTTGGAATTATCTCTCTCAGCATTAGTGCATTTCCATTTTGGATGTTCAATTTTTTTTCAAATCCAAAATTCAGTTTTCACTCTCCCATTTGTCTTGTAAACAAAATGATAAGGTCAATAGATCACAACCAAATGAAAATTTTAGAGTTTATGTATGCAAAAAATTGAAAACTACAATAAATTTAACTGAAGAAAATTATTTCACGCACTAAAATTGAAGACCAAAGTTTTGTTATCCATGTTTGGAAAATTCCACTTGTACAACCCCTAATAGCTTGGTGGAATTTTATAAGAAAGAGAATTCTAATTGATCCTAACATGTTTTAAATATGGATAGGCATGCCTGAAACATGTTGAAGATGCAAATGACCAAATGACCCAAAAATTTCAAGGAGTAGAAAAAGTTAAATTGTCAAGTGAACGTGCGGTGGGATATTTACTGCACCCAACACAACCCACTTTTTTCCTATTTAAGAAAAGCGGACCTAACTCAGATAAAAATGCTTCACCCACCCTCTTTTGATGATTGCAAAAACTAATATAAAAATAAAAAAGAGATTACAATCCTTAAAATGCACTGATACTTTTTGGAATTATCCCTCTCATTATTTGTGCATTTCTATTTTGGATGTTCAATTTTTTTTTAAAATCCAAACTTGATTTTTTACTCTCCCATTTTTCTCGTAAACAAAAAGATAAGGCAAATAGATCACAACAAAATGAAAATTTTAGAGTTTATGTATGCAAAAAATTGAAAACTATAATAAATGTAACAGAAGAAAATATTTTCACGCACTAAAAATGTACACCAAAGTTTTGTTATCCATGTTTGGGAAATTCCACTAGTGTAACCCCTAACACCTTGGTGAAATTTTTTAAGAAAGAGATTTCTAATTGATCCTAACAAGTTTTAAATATGGATATGCATGCCTAAAACATTTTGAAAATGCAAATGACCTAATGATCCAAAAATTTGAAGGACTAGAAAAATTAAATTCTCAAGTTAACGTGTGGTGGGATATTTACCAGAGCCTAACAACTTAATTTTTGCCTACTTACAAAAAGCAGACCAAACAATCATAGATGTTTTGATCGATTAAAAAGTGTAACGGCTACAATTTTTGTTAGAAATGACTTCTGGTTTGGGAGACAACACTCAGGTGAAAATACCTTGCCCCTTCTTTTCCGAAGATTGCAAAACCTAATATATAAAAAACTAAGAGATTTTACTATCCATAAAAGTCACTGATACCTTTTGGAATTATCTCTCTCTGCATTTGTGTATTTCAATTTTGGTTGTTCAATTTTTTTTCAAATCCAAACATGAGTTTTCACTCTCCCATTTTTCTCGTAAACAAAAAGATCAAGCAAATAGATCACAACAAAATGAAAATTTTAGAAATTATGTATGCAAAAAACTTTAAAACTATAACAAATGAAAGTGTAGAAAATTATTTCACGCTCTAAAAATGAACACCAAATTTTTGTTATCCTTGTTTCGTAAATTCCACTAGTACAACCCCTATTAGTTTGGTGGAATTTTATAAGAAAGAGATTTCTAATTGATCCTAACAAGTTTTAAATATGGATATGCATGCCTGAAACATGTTGAAGATGCAAATGACCTAATAATCCAAAAATTTCAAGGAGTAGAAAAAATTAAATTCTCAAGTTAACGTGCGTTGGGATATTTACCATAGCCAAACAACCCACTTTTGGCCTATTCACAAAAAGCGGACCTAAGAATCATTGATCATCATAAATGTTTTGATCGATTAATAATGTGTAACATCTGTAATTTTTGTTAGAAATGACATATGGTTTGGGAGTCAGCACTCTGTTAAAAATGCATCCCCCCCCCCCCTCCTCCTTTTTTGAAGATTGCAAAACCTAATATATAAAAAACTAAAAGAGTTTACAATCCATAAAAATCACTAATACTTTTAGGAATTATCTCTCTCAGCATTTGTGCATTTCCATTTTGGATGTTCAATTTTTTTTTAAAAATCCAAACATGAATTTTTATTCTCCCATTTTTTACGAAAACAAAAAGATAAGGCAAATAGATTACAAAAAATATGAAAATTTTAGAGTTTATGTATGCAAAAAATTGAAAAAAATAATAAATGTAACTGAAGAAAATTAATTTGCGCACTAAAATGAACACCAAAGTTTTGTTATCCTTGTCTGAAGAAAATTATTTCACGCACTAAAAATGAACAACAAAGTTTTGTTATCCATGTTTGGGAAATTCCACTATTACAACCCGTAATAGCTTGGTGGAATTTTATAAGAAAGACATTTCTAATTGATCCTAACATGTTTTAAATATGGATATGCATGCATGAAACATGTTGAAGATGCAAATGATCTAATGATCCAAAAATTTCAAGGAGAGGAAAAAATTAAATTCTCAAGTAAATGTGTGGTGGGATATTTACCAGAGCCAAACAACCCAGTTTTTACCTTTTTACAAAAAGTGGACCTAACAATCATACATCATCATAAATGTTTTGATCGATTAAAGATGTGTAACGGCTATATTTTTTGTTAGAAATGACTTATGGTTTGGGAGTGAACACTCAGTTAAAAATGCCTTGCCCCCCTTTTCCGATGATTGCAAAACCTAATGCATAAAAAACTAAAAGAGTTTAAAATCCTTAAAAATCTCAGATACTTTTTGTAATTATCTCTCTCAGGATTTGTGCATTTCTATTTTGGATGTTCAGTTTTTTTTCAAAACCAAACTTGAGTTTTCACTCTCCCGTTTTTCTTGTAAACAAAAAGATAAGTCAAATAGATCACAACACGTTGAAAATTTTAGAGTTTATGTCTGCAAAATATTGAAAACTATAATAAATTTAAGTGTAGAAATTTATTTCACGCACTAAAAACGAACACCAAAGTTATGTTATCGATGTTTGGGAAATTCCACAAGTACAACCCTTAATAGCTTGGTGGAATTTGTAAGAAAGAGGTTTCTAATTGATCCTAACATGTTTTAAAGATGGATATGCATGTCTAAAATAGGTTGAAGTTGAAAATGACCTATTGATCCAAAAATTTCAAGGAGTAGAAAAAATTAAATTCTCAAGTTAAAGTGCGGTGGGATATTTACCAGAGTCAAACAACCCACTCTTTGCTTATTCACAAAACGCAGACCTAACAATCATAGATCACCGTAAATGTTTTGATCAATTAAATTGTGTAACGGCTATAATTTTTGTTAGAAATGATTTTTGGTTTGGGTGACAACACTCAGTTGAAAATGCCTCGAAGATTGCAAAAACCTAATATATAAAAAACTAAAAGAGTTTACAATCCATAAAAATCATTAATAATTTTTGGAATTATCTCTTTCAGCATTTGTGCATTTCCATTTTGGATGTTCAATTTTTTTTCCAATTCAAACATTAGTTTTTAGTCTCCCATTTTTCTCGTAAACAAAAAGATTAGGGAAATAGATTACAAAAAAATGAAAATTTTAGGGTTTATGAATGTAAAAGATTTAAAACTATAATAATTTTAAGTGAAGAAAATTCTTTCATGCACTAAAAAGGAACACCAAAGTTTTGTTATCCATGTTTGGGAAATTCCACTATTACAGCCACTAATAACTTCGTGGAATTTTATAAGAAAGTGATTTCTAATTGATCCTAAAAAAATTTAAATATGGATATGCATGCTTCAAAACATGTTGAAGATGCAAATGACCTAATGATCCAAAAATTTCAAGGAGTAGAAAAAATTAAATTCTCATGTTAACATGCGATGGGATATTTACCAGAGCAAAACAACCCTGTTTTTTCCTATTTACAAAAAGCGGACCTAACAATCATAGATCATTGTAAATTTTTTATCGAATAATGATGTGTAACATCTACAATACTTTTTTAGAAATGACATATGGTTTGGGAGTCAACACTCAGTTAAAAATGCCTCGTCCCCCTTTTTTCGATGATTGCATAACCTAATATATGAAAAACTAAAAGATTTTACAATCCTTAAGAATCTCAGATACTTTTTGTAATAATCGTGCTCAAAATTTGTTCATTTTCATTTTGGATGTTCAATTTTTTTTCAATTCCAGACTTAAGTTTTCACTGTCCCTTTTTTCTCGTAAACAAAAAGATAAGGCAAATAGATCACAACAAAATGAAAATTTTAGAACTTATGTATGAAAAAAATTGAAAACTATAATAAATTTAAGTGAAGAAAATAGTTTCATGCACTAAAAATGAACACCAAAGTTTTGTTATCCATGTTTGGAAAATTCCACTATTACAACCCCTAATAGCTTGGTGGAGTTTTTAAAGAAAGAGATTTCTAATTGATCCTAACATGTTTTGAATATGGATATGCATGCCTGAAATATGTTGAAGATGCAAATGACCTAATGATCCAAAAATTTCAAGGAGTAGAAAAACTTAAATTCTCAAATTATCGTGCGGTGGGATATTTACTAGAGCCAAACAAGTTTTGGCCTATCTAAAAAATGCGGACCTAACAACCAGAGATCATCGTATATGTTTTGAGCATTTAAGTTGTGTAATGGCTATAATTTTTGTTAGAAATGACTTTTGGTTTGGGAGACCACTCAGTTGAAAATGCCTCACCCCCCCCCCCCCCCCCCCCCCCCCCCCCCCCTTTTCCGAAGATTGCAAAATCTAATATATAAAAAACTAAAAGAATTTACAACCCAATAAAATCACTGATACTTTTTGGAATTATCTTTCTCAGCATTTGTGCACTTCCATTTTGGAAGATCTATTGTTTTTAAAAATCCACACTTGAGTTTTCATTTACCCATTTAACTCGTAAACAAAAAGATATGGGAAATAGATCACAAAAAAATAAAAATTTTATAGTTTATGTATGCAAAAAATAGCAAACTATAATAAATGTAAGTGAAGAAAGTTATTTCACGCACGAAAAATAAAAACCAAAGTTTTGATATGCATGTTTTTAAAATTTCACTAGTACAACCCCTAATAGCTTAATGGAATTTTATAAGAAAGAGATTTCTAATTGATCCTAACATGCTTTAAATATGCATATGCATGCCTGAAACAAGTTGAAGATGCAAATGACCTAATGATCCAAAATTTTCAAAGAGTTGAAATAATTAAATTCTCAAGTTAACGTGAGGTGGGATATTTATCAGAGCAAAACAACACACTTTTTTCCTATATACAAAAACCGGACCTAACAATCATAGATCATGGTAAATGTTTTGATCAATTAATGATGTGTAATGGCTATAATTTTTGTTTAAAATGACTTATGGTTTGGGAGTCAACACTCAGTTGAAAATGCCTCGTCTTCCCCTTTTCCGATGATTGCAAAACCTAATATATAAAAAACTAAGAGTGTTTACTATCCTTATAAATAACAGATAATTTTTGGAATTATCTCTCTCAGCATTTGTGCATTTCCTTTTTGGATGTTCAATTTTTTTTCAAATACAAACATTAGTTTTCTCTTTCCAATTTTTCTCGTAAAAAAAAAAAGATAAGGCAAATAGATCACAACAAAATGAAAATTTTAGACTTTATATGTATGCAAAATATTTAAATCTACAACAAATATAAGTGCATAAAATTATTTCACGCAATAAAAAAAGAACACTAAAGTTTTGTTATCCATGTTTGGGAAAATCCACTATCACAACCCTAATAGCTAGGTGGAATTTTATAAGAAAGAGAATTCTAATTGATCCTAACATTTTTTAAATATGGATATGAATGCCTAAAACATGGTGAAGATGCAAATGACCTAATAATCCAAAAATTTTGAGTAGAAAAAATTAAATTCTCATGTTAACATGCGATGGGATATTTACTAGAGCCAAACAACCCAGTTTTGGCCTATTTACAAAATGCTGACCTAACAATCATAGATCATCGTATATGTTTTGAGCATTTAAATTGTGTAACGGCTATAATTTTTGTTAGAAATGACTTTTGGTTTGGGAGACAACACTTAGTTGAAAATGCCTCAACCCCCCCCCCCCCCCCCCCCCCCCCCCCCCCCTTTTCCGAAGATTGCAAAATCTAATATATAAAAAACTAAAAGAATTTACAACCCAATAAAATCACTGATACTTTTTGGAATTATCTCTCTGAACATTTTTGCATTTCCATTTTGGATGATCTATTGTTTTTTAAAATCCAAACTTGAGTTTTCACTCACCCATTTTACTCGTAAACAAAAAGATATGGGAAATAGATCACAACAAAATAAAAACTTTATAGTTTATGTATGCAAAAAATAGAAAACTATAATAAATGTAAGTGAAGAAACTTATTTCACGCATTAAAAATAAAAACCAAAGCTTTGATATTCATGTTTTTGAAATTCCACTAGTACAACCCTTAATAGCTTAATGGAATTTTATAAGCAAGAGATTTCTAATTGATCCTAACATGTTATAAATATGGATATGCATGCCTGAAACAAGTTGAAGAAGCAAATGACCTAATGATCCAAAAATTTCAAATAGTTGAAAAAATTAAATTCTCAAGTTAACGTGTGGTGGGATATTTATCAAAGCCAAACATCACACTTTTTGCCTATATAAAAAAATCGGACCTAACAATAATAGATCATCATAAATGTTTTGATCGATTAATGATGTGTAATGGCTATAATTTTTGTTTGAAATGAATTATGGTTTGGGAGTCAACACTCAGTTGAAAATGCCTCGTCTTCCCCTTTTCCGATGATTGCAAAACCTAATACATAAAAAACTAAAAGTGTTTACTATCCTTATAAATCACAAATAATTTTTGGAATTATCTCTCTCAGCATTTGTACATTTCCTTTTTGGATGTTCAATTTTTTTTCAAATACAAAAATTAGTTTTCTCTTTCCATTTTTTCTCGTAAACAAAAAGACAAGGCCAATAGATCACAACAAAGTGAAAATTTTAGACTTTATGTATGCAAAATATTTAAAACTATAACAAATGTAAGTGCATAAAATTATTTCACACACTAAAAAATGAACACCAAAGTTTTGTTAACCATGTTTGGGAAAATCCATCATCACAACCCTAATAGCTAGGTGGAATTTTATAAGAAAGAGATTTCTAATTGATCCTAATATTTTTTAAATATGGATATGCATGCCTAAAACATGGTGTAGATGCAAATGACCTAATAATCCAAAAATTTCAAGGAGTAGAAAAAATTAAATTCTCATGTTAACATGCGATGTGATATTTACCAGAGCCAAACAACCCAGTTTTTGCCTATTTCCAAAAAGCGGACCTAACAATCATAGATCATCGTAAATGTTTCGATTGAATAATGATGTGTAACAGCTACAATTTTTGTTAGAAATGACTTATGGTTTGGGAGTCAACACTCAGTTAAAAATGCCTCGCCCCCCCTTTTTTTGATGATTACATAACCTAATATATGAAAAACTAAAAGAGTTTACAATTCTTAAAAATCACAGATACATTTTGTAATAATCGTGCTCAACATTTGTTCATTTTCATTTTGGATGCTCAATTTTTTTTCAAATCCAAACTTGAGTTTTCACTCTCTCTTTTTTCTTGTAAAGAAAAAGATAAGGCAAATAGATCACAACAAAATAAAAATTTTAGAGTTTATGTTTGCAAAAAATTGAAAACTATACTAAATGTTAGTGAAGAAAATTATCTCATGCACTAAAAATGAACACCAATGTCTTTTTTATCAATGTTGGGGAAATTCCACTAGTACAACCTCAAAGAGCTTGGAGCAATTTTATAAGAAACAAATTTCTAATTGATCCTAAAATGTTTTAAATATGGGTATGCATGCCGAAAACATGTTGAAGATGCAAATGATTAATGATCCGAAAATTTCAAGGAGTAGAAAAAATTAAATACTCAAGTGAACGTGTGGTGGAATATTTACCTGAGCTAAACAACCCACTTTTTTCCTATTCACAAAAAGCGGACCTAACAGTCATAGATCATCGTAAATGTTTTGATAAATTAAATTATTTAATGGCTATAATTTTATTTAGAAATGACTTTTGGTTTGCAGTTGAAAATGACAGCCACCCCCCCCCCCCCCCCCCCCCCCCCCCCCTTTTTAGAAGATTGCAAAACCTAATTTATAAAAAACTAAAAGAGTTTACAATCCATAAAAATCACGGATACTTGTTAGAATTATCTCTTTCATCATTTGTGCATTTCCATTTTGGATCTTCAATTTGTTTTTTAAATCCTAACATGAATTTTTACTCTCCCATTTTTCTCGTAAACAAAAAGATAAGGCAAATAGATGACAACAAAATAAAAATTTTAGAGTTTATGTCTACAAAAAAATTGAAAACTATAATAAATGTAAGTGAAAAAAATATTTTCACGCACTAAAAATGTACACAAAAGTTTTGTTATCCATGTTTGGGAAATTCCACTAGTACACCCCCTAATACCTTAGGGGAATTTTATAAGAAAGAGATTTCTAATTGATCCTAAAAGTTTTAAATATGGATATGCATGCCTGAAACATGTCGA
Source organism: Aristolochia californica (assembly GCF_029961685.1). Taxonomy (NCBI): domain Eukaryota; kingdom Viridiplantae; phylum Streptophyta; class Magnoliopsida; order Piperales; family Aristolochiaceae; genus Aristolochia; species Aristolochia californica. The sequence continues at coordinate 18,245,986 of NW_027181771.1, forward strand.
AGATGCAAATGACCTAATAATCCCACTTTTTTTATTATTGCAAAAACTAATATATTATAAACTAAAAGAGTTTACAATCCTTAAAAATCACATATATATAATTGTTTGGGAAATTCGACAAGTACAACCCCTAATAGTTTTGTGGAATTTTATATGAAAGGGATTTCTAATAGATCCTAACATGTTTTAAACATGGATATGCATGCCTGAAACATATTGAAGATGCAAATGACCTAATGATCAAAAAATTTCAAGGAGTAGAAAAAAATAAATTCTCAAGTGAATGTGCGTTGGGATATTTACCAGAGCCTAACAACCCACTTTTTGCCTATTTACAAAATGCGGACTAACAATCATAGATCATCGTAAATGTTTTGATCTATTAATGATGTGTAACAGATATAACTTTTGTCATTAATGACTTATGGTTTGGGAGTCAACACTCATTTAAAAGTGCCTCGCCCCCCCCTTTTCCGTTAATTGCAAAACATAATATATAAAAAACTAAAAAAGTTTATAATCCTTAAAAATCACATATAATTTTTGGAATTATCACATTCAGCTTTTGTGCATTTCTATTTTGGATGTTCAATTTTTTTTCAAATCCATCCATGAATTTACATTATCCCATTTTTCACGTAAACAAAAAGATAAGACAAGTAGATCACAACAAAATGAAAATTTTAGAGTTTATGTCTGTAAAAAATTGAAAACTATAATAAATGTTAGTGAAGAAAATTATTTCACACTCTAAAAATGAACACCAAAGTTTTGTTATCAATGTTTGGGAAATTCGACTAGTACAACCCCTAATAGTTTGGTGGAATTTTATAAGAATGAGATTTCTAATAGATCCTAACATGTTTTAAATATGGATATGCATGCCTGAAACATGTTGAAGATGCAAATGACCTAATGATCAAAAAATTTCAAGGAGTAGAAAAAAATTAAATTCTCAAGTTAACGGGCGTTGGGATATTTATCAGAGCCTAACAACCAACTTTTTGCCTATTTACAAAAAGTGGACTTAACAATCATAAATTATCATAACTGTTTTGATCGATTAATAATGTGTAACGGCTATAAATTTAGAGAGAAATGACTTAATGTTTGGGAGTCAACACTCTGTTAAAAATGCCCCACCCCACACCCCCCCCCCCCCCCCCCCCCCCCCCCCTTTTCCAATGATTGTAAAACCTAATATATTAAAAAATAAAAGAGTTCACAATCCTTAAAAATCACATAAACGTTTTGGAATTATCACACTCAGCATTTGAGCATATCCATTTTAGATGTTCAATTTTTTTTCAAATCCAAACATGAATTTTCACTTTCCCATTTTTCACGTAGACAAAAAGATAAGGCAAATAGATCACAACAAAATGAAAATTTTAGATTTTAAGTTTGAAAAAAATTGAAAAATATAATAAATGTTAGAGAAGAAAATTATTTCACACACTAAAAATGAACACCAAAGTTTTGTTGTCAATGTTTGGGAAATTCGACTAGTACAACCCCCTAATAGTTTGGTGGAATTTTATTAGAAAGAGATTTCTAATAGATCCTAACATGTTTTAAATATGGATATGCATGCCTGAAACATGTTGAAGATGCAAATGACCTAATGTTCCAAAAATTTCAAGGAGTAGAAAAAATTAAATTCTAAAGTAAACGTGCGTTGGGATATTTAATAATGTGTAACGACTATAGTTTTTGTTATAAATGACTTATGGTTTGGTAGTCAACACTCTGTTAAAAATGCCTTGCCTCCCCTTTTCCGATGATTGCAAAACCTAATATATTAAAAACTAAAAGAGTTTACAAACCTTTAAAATCACATATACTTTCTGGAATTATCACAGTCAGCATTTGTGCATTTCCATTATGGATGTTCAATTTTTGTTCAAATCCAAACATGAATTTTCACTATCCCATTTTTCATGTAAACAAAAAGATAAGTAAAATAGATCACAACAAAATTAAAATTTTAGAATTTATGTATGTAAAAATAGAAAACTTTAATAAATTTGAGTGAAAAAAATTATTTCACGCACAAAAAATGAACACCAAAGTTTAGTTATCCTTGTTTGGGAAATTCCACTATTACAACCCCTAATAGCTTGGTGTAATTTTATAAGAAAGAGATTTCTAATTGATCCTAACGTGTTTTAAATATGGCTATGCATGCCTGAAACATGTTGAAGATGAAAATTACCTAATGATCAAAAAATTTCGAGTAGAAAAAATTGAATTCTCAAGTTAACGTGTGGTGGGATATTTACAAGAGCCAAACAACCCAGTTTTTGCCTTTTTAAAAAAAGCGGACCTAACAATCATACATCATCATAAATGTTTTGATCAATTAATGATGTGTTACAGCTATAATTTTTGTTAGAAAATGACTGATGGTTTGGTTTGTGGGTCAACATTCGGTTAACAAAGCCTGTGCACCCCCACCCCCCCCCCCCCCCCCCCCCCCCCCCCCCTTTTCGATGATTGAAAAACTTAATATATAAAAAACTAAAAGAATTTACAATCCTTAAAAATTTCAGATACTTTTTTTAATTATCTCTCTCAGCATTTGAGCATTTCCATTTTGGAGGTTCAATTTTTTTTCAAATCCAAACTTGAGTTTTCACTCACCCATTTTTCTTGTAAACAAAAAGATAAGGCAAATAGATCACAACGATGTGAAAATTTTAGAGTTTATGTAAGCAAGAAATTGAAAACTAAAATAAATGTAAGTGAAGAAAATTACTTCTCGCACTAAAAATGAACACCAAAGTTTTGTTATCCATGTTTGGGAAATTTCACTAGTACAACCCCTAATGGCTAGGAGGAATTTTATAAGCAAGAGATTTCTAATTGAACCTAACATGTTTTAAATATAAATATGCATGTTTGAAACATGTTGAAGATGCAAATGACCTAATGCACCAAAAATTTCAAGCAGTGGAAAAAATTAAATTCTCAACTTAACGTGCGGTGCTTTATTTACCAGAGCGAAACAACGAACTTTTTGTCTATTTACAAAAAGCGGACCTAACAATCATAGATCATCGTAAATGTTTTGATCGATTCAATTGTGTAACGGCTATAATTTTTTTTAGAAATGAATTTTGGTTTGGGAGACAACACTCAGTTAAAAATGCCTCGCTCCCCCTTTTCCAATGATTGCAAAACTTAATTTATAAATAGCTAAGGGAGTTTACAATCCTTAAAAATCTCTGATTCTTTTTGGAATTATCTCTCTGAGCATTAGTGCATTTCCATTTTGCATGTTCAATTTTTGTTCAAATCCAAACTTGAGTTTTCACTGTTCTATTTTTCTCGTAAAAAAATCATAAGGCAAAAAGATCACAACCAAATGAAAATTTTAGAGTTTATGTATGAAAAAAATTGAAACAATAATAAATGTAAATGAATAAAATTATTTCATGCACTAAAAATGAACCCAAAAGTTTTGTTATCCAAGTTTGGGAAATTCCACTAGTACAACCCCTAATAGCCAAGTGGAATTTTATAAGATAGATATCATGTTGAAGATGCAAATGACCTAATGATCCAAAAATTTCAAGGAGGAGAAAAAATTAAATTCTCAAGTTAAAGTGTGGTGGGATATTTACCAGAGCCAAACAACACAGTTTTTGACTTTTTAAAAAAAGTGGACCTAACAATCATACATCATCGTAAATGTTTTGATCGATTAATGATGTGTAACGGCTATAAATTTTGTTAGAAATAACCGATGGTTTGGGAGTCAACACTCAGTTAAAAATGCCTCACCCCCATTTTCCATTGAATGAAAAACCTAATATATAAATAGCTAAAAGAGTTGACAATCCGTAAAAATAACAGATTCTTTTTGGAATTATCTCTCTCAGCATTAGTGCATTTCCATTTTAGATTTTTAATTTTTTTTCAAATCCAAAATTGAGTTTTCACTCTCCCATTTTTCTCGTAAACAAAATCATAAGGCAAATAGATCACAACCAAATGAAAATTTTAGAGTTTATTTATGTAAAAAATTGAAAACTATAAAAAATGTAAGCGAACAAAATTATTTCACACACTAACAATGTACACCAAAGTTTTGTTATCTGTGTTTGGGAAATTCCACTAGTACAACCCCTAATAGCTTGGTAGAATTTTATAAGAAAGAGATTTTTAATTGATCCTAACATGTTTTAAATATGGATATGCATGTCTGATACATGTTGAAGATGCAAATGACCTAATGATCCAAAAATTTTGAGTAAAAAAAATAAATTCTCAAGTTAACGTGCGGTGGGATATTTACTAGAGCGAAACAACCCTCTTTTTGCCTATTTACAATAAGCAGACTTAACAATCATAGTTCATTGTAAATGTTTGATCGATTAAATAATGTAACGGTTGTAATTTTTTTTTAGAAATGACTTTTGGTTGGGAGACAACACTCAGATAAAAACGCCTCCCCCCCCCCCCCCCCCCCCCCCCCCCCCCCTCTTTTCCAATGATTGCAGAACCTAATATATAAAAATCTAATAGGGTTTACAATCCTTAAAAATCACAGATACCTTTTGGAATTATCTCTCTCGGCATTGTTGCATTTCCATTTTGGATATTCAATTCTTTTTACAATACAAACATGAGTTTTCACTCTCCCATTTTTCTCGTAAAAAAAAAAGATTAGGCAAATAGATCATAACAAAATGTAAATTTTAGAGTTTATGTACGTAAAAAATTAAAAGATATAATAAATGTAAGTGAAGAAAATTATTTCATGCACTAAAAATGAACACCAAAGTTTTGTTATCCATGTTTGTGAAATTCCACTAGTACAACCCCAAATAGCTTGGTGGAATTTTATTAGAAAGAGAATTCTTACTGATCCTAACATGTTTTAAATTTGGATATGCGTGCCTGAAACATGTTGAAAATGCAAATGACCTAATCATCAAATATTTTCAAGGATTAGAAAAAATTAAAATCTCAAGTTAACGTGCATTGGGATATTTACTTGAGCCTAACAACCCACTTTTTTCCTATTCACAAAAAGCAGACCAAACAATCATTGATCATCGTAAATGCTTTGATCAATTAAATTTTGTAACGATTATGATTTTTGTTAGAAATTACTTTTGGTTTGGGAGACAACACTCTGTTGAAAATGCCTCGCCCCCCATTTCCGAAGATTGCAAAACCTAATCTATAAAAAACTAAAAGAGTTTATAATCCTTAAAAATAACAGATTCTTTTTGGAATTATCTCTCTGAGCATTAGTGCATCTCTATTTTGGATGTTTAATTTTTTTCAAATCCAAAACCTGAGTTTTCTCTCTCCCATTTTTCTCGTAAATAAATGACAAGGCAAATAGATCACAACCAAATGAAAATTTAAGATTTTATGTATGCAAAAAATTGAAAACTATAATAAATGTAAGTAAGGAAAATTATTTCACACACTAAAAATGAACACCAAAGTTTTGTTATCCATATTTTGGAAATTCCACTAGTACAACCCCTAATAGCTTGGTGGAATTTTATAAGAAAGAGATTTCTAATTGTTCCTAACATGTTTTAAATATAGTTATGCATGACTCAAAACATGTTGAAGATGCAAATGACCTAATGATCCAAAAATTTCAAGGAGTAGAAAAAATTAAATTCTCAAGTTAACGTGCGTTGGGATATTTACTGGAACGAAACAACCCACTTTGTGGCTATTTACAAAAAGCGGATCTAACAATCATAGATCATCGAAAATGTTTTGATTGATTAAATTGTGTAACGGCTATAATTTTTGTTAGAAATGACTTATGGTTAGGGAGTCAACCCTCAATTAAAAATGACTCGCCCCGCCCACCCCCCCCCCCCCCCCCCCCCCCCCCTTTTTCCGATGATTGCAAAATCTAATATATAAAAATCTAAAAGAGTTTAAAATCCTTAAAAAACATAGATACTATTTGGAATTCTCACTCTCAGCATTTGTTCATTTCTATTTTGAATGTCCAATTTTTCTTCAAATCCAAACATGAGTTCTCACTTTCCCATTTTTCATGTAAACAAAAAGATAAGGCAAATAGATTACCACAAAAAGAAAATTTTAGAATTTATGTATGCAAAAAATTGAAAACTATAATAAATTTAAGTGAAGAAAATTATTTCATGCACTAAAAATGAACACCAAAGTTTTGTTCTCCACAATTACAACCCCTAATAGCTTGGTGGAATTTTATAAAAAAGATATTTCTAATTGATCCTAACATGTTTTACATATGGATATGCATGCCTGAAACATGTTGAAGATGCAAATGACCTAATGATCAAAAAATTTCTAGGAGTGGAAAAAATTAAATTCTCAAGTCATCGTGCAGTGGGATTTTACCAGCATTTGTGCATTTCCATTTTGGATGTTCAATTTTATTTTAAAATCTAAACATGAGTTTTTACTCTCCCATTTTTCGCCTAAACAAAAAGATAAGGCAAATATATCACAACAAAAACTAAATTTTAGAGTTTATGTCTGCAAAAAATTTAAAACTATAATAAATGTAAGTGAAGAAAATTATGTCATGCACTAAAACTGAACACCAAAGTTTTGATATCCATGTTTGTGAAATTCCACTAGTACAACCCCTAATAGCTTGGTGGAATTTTATAAGAAAGAAATTTCTAATTGATCCTAACATGTTTAAATATGGATATGCAAGCCTGAAACATGTTGAAGATGCAAATGACCTAATGATCCAAAAATTTCAATGATTAGAAAAAAATTAACTTCTCCAGTAAACGAGTGGTGGGATATTTACCAGAGCCAAAAAACACACTTTTTGCCTATATACATAAACCGGACCTAACAATCGTAGATCATCGTAAATGTTTTGATATATTAGGGATGTGTAACGGCTATAATTTTTGTTAGAAATGACTTATGGTTTGGGAGTCAACACTCAGTTGAAAATGCCACACCCACCTCCCCCGTTTTCCATTGATTGCAAAACCTAATATATAAAAAACTAAAAGATTTTAAAATCCTTAAAAATCATAGACAATTTTTGGAATTATCTCTCTCAGCATTTGTTCATTTCCATTTTGGATGTTCAATTTTTTTTCAAATCCAAACATCAGTTTTCTCTATCCCATTCTTTTCGTTAACAAAAAGATAAGGCAAATAGATCACAACAAAATGAAAGTTTTAGAATTTATGTTTGCAAAATATTTAAAACTATAACAGTGCAAAAAATTATTTCACACACTAAAATTGAACACCTAAGTTTTTTTATCCATGTTTAGGAAATTCCACTATTACAACCGTAATTGCTTGGTGGAATTTAATAAGAAAGAGATTTGTAATTGATCCTAACATGTTTTAAATATGGATATGCATGCCTGAAACATGGTAATGATGCAAATGACCTAATGATCCAAAAAATTCAAGAAGTAGAACAAATTAAAATCTCAAGTTAATGTGCGGTGGGATAATTAACCAGAGCCAAACAACCCAGTTTTTGCTTTTTTACAAAAAGCGGACCTAACAATCACACATCATTGTAAATGTTTTGATCGATTAATCATGTGCTACGGCTATAATTTTTGTTAGAAATTACTGATGGTTTGGGAGTCAACACTCAGTTAAAAATGCCTCGCGCCCCCTTTTCCGATGATGGAAAACCCTAATATATAAAAAACTAAAAGAATTAACAATCCTTAAAAATCTCATATAGTTTTTCAAATTATCGCTCTCAGAATTTGTGCATTTCCATTTTGGATGTTCAATTTTTTTCAAATCAAAACTTGAACTTTCACTCTCCGATTTTTCTCCTAAACAAAAATAAAGGCAAATAGATCACAACAAAATGAAAATTTTAAAATTATTGTATGAAAAAAATTGAAAACTATAATAAATTTAATTGAAGAAAATTATTTCATGCACTAAAAATGAACACCAAAGTTTTGTTGCCAATGTTTGGGAAATCCCACTATTAGAACCCCTAATAGCTCGGTGGAATTTTATAAGAAAGAGATTTCTAATTGATCCTAAAATGTTTAAAACATGGATATGCATCCCTGAAACGTGCGGTGGGATATTTTCTAGAGCCAAACAACTCATTTTTGCCTATTCACATAAAGCGGACCTAACAATCATAGATCATCGTAAATGTTTTGAGCAATTAAATTGTGTAACGGCTAAAATTTTTGTTAGAAATGACTTTTGGTTTGGGAGACAACACTCAAATAAAAATGCCTCACCCCCCCTTTTTCGAAGATTGCAAAACCTAATATATAAAAAAGTAAAAGAGTTTACAATCCATAAAAATCACTGATACTTTTGGGAATTATCTCTCTCAGCATTTGTGCATCCCTTTCCCATTTTTTTCACAAACAAAATGAAAGGCAAATAGATCACAACGAAAAGTAAATTTTAGAGTTTATGGATGCAAAAAATTGAAAATTATAATAAATATATGTGAAGAAAATTATTTCACATACTAAAAATGAACACCAAAGTTTTGTTATCCATGATTGTGAAATTCCACTAGAACAATCCCTAAAGGGTTGGTGAAATTATATAAGAAAGAGATTTATAATTGATCCAAACAGGTTTTAAATATGGATATGCATGCCTGAAACATGTTGAAGATCCAAATGACCTAATGATCCAAAAATTTCATGGAGTAGAAAAAATTCAATTCTCAAGTAAACGTGCAGTGGGATATTTACCAGAGTCAAACAACCCACTTTGTACCTATTAACACAAAGCGGACCTAACAATCATAGATCATCATAAATGTTTAGATCAATTAAATTGTGTAACGACTATAATTTTTGTTAGAAATCACTTTTGATTAGGGAGACAACACTCAGTTGAAAATGCCTCACCCCCACTTTTTCGAAGATTGCAAAACCTAATATATATAAAACTAAAAGATTTTATAATCCATAAAAATCACTGATACTTTTTGGAATTATCTCTCTTATATTTTGTGCGTTTCCATTTTGGATGTTCAATTTTTTTTTAAAATCCAAACTTGTGTTTTTACTCTCCCATTTTTCTTGTAAACGAAAAGATATGGCAAATAGATCACAACAAATTGAATTTTAGAGTTTATGTTTGCAAAAATTTGAAAACTATAATAAATGTAAGTGAAGAAAATTATTTCATGCACTAAAAATGAATACCAAAGTTTTGTTATCCATGTTTGGGAAATTCCACTAGTACAACCCCTAATAGATTGGTGGAATTTTATAAGAAAGAGATTTCTAATTGATCCCAACATTTTTTAAATATGGCTATGCATGCCTTGAAGATGTTGAATATGCAAGTGACCTAATGATCCAAAAATTTCGAGTAGAAAAAATTACATTCTCAAGTTATCCGACGGTGGGATATTTACCAGAGCCAAACAACCCAGTTTTTGCCTTTTTACAAAGAGCGGACCTAACAATAATACATCATCGTAAATATTTTGATCGATTAATGTTGTGTAACGGCTATAATTTTTGTTTGAAATGATTGATGGTTTGGGAATCAATACTCAGTTAAAAATGCCTCGCCCCCCTTTTCTGATTATTGGAAAACCTAATATATAAAAAGCTAAAAGAGTTTACAGTCCTTAAAAATAACAGATTCTTGTTGGCATTATCACTCTCAGCATTAGTGCATTTCCATTTTGAATATTCAATCTTTTTTCAAATCTAAACTTGAGTTTTTACTCTCCCATTTTTCTCGTAAACAAAATGATAAGTCAAATTGATCACAACCAAAGTAAAATTTTAGAGTTTATGTATGAAAAAAATTGAAGCACAAAACAAAATTAAATTCTCAAGTTAATGTGAGGTGGGATATTTACCAGAGCCAAACAACCCAGTTTTGCCATTTTACAAAAAGGGGACCTAACAATCATACATCATCGTAGATGTTTAGATCGATTAATGATGTGTTATGGCTATAATTTTTGTTAGAAATGACCGATGGTTCGGTAGTCAGCAATCAGTTAAAAATGCCTTGCCCCCCCTTTTCCGATGATTAGAAAACAAAATATATAAAAAATTAAAAAAGTTTACAGTCCTTAAAAATCTCAGAAACTTTTTCTAATTATCTCTGTTAGAATTTGTGCGTTTCCATTTTGGATGTTCAATTTTTTTCAAATCCAAACTTGAGTTTTCACTCTTCCATTTTTCTTCTAAACAAAAATATAAGGCAAATAGATCACAACAAAATGAAATTTTAGAATTAATGTATGCAAAAAATTGAAAACAAAATAAATTTAAGTGAACAAAATTATTTCCCGCACTGAAAATGAACACCGAAGTTTTGTTATCCAAGTTTGGGAAATCCCACTATTAGAACCCCTAATAGCTTGGTGGAATTTTATAAGAAAGAGATTTCTAATTGATCCTAAAATGTTTTAAATATGGATATGCAAGCCTGAAATGTGCGGTGGGATATTTATCAGAGCCAAACAACCGACTTTTTGCCTATTCACAAAAAATGGACCTAATAATCATAGATCATCGTAAATGTTTTGAGCAATTAAATTGTGTAACGGCTACAATTTTTGTTAGAACTGACTTTTGGTTTGGGTGACAACACTCAATTAAAAATGTCTCACCCCCCCTTTTCCGAAGATTGCAAAATGTAATAGATAAAAAACTAAAACATTTCACAATCCATAAAAATCACTGATACTTTTTGGAATTATCTCTCTCTGCATTTGGGCATTTCCATTTTGGATGTTCACATTTTTTTTTAAATCCAAACATGGGTTTTCACTCTCCCATTTTTCTCATAAAAAAAAAAGATAAGGCAAATAGATGACAACGAAAAGTAAATTTTAGAGTTTATGTATGCAAAAAATTGAAAAGTATAATAAATATATGTGAAGAAAATTATTTCACATACTAAAAATGAACACCACAGTTTTGTTATCTATGTTTGTGAAATTCCACTAGAACAACCCCTAAAGGCTTGGTGAAATTTTATAAGAAAGAGATTTATAATTGATCCTAACAGGTTTTAAATATGGATATGCATGCCTGAAACATGTTGAACATACAAATGACCTAATGATCGATAAATTCTCAAGTTAACGTGTGGTGGGATATTTACCAGAGCCAAACAACCCATTTTGTGCCTATTAACAAAAAGCAGACCTAACAATCATAGATCATCGGAAATGTTTAGATCAATTAAATTGTGTAATGGCTATAATTTTTGTTATAAATCACTTTTGGTTTGTGAGACAACACTCAGTTGAGAATGCCTCACCCCCTCTTTTCCGAAGATTGCAAAACCTAATATATAAAAAACTAAAAGAGTTTACAGTACATAACATTCATTGAAACTTTTTGGAATTTTCTCTCTCAGCATTTGTAAGTTTCCATTTTGCATGTTCAATTTTTTTTTAAAATCCACACTTGAGTCTTTTCTCTCCCATTTTTCTTGTAAACGAAAAGATATGGCAAATAGATCACAACAAAATGAAAATTTTAGATTTTATGTTTGCAAAAAATTGAAAACTACAATACATGTAAGTGAAGAAAATTATTCCATGCACTAAAAATGAACAAATTTTTGTTATCGATGTTTGGGAAATTCCACTAGTACAACTCCTAATAGCTTGGTGAAATTTTATAAGAAAAAGATTTCTAATTGATCCCAACATCTTTTAAATATGGATATGCATGCCTGAAAGATGTTGAAGATGCAAATGATGTAATTGTCCTAAAATTTCAAGGAGTAGAAAAAATTACATTCTCAAGTTAACCTATGGTGGGAAATTTACCAGAGCCAAACAACCCAATTTTTGCATTTTTACAAAAAGCAGACCTAACAATCATACATCATCAGAAATGTTTTGATCGATTAATGATGTATAATGGCTATAACTTTTGTTTGAAATGACTGATGTTTTGATTGATTAATGATGTGTAACAGGTATAATTCTCGTAAACAAAAAGTTAAGGCAAATAGATCACAACAAAATGTAAATTTTAGAGTTTATGTAAGCAAAAAATTGAAAACTTTAATAAATGTAAGTGAAGAAAATTATTTCACTCACTAAAAATGGACACCAAAGTTTTGTTATCCTTGTTTTTTATATTCTACTAGTACAACCCCTAATAGCTAGGTGAAATTTTATAAGAAAGAAAATTCTAATTGATCCTAACATGTTTTAAATATGGATATGCATGCCAGAAACATGTTGAAGAAGCAAATAACTTAATGATCCAAAAATTTCAAGCAGTAGAAAAAGTTAAATTCTCAAGTTAATGTGCGGTGGGATATTTACCTGAGCCAAACAATCCACTTTTTTTCCAGTTCACAAAATGCGGACCTAACAATCATAGATCATCCGTAAATGCTTTGATCAATTAAATTTTGTAAGGGCAATAATTTTGGTTAGAAATGACATTTGATTTGGGAGACAACACTCAGTTGAAAATGCCTCGCCCAACACCCCCCCCCCCCCCTTTTCTGAAGATTGCAAAACCGAATATATAAAAAACTAAAAGAGTTTACAATCCATAAAAATCACTGATACTTTTTGGAATTATCTCTCTCTGTATTTGTGCATTTCCATTTTGGATGTTCAATTTTTTTTAAAATCCAAACATGAGTTTTTACTCTCCTATTTTTCTTGTAAACAAAAAGAAAGGCAAATAGATCACAACAAAATGAAAATTTTAGAGTTTATGTCTGCAAAAAATTGAAAACTATAATAAATGTAAGTGAAGAAAATTATTTCACGCACAAAAAATGAACATCAAAGTTTTGTTACCCATGTTTGGGAAATTCCACTAGTACAACCCATAACACCTTGGTGGAATTTTATAAGAAAGTGATTTCTAATTGATCCTAACAAGTTTTAAATATTGATATGCATGCCTGAAACATGTGTAAGACGCAAATGACCCAATGATCCAAAAACTTAAAGGAGTACAAAAAATTAAATTCTCAAGTTAACGTGCGTTGGGATATTTACAGAGCCTAACAACCAAATTTCTCCCTATTTACGAATAAGTGGACCAAACAATCATAGATCACCTGAAATGTTTTGATCGATTAATAATGTGTAACGGCTATAATTTTTGTTAGAAAGGACTTATGGTTTGGGAGTCAACACTTTGTTAAAAATGCCTCACCCCCTCTTTTTTGATGATTGCAAAACCTAATATATTAAAAACTAAAAGAGTTTACAATCCTTTATAGGTACAGATACTTTTTGGAATTATCTCTCTCAGCATTTGTGTATTTCTATTTTGGATGTTCAATTTTTTTTCAAATCCAAACTTGTGTTTTCATTCTCCCATTTTTCTCGTAAACAAAAAGATAAGGCAAATAGATCACAACAAAATGAAAATTTTAGAATTTATGTATGCAAAAAAAATGAAAACTATAATAAATGTAAGTGAAGAAAATTATTTCACACACTCAAAATGAACACCAAAGTTTTGTTATGCTGGTTTGGGTAATTCCACTAGTACAACACCTAACAGCTTTGTGGAATTTCATAAGAAAGAGATTTCTAATTGATCCTAACATGTTTTAAATATGGATATGCATGCCTGAAACATGTTGAACATGCAAATGACCTAATGATCGAAAATTTGAAGTACAAAAAATTAAATTCTCAAGTTAACCTGAGGTGGGATATTTACCAGAGCCAAACAACCCAATTTTTGCCTTTTTACCAAAAGTAGACTTAACAATCATACATCATCATAAATGTTTTGATCGATTAAAGATGTGTAACAACAATAATTTTTTTTAGAAATGACCGATGGTTTGGGAGTCAACACTCTGTTAAAAATTGGAAAACCTATTTAATAAAAAGCTAAAAGAGTTTACAATCCTTAAAAATAAATTTTTTTTTGGAATTATCACTCTCAGCATTAGTGCATTTCCATTTTGGATGTTCAATTTTTTTTCAAATCCAAACTTGAGTTTTTTCTCTCCCATTTTTCTCGTAGACAAAATAATAAGACAAATAGATCACAAACAAATTAAAAATTTAGAGTTTCTGTATACAAAAAATTGAAAACTATAATAAATGTAAGTGAAGAAAATTATTTCACGCACTAAAACTGAACACCAAAGTTTTATTATCCAAGTTTGGGAAATTCCACTAGTACAACCCTAATAGTTTGGTGGAATTTTATAAGAAAGTGATTTCTAATTGTTCCTAAAATGTTTTAAATATGGATATGCATACCTGAAACATGTTGAAGATGCAAATGACCTAATGATCCAATAATGTCAAGGAGTAGAAAAAATTAAATTGTCAAGTTAACGTGCGGTGGGATATTTACTGGAGCCAAACAACCAATTTTTTTCCTATTTACAAAAAGCAGACCTAACAATCATAGATCATTGTAAATTTTTTGATCGATTAAATTGTGTAACGACGATAATTTTTGTGAGGAATGACTTTTTGTTGGGAGACAAACCTCAGATAAAAATGTCTCGCCACCCCTTTTTCAATGATTGCAAAACCTAATATATAAAAAACTAATAGAGTTTACAATCCTTAAAAATCACTGATGCTTTTTTGAATCATCTCTCTCTCAGCATTTGAGCATTTCCATGTTGGATATTCAATTTTTTTTACTATCCAAAATTGAGTTTTCAGTCTCCCATTTTTCTCGTAAACAAAAAGATAAGGCAAATAGATCACAACAACATGTAAATTTTAGAGTTTATGTAATCAAAATATTGAAAACTTTAATAAATGTAAGTGAGAAAAATTATTTCACGCACTAAAAATGAACACCAAAGTTTTGTTATCCATGCTTGTGAAATTCCACTAGTACAACCCCTAATAGCTTGGTGGAATTTTAGAAGAAAGAGAATTCTAATTGATCCTAACATGTTTTAAATAATGATATGCATGCCTAAAACATGTTGAAGAGGCAAATGGCCTAAAGATCCAAAAATTTCAAGGAGTAGAAAAAATTAAATTCTTAAGTTAACGTGCGGTGGGATATTTACTAGAGCCAAACAACCCACTTTGTGCCTATTTACCAAAAGTGATCCTAACAATCATAGATGATCGTAAATTTTTTGATCGATTAAATTTTGTAACGGCTATAATTTTTGTTAGAAATGACTTTTTGTTGGGAGACAACTCTCAAATAAAAATGCCTCGGCCCCCCTTTTCTGATGATTTTAAAACCTAATATATAAAAAGCTAAATGAGTTTACAATCCTAGAAAATCACAGATACTTTTTGGAACTATCTCTCTCAGTATTTGTGCAATTCCATTTTGGATGTTCAAATTTGTTTACAATCCAAACCTGAGTTTTTCACTCTCCCATTTTTCTCGTAAACAAAAAGATAAGGCAAAAAGATCACAACAAAAGGTAAATTTTAGAGTTTATGTAAGAAAAAATTTGAAAACTATAATAAATGTAAATGGAGAAAAATATTTCACGCACTAAAAATGAACACCAAAGTTTTGTTATCCATGTTTGTGAAATTCCACGAATAGAACTGCTAATAGCCTGGTGGAATTTTATAAGAAAGAGAATTCTAATTGATCCTAACAAGTTTAAAATATGGATATGCATACCTGAAACATGTTGAAGATGTAAATGACCTAATGATCCAAAAATATCAAGGAGTAGAAAAAATTAAATTCTCAAGTTAACGTGTGGTGGGATATTTACTTGAGCCAAACAACCCACTTTTTGCCTATTCACAAAAAGCCGACCAAACAATCATAGATCATCGTAAATTCTTGGATCAATTAAATTGTGTAACGGCTATAATTTTGGTTAGAAATGACTTTTGGTTTGGAAGACAACACTCAGTTGAAAAAGCCTCCCCGCCCCCCCCCCCCCCCCCCCCCCCCCCCCCCCCCCCCCCCTTTTCCGTAGATTGCAAAAGTTAATAAATAAAAAACTACAAGAGTTTACAATACATAAAAATCAATGATATTTTTTGGAATATCTCTCATAGAAATTGTGCATTTTCATTTTGGATGTTCCATTTTTTTTTTTAAATCCAAACAAGAGTCTTTGCTCCCCCATTTTTCTAGTAAACAAAAAGATAAGGCAACTAGATCACAACCAAATTAAAATTTTAGAGTTTATGTATGAAAAAAATTGAAAACTATAATAAATGTAAGTGAAGAAATTTATTTTACGCACTAAAAATGAACACCAAAGTTTTGTTATCCACGATTGGGAAATTCTATTAGTACAACCCATAATACCTTGGTGGAATTTTATAAGAAAGAGATTTTTAATTGATCCATATACGTTTTAAATATGGATATGCATGCTTGAAACAAGTTGAAGATGCAAATGATCTAATGATCCAAAAATTTCAAGGACAAAAAAAAAAAAATTCTCAATTTTACGTGAGGTAGGATATTTACCAGTACCAAACAACCCACTTTTTGCCTATTCACAAAAAGCGGACCTAAAAATCATAGATCATCGTAAATGTTTTGATCGATTAATAATGTGTAACAACGATAATTTTAGTTAGAAATGACTTATGGTTTGGGAGTCAATACTCTGTTAAAAATGTCTCACCCCTCCTTTTCCGAAGAATACAAAACCTAATATATAAAAAACTAAAAGATTTTAAAATCCTTAAAAATCACTGATATTTTTTGGAATTATCGCTCTCAGCATTTGTGCATTTCCATTTTGGATGTTCAATTTTTTTTTTAAAATCCAAACATGAGTTTTTACTTTCCTATTTTTTACGTAAAAAAAACAGATTAGGCAAATACATCACAACAAAATGAAAAATTTAGAATTTAAGTACACAAAAAATTTAAAAATTATAATAAATTTAAGAGAAGAAAATTATTTCAAGCTTTAAAAGGAACACCAAAGTTTTGTTATCCATGTTTGGGCAATTCCACTATTACAACTCCTAATAGCTTGGTGGAATTTTAAAAGAAAGAGATTTTTAATTGATCCTTACATGTTTCAAATATGGATATGCATGTCTGAAATATGTTGAAGATGCAAAATTCCTAATGATCCAAAAATTTCAAGGACGAAAAAAAATTAAATTCTCAAGTTAACAAGAGGTGGGATATTTACCAGAGCCAAACAACCTAGTTTTTGCCATTTTACAAAAAGCGGACCTAACAATCATACATCATCATAAATGTTTTGATCGATTAATGATGTGTAATGGCTATAATTTTTGTTAGAAATGACTGGTGATTAGGCAGTCAACACACTGTTAAAAATGACTTACCTCCCCTTTTTCGAAGATTAGAAAACCTAATATATAAAAAACTAAAATATTTTACAATCCTTAAAAACCACTGATACCTTTTGGAATTATCGCTCTCAGCATTTGTGCATTTCCATTTTGGATGTTCAATTTTTTTTACAATCCAAACATGAGTTTTTACTCTCCCATTTTTTCGTAAACAAAATGATAAGGAAAATAGACCACAACAAAATGAAAATTTTAGTGTTTATGTATGCAAAAAATTGAAAACTATAATAAATGTAAGAGAAGAAAATTATTTCACGCATTAAAAGGAACACCAAAGTTTTGTTATCAATGTTTGGGCAATTCCACTATTACAACTCCTAATAGCTTGGTGGAATTTTAAAAGAAAGAGATTTTTAATTGATCCTTACATGTTTTAAATATTGATATGCATGTCTGAAATATGTTGAAGATGCAGATGACCTAATGATCCAAAAATTTCAAGGACAAAAAAAAATTATATTCTCAAGTTAACGTGAGGTGGGATATTTATCAGAGCCAAACAACCCAGTTTTTGCCATTTTACAAAAAGCAAACCTAACAATCATACATCATCTTAAATTTTTTTGATGGATTAATGATATGTAACGGCTATAATTTTTGTTAGAAATGACTGATGATTAGGGAGTCAACCACTGTTAAAAATGAGTCACATCCCCTTTTTCGAAGATTACAAAACCTAATATATAAAAAGAAGATTTTACAATCCTTAAAAATCACTGATACCTTTTGCAATTATCGCTCTCAGCTTTTGTGCATTTCCATTTTGGATGTACAATTTTTTTTACAATCCAAACATGAGTTTTTGCTCTCCCATTTTTCTCGTAAACAAAATGATAAGGAAAATAAACCACAACAAAATGAAAATTTTAGTGTTTATGTATGGAAAAATTTGAAAACTATAATAAATGTAAGAGAAGAAAATTATTTCACGCATAAAAATGAACACGAAAGTTTTGTTATCATTGTTTGTGAAATTCCACTAGTACAACCCCTAATAGCTTGGTGGAATTTAATAAGAAAGAGATTTCTAATTGATCCTAACAAATTTTAAATATGGATATGCATGTTTGAAACATGTTGAAGATGAAAATGACCTAATGATCCAAAAAATTCATGGAGTAGAAAAAATAAAATTCTAAAGTTAACGTGCGTTGGGCTATTTACGAGAACCTAGCATCTCAGTTTTTGCCTATTTAAAAAAAGCGGACCTAACAATCATAGATCACCATAAATGTTTTGATCGATTAATAAAGTGTAACGGCTATAATTTTAGTTAGAAATGACTTATGGTTTGGGAGTCAACACTACCATATAATGTTTTTTCCGATAATTGCAAAACCTAATATATTAAAAAATAAAAGAGTTTGCAATCCTTAAAATTTTTTAATTATCACTCTCAGCATTTGTGCATTTCTAATTTGGATGTTCAATTTTTTTTCAAATCCAAACATGACTTTTCACTATCCCATTTTTTGCTTAACCAAAAAGATAAGGCAAATAGATCACAACAAAATGAAAATTTTAGAATTTATGAATGCAAAAAATTGAAAACAATAATAAATTTAAGTGAAGAAAATTATTTCAATGATTGAAAAACCTAATATAAAAAAAACTAAAAGTGTTTACAATCCTTAAAAATCTCATATACTTTTTGTAATAATCTCTCTCAGCATTTGTTCATTTCCATTTTGGATGCCTAATTTTTTTTTCAAATCCAAACTTGAGTTTTCACTTTCCATTTTCTCATAAACAAAAAGGTAAGGCAATTAGATCACAACAAAATGAAAATTTTAGAGTTTATGTCAGCAAAAAATTGAAAACAATAATAAATATAAGTGAAGAAAATTATTTCATGCACTAAAGATGAACACCAAAGTTTTGTTACCCATGTTTGGGAAATTCCACTAGTACAACCCCTAATAGCTTGGTGGATTTTAATAAGAAAAGAATTTCTAATTGATCCTAACATGTTTTAAATATGGACTTGCATGCCTAAAACATGTTGAAGATGCAAACGACCTAATGATCCAAATATTTCTAGGAGTAGAAAAAATTAAATTCTCAAGTTAATATGCGGTGGGATATTTACCAGAGCCAAACAACCCACTTTTTGCCTATTCACAAAATGCAGACCTAACAATTTTTGTTAGAAATCACTTATGGTTTGGGAGTCAACACTCAATTTAAAATGCCTCGCCCCCCCTTTTTCGATGATTACAAAACATAAAAAATAAAAAACTAAAAGAGTTTACAATCCTTAAAAATCACAGAGAATTTTTGGAATTATCTCTCTCAGCATTTGTGCATTTCCATTTTTGGATGTTCAATTTGTTTTCAAATCCAAACATGAGTTTTCTCTATCCCATTTTTCTCGTAAAAAAAAAAGATAAGGCAAATAGATCACAAAAAAAAAATGAAAATTTTAGAATTTATGTATGAAAAGAATTAAAAACTATAACAAATGTAAGTGCAGAAATTTATTTCACACACTAAAAATGAACACCAAAGTTTTGTTATCATGTTTGGGAAATTCCACTATTACAACCCATAATAACTTTTTTTGGAATTTTACAAGAAAGAGATTTCTAATTGTTCCTAACATGTTTTAATTATGGATATGCATGCCGGAAACATGTTGAAGATGCAAATGAACTTAAGATCCAAAAATTTCAAGGAGTAGAAAAAATTAAATCCTCAAGTTAACGTGAGGTGGGATATTTACCAGAGCCAAACAACCACTTTTTGCCTATTCACAAAAAGCGGCCCTAACAATTATAGATTATCGTAAATGTTTTGAGCAATTAAATTGTGTAACGGCTATCATTTTTGTTAGAAATGAGTTTTGGTTTGGGAGACAACACTAAGTAGAAAATGACTCCTCACCACCCCCCCCCCCCCCCCCCCCCCCCCCCCCCCCCCTTCTCATTTTCCTAAGATTGCAAAAACTTATATATTTAGAACTAAAAGAGTTTACAATCCATAAAAATCACTCATACGTTTTTGAATTATCTCTCTCAGTATTTGTGCAATTCCATTTTGGATGTTAAATTTTTTTTAAATATCCAAACATGAGTTTTCACTCTCCCATTTTTCTCATAAACAAAAAGATAAGGCAAAAAGATGACAACAAAAAGTAAATTTTAGAGCTTATGTATGCAAAAAATTAAAAACTATAATAAATATAAGTGAAGAAAATTATTTCACGCACTAAAAATAAACACCATACTTTTGTTATCCATGTTTGTGAAATTCCACTAGTACAAACCGTAATAGCTTAGTAAAATTTTATAGGAAAGAGATTTCTAATTGATCCTAACATTTTTAATATGGATATGCATGCCTGAAACTTGTTGAAGATGCAACTGACCTAATCATCCAAAAATTTTATAGTGTAGAAAAAAATAAATTCTCAAGTTAATGAGTGATGGGACATTTACCAGAGCCAAACATCACACTTTTTGCCAATAATCAAAAACCGGACCTACCAATCATAGATCATCATAAATGTTTTGATCGATTAATGACACGTAATGGCTATATTTTTTGTTAGAAATGACTTATTTTTTGGGAGTCAACACTCAGTTGAAAATACCTCACCCTCCTCCCTTTTCCTCTCTCAACATTTGTGCATTTCCACTTTTGATGTTCAATTTTTTTTCAATTCCAAACATGAGTTTTCACTATCCCATTTTTCTCGTAAACAAAAAGATAAGGCAAATAGATCACAACAAAATGAAAATTTTAGAATTTATGTATGAAAAAAATTTAAAACTATAACAAATGTAAGTGCAAAAAATTATTTAACGCACTAAAAATGAACACCAAAGTTTTGTTATCCATGTTTGGGAGATTCCACTATTACAACCCCTAATAGCTTGGTGGAATTTTATAAGAAAAAGATTTCTAAATGATCTTAACATGTTTTAAATATGGATATGTATACCTGAAACATGGTGAAGATGCAAATGACCTAATGATCCAAAAATTTCGAGTAGAAAAAATTAAATTCTCAAGTTAACGTGCAGTGGGATATTTACTAGAGCCAAACAACCCAGTTTTTGCCTTTTTACTAAATCTGGACCTAACAATCATAGATCATTGTAGATTTTTTGATCAATTAATGATGTGTAATGGCTATAATTTTAGTTAGAAATAACTTATGGTTTGGCAGTCAACACTCAGTTAAAAATGCCTCCCCCCCCCCCCCTTTTCCGATGATTACAAAACCTAATATATAAAAAACTAAAAGAGTTTTCAATCCTTAAAAATCTCAGATACTTTTTGTAATAACCTCTCTCAGCATTTGTGCATTTCCATTTTGGATGCTCAATTTTTTTTCAAATCCAAACTTGAGTTCGCACTTTCCATTTTCTCGTTATCAAAAAGATAAGGCAAATAGATCACAACAAAATGAAAATTTTAGAGTTTATGTCTGCAAAAAAAATTGAAACTATAATAAATATAAGTGAAGAAAATTATTTCATGCACTAAAAATAAACACCAAACTTTATTATCCATGTTTTGGAAATTCCACTTGTACAACCCCTAATATCTTGGTGGAATTTTATAAGAAAAGAATTTCTCATTGATCCATGTTTTAAATATGGACATGCATGCCTGAAACATATTGAAGATACAAATGAACTAATGATCCCAAAATTTCGAGTAGAAAAAATTAAATTCTCAAGTTAACGTGTAGTGGGATTTTTACTAGAGCCAAACAACCCACTTTTTGCCTATTCACAAAAAGCGCTCCTAACAATCATAGATCATCGTAAATGTTTTGAGCAATTAAATTGTGTAACGGCTATAATTTTTGGTAGAAATGACTTTCGGTTTGGGAGACAACACTCAGTTGAAAATGCTTCTCCCCCTCCTTTTCCTAAGATTGCAAAACCTAATATATTAAGAACTAAAAGAGTTTACAATCCATAAAAATCACTGATACTTTTTGGAATTATCTCTCTCAGCATTTTTGCATTTCCATTTTGGATGTTCAATTTTTTTTTTTAAATCCAAACATGAGTTTTCATTCTTCCATTTTTCTTATGAACAAAAAGAAAGGCAAATAGATCACAACAAAAAGTAAATTTTAGAGTTTATGTATGCAAAAAATTGAAAACTAAAATAAATATTAGTGAAAAAAATTATTTCACGCACTAAAAATGAACACCAAAGTTTTTTTATCCATGTTAGGGAAATTCCACTAGTACAAGCCCTAATAGCTTGGTGAAATTTTATAAGAAAGAGATTTCTAATTGATCCTAACATGTTT
Organism: Aristolochia californica; assembly: GCF_029961685.1. Classification (NCBI taxonomy): domain Eukaryota; kingdom Viridiplantae; phylum Streptophyta; class Magnoliopsida; order Piperales; family Aristolochiaceae; genus Aristolochia; species Aristolochia californica. Next base: position 18,268,497 of record NW_027181771.1, read on the forward strand.
TGATATGGATATGCATGTCCGAAACATGTTGAAGATGCAACTGACCTAATCATCCAAAAATTTCAAAGAGTAGAAAACATTAATTTCTCAAGTTAACGAGTGGTGGGATATTTACCAGAACCAAACAACACACTTTTTGCCAATGTACAAAATCCCGACCTTACAATCATAGATCATCGTAAATGTTTTCATCGATTAATGATGTGTAACGGCTATAATTTTTGTTAGAAATGACTTATGTTTAGGGAGTTAACACTTAGTTGAAAATGTCTCGCGCTCCCTTTTCCGATTATTGCAAAACCTAATATATAAAAAACTAAAAGAGTTTCCAATACTTTAAACTCACGGATAATTTTTAGAATTATCTCTCTCAACATTTGTGCATTTCCATTTTAGATGTTCAATTTTTTTTCAAATCCAAACATGAGTTTTCACTATCCCATTTTTCTCGTAAACAAAAAGATAAGGCAAATAGATCACAAAAAAATGAAAATTTTAAAATTTATGTATGCAGAAAATTTAAAACTTTAACAAATGTAAGTGCAGAAAATTCTTTCACGCACTAAAAATGAACACCAATGTTTTGTTATCTATGTTTGGGAAATTCCACAATTACAACCCCTAATAACTTGGTAGAATTTTATAAGAAAGAGATTTCTAAATGATCCTAACATGTTTTAAATATGGATATGTATGCCTGAAACATGGTGAAGATGCAAATGACTTAATGATCCAAAAATTTCATAGAGTAGAAAAAATTAAATTCTCAAGTTAACGTGCAGTGGGATATTTACCTGAGCCAAACAACACACTTTTTGCCAATATACAAAATATGGACCTTACAATCATAGATCAATGTAAATGTTTTGATCGATTAATGATGTGTAACGGCTATAATGTTTGTTAGAAATGACTTATGGTTTGGGAGTCAACACTCAGTTGAAAATGCCTCGCCCACCCTTTTCTGATGATTGCAAAACCTAATATATAAAAAAATAAAAGAGTTTATAATCCTTAAAAATCTCATATACTTTTTCGTAATAATCTCTCTCAGCTTTTGTGCAAGAGTTTACAATCCTTAAAAATCACAGATAATTTTTGGAATTGTCTCTCTCAGCATTTGTGAATTTCAATTTTGGATGTTCAATTTTTTTTCAAATCCAAACATGAGTTTTCTCTATCCCATTTCTCGTAAACAAAAAAATAAGACAAATCGATCACAACAAAATTAAAATTTTAGAATTTATGTATGCAAAAATTTAAAACTATAAAATATGTAAGTACATAAAATTATTTCACGCACTAAAAATGAACACCAAAGTTTTGTTATCCATATTTGGGAGATTCCACTATTACAACCCCTAATAGAAGCTTGGTGGAATTTTATAAAAAAGAGATTTCTAATTGATCCAAACATGTGCTAAATGTGTTGGAAATGCATTCCTAAAACATGTTGAAGATGCAAATGACCTAATGATCCAAAAATTTCAAGGACTTTATGTTTGGGAGTCAACACTCAGTTGAAAATACCTCACCCACCAACCCCCCCCTTTTTCAATGATTGAAAACCCTAAAATATAAAAAACTAAAAGAGTTTAAAATCTTTAAAATTCTCAGATACTTTTTGTAATAATCTCCCTCTGCATTTGTGCATTTTCGTTTTGGATGCTATATTTTTTTTTAAAATCCAAACTTGAGCTTTCACTTTCCATTTTCTCGTAAACAAAACGATAAGGAAAATAGATAAAAACAACTGAAAATTTTAGAGTTTATGTCTGAAAAAAATTGTAAACTATAATAAATATAAGTGAAGAAAATTATTTCACGCACTAAAACTAAAAACCAAGGTTTTGTTATCCATGTTTGGGAAATTCCACTAGTACAACTCCTAATAGCTTGGTGGAATTTTATAAGAAAGGAATTTTTAATTGATCCTAACATATTTTAAATATGGACATGCATGCCTGAAACATGTTGAAGATGCAAATAACGTAATGATCCAAAAATTTCTAGGAGTAGAAAAAATTAAATTGTCAAGTTAACATGTGGTGGGATATTTACCAGAGCCAAACAACCCATTTTTTTCCTATTCACATATAACTGACCTAACAGTCATAGATAATCGTAAATGTTTTGATTAATTAAATTGTGTAACAGCTATAATTTTTGTTAGAAATGACTTTTGGTTTGGGAGACAACACTCAGTAGAAAATGCCCCCCCCCCCCCCCCCCCCCCCCCCCCCCCTTTTCCAAAGATTGCAAAACCTATTATAAAAAAAACTAAGAGAGTTAACAATCCATAAAAATTACTCATACTTTTTGGAATTATCTCTCTCAGCATTTGTACATTTCCATCTTGGATATTCAATTTTTTTTTAAATCCAAACATGAGCTTTTACTCTCCCATTTTTCTCGTAAACAAAAATATAAGGCCAATAGATCACAACAAAATGAAAATTTTAGAGTTTATGTATGCAAAAAATATAAAACTATAATAAATGTAAGTGAAGAAAATTATTTCACGCACTAAAAATGAATACCAAAGTTTTGTTATCCATGTTTGGGAAATTCCACTAGTACAACTCCTAATAGCTTTTTGGAATTTTATAAGAAAGAGATTTGTGATTGATCCTAACAAGTTTTAAAAATGGATATGCATGCCTAGAACATGTTGAAAATGCAAATGACGAAATGATCCAAAAATTTCAAGGAGTAGAAAAAATTAAATTCACAAGTTAAAGTGTGATGGATATTTACCAGAGCCAAACAACCCACTTTTTGCCTATTCACAAATGCAGACTAACAGTCATAGATCCTCATAAATGTTTTGATCATTTAAATTGTGTAATGGCGATAATTTTTGCTAGAAATGACTTATGGTTTGGGAGTCAACACACAGTTGAAAATGCCTTGCCTCCTCTTTTTCGATGATTGCAAAACCTAAAATATAAAAAACTAAAAGATTTTACAATCCTTAAAAATCACACATAATTTTTGGAATTATCACCCTCAGCATTTGTGCATTTCCATGTTGGATGTTCAGTTTTTTTTAAAATCCAAACATGAGTTTTCTCTATCCCATTTTTCTCGTAAACAAAAAGTTAAGGCAAAAAGATGACAACAAAATGAAAATTTTTGAATTTATGAATGAAAAAAATTTTAAACTATAACAAAAGTAAGTGTAGAAAATTATTTCACAAACTAAGAATAAACACCAAAGTTTTGTTGTCCATGTTTGGAAAATTCCAATATTACAACCCCTAATAGCTTGGTGGAATTTATAAGAAAGAGATTTCTAATTGATCCTAACACGTTTTAAATATGGATATACGTGCCTGAAACATGTTGAAGATGCAAATGACCTAATGATCACAAAATTTTTAAGGAGTAGAAAAAATTAAATTCTCAAAGTTAACGTGCGGTGGGATACTTACCAAAGCCAAACAACCGAGTTTTTGCCTATTCAGAAAAAGCAGACCTAACAATCATAGATGCTCGTAAATGTTTTGAGTAATTAAATTGTGTAATGGCTATAATTTTTGTTAGAAATGACTTTTGGTTTGGGAGGCAACACTCTGTTGAAAATGCCTCGTCCTCCCTTTTCCGAAGATTGCAAAACCTAATATATTAAGAACTAAGGGAGTTTACAATCCATAAAAAGATCACTAATACTTTTTAGAATTATCTCTCTCAGAATTTGTGCATTTCCATTTTGGATGTTCAATTTTTTTTTAAATCCGAACATGAGTTTTCACTCTCGAATTTTTCTTGTAAACAAAAAGAAAGGGAAATAGATCACAAAAAATAAACAAATTTTTGAGTTTATGTATTGAAAACATTGAAAACAATAATAAATGTAAGTGAAGAAAATTATTTCACACAATTAAAATGAACACCAAAGTTTTATCATTTATGTTTGGGAAATTCCACTAGTACAACCTCTAATAGCTTGGTGGAATTTTATAAGAAAGAGAATTCTAATTGATTCTAACATGTTTTAAATATGGATATGCATGTCTGAAACATGTTGAAGATGCAAATGAACAAATGATCCAAAATTTTCAAGGAGTAGAAAAAATTAAATTCTCAAGTTAAACTGCGATGGGATATTTACTAGAACCAAACAACCCACTTTTTGCATATTCACAAAATGCAGACCTAACAATCATAGATCCTCATAAATGTTTTGATCATTTAAATTGTGTAATGGCTAAAATCTTTGTTAGAAATGACTTATGGTTTGGGAGTCAACATAGTTGAAAATGCCTCGCCCTCTTTTCCGATGATTGCAAAACCTAAAATATAAAAAATTAGAAGTCTTTACAATCCTTAAAAATCATAGATAATATTTGGAATTATCTCTCTCAGAATTTGTGCATTTCCATGTTGGATGTTCAGTTTTTTTTAAAATCCAAACATGAGTTTTTTCTGTCCCATTTTTCTCGTAAACAAAAAGATAAGGCAAAAAGATCAAAACAAAATGAAAATTTTAGAATTTATGTATGAAATTTTTTTTAAACTATAACAAAAGTAAGTGTAGAAAATTATTTCACGCACTAGGAATGAACACCAAAGTTTTTTTATCCATGTTTGGGAAATTCCACTATTACAACCCCTAATAGCTTGGTGGAATTTTATAAGAAATAAATTTCTAATTGATCCTAACACGTTTTAAATATGGATATGCATGCCTGAAACATGTTGAAGATGCAAATGACCTAATGATCCAAAAAATTTTGAGTAGAAAAAATTAAATTCTCAAGTTAACTCGTGGTGGGATATTTACCAGAGCCAAACAACCCACTTTTTGCCTATTCACAAAAAGTGGACCTCACAATCATAGATCACCGTAAATGTTTTGAGTAATTAAATTGTGTAATGGCTATAATTTTTGTTAGAAATAACTTTTGGTTCTGGAGACAACACTCAGTTGAAAATGCCTCGCCCCCCCTTTTTCGAAGAATGCAAAACCTAATATATTAAAAACTAAAGGAGTTTAAAATCCATAAAAATCACTGATACTTTTTGGAATTATCTCTATCTGCATTTGTGCATTTCCATTTTGGATGTTCAATTTTTTTTTTTAAAATGCAGACATGAGTTTTCACTCGAATTTTTCTCGTAAACAAAAAGATAAGGCAAACATATCACAAAAAAGTAAATTTTAAAGTTTATGTATTGAAAAAATTGAAAAATATAATAAATACAAGTCAAGAAAATTATTTCACGCACTAAAAATGAATGCCAAAGTTTTGTTATCCATGTTTGTGAAATTCCACTAGTACAACCCCTAATAGCTTGGTGAAATTTTATAAGAAAGAGATTTTTAATTGATCCTAACATGTTTTAAATATGGATATGCATGCCTGAAACATGTTTAAGATGCAAATGACCTAATGATCCAAAAATTTCAAAGGGTAGAAAAAATTAAATTCTCAAGTTAACGAGCAGTGGGATATTTACCAGAGCCAAACAACACACTTTTTGCCAATATACAAAAATTGGACCTAACGGCTATAATTTTTGTTAGGAATGACTTATGATTTTGGAGTCAGCACTCAGTTGAAAATGCCTCGCTCCCTTTTCCGATGATTGTAAAACCTAATAGATAAAAAACTAAAAGAGTTTACAATCCTTAAAAGCACAAATAATTTTTGGAATTATCTCTCTCAACATTTGTGCATTTCCATTTTGGATATTCAATTTTTTTTCAAATCCAAACATGAGTTTTTACTTTCCTATTTTCCTCGTTAACAAAAAGATAAGGTAAATAGATCATAACAAAATGAAAATTTTAGAATTTATATATGAAATAAATTTAAAAATATAGTAAATGTTAGCGCAGAAAATTATGTCTCGCACTAAAAATGAACACCAAAGTTTTGTTATCCTTGTTTGGGAAATTCCACTATTACAACCCGTAAGAGCTTGGTGGAATTTTATAAGAAAGAGATTTCTAATTGATCGTAACATTTTTTAAATATGGATAAGCTTTTCGGAAACATGGTGAAGATGCAAATGACCTAATGTTCCAAAAAATTCGAGTAGAAAAAATTAAATTTTAAAGTTAACATGCTGTGGGATATTTACTACATCCAAACAACCCAGTGTTTGCCTATTTAGAAAAAATCGGATCTAACAATCATAGATCATCATAAATATTTTGATCAATTAATGATGTCTAACGACTATAATTTTTGTTAGAAATGACTTATGGTTTGGGAGTCAACACTCAGATAAAAATGCCACCCCCCCTTTTTTCGATGCTTGCAAAACCTAATATATAAAAAACTAAAAGAGTTTACAGTCCTTAAAAATCTAAGATACTTTTTGTAATAATCTCTTTCAGCATTTGTGCATTTCCATTTTGGATGCTCAATTTTTTTTCAAATCCAAACTTGAGTTTTAACTGTCCGTTTTCTCGTAAAAAAAGATATGGCAAACAGATCACAACAAAATAAAAATTTTAGAGTTTATGTCTGCAAAAAATTGAAAACTATAATAAAAGTTAGTGAAGAAAATTATTTCACACACCAAAAATGAACACCAAAGTTTTGTTATCGATGTTTGGGAAATTCCACTAGTACAACCCCTAATAGCTTGATGGAATTTTATAAGAAAAAAATTTCTAATTGATCCTAACATGTTTTAAATATGGACATACCTGCCTGAATCATGTTGAAGATTCAAATGACCTAATGATCTAAAAATTTGTAGGAGTAGAAAAAATTAAATTCTCAAGTTAACGTGCGGTAGGACATTTAACAAAGCCAAACAACCCACTTTTTGCCAATTCTCAAAAAGCGGATCGAGCAATCATAGATAATTGTAAGTTTTTTGAGCAACTAAATTGTGTAACGACTATAATTTTTGTTTGAAATTACTATAGGACTCAGTAGAAAATGCCTCGCTCCACCTTTTCTGAAGATTGCAAAACCCAATATATAAAAAACTAAAAAAGTTTACAATCCATAAAATTCACTGATACTTTATGGAATTATCTCTCTCAGCATTTGTGCATTTCCATTTTTTTATGTTCAATTTTTAAAAAAAATCCAAACATGAGTTTTTACTCTTCCATTTTTCTTGTAAATAAAAAGATAAGGCAAATAGATCACAAAAAAATGACAATTTTAGAGTTTAAGTATGCAAAAAATTGAAACCAATAATAAATTTAAGTGAAGAAAATTATTTCAAGCACTAAAAAGGAACACCAAAGTTTTCTTATCCATGTTTGGGAAACTCTACTAGTACAACCCCAAATAGCTTGGTGGAGTTCCATAAGAAAGAGATTTCTAATTTATCCTAACAAGTTTTAAATATGGATATGCATGCTTAAAACAGGTTGAAGATGCAAATGACCAAATGATCAAAAAATTTCGAGTAGAAAAAATTAAATTCTCAAGTTAACGTGCGTTGGGAGATTTACCAGAGCCAAACAACCCATTTTTTATCTTTGTACAAAAGGCGGACATAACAATCATAGATCATCGTAAATGTTTCGATCGATTAATAATGTGTAATGGCTATAATTTTTGTTAGTAATGATTCATGGTTTGGGAGTCAACACTCTGTTAAAAATGCCTCACACTCCCTTTTCTGATGATTGTAAAACCTAATATATTAAAAACTAAAAGAGTTTACAATCCTTAAAAATCATAGATACTTTTTGGAATTATCACTCTCAACATTTGTGCATTTTAATTTTGGATGTTCAATTTTTTTTCAAATCCAAACATGAGTTTTCACAATCCCATTTTTCTTGTAAACAAAAAGATAAGGCAAAATGATCACAACAAAATAAAATTTTAGAATTTATGTATTCTAAAGTTGAAAACTAAAATAAATTTAAGTGAATAAAATTATTTCACGCACTAAAAATGAACACCAAAGTTTTGTTATCCATGTTTGGGAAATTCCACTATTACAACCCCTAATAGCTTGGTGGAATTTTATAAGAAAGAGATTTATAATTGATTCTAACAAGTTTTAAATATGGATATGCATTCCTAAAACATGTTGAAGATGCAAATGACCTAACGATACAAAATTTTGAAGGAGTAGAAAAAATTAAATTCACAAGTTACCGTGCAGTGGGATATTTACGAGCGCCAAACAACCCAGTTTTTGCCTTTTTACTGAAATCAAACTGAACAATCATACATCACCATAAATTTTTTGATCAATTAATGATGTGTAACGGCTATAATTATTTTTAGAAATGACTGATGGTTTGGGAGACAACACTCAGTAAAAAAACCTCCCCCCCCCCCCCCCCCCCCCCCCCCCCCCCCCCTTTTCCGATTATTGCAAAACCTAATATATAAAAAATTAAAAGAGTTTACAATCTTTAAAAATCTCAGATACTTTTTGTAATTATCTCTCTCAGCATTTGTGCAATTCCATTTTGGATGTTCAATTTTTTTTCAAATCCAAACTTGAGTTTTCTCTCTCCCATTTTTCTCGTAAACAAAAAGATAAGGCAAATAGATCACAACAAAATGAAAGTCATAGAGTTTATGTATGCAAAAAATTGAAACTTTAATAACTGTAAGTGAACAAAATTATTTCACGCACTAAAAATAAACACCAAAGTTTTGTTATCCATGTTTGGGAAATTCCACTAGTACAACCCCTAAAAGCTTGGTGGAATTTTATAAGAAAGAGATTTCTAATTGATCCTAACAAGTTTTAAATATGGAAATGCATGCCTGAAACATGTTGAATATGCAAAGAACCTCATGATCCAAAAACTTCAAAGAGTAGAAAAAAATAAATTCTCAAGTTAACGTGCGTTGGGATATTTACCAAAGCCTAACAACCCAGTTTTTGCCTATTTATAAAAAGCGGACCTAACAATCATAGATCATCGTAAAGGTTTTGATCGATTAATATTGTGTAACGGCTTTAATTTTTGTTAGAAATGACATATGGTTTGGGAGTCAACACTCTATTAAAAATGTCTCGCCCCACCTTTTCCGATGATTGCAAAAACTAATATTTTAAAAACTAAAAGAGTTTACAATCCTTAATAATCACAGATACTTTTTGGAATTATCACTCTCAGCATTTGTGTATTTCCATTTTGGATGTTCAATATTTTTTCATATCCAAACATCAGTTTTCACTATCCCATTTTTCTCGTAAACTAAAAGATAAAGCAAATAGATCACAAAAAAATGAAAATTTTAGAATTTATGTATACAAAAATTGAAAACTATAATAAATTTAAGTGAAGAAAATTATTTCACACAATAAAAATGAACTCAAAAATTTTGTTATCCATGTTTGGGAAATTCCACTATTACAACCCCTAATAGCTTGGTAGAATTTTATAAGAAAGAGATTTGTAATTGATCCTAGCATGTTTTAAATATGGATATGAATGCCAGAAACATGTTGAAGATGTGAATGAACTAATGATCCAAAAATTTCAAGGAGTAGAAAAAATTAAATTCTCAAGTTAACGTGCGTTGGGATATTTACCAGAGCCTAACTACCCAATTTTTGCCTATTTACAAAAAGTGGACCTAACAATCATAGATCAATGTAAAGGTTTTGATCGATTAATAATGTGTTACGGCTATAATTTTTGTTAGAAATGACTTATGGTTTGGGAGTTAACACTGTTAAAAAAACCTCACCCCACCTTTTCTGATGATTGCAAAACCTAATATATTAAAAACTAAGAGAGTTTAAAATCCTTAAAAATCACATATGCTTTTTGGAATTATCACTCTCAACATTTGAGCAATTTGTTTTCAAATCCAAACATGAGTTTTCATTATCGCATTTTTCTCGTAAACAAAACGTAAAGGCAAATATATCACTTCAAAATGAAAATTTTAGAATTTATGTATGCAAAAATTGAAACCTAAAATAAATTTAAGTGAAGAAAATTATTTTACGCACTAAAAATGAACACCAAAGTTTTGTTATCCATGTTTGGGAAATTCCACTTTTACAACCCCTAATTGCCTGGTAGAATTTTTTAAAAAGGAGATTTCTAATTGATCCTAACATGTTTTAAATATGGATTTGCATGCCTTAAACATGTTGAAAATGCAAATGACCTAATGATCCAAAAGTTTCAATGAGTAGAAAAAATTAAATCCTCAAGTTAACGTGCGGTGAGATATTTACCAGAGCCAAACAACCCAATTTTTGCATTTTTACCAAAAGTGGACGTAACAATCATACATCATCTTGAATTTTTTGATCGATTAATGATGTGTAACGGCTATAACTTTTGTTAGAAATGACTGATGGTTTGGGAGTCAACACTCATTTAAAAATGCCTTACCCCCCTTCCCCCTTTTTTGGAGATTGCAAAATCTAATATATAAAAAACTAAATGTGTTTACAATCCTTAAAAATCTCAGATACTTTTTGCAATTATGTCTCTCAGCATTTGTACATTTCCATTTTGGATTTTAAATTTTTTTTCAAATCCAAACATGATTTTTCACTCTCCCATTTTTTTTCGTAAAAAAAAAAAAGATAAGGCAAATAGATGACAACAAAATGAAAATTATAGAGTTTGTCTTCTAAAAGTTGAAAACTATACTAAATGTAAGTGAAGAAAATTATTTCACGAACTAAAAATGAACACAAAAGTTTTGTTATCCATGTTTGGGAAATTCCACTACAACAACCCCTAATAGCTTGGTGGAATTTTATAAGAAAGGGATTTCTAGTTGATCCTAACATGTTTTAAATATGGATACGCCGGACTGAAACATGTTGAAGATGAAAATGACCTAATGATCTAAAAATTTTAAGGAGTAGAAAAAATTATATTCTCAAGTTAACTTGTGGTGGGATATTAACCAGAGCAAAACATCCCACTTTTGGCCTATCACAAAAAGCGGACCTAATAATCATAGATCATCATAAATGTTTTGATCAATTTAATTGTGTAACGGCTATAATTTTTGTTAGAAATGACTTTTGGTTTGGGAGACAATACTCAGTTGAAAATATCGTGCCCCCCCTTTTCCAAAGATTGCAAAACCTAATATATAAAAAACTAAAAGATTTTATAATCCCTAAAAATCGCTGATATTTTTTAGAATTATCTCTCTCAGAATTTGTGCTTTTCCATTTTGGATGTTCCATTTTTTTTTTTAAATCCAAACATGTGTTTTAATACTCCCTTTTTTTCTCATAAAAAAAAGATAAGGCAAATAGATGACAACAAAATGAAAATTTTAGAGTTTATGTATGCAAACAATTAAAAAATATAATATATGTAAGTGAAGAAAATTATTTCACGCATTAAAAATGAACACCAAAGTTTTGTTATCCAAGTTTGGGAAATTCCACTAGTACAACCCCTAATTGCTTGATGGAATTTTCTAAGAAAGAGATTTCTAATTGATCCTAAAATTTTTTTTATTATGGATATGCATCCTTGAAACATGTTGAAGATGCAATTGACCTAAAGATCCAAAAATTTCAAGGAGTAGAAAAAATTAAATTCTCAATTTATTGTGCGTTGTGATATTTACCAAAGCCTAAGAAACCAGTTTTTGCCTATTTAAAAAAAGCGGACCTAACAATCATAGATCATCGTAAATCTTTTGATCGATTAATAATGTGTAACGACTATAAATGTTTTTTGAAATGACTTATGGTTTGGGAGTCAATACTTTGTTAAAAACGCCTTGCCCCCCTTTTTCGAGGATTGAAAACCTAATATATTAAAAACTAAAAGAGTTTACAATCCATAAAAGTCATAGAAACTTTTTATAATTATCATTCTCAGCATTTGTGCATTTCCATTTTGGATGTTCAATTTTTTTCAAATCCAAACATGAGTTTTCTCTATCCCATTTTTCTCGTAAACAAAAAGATAAGGCTATTAGATCACAACAAAATGAAAATGTTAGAATTTATGTATGCATAATTTTAAAACTATAATAAATTTAAGTGAAGAAAATTATTTCATGCACTAAAAATGAACACCAAAGTTTTGTTATCCATGTTTGGGAAATTCCACTATTACAATCCCTAATAGCTTGGTGGAATTTTTTAAGAAAGTGATTTCTAATTTATCCTCACTTGTTTTAAAGAAGCATATGCATGCCTGAAACATGTTGAAGATGCAAATGACCTAATTGATCCAAAAATTTCAAGGAATATAAAAAATTAAATTATTAAGTTAACTTGCGTTGGGATATTTACTAGAGCCTAAAAACCCAGCTTTTGTCTATTTACAAAAAGCGGACCTAACAATCATAGATCACCGTAATTGTTTTCATCGATTAATAATGTGTAACGGCTATAATTGTTGTTTGAAATGACTTTTGGTTTGGAAGTCAACACTCTGTTAAAAATGCCTCGCCCGCCCTTTTTCGAGGAATGCAAAACCTAATATATTAAAAACTAAAAGAGTTTACAATCCTTAAAAATCACATATTCTTTTTGGAATTATCACTCTCAGCACTTGTGCATTTCTATTTTAGATGTTCAATTCTTTTTCAAATCCAAACATGAGTTTTCACTATCACATTTTTCTCGTAAACAAAAAGATAAGGCTAATAGATCACAACAAAATGAAAATTTTAGAATTTATTTATGCAAAAATTAAAAACTATAATAAATTTAAGTGAAGAAAATTATTTCACGCACTAAAATGAACACCAAATTTTTGTTATCCATGTTTGGGAAATTCCATTATTACAACCCCTAATAGCTTGGTGTAGTTTTATAAGAAAGAGATTTCTAATTGATCTTAACATGTTTTAAATATGGATATGCATGCCTGAAACATGTTGAAGATGCAAATGACCAAATGATCCAAAAAATTTGAGTAGAAAAAATTAAATTCTCAAGTTAATGTGCGGTGGGATAATTACTAGAGCCAAACAACCTAGATTTTGCCTATTTAAAAACAGCGGACCTAACAATCATACATCATCGTAAATGTTTTGATCGATTAATGATGTGTAACGGCTATAATTTTTGTTAGAAATGAATGATGGTTTAGAAGTCAACACTCTGTTAAAATTGCCTGGCCCCCCTTTTTTCGAAGATTGAAAAACCTAATATATAAAAAATTAATAGTGTTCACAATCTTTAAAAATCTCAGATACTTTTTGTAATTATCTCTCTCAGTATTTTTGCATTTACATTATGGATGTTCAAATTTTTTTCAAATCCAAACATGAGTTTTCACTCTCCCATTTTTCTCGTAAACAAAAAGATAAGGATTATAGATCACAACAAAATGAAAATTATAGAGTTTATGTCAGCAAAAAGTTGAAAATTATAATAAATGTAAGTGAAAAAAATTATTTCACGCACTAAAAATGAACACCAAAGTTTTGTTATCCATGTTTGGCAAATTCAACTACTATAATCCCTAATAGCTTGGTGGAATTTTATAACAAAGAGATTTCTAATTGATCCTAACATGTTTTCAAAATGGATACGCATGGCTGAAACATGTTGAAGATGCAAATGACCTAATGATCCAAATATTTCAAGGAGAATAAAAAATTATATTCTCAAGTTAACGAGGGGTGGGATATTTACCAAAGCAAAACAACCGACTTTTTGCCTGTTCACAAAAAGCGGACCTAACAATCATATATCATTGTAAATGATTTGATCAATTTAATTGTGTAACGACTATAATTTTGGTTAGAAATGACTTATGGTTTGGGAGACAACACTCAGTTGAAAATGCATTGCCCCCCTTTTCTAAAGATTGCAAAACCTAATATATAAAAAACTAAAAGAGTTTACAATCCATAAAAATCATTGATACTTTTTAGAATTATCTCTCTCAGCATTTGTGCATTTCCATTTTGGATGTTCATTTTAAAAAAAAAAATCAAACATGAGTTTTAACTCTCCCATTTTTCTCATAAAAAAAAGATAAGGAAAATAGATCACAACAAAATAAAAATTTTAGAGTTGGTGTATGCAAAAAATTGAAAACTATAACAAATGTAAGTGAAGAAAATTATTTCACGCATTAAAAATGAACACCATAGTTTTGTTATCCATGTTTGGGAAATTCCACTAGTACAACCCTTAATTGCTTGTGGAGTTTTCTGAAAAAGAGATTTCTCATTGATCCTAACAAAATTTAAATATGGATATGCATGCATGAAACATGTTTAAGAAGCAAATGACCTGAAGATCCAAAAATTTCAAAGAGTAGAAATAAATAAATTCTCAAGTTTACATTCTTTGGGATATTTACCAAAGCCTAAGAACCCAGTTTTTGCCTATTTACAAAAAGTGGACCTAATAATCATAGATCCTTGTAAATGTTTTGATCGATTAATAATTTGTAACGGCTATAATTATTGTTAGAAATGATTTATGGTTTGGGAGTCAACACTCTGTAAACAATTCCTCACTCCCCCCCCCCCCCCCCCCCTAACCCTCCCTCTTTCGAGGAGTGAAAAACCTAATATATTAAAAACTAAAAGAGTTTACACTCCTAAAAAATCACAGATACTTTTTGGAATTATCACTCTCAGCATTTGTGCATTTCCATTTTGGATGATAAATTCTTTTTCATATCCATACTACAGTTTGCACTATACCATTTTTCTCGTAAACAAAAAGATAAGGCAAATAGATCACAACAAAATGAAAATTTTAGAATTTATGTATGCAAAAATAAAAAATATAATAAATTTAAGTGAAAAAAATTATTTGATGTACTAAAAATGATCACCAAAGTTTTGTTATCCAAGTTTGGGAAATTCCACAATTACAACGCCTAATAGCTTGTTGAAATTTTATAAGAAAGATATTTCTAATTGATCCTAACATGTTTTAAATATGGATATCCATACCTGAAACATATTGAAGATGCAAATGACCTAATTGATCCTAAAATTTCAAGGAGTAGAAAAAATTAAATTCTCAAGTTAACGTGCGGCGGGATTTTTACCAGAGCCAAACAACCCAATTTTTGCCTTTTTACAAAAACAGACCTAAGAATCATACATCATCGGAAATGTTTTGATCGATTAATGATGTGTAACTGCTATAATTTTTTTTAGAAATGACTGATGGTTTGGGAGTCAACATACAATTAAAAATGCTTCGCCCCCCCTTTTCTAAAGATTGTAAAAGCTAATATATAAAAAACTAAAAGTGTTTAAAATCTTTAAAATCTCAAATAATTTTTTTAATTATCTCTCCCAGCATTTGTGCATTTCCATATCTGATGTTCAATTTTTTTTCAAATCTAAACATGAGTTTTCACTCTCCCATTTTTCTCGTAAAAAACATATAAGGCAAATAGATCACAAAAAAATGAAAATTTTAGAGTTTGTGTCTGCAAACAGTTGAAAACTATAATAAATTTAAGTGAAGAAAATTATTTATCACACTAAAAATGAATAAAAAGTTTTGTTATCCATTTTTGGGAAATTCCATGACTACAACCCCTAATAGCTTGGTGGAATTTTATAAGAAAGAGATATCTAATTTATCTTAACATGTCTTAAAAATGGGTACGCATGACTGAAATATTTTGAAGATGCAAATGACCTAATGATCCAAAAATTTCAAAGAGTAGAAAAAATTATATCCTCAAGTTAACTTGCGGTGGGATATTTACCCGAGGAAAACAACCCACTTTTTTCTTATTAAAAAAAAGTGAACCTAACAATCTTAGATCATCGTAAGTGTTTTGATCAATTTAATTGTGTAACGGCTATAATTTTTGTTTGAAATGAATTTTGGTTTGGGAGACAACACTCAATTGAAAATGCCTTGCCCCCCTTTTCAGAAGATAGCAAAACCTTCTATATAAAAAACTAAAAGAGTTTACAATCCATAAAAATCCCTGATACTTTTTTGAATTATCTCTCTTCGCATTTGTCCATTTCCATTTTGGATATTCAATATTTTAAAAAAATCCAAACATGAGTTTTTACTCTCCCATTTTTCTCATAAAACATAAGGCAAACAGATCACAACAAAATGAAAAGTTTAGAGTTTATGTATGCAAAAAATTGAAAACAATAACAAATGTAAGTGAAGAAAATTATTTCACGCATTAAAAATGAACACCAAAGTTTTGTTATCCATGTTTTGGAAATTTCACTAGAACTACGCCTAAATGCTTGTGGAATTTTATAAGAAAGAGATTTCTAATTGATCCTAACAAAATTTAAATATGGATATGCATGCTTGAAACATGTTGAAGATGCAAATGACCGAATGATCCAAAAATTTCAAGGAGTAGAAAAAATTAAATTATCAAGTTAACATGCGTTGGGATATTTACCAGAGCCTAAGAACCCATTTTTTTCCTATTTACAAAAAGCGCACCTAACAATCATAGATCATCGTAAATGTTTTGATTGATTAATATTGTGTAAGGGCTATAATTGTTGTTAGAAATGACTTATGGTTAGGGAGTCAACACTCTTTTAAAAATGCCCCCCCCCCCCCCTTTTGTAGGATTGCAAAACCTAATATATTAAAAACTAAAAGAGTTTACAATCCTTCAAAATCACAGATATTCTTTGGAATTATCAATCTCAGCATTTGTGTATTTCCATTTTGGATGTTCAATTTTTTTTCAAATCCAAACATGAGTTTTCACTTTCCCATTTTCCTCGTAAACAAAAAGATATGGCAAATAGAACACAACAAAATGAAAATTTTAGAATTTATGTATGCAAAAATTAAAAACTATATTAAATTTAAGTGAATAAAATTATTTCACGCACTAAAAATGAACACCAAAGTTTTTTTATCCATGTTTAGAAAATTCCACTATTACAACCCGTAATAGCTTGGTGGAATTTTATTAGAAAGAGACTTCTAATGGATCCAAACAGGTTATAAATATGGATATGCATGTCTGAAACATGGTGAAGATGAAAATGACCAATCAAGGACTAGAAAAAAATAAATTCTCAAGTAAACGTGCGGTGGTATATTTACCAGAGCCAAACAACCAAGTTTTTGCCTAATTACAAAAAGCGGACCTAACAATCATACATCATCGTAAATGTTTTGATCAATTAATGATGTGTAACGGCTATAATTTTTGTTATTAGAAATGACTGATGGTTTGGAAGTCATCACTCAGTTAAAAATGCCTCGCCCCCCCTTTTCTGATGATTGCAAAACCTAATATATAAAAAACTAAAAGAGTTTAAAATCCTTAAAAATCTCAGATACTTTTTGTAATTATCTCTCTCAGCATTTGTACATTTCCATTTTGGATGTTCAATTTTTGTTCAAATCCAAACTTGAGTTTTCACTCTCCCATTTTTCTCGAAAACAAAAAGAAAAGGCAAATAGATCACAACAAAATGAAAGTTTCAGAGTTTATGTCTGTAAAAATTTGAGAACTATAATAAATGTAAGTGAAGAAAATTATTTCTCACACTAAAAATGAATACCAAAGTTTTTCTATCCATGTTTGGGAAATTCCACTAGTACAACCCCTAATAGCTATGCGGAATTTTATCAGAAAGTGATTTCAAATTGATCCTAACATGTTTTACATATGGATATGCATGTCTGATACATGTTGAAGATGCAAATGACCTAATGATCAAAAAAATTCAAGGAGTTGAAAAAATTAAATTCTCAAGTTTACGTGCAGTGGGATATTTACCAGAGCAAAACAACCCACTTTTTGCCGATACACAAAAAGCGGGCCTAACAATCATAGATCATCGTAAATGTTTTGATTAATTAAATTGTATAACGGCTATAATTTTTGTTAGAAATGACTTTTGGTTTGGGAGAAAATACTCAGTTGAAAATTCCTTGCCCCCCTTTTCCAAAGATTGCAAAACCTAATATATAAAAAACTAAAAGAGTTTACAATCCATAAAAATCACTGATACTTTTTCGAATTATCTCTCTCATCATTTGTGCATTTCCATTTTGGCTGTTCAATTTTTTTTTAAAATCCAAACATGAGTTTTTACTCTCCTATTTTTCTCATAAACAGATGATAAGGCAAATAGATCAGAACAAAACATGAAAATTTTAGAGTTTATGTATGCAAAAAATTAAAACTATAATAAATGTAAGTGAAGAAATTTATTTCACGCACTAAAAAAGAACACCAAAGTTTTGTTATCCATGTTTAGGAAATTCCACTAGTACAACCCTTAATAGTTTGGTGGAATTTTTTGAGAAAGAGATATCGGACTGATCCTAACAAATTTTAAATATGGATATGCATGCCTGAAACATGCTGAAGATGCAAATGGCCTAATGATCCAAAAATTTCGAGAAGTAGAAAAAATTAAATTCTCATGTTACAAAAAAAGTCAGTTTTTGCCTATTTACAAAAAGCGGACCTAACAATCGGAGTTCACCGTAAATGTTGGGATCAATTAATAATGTGTAACAACTATAATTTTTATTAGAAATAACTTATGGTTTGGGAGTCATCACTCAGTTAAAAATATCTCGCCCTCCCTTTTTCGATGATTGCAAAACCTTATAAATTAAAACTAAAAGAGTTTACAATCCTTAAAAATCATAGATACTTTTTGGAATTATCATTCTCAACATTTCAGCATTTCTATTTTGGTTGTTCAATTTTTTTTCAAATCCAAACATGAGTTTTCACAATCCCATTTTTTTCATAAATAAAAAGATAAAGCAAATAGATCACAGCAAAGTGAAAATTTTAGAATTTAAGTATGCAAAAAATTCAAAACTATAATAAATTTAAGTTAAGAAAATTATTTCACTCACTAAAAATGAACACCAAAGTTTTGTTATCCATGTTTGCGAAATTCCACTTTTACAACCCCTAATTGCTTGGTGGAATTTTAAAAGAAAGAGATTTTTAATTGATCCTTACATGTTTTAAATTTGGATATGTATGTCTGAAACATGTTGAAGATGCAAATGACCTAATGATAAAAACATTTCAAGGAGTAGAAAAAATTAAATTCTCAAGTTAACATGTGGTGGGATATTTACCAGAGCCAAACAACTTACTTTTTGCCTATTCACAACAAGCGGGCCTAACAATCATAGATCATCGTAAATTTTTTTATCAATTAAATTGTGTAATGGCTATAATTTTTGTTAGAAATTTTTGGTTTAGGACAGAACACTCAATTGAAAATGCCTCGTCCCCCTATTTTCGAAGATTGCAAAATCTAACATTTAAAAAACTAAAAGAGTTTACACTCCATAAAAATCTCTCATTATTTTTGGATTTAACACTCTTAGCATTTGTACATTTTCATTTTAGATGTTCAGTTTTTTTTTTTAAAATCCAAACAGGAGTTTTTTCTCTTTTTTTTTTTTCAAAACAAAAAGATAAGGCAAATAGATAAAAAAAAAAAGGAAACTTTTTGAGTTCTATATGCATAAAATTCAAAACTATAATAAATTTAAGTGAATAAAATTATTTCACGCACTAAAAATGAACACCAAAGTTTTGTTATCCATGTTTGGGAAATTCCACTAGTACAACCCCTACTAACTTTGTGGAATTTTATAAGAAAGAGATTTCTAATTGATCCTAACAAATTTTAAAGATTGATATACATGCATGAAACATGTTCAAGATGCAAATGATTCAAAAATTTTGAAGGAGTAGAAAAAATTAAATTCTCAAGTTAACGTGCGTTGTGATATTTACCAGAGCCTAACAACCCAGTTTTTGCCTATCTACAAAATGCGGACCTAACAATCATGGATCATTGTAAATTTTTTGATTGATTAATAATGTGTAATGACTATAATTTCTTTTAGAAATGACTTATGGTTAGGGAGTCAACACTCTGTTAAAAAAGCGTCAACCCTCCACACCCCCCCCCCCCCCCCCCCCCCCCCCCCCTTTTCCGATGATAACAAAACCTAATATAATAAAAGCTAAAAGAGTTTACAATCCTTAATAATAATAGATACTTTTTGGAATTATCACTCTTAGCATTTGTTCATTTTCATTTTGGATGTTTGATTTTTTTTTTCAAATCAAAATATGAGTTTTCACTGTCCCATTTTTCTCGTAAACAAAAAAGATAAGGCGAATAGATCACAACAAAATGAAAATTTTAGAATTTATGTATGAATAAAAAAGAAAACAACAACAAATTTAAGTGAAGAAAATTATTTCATGCACTAAAAATGAACACCAAAGTTTTGTTAACCATGTTTAGGAAATTCCACTATTACAACCCCTAATAGCTTGGTGGAATTTTATGAGAAAGAGATTTCTAATTGATCCTAACATGTTTTAAATATGTATATGCATCCCTGAAATATGTTGAAGATGCAAATGACCTAATGATCCAAAAATTTCAAGGTGAAGAAAAAATAAAATTCTCAAGTTAACGTGCGGTGGGATATTTACCAAAGCAAAATAACCCACTTTTTGCCAATTCACAAAAAGTGGACCTAACAATCATAGATCATCATAAATATTTTAATCAATTAAATTGTGTAACGGCTATAATTTTTGTTAGAAATGATTTTTGGATTGGGAGAAAAGACTCCTTTGAAATTGCCTCCACCCCCCCCCCCCCCCCCCCCCCCCCCCCCCCCCCCCTCTTTTCTGAAGATTGAAAAACCTAATATATAAAAAACTAAAAGAATTTACAATCCAAAAAAATCACTGATACTTTTTGGAATTATCTCTCTCAGCATTTGTGCTTTTCCATTTTGGATGATCAATTTTTTTTTTAAATCAAACATGAGTTTTTACTCTCCCATTTTTTTCGTATACAAAAAGATAAGGCAAATAGATCACAATAAAATGAAAATATTAGAGTATATATATGCAAAAAATTGAAAACTATAATAAATGTATGTGAAAAAAATTATTTCACGCACTAAAAATGAACACCAAAATTTTGTTATCTTTGTTTGGGAAATTCCACTAGTAAAACCTCTAATAGCTTGGTGGAATTTTATAAGAAAGATATTTCTAATTGATCCTAACAAGTTTTAAATATGGATATGCATGCCTGAAACATGTTGAAGATGCAAATGACCTAATGATCCAAAAATTTCAAGTAGAAAAAATTAAATTCTCAAGTTAACGTGCATTGGGATATTTACTAGAGCCTAACAACCCAGTTTTTGCCTTTTTACAAAAAGCGGACCTAACAATCATGGATCATCGAAAATATTTTGACCGATTAATAATGTGTAACGGCTTGAAGTTTTGTTAGAAATGACTAATGGTTTAGGAGTCAACACTCTGTTAAAAATGCCTCGCCCCCCGTTTTCTAATTATTGCAAAACCTAATATATTAAAAACTAAAAGAGTTTAAAATCCTTAAAAATCATAGATACTTTTTTAAATTATATCTCTCAGCATTTGTTCATTTACATTTATGGTGTTCATTTTTTTTTCAAATCCAAACTTGATTTTTCACTATCCCATTTTTCTCTTAAAAAAAAGATAAGGCAAATAGATCACTACAAATTGAAAATTTTAGAATTTATGTATGCAAAAAATGTAAAACTATAATAAATTTTTGTGAAGAAAATTATTTCATTCACTAAAAAAGAACACCAAAGTTTTGGTATGCAGGTTTGCAAAATTCCACTATTACAACCCCTAATAGCTTGCTGGAATTTGATAAGAAAGCGATTTTTAATTGATCCTAACATGTTTTAAATATGTAAATGCATGCCGGAAACATGTTGAAGATGCAAATGACCTAATGATCCAAAATTTTGAAGGAGTAGAAAAAATTAAATTCTCAAGTGAACGTGCAGTGGGATATTTACCAGAGCTAAACAACCCACTTTTTGCCTATTCAGAAAAAGCGGACCTAACAATCATATATCATCGTAAATGTTTTGATCGATTAGATTGTGTAACGGCTATAATTTTTGTTAGAAATGACTTAAGGTGTGGTAGACAATACTCACTTATATGCCACGCCCCACCCCCCTTTTCCGATGATTGCAAAACCTAATATATAAAAAACTAAAAGAGTTTACAACCTTTAAATATCACAGAACTATGTCAAATTATCTCTCTCAGTATTTGTGCATTTCCATTTTGGATGTTGAATTTTTTTTCTATCCAAACTTGAATTATCACTCTCTCATTTTTCTTATAAACAAAAATATATGACAAATAGAACACAACAAAATGTAAATTTTAAAGTTTATGTATGCAAAAAATTGAAAACTATAATAAATGTAAGTGAAGAAAATTATTTCACGCACTAAAAATGAACATGAAAATTTTGTTATCCATGTTTGGGAAATTTCACTTGTACAACCCCTAATAGCTTGTGGAATTTTATCAGAAAGAGCCGAACAAGTTTTAAATATGGATATGGATTCGTGAAACATGTTAAAAAATCAAATGACCTAATGATTCAAAAATTTCGAGTAGAAAAAATTAAATGCTGAAGTTAACGGGCAGTGGGATATTTACCAGAGCAAAAATAACCCACTTTTTGCCTACTCAGTTGAAAATACCTCGCCCCCACCACCACCACTCCCCTTTTCTGATGATTGGAAAACCTAATATATAAAAAACTAAAAGAGTTTACAATGCATAAAAATCACAGATACTTTTTTGAATTATCTCTCTCGGCATTTGTGCATTTCAATTTTGGATGTTCAATTTTTTTTTAAATCCAAACATGAGTTTTCTCTCTCCCATTTTTCTCGTTAACAAAAAGATAAGGCAAATAGATCACAACAAAATAAAAATTTTAGAGTTTATGTATGCAAAAGAATTTGGAAACTATAATAAATGTAAGTAAAGAAAATTATTTCACGCACTAAAAATGAACACCAAAGTTTTGTTATCCATGTTTGGGAAATTCTACTATTACAACCCCTAATAGCGTTGTGGAATTTTATAAGAAAGCGATTTCTAATTGATGCTGACATGTTTTAAATATGGATATGCATGCCTGAAACATGTTGAAGATGCAAATGACCTAATGATTCAAAGTTTTCAAGGTGTAGAAAAATTAAATTCTCAAGTTAACGTGCGGTGGGATTTTTTCCAGAGCCAAACAACCCATTTTTGGGTATTCACAAGAAGCGGACCTAACAATCATAGAGCATCATAAGTGATTTGATCGATTAATGATGTGTAATGGCTTTAAGTTTTGTCAAAAATGACTTATAGTTTGGGAGTCAACACTCAATTGAAAATGCCTCGTCCCCCTTTTCCGATGATTGCAAAACCTAATATATAAAAAATTTAAAAAGTTTACAATCCTTAAAAATCAAAGCTAATTTTTTGAATTATCTCTCTCAGCATTTGTGCATTTCCATTTTAAATGTTCAATTTTTTTTCAAATCCAAACATCAGTTTTCACTATCCCATTTTTCTCATAAACGAAAAGATAAGGCAAATAGATCACAAAAAAATTAAAATTTTAGAATTTATGTATGCAAAAAATTTAAAACTATAACAATGTAAGTGCAGAAAATTGTTTCATGCACTAAAAATGAACACCAAAATTTTGTTATCCTTGTTTGGGAAATTCCACTATTACAACCCCTAATAGCTTGTTGGAATATTATAAGAAAGAGATTTCTAATTGATCCTGACATGTTTTAAAAATGGATAAGCATGCCTAAAACATGGTGAAGATGCAAATGACCTAATGATCCAAATATTTGAATTAATATAAAAAATTAAATTCTCAAGTTATGTGCGGTGGGATATTTTCAAGAGCCAAACAACCCAGTTTTTTTCTTTTTAAAAAAAGCGGACATAACAATCATACATCAACCTAAATGTTTTGATCATTTAATGATGTGTAGTGGCTATAATTATTGTTAGAAATGACTGATGGTTTGGAATTCAACACTCAGTTAAAAATGCCTCGCCCCCCTTTTTCTGATGATTGCAAAACCTAATATATAAAAAACTAAAAGAGTTTATAATCCTTAAAAATCTCTGATACTTTTTTTAATTATCTCTCTCAGAATTTGTGCATTTCCATTTTGGATGTTTAATTTTTTTTTAAAATCCAAACTTGAGTTTTCACTCTCCCATTTGTCGTGTAAACAAAAAGATAAGGCAAATAGATCACAACAAAATGAAAATTTTAGAGTTTATGTATGAAAAAAATTGAAAAATATAATAAATTTAAGCGAAGAAAATTATTTTGACGTACTAAAAATGAACACCAAAGTTTTGTTATCCATGTTTGGAAATTCCACTTGTACAACCCTAAATAGCTAGGTGGAGTTTTATAAGAAAGAGATTCTAATTGATCCTAATAAGTTTTAAATATGGATATGCATGCCTAAAACATGTTGAAGATGCAAATGACCTAATGATAAAAAAATTTTAAGGAGTAAAAAAAATTAATATCTCAAGTAAACTTGTGGTGGGATATTTACCAGAGCCTAACAACCCATTTTTTGGCTATTTACAAAAAGCGGACCTAACAATCATAGATCATCGTAAATATTTTTATTGAATAATAATGTGTAACGGCTATAATTTTTGTTAGAAGTGACTTATGGTTTGGGAGTCAACATTCTATTAAAAATGCCTCGCCCCACCTTGTCCGATGATTGCCAAACCTAATATATTAAAAACTATAAGAGTTTACAATCCAAAAAAATTAAAGATACTTTTTAGAATTATCACTCTCAGCATTTGTGCATTTCCATTTTGGATGTTCAATTTTTTTTCAAATCCAAACATGAGTTTTCACTTTCCCATTTTTCTCGTAAACAAATAGATTAGGCATATAGATCACAATTAATGAAAATTTTAGAATTTATGTATGCAAAAATTTAAAACTATAATAAATTAAAGTGAAGAAAATTAGTTCACGCACTAAAAATGAACACCAAAGTTTTATTATCCATGTTTGGGAACTTTCACTATTACAACCCCTAATAGCTTAGTGGAATTTTTTAAGAAAGAGATTTCTAATTGATCCTAAAATGTTTTAAATATTAATATGCATGCCTGAAACATGTTTAAGATGAAAATGACCTAATGATCCAAAAATTTCGAGTAGAAAAAATTAAATTCTCAAGTTAACGTGCGTTGGGATATTTACCAGAGCCTAACAACCCAATTTTTGCCTATTTACAAAAAGCGGACCTAACAATCATAGTTCATAGTAAGGGTTTTGATCGATTAATATTGTGTAACGGCTATAATTTTGGTTAGAAATGACTTATGGTTTGGTAGTCAACACTGTTAAAAATGCCTCGCCCCACCTTTTCCGATGATTGCAACACCTAAAATATTAAAAACTAAAAGAGTTTAAAATCCTTAAAAATCATAGATACTTTTTGCAATTATCACTCTCTGCATTTGTGCATTTCTATTTTTTATGTTCAATTTTGTTTCAAATCCAAACATGAGTTTTCACTCTCCCATTTTTCTTGTAAACAAAAAGATAAGTCAAATAGATAACATAAAAATGAAAATTTTAGAATTTATGTATGTAAAAATTGAAAACTATAATAAATTTAAGTGAAGAAAATTATTTCACACACTAAAAATGAACACCAATGTTTTGTTATCCATGTTTGGGAAATTCCTCTATTACAACCCCTAATAGCTTGGTTGAATTTTATAAGAAAGAGATTTCTAACTGATCCCAACATGTTTTAAATATGGATATGCATGATTGAAACATGTTGAAGATGCAAATGACCTAAGGATTCAAAATTAAATTCTCAAGTTAACGTACGGTTGGATGGTTACCAGAGCCAAACATCCCAATTTTTGCCTTTTTACAAAAAGTGGACCCAACATCATACATCATCATAATTGTTTTGATCGATTAATGATGTGTAACGGCTATAGTTGTTGTTCGAAATGACTGATGTTTGTGGAGTCAACACTCAGTTGAAAATGCCTCGCCCCCCTTTTCCAAAGATTGCCAAACCTAATGTATAAAAATCGAAAAGATTTTAAAACCCTTAAAATCTCAGATACTTTTTGTAATTATCTCTCTCAGTATTTGTGCATTTCCATTTTGGATGTTCAATTTTTTTTCAAATCCAAACATGACTTTTCACTCTCCCATTTTTCTCGTAAACAAAAAGATAAGGCAAATAGATCACAAAAAAATTGAAAATTTTGGAGTTTGTGTATGCAATAATTGAAAACTGTAATTAATGTAAGTGAAGATAACTATTTTACGTACTAAAAATGAACTCCAAAGTTTTGCTATCCATTGTCATGAAATTCCACTAGTACAACCCCTAATAGCTTGGTGGAATTTTATAAGAAAGAGATTTCTAATTGATGCTACCAAGTTTTTAGTATGGATATGCATGCCTAAAACATGTTGAAGATGTAAATGACCTAATGATCCAAATATTTCTAGGAGTAGAAAAGAATTAAATTCTCAAGTTAACCTGTGTTAGAATATTTACCAGAGCCTAACAACCCTATTTTTGCCTATTTACAACAGACCTAACAATCATAGATATTCAAAAATATTTTGATTGATTAATAATCTGTAACGGCTACCATTTTTGTTAGAAATGACTTATGGTTTGGGAGTCAACACTCTATTAATAATGCCTCGCCCCCCTTTTTCGATGATTTCAAAACCTAATATATTAAAAACTAAAAGAGTTTACAATCCTTAAAAATCATAAATACTTTTTGGAATTATCACTCTAAGCATTTGTGCATTTCCATTTCTGATGTTCTTTTTTTTTTCAAATCCAAACATGAGTTTTCACTATCCTATTTTTCTCGTAAACAAAAAGCAATGGCAAATAGATCATAACAAAATGAAAACTTTAGAGTTTGTGTATGAAAAAAATTGAAAACTATAAGAAATGTAAGTGAAGAAAATTATTTCACGCACTAAAAATGAACACCAAAGTTTTGTTATCCATGTTTGGGAAATTCCACTAGTACAACCCCAAATAGCTTGGTGGAGTTTTATAAGAAAGAGATATCTAATTGATCCTAACAGGTTTTAAAAATGGATATGCATGCCTAAAACATGTTGAAGATGCAAATGACCTAATGATCCAAAAATTTCAAGGAGTAGAAAAAATTAAATTCACAAGTAAACGTGCGTTGGGATATTTACTAGAGCCTAACAACCCTATGTTTGCCTATTTACAAAAAGCGGACATAACAATCATAGATCATCGTAAAATTTTTGATCAATTAATAATGTGTAACGGCTATAATTTTTGTTAGAAATGACTTATGGTTTGGGAGTCAACACTTTGTTAAAAATGCCTCGACCCCCTTTTTTGATGAATGCAAAACCTAATATATTAAAAACTAAAAGAGTTTACAATCCTTAAAAATCACAGATACTTTTTGGAATTATCAATCTCAACATTTGTGCATTTCCATTTTGGATGTTCTATTTTTTTTCAAATCCAAACAATAGTTTTTACTATCTCATTTTTCTCACAAACAAAAAGATAAGGCAAATAGATCACACAAAAATGAAAATTTTAGAATTTATGTACGCAAAAATTGAAAACTATAATAAATTTAAGTGAATAAAATTATTTCACGCACTAAAAATGAACACCAAAGTTTTGTTATCCATGTTTGGGAAATTCTACTTGTACAACCCCTAATAGCTTGGTGGAATTTTATATAAAAGAGATTTCTAATTGATCATAACATGTTTTAAATATGGATATGCATGCCTAAAACTTGTTGAAGATGCAAATGACCAAATGATCCAAAAATTACAAGGAGTAAAAAAAATTAAATTTTCAAGTTTACGTGCGGTGGGATATTTACCAGAACCAAACAACCCAACCTAACAATCATACATCACCATAAATGTTTTGATCGATTATTGATGTGTAACGTCTTTAATTTTAGTTAGAAATGATTGATGGTTTGGGAGACAGCACTCAGTTAAAAATACCTCGCCCCCCCTTTTCCGATGATTGTAAAACCTAATATATAAAAAACTAAAAGAGTTTACAATCCTTAAAAATCTCAGATACTTTTTGTAATTATCTCCTTCAGCATTTGTGCATTTATATTTTGGATGTTTAATTTTTTTTCAAATCCAAACTTGAATTTTCACTCTCCCACTCTTTTCGTAAACAAAAAGATAAGGCAAATAGATCACAACAAAATGAAAATTTTAGAGTTTATTTATGAAAAAAAAGGAAAACTATAATCAATGTAAATGAAGAAAATTATTTCATGCACTAAAAATGAATTCCAAAGTTTTGTTATCCATGTTTGGGAAATTCCACAAGTACAACCCCTAATAGCTTGGTGGAATTTATAAGAAAGAGATTTCTAATTGATGCTAACAAGTTTTAAATATGGATATGCATGCCTGAAACATGTTGAAGATGCAAATGACCTAATGATCCAAAAATTTCAAGGAGTAGAAAAAACTAAATTCTCAAGTTAACGTGCGTTACGATATTTACCAGAGCCAAGCAACCCAGTTTTTGCCTATTTAAAAAAAGGGCACCTAACAATCATAGATCATCATAAAAATTTTGATCGATTAATAATGTGTAATGGCTATAATTTTAATTAGAAATGACTTATGGTTTGGGATTCAACACTTTGTTTAAAATGCCTCACCCCACCTTTTTCGATGATTGCAACACCTAATATATTAAAAAATAAAAGAGTTTACAATCCTTAAAAATGACGATACTTTTCTGAATTATCACTCTCAGCATTTGTGCATTTCCATTTTAGATGTTCAATTTTGTTTCAAATCCAAAAATGAGTTTTCAATATCCCTTTTTTCTCGTAAACAAAAAGATAAGTCAAATAGATCACAACAAAATGAAAATTTTAGAATTTATGTATGCAAAAATTGAAAAATATAATAAATTTTAGTTAAAAAAATTATTTCACATACTAAATATGAACACGAATGTTTTGTTATCCATGTTTGGAAAATTCCACTATTACAACCCCTAATAGCTTGGTGGAATTTTATAAGAAAAATATTTCTAATTGATCCTAAGATGTTTTAAATATGGATATGCATGCCTGAAATATATTCAAGATTCAAATGACCTAATGATCCAAAAATTTCAAGGAGAAGAAAAAATTAAATTCTCAAGTTTATGTGCGGTGGGATAGTTAGCAGAGCCAAACAACCCAATTTTTGGCTTCTTACAAAAAGCGGACCTAACAATCAAAAATTATCATAAATGTTTTGATCGATTAATGATGTGTAACAACTTTAATTTTTGTTAGAAATGACTGATGGTTTGGGAGTCAACACTTAGTTGAAATGCCTCCCCCCCCCCCCTTTTCCGAAGATTGCAAAACCTAATATATAAAAAACTATAAGAGTTTACAATCTTTAAAATCTCAGATACTTTTTGTAATTATCTCTCTCAGCATTTGTTAATTTCCATTTAGGATGTTCAATTGTTTTTCAAATCCATACATGAGTTTTCACTCTCCCATTTTTCTTTAAAGCAAAAAAGATAAGGCAAAAAGATCACAATAAAAAAGAAAATTTTAGAGTTTATGTTTGAAAAAAGTTGAAAACTATAATAAATTAAAGTGAAGAAAATTATTTCACGCATTAAAAATGAACACCAAAGTTTTGTTATCTATGTTTGGGAAATTCCACTACTACAACCTCTAATAGCTTGGTAGAATTTTATATGAAAGAGATTTCTAATTGATCCTAACAAAATTTAAATATGGATATGCGTGCTTGAAACATGTTGAAGATGCAAATGACATAATGATCCAAAAATTTTAAGGAGTATAAAAAATAAAATTCTCAAGTTAATATGTGATGGAATATTTACCAGAACCAAATAACCCAGTTTTTGCCTATTTACAAAAAGAGGACCTAACAATCATAGATCATCGAAAATATTTTGATCGCTTAATAATGTGTAACGGCTATAATTGTTGTTAGAAATGACTTTTGGTTTTGGCGTCAACACTTAGTTAAAAATGCCTCATCCCCCCTTTTTCGAAGATTGCAAAACCTAATATATTAAAAACTAAAAGAGTTTACAATTCTTAAAAATCACAGATACTTTTTGGAATTATCACTCTCAGCATTTGTGCATTTCCTTTTTGGATGTTCAATTTTTTTTCAAATCCAAACATGACTTTTTACATTCCCATTTTTCTCGTAAACAAAAAGATAAGGCAAATAGATTACAACAAAATAAAAATTTTAGAATTTATGAATGCAAAAACTAAAAAATATAATAAATTTAAGTGACGAAAATTATTTCACTCACTAAAAATGAACACAAAAGTTTTGTTATTGAGGTTTGGGAAATTCCACTATTACAAGCCCTAATAAATTGGTGGAATTTTATAAGAAAGAGATTTGTAATTGATCCTAACATGTTTTAAATATGGATATGCATGCTTGAAACATGTTGAAGATTCAAATGACCTAATGATCCAAAAATTTCAAGGAGTAGAAAAAAGTTAATTCTCAAGTTAACGTGCGTTGGGATATTTACCAAAGCCTAACAACCCGTTTTTGCCTATTTACAAAAAGTGGACCTAACAATCATTGATCATCGACAAGGTTTTGATCTTTTAATAATTGGTAACGGCCATATTTTTAATTAGAAATGACTTACGGTTTGGGAGTCAACACTCAGTTAAAAATGCCTCGCCCCCCCCTTTTCCGAGGATTGCAAAACCAAATATATTAAAAACTAAAAGAGTTTACAATACTTAAAAATCACAAATACTTTTTGGAATTATCACTCTCAGCATTTGTGCTTTTCCATTTTGGATGTTCAATTTTTTTTCAAATCCGAACATGAGTTTTCACAATCCCATTTTTCTCGTAAACAAAAAGATAAGGCAAATAGATCACAACAAAATGAAAATTTTAGAATTTATGTATGCAAAAATTAAAAACTATAATAAATTTAAATGAAGAATATTATTTCACTCACTAAAAATGAACACCAAAGTTTTGTTATTGAGGTTTGGGAAATTCCACTATTACAACCCCTAATAAATTGGTGGAATTTTATAAGAAAGAGATTTCTAATTGATCCTAACATGTTTTAAATATGGATATGCATGCTTGAAACATGTTGAAGAAGCAAATGACCTAATGATCACAAAATATATTAAGGAGTAGAAAAAATTAAATTCTCAAGTTAACGTGCGGTGGGATATTTACCAGAGCCAAACGACCTACTTTTTGCCGATTCATAAAGAGCGGACGTAACAATAATAGATCATCATAAATGTTTGATCAATTAAATTGTGTAACAACAATAATTTTTGTTAGAAATGACTTTTGGTTTAAGAGAGAACATTCAGTTGAAAATGCCTCGTCCCTCCTTTTCTGAACATTGCAAAACCTAATATATAAAAAAATAAAAGAGTTTAAAATCCATAAAAATCACAGATACTTTTTGGAATTATCTCTCTCAGCATTTGTGCATTTCCATTTTGGATGTTCAATTTTTTTTTTTAAATCCAAACATGAGTTTTTACTCTCCCTTTTCTCTCATAAATAAAAAGATAAGGCAAATAGATCACAACAAAATGAAATTTTAGAGTTTATATATGCAAAAAATTGAAAACTATAATAAATGTATGTAAAGAAAATTATTTCAATCACTAAAAATGAACACCAAAGTTTTGTTATCCTTGTTTCGGAAATTCCACAAATACATCCCCTAAGAGCTTGGTGGCATTTTATAAGAAAGAGATTTCTAATTGATCCTAACAAGTTTTAAATATTGATATGCATGCTTGAAACATGTTTAAGATGCGAATGACCTAATGAACCAAAAATTTCAAAGATTAAAAAAAATTAAATTCTGAAGTTAACATGCGTTGGGATTTTTACTAGAGCCTAACAACCCAGTTTTTGCCTATTTACAAAAAGCGGACCTAACAATGATGGATCATCATAAATTTTTTGATCGATAAATAATGTGTAACGCCTATAATTTTTTGTTAGAAATGACTTATGGTTTGCGAGTCAACACTCTGTTAAATATGCCTTGCGCCCCCTTTTCCGATGATAGCAAAACCTAATATATTAAAAACTAAAAGAGTTTACAATCCTTAAAAATCACAGATACTTTTTGGAATTATCACTCTCAGCATTTGTTTATTTCCATTTTGGATGTTCCATTTTTTCTCAAATCTAAATATGAGTTTTCACTGTCCCATTTTTCTCGTAAACAAAAAGATAAGGCAAAAAGATCACAACAAAATGAAAATTTTAGAATTTATGTATTCAAAAAATAGAAAACTATAATAAATTAAAGTGAAGAAAATTATTTCATGCACTAAAAATGAACACCAAAGTTTTGTTATCCATGTTTTGGAAATTCCACTATTACAACCCCTAATAGCTTGGTGGAATTTTATAAGAAAGAGATTTTGAATTGATCCTAACATTTTTTATATATGGATATGCATGCCTGAAACATGTTGAAGATGCAAATGATGTAATGATCCAAATATTTCAAGGAGTAAAAAATATTAAATTCTCAAGTTAATGTGCGGTGGGATATTTTCCAGATCAAAACAACTCACTTTTTGCCCATTCAGAAAAAGCGGACCAAACAATAATAGATCATCGTAAATGTTTTAATAAATTAAATTGTCTAACAACTATCATTTGGTTAGAATTGCCTTTTGGTTTGGGAGACAACACTCAGTTAAAAATACCTCGCCTCCCCCCCTCCTCCCCCCCCCCCCCCCCCCCCCCCCCCCTCCCTCCTTTTCCGAAGATAGCAAAACCTAATATATAAAAAACTAAAAGAGTTTACAATCCACAAAATCACTAATACTTTTTGGAATTAACTCTGTCAGCAATTGTGCATTTCCATTTTGGATGTTCAATTTTTTTTAAAATCCAAACATGAGTGTTTTCTCTCCCATTTTTCTCATAAACTAAAAGATAAGGCAAATAGATCACAACAAAATGAAAATATTAGAGTTGATGTATGCAAAAAATTGAAAACTATAATAAATGTAAGTGAAGAAAATTAATTCACGCACAAAAAATGAACACCAAAGTTTTGTTATCCATGTTTACGAAATTCCACTAGTACAACCCCTCATAGCTATGTGGAATTTTATAAGAAAGAGATTTCTAATTGATCCTAACAAGTTTTAAATATGGATATGCATTCCTAAAACTTGTTATAGATGCAAATGACCTGATGAACCAAATTTTCAAAGAGTAGAAAAAAATATATTCTCAAGTTAACGTGTGGTGGGATATTTACCAGAGCAAAACAACCCACTTTTTACCTATTCACAAAATGCAGACCTAACAATCATAGATCATCGTAAATGTTTTCATCAATTATATTGTATAACGGCTATAATTCTTGTTAGAAATGACTTTTGGTTTGGGAGACTACACTCAGTTGAAAATTCCTTGCCCACCACCCCCCCCCCCCCCCCCCCGCTTTTCTAAAGATTGCAAAACCTAGCATAGAAAAAATTAAAGAGTTTACAATCCATAAAAATCACTGATACTTTTTGGAAATATCTCTCTCATCATTTGTGCAATTCCATTTTGGATGTTCAATTTTTATTTAAAATCCAAACATGAGTTTTTACTCTCCCATTTTTTTTGTAAACAAAAAGATAAGGCAAATAGATCACAACAAAATGAAAATTTTAAAGTTTATGTATGCAAATAAATGAAAAATATAATAAATTTTAGTGAAGAAAAATATTTCACGCACTAAAAATGAACACCAAAGTTTTGTTATCCACGTTTGGGAAATTCCACTAGTACAACCCCTAATAGCTATGCGGAATTTTATAAGAAAGAGATTTCTAATTGATCCTAACAAGTTTTAAATATGGATATGCATGCTTGAATCTTGTGGTAGATGCAAATGACTTGATGATCCAAAATATTCAAGGAGTAGAAAAAAATATATTCTCAAGTTATTGCGCGGTGGGATATTTACCAGAGCAAAATAACCCACTTTTTGCCTATTCACAAAATGCAGACAAAACAATCATAAATCATCGTAAATGTTTTGATCAATTATAATGTGTAACGGCTATAATTCTTGTTAGAAATGACTTTTGGTTTGGGAGACCACACTCAGTCAAAAATTCCTTGCCCCAACCCCCCCTTTTCTGAAGATTGCAAAACCTAATATATAAAAAATTAAAGAGTTTACAATCCATAAAAATCACTGATACGTTTTGGAATTATCTCTCTCATCATTTGTGCAATTCCATTTTGGATGTTCAATTTTTATTTAAAATCCAAACATGAGTTTTTACTCTCCCATTTTTCTCGTAAACAAAAAGATAAGGGAAATAGATCACAACAAAATGAAAAATTTAGAGTTTATGTATGCAAAAAATTGAAAACTATAATAAATGTAAGTAAAGAAACTTATTTCACGCACTAAAAATAAACAGCAAAGTTTTGTTATCCATGTTGGGGAAATTCCACTAGTACAACCCCTAATAGCTTGGTGAAATTTTATAAGAAAGAGATTTCTATTGATCCTAACAAATTTTAAATATGGATATGCATACTTGAAACATGTTGAAGATGCAAATGACCTAATGATCCAAATATTTCGAGTAGAAAATATAAAATTCTCAAGTTAACGTGCGTTGGGATATTTTGCCAAGCCTAACAACCCAATTTTTTGCCTATTGATAAAAAATGGACCTAACAATCATAGATCATCGTAAATGTTTTTATCGATTAATAATGTGTAACGGCTATAATACTTGTTCCAAACAACTTATGGTTTGCGAGTCAACACTATGTTAAAAATGTCTCACCCTCCATTTTCAAATGATTGAAAAACCTAATAAATTAAAAACTAAAAGAATTTACAATCCTTAAAAATCACATATAATTTTTGGAATTATCACTCCCAGCATTTCTGTATTTCCATTTTAGCTGTTCAACTTTTTTTCAAATCCAAACAGGATTTTTCACTATCCCATTTTTGTCATAAATAAAAAGATAATGCAAATAGATCACAACAAAATGAAAATTTTAGAATTTATTTATGCAAAAAATAGAAAACTATAATAAATTTAAGTGAAGAAAATTATTTCACGCACTAAAAATGAACACCAAAGTTTTGTTATCCATGTTTGGGAAATTCCACTATTACAACCCCTAATAGCTTGGTGAATTTTATAAGAAAGAGATTTCTAATTGATCCTAACATGTTTTAAATATGGATATGCATGCCTGAAACATGTTGAAGATGCAAATGACCTAATGATCCAAAAATTTCGAGTAGAAAAAATTAAATTCTCAAGTTCATGTGAATGGTATATTTTCCAGAGCAAAACAACCCACTTTTTGCCCATTCAGAAAAGCGAACCTAACAATCATAGATCATCGTAAATGTTTTAATCAATTAAATTGTGTAACGGCTATAATTTTTGTAGAAATGACTTTTGGTTTGGGAGACAGCACTTAGCTGAAAATGCCACCCCCCCCCCCCCCCCCAACCCCTTTTCTGAAGATTGCTAAACCTAATATAAAAAAACTAAAAGAGTTTACAATCCACAAAAAGCATTGAAACTTTTTGGAATTATCACTCTCAACATTTGTGCATTTCCATTTTGGATGTTCAATTTTTTTTAAAATCCAAACATGAGTTTTTACTCTGCCATTTTTCTCGTAAACAAAAAGATAAGGCAAATAGATCACAAAAAATGAAAATTTTAGAGTTGATGTATGCAAAAAATTGAAAACTATAATAAATGTAAGTGAAGAAAATTATTTCACGCACTAAAAATGGAAACCAAAGTATTGTTATCCATGTTTTGGAAATTCCATTAGTACAACCCCTAATAGCCTGGTGTAATTTTATAAGACAGAGATTTCTAATTGATCCTAACAAGTTTTAAATATGGATATGCATGCCTGAAACATGTTGAAGATGCAAATGACCTAATGATCCAAAAATTTCGAGTAAAAAAATTAAATTCTCAAGTAAACGTGAGTTGGGATATTTACCAGAACCTAACAACCCAGTTTTTGCCTATTTACAAAAAGCGGACCAAACAATGATGGATCATTGTAAATGTTTTGATCGATTAATAATCTGTAACTACTATAATTTTTGTTAGAAATGACTAATGGTTTGGGAGTCAACACACTGTTAAAAATGCCTTGCCCTCCATTTTTCGATGATTGCAAAACCTAATATGTTAAAAACAAAAAGAGTTTACAACCCTTAAAAATCACAAATAATTTGATATATTATTACTCTCAGCATTAGTTCATTTATGTTTTGGATGTTCAATTTTTTTTTCAAATCCAAACATGAGTTTTCACTATCCCTTTTTTCTCGTAACAAAAAGAAAGGCAAATAGATCACAACAAATTGAAAATTTTAGAATTTATGTATGGAAATAATTGAAAACTATAATAAATTTAAGTGAAGAAAATTATTTCACTTACTAAAAAAGAACACCAAAGTTTTGGTATCCATGTTTACAAAATTCCACTATTACAACCCCTAATTGCTTTGTGGAGTTTTATAAGAAAGAGATTTCTAATTAATCCTAACATGTTTTAAAAAAGGATATGCATGCCTGAAATATGTTGAAGATGCAAATGACTTAATCATCCAAAAATTTCAAGGTGTAGAAAAAATTAAATTCTCAAGTTAACGTGCGGTGGGATATTTACCAGACCCACTTTTTGCCTATTCACAAAAAGCGCACCTTACAATCATTGATCATTGTAATTGTTTTGATTGATTAAATTGTGTAACGACAATATTTTTTTCTTAAAAATGACTTATGGTGAGGGAGACAACACTCAGTTAAAAAAGCCTCCCCCCCCCCCCCCCCCCCCCCCCCCCCCCCCCCCCCTTCTTTTCCGATGATTGCAAAACCTAATATATAAAAAAATAAAAGAGTTTACAACCCTTAAAAATCACATATACTATTTCGAATTATCTTTCTCAGCATTTTTGAATTTCCATTTTGGATGTTGAATTTTTTTTACTATCCAAACTTGAGTTTCACTCTCCCATTTTTCCTGTAAACAAAAGCATAAGACAAATAGATCACAACAAAATGTCAATTTTAAAGTTTATGTAATCAAAAAATGGAAACTATAATTAATGTAAGTGAAGAAAATTATTTCACGCACTAATAATGAACACCAAAGATTTGTTATCCTTGTTTGGAAAATTCCACTAGTACAACCCATAATATCTTGGTGGAATTTTATATGAAAGAAATTTCTAATTGGTCCTAACATGTTATAAATATGGATATGCATGCCTGAAACATGTTGAAGATGCAAATGACGTAATGATCCAAAAATTTAAAACAATAGAAAAAAATAAATTCTCAAGTTAACATGTGGTGGGATATTTATTAGAGCAAAACAACCAACTTTTATCCTATACAAAAAGTGACCTAACAAATATAGCTCTTCGTAAATGTTTTGATCGATTAACTATGTGTAACGTTTATAATTTTTGTTAGAAATGACTTATGGTTTGGGAGTCGACACTCAGTTAAAAATGCTTCGCCCCCCCTGTTCCGATGCTAGCAAAACCTAATATATAAAAAATTAAAAGAGTTAACAATGCTAAAAAATCACAGATACTTTTTGAAATTATCTCTCACAGCAATTGTGCATTTCCATTTTGGATGTTCAATTTTTTTTCAAATCCAAACTTGAGTTTTCACTCTCCCATTTTTCTCGTAAACAAAATGATAAGGCAAATAAATCACAACAATATGAAAATTTTAGCGTTTATGTATGCAAAAAATGAAAAACTATAATAAATGTAAATGAAGAAAATTATTTCACGTACTAAAAATGAACACCAAAGTTTTGTTATCCATGTTTGGGAAATTCCATTAGTACAACCCCGAATAGCTTGGAGGAATTTTATAAGAAAGAAATTTCTAATTGATCCTTGTTATAAATATAGATATGCATGCCTGAAACATGTTGAAGATGCAATTGACCTAATGATCCAATAATTTCCAAGAGAAGAAAAAAATTAAATTCTCAAGTTAACGTGCGGTGGGATATTTGCCAGAGCCAAACAACCCACTTTTTGCCTATTTACAAAAGAGGACCAAACAATCATAGATCATTGTAAATTTTTTGATCGATTAAATAGTGTAACGGCTATAATTTTTGTTAGAAATGACTTTTGTTTTGGGAGACAACACTCAGTTAAAAGTGTTGTAAAATTTTAGATTTTATGTATGTAAAACATTGAAAACTATTATAAATGTAAGTGAAGAAAATTATTTCACGCACTAAAAATGAACACCAAAGTTTTGTTATCCATGTTTGTGAAATTCCACTGGTACAACCCCTAATAGCTTTGTGGAATTTTATAAGAAAGAGATTTCTAATTGATCCTAACTTGTTTTAAATATGGATATGCATGCCTGAAACATGTTGAAGATGCAAATGACCTCATGATCCAAATATTTCATGGAGTTGAAAAAATTAAATTCTCAAGTTAACTTGTGTTGGTATATATTTACCAGTGCCTAACAACCCTGTTTTTGCCTATTCACAAAAAGCAGACCTAACAATCATAGATCATCGTAAATGTTTTGATCGATTAATAATATGTAACGGCTATAATTTTTGTTAGAAAGGACGTATGGTTTGGGAGTCAACACTCTATTAAAAATGCCTCGCCCCTTTTCGAATGATTTCAAAAACTAATATATTAAAAACTAAAAGAGTTTAAAATCCTTAAAAATCATAGATACTTTTTGGAATTATCATTTCCCTTTTGGGTATTCAATTTTTTTTCAAATCCAAACATGAGTTTTCACTAGCCTATTTTTCTTGTTAACAAAAAGATAAATCAAATAGATCACAACAAAGTGAAAATTTTAGAATTTACGTATGTTAAAAATTGAAAACTATAAAAAATTTAAGTGAAAAAAATTATTTCACACACTAAAAATAAACACCAAAGTTTAATTATCCAGAAATTTCACTATTACAACCCCTAATAGCTTGGTGGAATTTTTTTACAAAGAGATTTCTAATTGATCCTAACATGTTTTGAATATGGATATGCATGCCTAATACATGTTGAAGATGCAAATGACCTAATGATCCAAAAATTTCAAGGAGTAGAAAAAATTAAATTCTCCAGTTAACGTGCGGTGGGATATTTTCCAGAGCAAAACAACCAACTTTTTGCCCTTTCAGAAAAAGCGGACCTAACAATCATAGATCATCGTAAATGTTTAATCAATTAAATTGTCTAACGGCTATAATATTTTTAGAAATGACTTTTGGTTAGCAAGACAACACTCAGTAGAAAATACCTCTCCCCCCCCCCCCCCCCCCCCCCCCCCCCCCCCCCCCCCCCCTCCTCCTTTTCTGTAGATTGCAAAACCTAATATATAAAAAACTAAAACAGTTTACAATCCACAAAAATCACTGTTACTTTTTGGAATTCTCTCTCTCAGGATTTGTGCATTTCCATTTTTTATGTTCAATTTTTTTTAATTTCAAGGAGTAGAAAAAAATATATTCTCAAGTTAACGTGCGATGGGATATTTACCAGAGCAAAACAACCCACTTTTTGCCTATTCACAAAATGTGGACCTAACAATCATAGATCATCGTACATGTATTGATCAATTATATTATGTAACGG
The DNA here is from genome assembly GCF_029961685.1 of Aristolochia californica. NCBI lineage: Eukaryota > Viridiplantae > Streptophyta > Magnoliopsida > Piperales > Aristolochiaceae > Aristolochia > Aristolochia californica. Next base: position 18,307,998 of record NW_027181771.1, read on the forward strand.
CTATAATTCCTTTTGGAAATGACTTTTGGTTTGGGAGACTAGACTCAGTTGAAAATTCCTTGCCCACCCTTTTCTGACGATTGCAAAACCTAATATATAAAAAATTGAAGAGTTTACAATCCATAAAAATCACTTATACTTTTTGGAATTATCTCTCTCATCATTTATGCAATTCTATTTTGGATGTTCAATTTTTATTTAAAATCCAAACATGAGTTTTTACTCTCCCATTTTTCTCGTAAACAAAAAGTTAAGGCAAATAGATCACAACAAAATAAAAATTTTAGAGTTTATGTATGCAAAAAATTGAAAACAACAATAAATGTAAGTGAAGAAATTTATTTCACGCACTAAAACTTAACACCAAAGTTTTGTTATCCATGTTTGGGAAATTCCACTAGTACAACCCCTAATAGCTTGGTGAAATTTTACAAGAAAGAGATTTCTAATTGATCCTAACAAACTTTAAATATGGATATGCATGCTTGAAACTTGTTGAAGATGCAAACGACCTAATGACCCAAAAATTTCAAGGAGTAGAAAAAATCAAATTCTCAAGTTAACGTGTGTTGGGTTATTTACCAAGCCTAACAACATAGTTTTTGCCTATTTACAAAAAGCAGACCTACCAATCATAGATCATCATAAATGTTTTGATCGATTAATAATGTGTAACGGCTATAATATTTGTTAGAAACTACTTATGGTTTGGGAGTCAACACTCTGTTAAAAATGTCTCACCCTCCCTTTTCCAATGATTGCAAAACCTAATAAATTAAATACTAAAAGAGTTAACAATCCTTAAAAATCACATATACCTTTTGGAATTATCACTCTCATCATTTCTGTATTTCCATTTTGGCTGTTCAATTTTTTGTCAAAACCAAACATGAGTTTTCACTATCCCAATTTTATCGTAAATAAAAATTTAAAGCAAATAGATCACAACAAAATGAAAATTTTAGAATTTATGTATGTAAAAATAGAAAACTATAATAAATTTAAGTGAAGAAAATTTTTTTACGCACTAAAAATGAACACCAAAGTTTTGTTATCCATGTTTGGGAAATTCCACTATTACAACAGCTAATAACTTGGTGGAATTTTATAAGAAAGTGATTTCTAATTGATCCTAACAAGTTTTAAATATGGATATGCATGCCTGAAACATGTTGAAGATGCAAATGACCAAATAATCCAATAATTTTGAGTAGAAAAATTAATTTCTCAAGTTAACATGAGTTGGGATATTTACCAGAACCTAACAACCAAGTTTTTGCCTATTTACAAAAAAGTGGACCAAACAATCATGGGTCATCGTAAATCTTTTGATCGATTAATAATGTGTAACAACCATAATTTTTGTTAGAAATGACTAATGGTTTGGGAGTCAAGACACTGTTAAAAATGCCTCGCCCCCCCGTTTTTTGATGATTTCAAAACCTAATATATTAAAAACTAAAAGAGTTTAGAATCCTTAAAAACCACAGATACTTTTTAATATTATTACTCTCAGCATTTGTTCATGTACATTTTGGATGTTCAATTTGTTTTCAAATCCAAATATGAGTTTCATTCTCCTGTTTTTCTGGTAAACAAAAAGATAAGGCAAATAGATCACAACGATATGAAAATTTTAAAGTTTATGTATGTAAAAAAAAATATAATAAATGTAAATGAAGAAAATTATTTCACGCACTAAAAGTGAACACCAAAGTTTTGTTATCCATGTTTGGTAAATTCCACTAGTACAACCCCTAATAGCTTGGAGGAATTTTATAAGAAAGAGATTACTAATTGCTCCTTACTTTTTATAAATATGGATATGCATGCCTGAAACATGTTGAAGATGCAAATGACCAAATGATCCAATAATTTCAAGGAGAAGAAAAAATTAAATTCTCAAGTTAACCAGTGGTGGGATATTTCCACAGCCAAACAACCATCTTTTTCCCTATTTACAAAAAGTGGACCAAACAATCATAGATCATTGTAAATGTTTTGATCGATTAAATAGTGTAACGGCTATAATTTTTGTTAGAAATGACTTTTGGTTTGGGAGACAACACTCAGTTAAAAGTGTTGTAAAAGTTTAGATTTTATGTAAGTAAAACATTGAAAACTATAATAAATGTAAGTGAAGAAAATTATTTCACGCACTATAAATGAACACCAAAGTTTTGTTATCCATGTTTGTGAAATTTCACTAGTACAACCCCTAATAGCTTTGTGGAATTTTATAAGAAATAGATTTCTAATTGATCCTAACTTGTTTTAAATATGGATATGCATGCCTGAAACATGTTGAAGATGCAAATAAGCTCATGATCCAAAACTTTCAAGGAGAAGAAAAAATTAAATTCTCAAGTTAACGTATGGTGGGATATTTACCACAGCCAAACAACTCACTTTTTGTTAAAAACTAAAAGCGTTTACAATCTTTAAAACTCACGGATACTTTTTGGAATTATCTCTCTCAGCATTTCTGCATTTCCATTTTGGATGTTCAATTCTTTTTCAAATCCAAACAAGAGTTTTCACTATCCCATTTTTCTCGTAAACAAAAAGATAAGGCAAATAGATGACAACAAAATAAAAAATTTAGAATTTTTGTAAGGAAAAAATTCTAAACTATAATAAATGTAAGTGAAGAAAATTATTTCACTCACTAAAAATGAACACCAAAGTTTTGTTATCCATGTTTGGGAAATTCCACTATTACAACCCCTAATAGCTTGGTGGAATTTTTTAAGAAAGAGATTTATAATTGATCCTAACATGTTTTAAATATGGATATGCATGCCTTAAGCATGTTGAAGTAAGCAAAAAATTTTAAACTATAATAAATGTAAGGGAAGAAAATTATTTCACACACTAAAAGTAAACACCAAAGTTTTGTTATCCATGTTTGGGAAATTTCACTATTACAACTCCTAATAGATTGGAGGAATTAACATGTTTTAAATATGGATATGCATGCCTAAAACATGTTGAAGATGCAAATGACGTAATGATAAAAAAATTTCAAGGAGTAGAAAAAATTAAATTCTCAAGTTAACGTGCGGTGGGATATTTACGAGAGCCAAACAACCCATTTTTTGGCAATTCACAAGGACCTAACAATCATAGATAATCATAACTATTTTGATCGATTAAATTGGGTAAGGGCTACAATTTTTGTAAGAAATAACTTATGGTTTGGGAGATAAACTCAGTTAAAAATGCCTCCCCCCCCTCTCCCCCCTCTTTTCTGATGATTGCAAAACCTAATATGTAAAAAAATAAAAGAGTTTAAAATCCTTAAAAATAACATATACTTTTTGGAATTATCTCTCTCAGCATTGCTGCATTTCCATTTTGGATGTTAATTTTTTTTTACAATCCAAACTTGCGTTTTCACTCTGTCTTTTTCTTGTAAACAAAAAGATAAGGTAAATCGAACAAAAAAAATGTAAATTTTAGAGTTTATGTATTCAAAAAAATGAAAACTATAAAAAATGTAAGTGAAGAAAATTATTTCAAGCACTAAAAATGAACACCAAAGTTTTGTTATCCATGTTTGGGAAATTCAACTACTACAACCTCTATTAGCTTGGTGAAATTTTATAAGAAAGAGATTTCTAATTTATTATAACATATTTTATATGGATATGCATGCCTAAAATATGTTGAAGATGCAAATGACCTGATGATCCAAAAATTTGAAAGAGTAGAAAAAATTAAATTCTCAAGTTAACGTGCAGTGGGATATTTACCGAAGCCAAACAACCCACTTTTTTCCTATATACAAATAGCGGACCTTACAATCATAGATCATCATAAATGTTTTTATCGATTAATGATGTGTAACGGTTATAATTTTTGTTAGAAATGACTTTTTGTTTGGGAGACAACACTCAATTGAAAATGCCTTGGCCCCCCTTTTAGGATGATTGCAAAACCTAATATATAAAAAGATAAAAGAGCGTGCAAACCCTTAAAATCACATATACTTTTTGGAATTATCTCTCTCAGCATTTGTGCATTTCCATTCTGGAAGTTCAATTTTATTTAAAAATCCAAACTTGAGTTTTCACACGCCCATTTTTCTCGTGAAAAAAAAATTAGGAAAATAGATCACATCAAAATGAAAATTTTAGAGTTTATGTATGAAAAAAATTGAAAACTATAATAAATTTAAGTGAAGAAAATTATTTCACCCACTAAAAAGGAACACCAAAATTTTGTTATCCATGTTTGGAAATTTTCACTAGTACAACCCTTAATAGCTTGGTGGAATTTTATAAGAAAGAGATTTCTAACTGATCCTAATATGTTTTAAATATGGCTATGCATGCCTGAAACATGTTGAAGATGTAAATGACCTATGATCCAAAAATTTCAAGGAGTAGATAAAAAGTAAATCATCAAGTTAACGTGCAGTGGCATATTTACCAGAGCCTAACAACCCAGTTTTTGCCTATTTACAAAAAGGGGACCTAACAATCGTCAATCATCATAAATTTTTTGATCGATTAATAATGTGTAACGGCCATAAATGTTTTTAGAAATGACTTATGGATTGCAAGTCAAGAGTCTGTTAAAAATGCCTCGCCCCCCCTTTTCCGATGATTGCAAAACTTAATTTATTAAAAACTAAAAGAGTTTACAATCCTTAAAAATCACAGATACTTTTTGGAATTATCTCTCTTAGCATTTGTGCATTTCCATTTTGGAAGTTCAATTTTTTTTCAATTCCAAAGTTGAGTTTTCACTCTCCCATTTTTCGCATAAAAAAAAAAGATAAGGCAAATAGGTCACAACGATAAGAAAATTTTAGACTTTATGTAAGCAAAAAATTGAAACTATAATAAATTTAAGTGAAGAAAACTATTTCACGCACTAAAAATTAACACCAAAGTTTTGTTATCCATTTTTGGGAAATTCCACTAGTACAACCCCTAATAGCTTGGAGGAATTTTATAAGAAAGAGATTTCTAATGGATCCTAACATGATTTAAATATGGATGTGCATGCCTGGAACATGTTGAAGATGCAAATGACCTAATGATCCAAAAATTTCAAGGAGTAGAAAAAATTAAATTCTCAAATTAACATGCATTGGGATATTTATCGGAGCTGAACAATCCCCTTTTTGCCTATTTACAAAAAGTGGACCTATCGATCATAGATCATCGTAAATGTTTTGATTTACTAAAATGTGTAACGACTATAATTTTTGTTAGAAATGACTTTTGGTTGGGGAGAAACCACTCAGTTAAAAATGTTTCGCCTCCTCTTTTCTGATGATTACGAAACTTAATCGATAAAAAGCTAAAAGAGTTTACAATCCTTAAAAATCAAAAATTGTTTTTGGAACAATCTCTCTCAGCATTAGTACATTTCCATTTTGGATGTTCAATTTTTTTTCAAATCCAAACATGAATTTTCACTTTCCCATTTTTCTCGTAATCGAAATGATTAGGCAAATAGATCACAACCAAACGAAAATTTTAGATTTTATGTATGCAAAAAATTGAAAACTATAATCAATGTAAGTGAAGAAAATTATTTCACACAGTAAAAATATACACCAAAGTTTTGTTATCCATGTTTGTGAAATTCCACTAGTACAACCCCTAATAGCTTGGTGGAATTTTATAAGAAAGAGATTTGTAATTGATCCTAACATGTTTTAAAAATGGATATGCAAGCCATGGTGAAGATGCAAAAGACCTAATGATCCAAAAATTTGAAAGAGTAGAAAAAATTAAATTCTCAAGTTAATGTACGGTGGGATATTTACCAGAGCCAAAGAACCAAATTTTTGCCTATTTACAAAAAGCAAACTTAACAATCATAGATGATCGTAAATGTTTTTATCAATTAATGATGTGCAGCGGCTATAATTTTTGTTAGAAATGACTTACAGTTTGGGAGTCAACCCTAAGTTGAAAATGCCTCGCCCCTTTTCCGATGATTGCAAAACCTAACATATAAAAAAATAAAAGAGTTTATAATCCTTAAAAATCACATATAATTTTTGGAATTATCTCTCTCTACATTTGTGCATTTCTATTTTGGATGTTGATTTTTTTTCAAATCAAGACATGAGTTTTCACTCTCCCATTTTTCTCGTAAACAAAAAGATAAGGCAAATAGATCACAACAAAACCAAAATTTAAGAATTTATATCTGAAAAAAATTGAAAACTATAATAAATGTAAGTGTAGAAAATTATTTCACCCACTAAAAATGAACACCAAAGTTTTGTTATCCATGTTTGGGAAATTCCACTATTACAACCCCTGATAGCTTAGTGGAATTTTATAAGAAAGAGATTTCTAATTGATCCTAACATGTTTTAAATACGGTGGATATGCATGCCTGAAACACGTTGAAGATGCAAATGACCTAATGACCCAAAATTTTCAAGGAGTAGAAAAAATTAAATTCTCAAGTTAACGTGTGGTGGGATATTTACCAGAGCCAAACAACCCACTTTTTGCCTATTCACAAAAAGCGGCCCTAACAGTCATAGATCATTGTAAATGTTATGATCGTTTTGATTGTATAACAGCTATAATTTTTGTTAGAAATGACTTATGGTTTGGGAGAGAACCCTCAGTTAAAAATGTTTCGCCCCCCCTTTTCTGATGATTGCAAAACCTAATATATAAAAAACAAAAAGAGTTTACAATCCTTAAAAATCACAAATACTTTTTGGAATTATCTCTCTTAGCATTTGTGCATTCCAATTTTGGATGTTCAATTTTTTTAAAATCGAAACTACTGTTTTCACTCTCCCTTTTTTTCGTAAACAAAAAGATAAGGCAAAAAGATCACCACAAAATGAAAATTTTAGATTTTATGTAGGAAAAAATTGAAAACTATATTTATGTAAGTGAAGAAAATTATTTGACGCAATAAAAATGAACACCAAAGTTTTGTTATCCATGTTTGGGAAATTCCACTTGTAGAACCCCTAATAGCTTAGTGGAATTTTATAAGAAAGAGATTTCTAATTGATCCTAACATGTTTTAAATATGGATCTACAAGTCTGAAACATGTTGACGATGCAAATGACCTAATGATCCAAAAATTTCTCGGAGTAGAAAAAATTAAATTGTCAAGTTAAGGTGCGGTGGGATATTCACCATAGCCAAACATCCCACTTTTTACCGATTAAAAAAAAGCGGACCTAACAATCATAGATCATTAAATTGTGTCACGGGTATAATTTTTGTTAGAAATGACTTTTCTTTGGGAGACAACACTCAGTTGAAAATGCCTCGCCCCCCCTTTTCGGATGATTGTAAAACCTAATATATAAAACTAAAAGGGTGTGCAATCCTAAAAGTCACAGATAATTTTTTGGAATTATCTCTCTCAGCATTTGTGCATTTCCATTCAGGAAGTTCAATTTTTTTTAAAAGCCAAACTTGAGTTTTGACTCACCCATTTTTCACATAAAAAAAGATAAGGAAAATAGATCACAACAAAAAGAAAATTTTAGAGTTTATGTATGCAAAAATTTGAAAACTATTATAAATGTAAGTGAAGAAAATTACTTCACCCACTAAAAATGAACACCAAAGTTTTGTTATCCGTGTTTGGAAAATTCCACTAGTGCAACCCCTAATAGATTGATGGAATTTTATAAGAAAGAGATTTCTAATTGATCCTAACATGTTTTAAATATGGCTATGCATGCTAGAAACATGTTGAAGATGCAAATGACCTAATGATCCAAAAATTTCAAGGAGTAGATAAAAAGTAAATTCTCAAGTTAACGTGCAGTGGGATATTTACCATAGCCTAACAACCAAGTTTTTCCTTATTTACAAAAAGTGGACCTAACAATCATAAATCATCATAAATGTTTTGATCGATTAATAGTGTGTAATGGCAATAATTTTTTGTTAGAAATGACTAATGGTTTGGGAGTCATGACTCTGTTAAAAATGCCTAACCCCCATTTTCCGATGATTGAAAAACTTAATTTATTAAAATCTAAAAGAGTTTAAAATCCTGAAAAATCACATATACTTTTGGAATTATCTCTCACAGCTTTTGTGCATTTCCATTTTGGATGTTCAATTTTTTTTCAAATCCAAACATGTGTTTTCACTATCCCATTTTTCTCGTAAACCAAAAGATAAGGCAAATAGATCACAACAAAATGAAAATTTTAGAATTTATGTATGCAAAAAATTGAAAATTATAACAAATGTAAGTGCAGAAAAGTATTTCACGCACTAAAAATCAACACCAAAGTTTGTTTTCATTGTTTGGAAAATTCCACTATTACAACTCCTAATAGCTTGGTGGAATTTTATAAGAAAAATATTTCTTATTGATCCTAACATGTTTTAAATATGGATATGCACGCCTGAAACATGATGAAGATGCAAATGGCCCAATGATCCAAAAATTTGAAAGAGTAGAATATAATTAAATTCTAAAGTTAACCTGCGGTGAGATATTTACAAGAGCCAAACATCCCAGTTTTTGTTATCCATGTGTTTTCACTCTTCCATTTTTCTCGTAAACAAAAAGATAAGGCAAATAGATCACAACAAAAAGTAAATTTTAGAGTTTATGTATGAAAAAAATTGAAAACTAAAATAAATGTAAGTGAAGAAAATTATTTCACGCACTTAAAGTGAAACCCAACGTTCTTCTATCCATGTTTGGGAAATTCCATTAGTACAACCCCTAATAGCTTGGTGGAATTTTATAAAAAAGAGATTTCTAATTGATCTTAACAGGTTTTAAATATGGATATGCATGCCTGAAACATGTTGAAGATGCAAATGACCTAATGTTCCAAAAATTTCAAAGAGTAGAAAAAATTAAATTCTCTAGTTAACGTGCGGTGCGATATTTACTAGAGCCAAACAACACACTTTTTTCTATTAAAAAAAGTGGACCTAACAATCATTGATCATTGTAAATGTTTTGATTGATTAATGATGTGTAACGACTATAATTTTATTTAGAAATGGCTTATGGTTTGGGAGTCAAGCCTCAGTATAATATGCCTCGCACCCCCCCCCCCCCCCCCCCCCCCCCCCTCCCCCTTTTTTGATGATTGCAAAACCTAATATATAAAAAACTAAAAGAGTTTTCAATCCTTAAAAATCATAGATACTTTTTGGGATTATCTCTCTCTGCATTTGTGCATTTCCATTTTGGATGTTCAATTTTTTTAAAAATCCAAACATGAGTTTTCACTATCTCATTTTTCTCGTAAACATAGAGAGAAGGAAAATAGATCACAAAAAAATGAAAATTTTAGAATTTATATATGTAAAAAATTGAAAACAATAATAAATGTAAGTGAAGAAAATTATTTCATGCACTAAAAATAAACAACAAAGTTTTGTTATCCATGTTTCTGAAATTCCACTATTACAACCCCTAATAGCTTGATGGAATTTTATAAGAAAGAGATTTGTAATTGATCCTAACATGTTTTAAAAATGGATATGCATCCCTGAAACATGGTGAAGATGCAAAAGACCTAATGATCATAAAATTTAAAGGAGTAGAAAAAATTAAATTTTCAAGTTAATGTGCGGTGGGATATTTACCAGAGCCAAACAACCAAGTTTTTGCCTATTTACAAAAAGTGAACTTAACAATCATAAATCATCATAAATGTTTTGATCGATTAATGATGTGTAGCGGCTATAATTTTTGTTAGAAATGACTTATGGTTTGGGAGTCAACACTCAGTTGAAAATGCCTCGCCCCTTTTCCGATGATTCCAAAACCTAATATATAAAAAACTAAAAGAGTTTACAATCCTTCAAAATCACATATACTTTTTGGAATTATCTCTCTCTACATTTTTTCATTTCTATTTTGAATGTTGAATTTTTTTTCAAATCCAAACATGAGTTTTCACTATCCCATTTTTCTCGCAAACAAAAAGATAAGGCAAATAGATCACAACAAAATGAAAATTTTAGAATTTATATATGCAAAAAATTGAAAACTATTATAAATGTAAGTGAAGAAATTATTTCACGCACTAAAAATGAACTCCAAATTATTGTTATCCATGTTTGGGAAATTCCGGAATTTTATAAGAATGAGATTTCTAATTGATCCTAACATGTTTTCAATATGGATATGCATGCCTGAAACAATGTGAAGATGCAAACGACTTATTGATCCAAAACTTTCAAGGAGTAGAAAAAATTAAATTCTCAAGTTAACATGCAGTGGGATATTTACCAAAGCCAAATAACCCAGTTTTTGCCTATTCACAAAAAGCTGACCTAACAATCATAGATCATCATAAATGTTTTAATCGATTAAATTGTGTAATGGATTTAATTTTTGTTAGAAATGACTTTTGGTTTGGGAGACAACACTCGGTCGAAAATGCCTTGCCCTCATTTTTCAAATGACTGTAAAACTTAATACATAAAAAAATAAAAGAGTTTACAATCCCTAAAAATCACTTATACCTTTTGGAATTATCTCTCTCAGCATTTGTGCATTTCCATTTTGGAAGTTCAATTTTTTTTAAAATCCAAACTTGAGTTTTCACACTCCTATTTTTCTCATAAAAAAAAAGATAAGGAAAATAGATTATACCAAAATAAAAATTTTAGAGTTTATGTATGCAAAAAATTGAAAACTATAATAAATGTAAGTGAAGAAAATTATTTCACCCACTAAAAATGAACACCAAAGTTTTTTTTTCCATGTTTGGAAAATTCCACTTGTACAACCCCTAATAGCTTGGTGAAATTTTATCAGGAAGAGATTTTTAATTGATCCTGACATTTTTTAAACATGGATATGCATGCGTGAAACATGGTGAAGATCCAAATGACCTAATGACCCAAAAATTTCAAGGAGTAGATAAAAATTATATTCTCAAGTTAAATTGCAGTGGGATTTTTACCATACCCTAACAACCCGGCTTTGCCTATTATAAAAAAGGGACCTAACAATCATAAATCATCGTAATTTTTTTTTATTGATTAATAATGTGTAATGGCTACAATTTTTGTTAGTAATGACTTATGGTTTGGGAGTCAAGACTCTATTAAAATGAAACACCCCCCCCCCCCACTCCTTCCGATGATTACAAAACCTAATATATTAAAAACTAAAAGAGTTTACAATCCTTAAAAATCATAGATACTTTTTGGAATTATCTTTCTCATTCTTTGTGCTTTTCCATTTTAGATGTTCAATTTTTTTTCAAATCCAAACATGAGTTTTCACTATCCCATTTTTCTCATAAACAAAAAGATAAGGCAAATAGATCACAACAAAATGAAAATTTTAAAATTTATGTATGCAAAAAATTGATAACTATCATAAATGTAACTGAAGAAAATTATTTCACGCACTAAAAATGAACACCAAAGTTTTGTTATCCATGTTTGGGAAATTTCACTTTTACAACCCCTATTGTCATGGTGGAATTTTATAAGAAATAAGAAAGAGATTTCTAATTGATCCTAACATGTTTTAAATATGGATAAGCATGCCTGAAACATGGTGAAGATGCAAATGACCTAATGATCTAAATATTTCAAGGAGAAGAAAAAATTAAATTCTCAAGCTAACGTGTGGTAGGATATTTACCATAACCACACAACCAATTTCTTGCCTATTCATGAATTGCGGACCTAACAATCATAGATCATCGTAAATGTTTTGATCGATTAAATTGTGAAACGGCTATAATTTTTTTAAGAAATGACTTATGGTTTGGGAGACAACACTCAGTTAAAAAAGCTTCACCCCTTCTTTTTCGATGATTGCAAAACCTAATATATAAAAAACTAAAAGAGTTTAAAATCCTTAAAAATCACAGATACTTTTTGGAATTACCTCTCTCAGCATATGCACATTTCCATTTTGGATGTTCAATTTTTTTTTCAAATCCAAACTTGTGTTTTTATTATGCCATTTTTCTCGTAAGCAAAAAGATAAAGCAAATAGATCACAAAAAAATAAAAATTTTAGAATTTATGTATGCAAAAAATTAAAAATTATGGTAAACGTAAGTGCAAAAAGTTATTTCACGCACTAAAAATCAACACCAAAGTTTGTTATCCATGTTTGGTAAATTCCACTATTACAACCCCATAGAGTTTGGTGGAATTTTATAAGAAAGAGATTTCTAATTGATCCAAACAAGTTTTAAATATGGATATGCACCCCTCAAACATGGTGATGATGCAAATGAACTAATGATCCAAAAATTTTGAGTTGAAAAAAATAAATTCTCAAGTTAATGTATGGTGGGATATTTACCAGAGCAAAACAACCCTGTTTTTGCCTATTTACAAAAAGCGGGCCTAACAATCATAGATCATGGTAAATGTTTTGATCGATTAATGATGTGTAACGGCTATAATTTTTGTTAGAAATCACTTATGGTTGGGAGTCAACACTTAGTAAAAAATGCCTCACGGGGATTTTTCGTAGATTGCAAAACATAATATATAAAAAACTAAAAGAGTTTGCAATCCTAAAAAATCATAGATACTTTTTGGAATTATCACTGTCAGTATTTGTGCATTTCCATTTTCGATGTTCAATTTTTTTGAAAATCCCCAGTAGAGTTTTCACTCTCACTTTTTTCTCGTAAATAAAAAGATAATGCAAATAGATCACAACAAAATTGAAATTTTAGAGTTTGTCTATCCAAAAAATTGAAAAATATAACAAATGTAAGTGAAGAAAATTAATTCACGTACCAAAAATGAACACAAAAGTTTTGTTATCCATGTTTGGGAAATTACACTTGTACAACCCCTAATAGCTTGGTGGAATTTAATCAGCAAGATATTTCTAATTGATCCTAACATGTTTTAAATATGGATATGCATGCCAGAAATATGTTGAAGATGCAAATGACCTAATTATCCAAAAATTTTGAGTAGATAAAAAATTAAATTCTCAAGTTAACGTGCTGTGGGATAATTGCGAGTGCCTAAAAACCTAGTTTTTGCATATTTACAAAATGCGGACCTAAATATCATCAATCATTGTAAATGTTTTGATCTATTTATAATGTGTAAGGGACAAATTTTTTGTTAGAAATTACTTATGGTTTGGGAGTCAAGACTGTTAAAAATGCCTCGTTCCCCCGTTTCTGATGATTTCAAAACTTAATATATGAAAAACTAAAAGTGTTTACAATCCTTAAAAATCACAGATTCTTTCTGGAATTATCTCTCTCAGCATTTTTCCTTTTCCAATTTGGATGTTTAATTTTTTTTCAAATCCAAACATCAGTTTTCACTATCCCATTTTTCTCATAAACAAAAAGATAAGGCAAATAGATCACAACAAAATGAAAATTTTAGAATTTATGTATGCAAAAAATTGAAAACTATAATAAATGTAAGTGAAGAAAATTATTTCACGCACTAAAAATGAACACCAAAGTTTTGTTATCCATGTTTGGGAAATTTCACTTTTACAACCCCTAATGTCATGATGGAATTTTATAAGAAATAAGAAAGAGATTTCTAATTGATCTTAACAGGTTTTAAATATGGATATGCATGCCTGAAACGTGGTGAAGATGCAAATGACCTAATGATCCAAAATTTTCAAGGAGAAGAAAATATTAAATTCTCAAGTTAACGTGTGGTAGGATATTTACCATAACCAAAAAAACAATTTTTCGCCTATTCACGAATTGCGAACCTAACAACCATAGATCATCGTAAATTTTTTGATCGATTAAATTGTGTAATGGCTATAATTTTTGTAAGAAATGACTTATGGTTTGGGAGACAACACTCAGTTAAAAATGCTTCGCCCCTTCTTTTTCGATGATTGCAAAACCTAATATATAAAAACTAAAAGAGTTTAAAATTCTTAAAAATCACAGATACTTTTTTGAATTATCTCTGTCAGGTTATGTGCATTTCCATTTTGGATGTTTAGTTTTTTTCAAATCCAAACATGTGTTTTTATTATGCCATTTTCCTCGTAAGCAAAAAGATAAAGCAAATACATCACAAAATGAAAATTTTAGAATTTATGTTTGCAAAAAAATGAAAATTATAGTAAACGTAAGTGCAAAAAATTATTTCACGCACTAAAAATCAACACCAAAGTTTGTTATCCATGTTTGGTAAATTCCACTATTACAACCCCTTATAGTTTGGTGGAATTTTAAAAGAAAGAGATTTCTAATTGATCCAAACATGTTTTACATATAGATATCCACACCTAAAACATGGTGATGATGCAAACGACCTAATGATCCAAACAAATTGAGATGAAAAAAATAAATTCTCAAGTTAATGTATGGTGGGATATTTACCAGAGCAAAACAACCCTGTTTTTGCCTATTTAAAAAAAGCGGACCTAACAATCATAGATCATGGTAAATGTTTTGATTGATTAATGATGTGAAATGGCTATAATTTTTGTTAGAAATCACTTATGGTTTGGGAGTCAACACTTAGTAAAAAATGCCTCGCGGGGATTTTCCGTAGATTGTAAAACATAATATATAAAAAACTAAAAGAGTTTACAATCCTAAAAAATCACAGATACTTTTAGGAATTATCACTGTTAGTATGTGTGCATTTTCTTTTTTGATGTTCAATTTTTTTAAAAATCCAAACTAGAGTTTTCACTCTCACTTATTTCCCCTAAACAAAAAGATAATGCAAATTGATCACAACAAAATTTAAATTTTAGAGTTTATCTATGCAAAAAATCAAAAACTATAACAAATGTAAGTGAAGAAAATTATTTCACGTACCAAAAATGAACACCAAAGTTTTGTTATCCATGTTTGGGAAATTACACTTGTACAACCCCTAATAGCTTGGAGGAATTTAATCCGCAAGAGATTTCTAATTGATCCTGACATGTTTTAAATATGAATATGCATGCCTGAAACATGTTGAAGATGCAAATGACGTAATTATCCAATAATTTTGAGTAGATAAAAATTAAATTCTCAAGTTGACGTGCCGTGGGTTATTTACGAGTGCCTAAAAACCTAGTTTTTGCATATTTACAAAATGCGGACCTAAATATCATAAATAATTGTAAATGTTTTGATCTATTTATAATGTGTAACGGCTAAATTTTTGGTTAGAAATTACTTATGGTTTGGGAGTCAAGACTGTTAAAAATGCTCGTTCCCCTGTTTCTGATGATTTCAAAACTTAATATATTAAAAACTAAAAGAGTTTACAATCCTTAAAAATCATAGATTCTTTCTGGAATTACCTCTCTTAGCATTTGTCCATTTCCATTTTGGATGTTTAATTTTTTTTTCGAATCCAAACATGAGTTTTCACTTTCCCATTTTTCTCATAAACAAAAAGATAAGGCAAATAGATCACAACAAAATGAAAATTTTAAAATTTATGTATCTAAAAAATTTAAAACTATAATAAATGTAAGTGAAGAAAATTATTTCTCGCACTAAAAATGAACACCAAAGTTTTGTTATCCATGTTTGGGAAATTTCACTTTTACAACCCCTAATGTCAAGGTGGAATTTTATAAGAAATAAGAAAGAGATTTCTAATTGATCCTAACATGTTTTAAATATGGATATGCATGCCTGAAACATGGTGAAGATGCAAATGACCTAATGATCCAAAAACTTCAAGGAGAAGAAAAAATTAAATTTCCAAGTTAACGTGTGGTATGATATTTACCTAACCAAACAACCAATTTTCTTGCCTATTCACGAATTGCGGACCTAACAATCATAGATCATCGTAAATGTTTTGATCGATTAAATTGTGTAACGGCTATAATTTTTGTAAGAAATGACTTATGGTTTGGGAGATAACACTCAGTTAAAAATGCTTCGCCCCTTCATTTCCGATGATTGCAAAACCTAATATATAAAAACTAAAAGAGTTTAAAATCCTTAAAAATCACAGATACTTTTTGGAATTTTCTCTCTTATCTTATGTGCATTTCCATTTTGGATGTTCAATTTTTTTTCAAATCCAAACATTTGTTTTTATTATACCATTTTTCTTGTAAGCAAAAAGAAAAAGCAAATAGATCACAACAAAATAAAAATTTTAGAATTTATGTATGCAAAAAAATGAAAATTATAGTAAACGTAAGTGCAAAAAATTATTTCACGCACTAAAAATCAACACCAAAGTTTGTTATCCATGTTTGGTAAATTCCACTATTACAACCCCTTATAGTTTGGTGGAATTTTATAAGAAAGAGATTTCTAATTGATCCAAACATGTTTAAAATATGGGTATGCACGCCTGAAACATGGTGATGATGCAAATGACCTAATGATCCAAAAATTTTGAGTTGAAAACAATAAATTCTCAAGTTAATGTATGCTGGGATATTTACCAGAGCAAAACAACCCTGTTTTTGCCTATTTAAAAAAAGCGGACCTAACAATCATAGATCATGGTAAATGTTTTGATCGATTAATGATGTGTAACGGCTATAATTTTTGTTAGAAATCACTTATGGTTTGGGAGTCAACACTTAGAAAAAAATGCCTCGCGGGGATTTTTCGTTGATTGCAAAACATAATATATAAAAACTAAAAGAGTTTACAATCCTAAAAAATCACAGATACTTTTTGGAATTATCACTGTCAATATTTGCGCATTTCCATTTTCGATGTTCAATTTTTTTTTTAATCCAAACTAGAGTTTTCACTCTCACTTTTTTCTCGTAAACAAAAAGATAATGCAAATAGATCACAACAAAATTTAAATTTTAGAGTTTATCTATGCAAAAAATTGAAAACTCTAACAAATGTAAGTGAAGAAAATTATTTCACATACCAAAAATGAACACCAAAGTTTTGTTATCCATGTTAGGGAAATTACATTTGTACAACCCCTAATAGCTTGGTGGAATTTAATCAGTAAGAGATTTCTAATTGATCCTAACATGTTTTAAATATGGATATGCATGCCTAAAACATGTTGAAGATGCAAATGACCTATTTATCTAAAAATTTCAAGGAGTAGATAAAAATTAAATTCTCAAGTTAATGTGTCGTGGGTTATTTACGAGTGCCTAAAAACCTAGTTTTTGCATATTTACAAAATGCGGACCTAAATATCATAAATCATTGTAAATGTTTTAATCTATTTATAATGTGTAAGCGCTAATTTTTTTGTTAGAAATTACTTATGGTTTGGGAGTGAAGACAGTTAAAAATGCCTCGTTCCCCCGTTTCTGATGATTTCAAAACTTCATATATTAAAAACTAAATGTGTTTACAATCCTTAAAAATCAAAAATTCTTTCTGGAATTATCTGTCTCAGCATTTGTCCATTTCCATTTTGGATGTTCAATTTTTTTTCAAATCAAAACATTTTTTTTTATTATGCCATTTTTCTCGTGAGCAAAAAGATAAAGCAAATAGATCACAACAAAATAAAAAATTTAGAATTTATGTATGCAAAAAATTGAAAATTATAGTAAACATAAGTGCAAAAAATTATTTCACGCACTAAAAATCAAAACCAAAGTTTGTTATCCATGTTTTGTAAATTCCACTATTACAACCCCTTATAGTTTGGTGGAATTTTATAAGAAAAAGATTTCTAATTGATCCAAAAATGTTTTAAATATGGATATGCACGCATGAAACATGGTGATGATGAAAATGACCTAATGATCCAAAAATTTCGAGTTGAAAAAAATAATTCTCAAGTTAATGTTTGTTGGGATATTTACCAGAGCAAAACAACCTTGTTTTTGCCTATTTACAAAAAGCGGACCTAACAATCATAGATCATGGTAAATATTTTGATCGATTAATGATGTGTAACGGCTATAATTTTTGTTAGAAATCACTTATGGTTTGGGAGTCAACACTTAGTAAAAAATGCCTCGTTGGGATTTTCCGTTGATTGCAAAACATAATATATAAAAAATAAAAGAGTTTACAATCCTAAAAAAACACAGATACTTTTTGGAATTATCACTGTCAGTATTTGTGCATTTTCGTTTTCGATGTTCAATTTTTTCAAAAATCCACTCTAGAGTTTTCACTCTCACTTTTTTTTCTCGTAAAAAAAAGATAATGCAAATAGATCAAAACAAAATTTAAATTTTAGAGTTTATCTATGCAAAAAATCAAAAACTATAACAAATGTAAGTGAAGAAAATTATTTCACGTACCAAAAATGAGCACCAAAGTTTTGTTATCCATGTTTGGGAAATTACACTTTTACAACCCCTAATAGCTTGGTGGAATTTAATCAGCAAGAGATTTCTAATTGATCTTAACATGTTTTAAATATAGATATGCATGCCTGAAACATGTTGAAGATGCAAATGACCTAATTATCCAAAAATTTTAAGGAGTAGATAAAACTTATATTCTCAAGTTAACGTGCCGTGGGATATTTACGAGTGCCTAAAAACCCAATTTTTGCATATTTACATAATGCGGACCTAAATATCATAAATCATTGTAAATGTTTTGATCCATTTATAATGTGTAACGGCTAAATTTTTTGTTAGAAATTACTTATGGTTTGGGAGTCAAGACTGTTAAAAATGCCTCATTCTCTCGTTTCTGATGATTTCAAAACTTAATATATTAAAAACTAAAAGAGTTTACAATCCTTAAAAATCACGGATTCTTTCTGGAATTATCTCTCTCACCATTTGTCCATTTCCATTTTGGATGTTTAATTTTTTTTTAAAATCCAAACATGAGTTTTCATTATCCCATTTTTTTCGTAAACAAAAAGATAAGCCAAATAGATCACAACCAAATGAAAATTTTAGAATTTATGTATGCAAAAAATTGAAAACTATAATAAATTTAAGTGAAAAAAATTATTTCACGCACTAAGAATGAACACCAAAATTTTGTTATCCATGTTTGGGAAATTCCACTTTTACAACCCCCAATAGCCAGATGGAATTTTACAAGAAAAAAGATAGAGATTTCTAATTGATCCTAACATGTTTTAAATATGGATATGCATGCCTGAAACATGGTGAAGATGAAAATGAGAAAAAAATTAAATTCTCAAGTTAATGTGCGGTAGGATATTTACTAGAACCAAACAACCTATTTTTTGCCTTTTCAAAAAAAGCGGACCTAACAATCATAAATAATTGTAAATGTTTTAGTCGATTAAATTTTGTAACAGCTATAATTTTTGTTAGAAATGACTTATGGTTTGGTAGACAACACCCAGATAAAAATTACTCACCCCCCCCCTTTTCTGATGATTGAAAAACCTTATATATAAAAAACTAAAATAGTTTACAATCCTTAAATATCACAGATAATTTTTGGAATTATCTCTCTCAGCTTATGTGCATTTCCATTTTTGATATTCAATTTTTTTTCAAATCCCAATATGCGGTTTCACTCCTGTTTTTCTAGTAAACAAAAAGATAAGTTAAATAGAACACAACAAAATGAAAATTTGAGAATTTGCGTATGCAAAAAATTGAAAACAATAATAAATGTAAGTGAAGATAATTATTTCACACACTAAAAATGAATACCAAAGTTTTGTTATCCATGTTTGGGAAATTCCACTTTTACAACCCTTAGTAGCATGGTGGAATTTTGTAAAAATAAGAAAGAGATTTCTAATTGATCGTAACATGTTTTAAATATGGATACGCATGCTTGAAACATGGTGAAGATAATGATCCAAAAATTTCAAGGAGCAGAAAAATTAAATTCTCAAGTTAATGTGTGGTAGTATATTTACCAGAGCCAAACAACCCATTTTTTGCCTATTCACGAAAAGCGGACCTACGAATCATATTGTAAATGTTTTGATCAATTAAATTGTGCAACAGCTATAATTTTTGTTGGAAATGACTTATGGTTTGGAAAACAACACTCAGTTAAAAATGCCTCGCCCCCCTTTTTCTAATGATTTCAAAACCTAATAAATAAAAAAGTAAAAAACTTTACAATCCTTAAAAATCACAGATACTATTTGGAATTATTTCTCTCAGCACTTGTGCATTTCCATTTCGGATGTTCAATTTTTTTTTCAAATCCAAACATGTGTTTTCACTATCCCATTTTTCTCGTAAACAAAAATATAAGGCAAAAAGATCCCAACAAAATGAAAATTTTAGAATTTATGTATGCAAAAAATTAAAAATTATAACAAATGTAAGTGTAGAAAATTATTTCACGCACTAAAAATCAACACCAAAGTTTGTTATGCATGTTAAGGAAATTCCACTATTACCACCCCTAATAGCTTGGTGGAATTTGATAAGAAAGAGATTTCTAATTGATCCTAATATGCATGCCTGAAACATGGTGCAGATGCAAAAGACCTAATGATCCAAAATTTTGGAGTAGAAAAAATTAAATTCTCAAGTTAACGTGCTGTGGGATATTTACTAGAGCCAAACAACCCAGTTTTTGCCTATTTACAAAAAGTGAACCTAACAATCATAGATCATCGTAAATGTTTTGACGGATTAATGATGTGTAGCGGCTATAATTTTTGTTAGAAATGACTTATGGTTTGGGAGTCAATACTCAGTTGAAAATGCCTTGCCCCTTTTTCGATGATTGGAAAACCCAATATATAAAAAACTAAAATAGTTTACAATCCTTAAAAATCACAGATACTTTTTGGAATTATCTCTCTCAACATTTGTGCATTTCCATTTTGGATGTTAAATGTTTTTTCAAATCCAAAAATGAGTTTTCATTATCCCATTTTTCTCGTAAACAAAAAGATCTAGCAAATAGATCACAACAAAATGAAAATTTTAGAATTTATGTATGCAAAAAATTGAAAACTATAACAAATTTAAGTGAAGAAAATTATTTGATGTACTAAAAATGAACACCAAAGTTTTGTTACCCATATTTGGGAAATTTCATTATCTAATAGCTTGGTGGAATTTTATAAGAAAGAGAGTTCTAATTGATTCTAACATGTTTTCAATATGGATATACATGCCTAAAACATGGTAAAGATGCAAGTGACCTAATGATCCAAAAATTTCAACTAGTAGAAAAAATTAAATTCTCAAGTTAACAAGAGGTGGGATATTTACCAATGCCAAACAACCTAGTTTTTGCCTATTTACAAAAAGTGGACCTAACGATCATAAATCATCCTGAATGATTTGATGGACTAATGATGTGTAACAGCTATAATTTTTGTTTGAAATTACATATGATTTGGGAGTCAACAATAAGTTAAAAATTCCTTACCACCCCCCCCCCCCCCTTTCCCGATGATAGCAAAACCTAATATAAAAAATCTAAAACAGTTTACAATCCGAAAAAATCACAGATACGTTTTAGAATTATCTCTCTCAGCATTAGTGCATTTCCATTTTGGATGTTGAAAATTTTTTCAATTCCAAACTTGAGTTTTCACTCTCCCATTTTTCTTGTAAATAAAAAGATAATGCAAATAGTTCACAACAAAATGAAAATTTTAGAGTTTATTTATGCAAATAATTGAAAACAATAAAAAATGTAAGTGAAGAAAATTATTTCACGAACAAAAAATGAACACCAAAGTTTTGCTATCCATGTTTAGGAAATTCTACTCGTACAACCCCTAATAGCATGGTGGAATTTTAGAAGAAAGAGATTTCTAAAATATCCTAACATGTTTTAAATATCGATACGCATGCTTGAAACATGATGAAGATGCAAATGACCTAATGATACAAAAATTTCAAAGAGTAGAAAAAATTAAATTCTCAAGTTAACGTGCGGTGGGATATTTTCTAAAGCCAAACACTCCACTTTTTGCTTATTCACAAAAAGCGGACCTAACAATCATAGATCATCGTAAATGTTTTGATCGATTAATGTTGTATAACGGCTATAATGTTCATTAGCAATCTCTTATGTTTTGGGAGTCAACACTCAGTGGAAAATGCCTCACCCCTACTTTTTCGATAATTGCAAAACCTCATATATAAAAAACTAAATGATTTTACGATCCTTAAAAATCACAGATATAATTTAGAATTATCTCTCTCAGCATTTGTGCATTTCTATTTTGAATGTTCAATTTTTTTTAGAATCCAAACTTGAGTTTTCACTCTCCCATTTTTCTCGTAAACAAAAAGATAAGGCAAATAGATCACAACAAAATGAAAATTTTCAAGTTTATGTATGCAAAAAAATGAAAACTATAATAAATGTAAGTGAAGAAAATTATTGCACGCACAAAAAATGAACACCAAAGTTTTGTGATCCATGTTTAGGAAATTCCACTCGTACAACCCCTAATAGCATGGTGGAATTTTATAAGAAAGAGATTTCTAATTGATCCTGACATGTTTTAAATATGGATATGCATGCTTGAAACATGATGAAGATGCAAATGACCTAATGATCCAAAAATTTCAATGAGTAGAAAAAATTAAATTCTCAGGTTAACGTGCGGTGGGATATTTTCTAGAGCCAATCGACCCACTTTTTGCTTATTCACAAAAAGCGGACCTAACAATCATAGATCATCATAAATGTTTTGATCGATTAATGTTGTATAACGGCTATAATTTTTGTTAGAAATTACTAATGTTTTGGGAGTCAACACTTAGTGGAAAATGCCTCGCCCTCGCTTTTTCGATAATTGCAAATCCTCATATATAAAAAACTAAAAGAGTTTACGATCCTTAAAAATCACATATATAATTTGGAATTATCTCTCTCAGCATTTGTGCATTTCCATTTTGGATGTTCAATTTTTTTTAAAATCCAAACTTGACTTTTCACTCTCCCATTTTTCTCGTAAACAAAAAGATAAGGCAAATAGATCACAACAAAAAGAAAATTTTAGAGTTTATGTATGCAAAAATTGAAAACTATGATAAATGTATGTCAAGAAAATTATTTCACGCTCTTAAAATAAACACCAAAGTTTTGTTATCCATGTTTGGGAAATTCCACTATTACAAACCCAAATAGGTTGGCGGAATTTTATAAGAAAGAGGTTTCTAATTGAAGCTAACATGTTTTAAATATGGATATGCATGCCTGAAACATGTTGAAGATGCAAATAACCTAATGATCCAAATATTTCAAGGAGTAGAAAAAATTAAGTTCTCACGTTAACGTGCGATGGGATATTCACCAGAGCCTAACAACCCAGTTTTTGTCTATTTTCAAAAGCGGACCTAACTATCATAACTCATCATAAATGTTTTAATCGATTAATGATGTATGACGGCTATAATTTTTGTTAGAAATGACTTATGGTTTGGGTGTCTACACTCAGTTAAAAATGCCTCGCCTCCCCTTTTCCCATGATTGCAAAAAAAAATATTTTAAAAAGAAAAGGTACATAGATCACAACAAAAAGTGAATTTTAGAGTTTATGTACGCAAAAAGTTGAAAACAATAATAAATATATGGGAAGAAAATTATTTCATGCACTAAAAATAAACACAAGTGTTTTGTTATCCATGTTTGGCAAATTCCACTATTACAACCCCTAATAGAATGGTGGAATTTCATAAGAAATATTTGTAATTGATCCTAACATTCTTTAAATATGAATATGCATGTCTGAAACATGTTGAAGATGCAAATGACCTAATGATCCAAAAATTTCAAGGAGTAGGTATAAAAATTAAAATCTCAAGTTAACATGCAGTGGGATTTACCAGAGCCAAATAACCCACTTTTTATGTATTCACAAAAAGCGGACCTAACAATCATAGATCATCATAAATGTATAATCGATTAATGATGTATAACGGCTATAATTTTTGTTAGATATGACTTATGGTTTGGGAATCAACACTCAGTTGAAAACGCCTAGACCCACACCCCCACCCCCCCTTTTTTCGATGATTGCAAAACCTAATATATAAAAAACTAAAAGAGTATAAAATCCTTAAAAATCATAGATACTTTTTGGAATTAAAACTCTCAGCATTTGTGCATTTCAATTTTGGATGTTCAATTTTTTTTTAAAATCCAAACTTGAGTTTTCACTCTCCCATTTTTCTCATAAACAAAAAAATAAGGCAAATACATCACTACAAAATGAAAATTTTAGAGTTTATGTATAAAAATAATTAAAAACTATAATAAATGTAAGTGAAGAAAATTATTTCACGCACAAAAACTGAACACCAAAGTTTTGTTATCCATGTTAGGGAAATTCCACAAGTACAACCCCTAATAGCTTGGTGGAATTTTATAATTGATTTCTAATTGATCCTAACATGTTTTAAATATTGATATGCTTGCCTGAAACATGTTGAAGTTGCAAATGACCTAATGATCCAAAAAACTTTATGAGTAGAAAAAATTAAATTCTCAAGTTAACGTGCCTAGCCCCCCCCCTTTTTCGATGATTGCAAAACCTAATATATAAAAAACTAAAAGAGTTTACAATCTATAAAAATCACAGATACTTTTAGAAATTGTCTCTCTCAGCTTTTGTGCATTTCCATTTGGGATGTTCAATATTTTTTAAAATCCAAACATGAGTTTTCACTATCCCATTTTTCACGTAAACAAAAAGATAAGGCAAATAGATCAGAATAAAATGAAAATTTTAGAATTTATGTTTGGAAAAAATTGAAAAATATAAAAAATGTAAGTGAAGAAAATTACTTCACGCACTAAATATGAACACCAAAGTTTTGTTATCCATGTTTGGGAAATTCCACTATTTCAACCCCTAATAGCAGTGTGGAATTTTATAAGGAAGAGATTTCTAATTGGTCTAACATGTTTAAAATATGGATATACATGCCTGAGACATGTTGAAGATGCAAATGACCTAATGATAAAAAAATTTCGAGTAGAAAAATTTAATTATCAAGTTAACGTGCGGTGGGAATTCACCAGGGTCAAACAAACCACTTTTTGCCTGTTCACAAAAAGCGGACCTAACAATCATAGACAATCAGAAATGTTTTGATCGATTAATGATGTGAAACGGCTATATTTTTTGTTAGAAATGACTTATGGTTTGGAGTACACACTCTGTTGAAAATGCCTTGCCCCCCCTTTTCTAATGATTGCAAAACCTAATATATAAAAAAATAAAAGAGTGTATAATCCTTAAAAATCACAGGTACTTTTTGGAATTATCGCTCTCAGCATTTGTGCATTTTCATTTTGGATGTTCAATTTTTTTTATAATCCAAAGTTGAGTTTTCACTCTCCCATTTTTCTCGTAAACAGAAAGATAAGGCAAATAGATCAGAACAAAATGAAAATTTTAGACTTTATGTATGCAAAAAATTGAAAACTATAATAAATGTAAGTGAAGAAAATTATTTCACACACTTAAAATGAACACAAAAGTTTTGTTAGCCATGTTAGGTAAATTCCAAAAGTACAACCCCTAATAGCTTGGCGGAATTTTATAAGAAAAAGATTTCTAATTGATTCTAACATGTTTTAAATATGGATATGCATGCTTCAAACATGTTGAAGATGCAAATGACCTAATGATCTAAAAATTTCAGTGAGTAGAAAAAATTAAATTCTCAAGTTAATGTGCGGTGGGATATTCACTTGAGCCTTACAAACAAGTTTTTGTCTATTTTCAAAAATCGACCTAACAATCATAGATCATCATAAATGTTTTGGTCAATTAATGATGCGTAATGGCTATAATTTTTTTTAGAAATGACTTATGTTTTGGGAGTCTACACTCAATTAAAAATGCCCCGCCTCCCCTTTTTTAATGATTGCAAAACAAAATATTTAAAAAACTAAAAGTGTTCACAACCCTTAAAAATCACAAATACTTTTAGGAATTATCTCTTTCAACATTTGTGCATTCCCATTTTGGATATTCAATTTTTTTTCATATCCAAACTTGAGTTTTCACTCTTCCATTTTTCTTGTAAACAAAAGGATAGGGCAAATAGATCACAGAAAAAAAATTTAGAGTTTACGTATGCAAAAAAATAAAAAATATAACAAATGTAAGTGAAGAAAATTATTTCACGCACTAAAAATGAACACCAAAGTTTTGTTATTCATGCTTGGGAAATTCCACTATTACAACCCCTAATAGCTGCTAGTGTGTTAATGTCCTCCTCTCAGGAGTTACTGCTAATCTAATGTATTTACTGACCCCCAATTATGGGGAGCGCCAAAGTCGATAGTGAGTAAATTAGTTAGTAGTTATGGCTTAGATGCTGATGAGGTCAAATTGTGACTGCAATGGTTATTTGTGAAAAAACTATAAAATGAAGGCGGGGTTAGGGGCATCAGCCCCGACGGGGGTCCAAGGGGGCTGGCCCCATGGTACGCCCTTAGTCACGAATGGGAGACCCAAGCATGAATGGAAAATTAAAAGGACTCAAGTGTGAACCGGAATTAATGGAAGCAGTGAAAAATAGAGGTGCATTGTGTACTGACCGTCGCAGCGGACAGAGGCCTCCATTGGCACCGGAAGAGAAAGGAAGCTTCCTTTCTCTTATTTCCGTAGTTGTCTCCCAACTGTCCTCCTCGATTCAGTGCTGCAAATCACCTATAAATAGAGGTGTTCTTCAGCAACAAACGCATCTAGAGTAATACCTATTCCCTGCTCGTTTTATTTTAGTTTCTTCCTCAGTACGTCCAGAAGCCATTGAAGCTCTTCTAAGAGCGTGTGGTGGGACGAAATCAGATTTGTATTGGAATAAAGTTCAGCGTTGGCTTTCTTCTTGATTGTTGTTAAGATGTTCCTGGGTTGAGGTTACTCTGTTTTACAATAGATTGGTGGAATTTTATAAGAAAGAGATTTTTAATTGATCCTAACATGTTTTAGATATCGATATCCATGCATGAAACATGTTGAAGATGCAAATGACCGAATGATCCAAAAATTTCAAGGAGTAGAAAAAATTAAATTCTCAAGTTAATGTCCGGTGGGATATTTACAAGAGCCAAACAACCCACTTTTTTCCTATTAAAAAAAAGTGGACCTAACAATCATAGATCATCGTAAAAGTTTCGATCGATTAATGATCTATAACGGCTATAATTTTTGTTAGAAATGACTTATGGTTTGGGAATCAACACACAATTGAAAATGCCTCGCCCCCCCTTTTCTGATGATTGCAAAACATAATATATAAAAAACTAAAAGAGTTTACAATCCTTAAAAATCACAAATACTTTTTGGAATTATCTCTCTCATTATTTGTGCATTTCCATTTTGGATGTTCAATTTTTTTTCAAATCCAAACATGAGTTTTCACTATCCCAATTTTCTCGTAAACAAAAAGATAAGGCAAATAGATCACAACAAAATGAAAATTTTAGAATTTATGTTTGAAAAAAATTAAAAACTATAATAAATGTAAGTGAAGAAAATTATTTCACACAAAAAAATGAACACCAAAGTTTTGTTATCCATGTTTGAGAAATTTCACTATTACAACACCCAATACCTTGGTGGAATTTTATAAGAAAGATATTTCTATTTGGTCCTAACATGTTTTAAATATGGATATGCATGCCTAAAATATGTTGAAGATGCAAATGACCTAATGATACAAAAATTTCGAGTACAAAAAATTAAATTCTCAAGTTAACATGACATGAGATATTCACCAGAGCCCAACAACCCACTTTTTGCCTATTCAAAAAAAGCGGACCTAAAAATCATTGATCATCGTAAATGTTTTGATCTATTAAATTGTATAACTGCTATAATTTTTCTTAGAAATGACTTATGGTTTGGGAGACAACACTCAGTTAAAAATGCCTCGCCCCAACCTTTCCGATGATTGCAAAACCTCATATATAAAAAACTAAAAGAGTTTACAATCCTTAAAAACCACAGATACTTTTTTGAATTATCTCTCTCAGCTTTTGTGCATTTCCATTTTGGATGTATAATTTTTTTTAAAATCCAAACTTGAGTTTTCACTCTCCCATTTTTCTCGTAAACAAAAAGATAAGGCAAATAGGTCACAATAAAATGAAAATTTTAGAGTTTATGTATTCAAAAATTTGAAAACTATAATATATGTAAGTGAAAAAAATTATTTCACGCACTAAAAATGAACACCAAAGTTTTGTTATCCATGTTAGGGAAATTCCACTAGTACAACCCCTAATAGCTTGGTGGAATTTTATAAAATGATATTTCTAATTCATCCTAACATGTTTAAAATATGGATATGCATGCTTGAAACATATTGAAGATGCAAATAACCTAATGATAAAAAAATTTCGAGTAGAAAAAATTAAATTCTCAAGTTAATGTGCGGTGGGATATTCACCAAAGCCTAATAACCCAGTTTTTTTTCCTAGTTTCAAAAAGCGGACCAAACAATCATAGATCAACATAAATGTTTTGGTCGATTAATGATGTGTAACAGCAATAATTTTTGTTAGAAATGACTTATGGTTTGGGAGTCTACACTCAGTTAAAAATGCCTTGCCTCCCCTTTTCCAATGATTGCAAAACCAAATATTTAAAAAACTAAAAGAGTTTACAATCCTTCAAAATCACATATACATTTTTGAATTATCTCTTTCAGCATTTGTGCATTTCCATTTTCGATGTTCAATTTTTTTTCAAATCCAAACTTGGGTTTTCACTCTCCCATTTTTCTCGTAAACAAAAATATAAGGCAAATAGATCACAACAAAAAGAAAATTTTAGAGTTTATGTATGCAAAAAATTGAAAACTATAATAAATGTAAGTGAAGAAAATTATTTCATGCACTAAAAATGAACACCAAAGTTTTGTTATCCATGTTTGGGAAATTCCACTAGTACAACCCCCTAATAGCTTGGTGGAATTTTATAAGAAAGAGATTTCTAATTGATCCTAACATGATTTAAATATGGTTATGCATGCCTGAAACATGTTGAAGATGCAAATGACCTAATGATCCAAAATTTCAAGGAGTAGAAAAAATTAAATTTTCAAGTTAACGTGCGTTGGGATATTTACCAGAACTAAACAACCCACATTTTGCCTATTCACAAAAAGCGGACCTAACAATCATATATCATTGTGAATGTTTTGATCGATTAAATTGTGTAACGGCTATAATTTTTGTTGGAAATGACTTTTGGTTTTGGAGACAACACTCAGTTGAAAATGCCTCGCCCCCCTTTTCCGATGATTGCAAAACCTAGTATATAAAAAACTTAATGAGTTTACAATCCTTAAAAATCACAGATACTTTTTGGAATTATCTCTCTCAGCATTTGTTCATTTTTTTTTCAAATCCAAACTTGAGTTTTCACTTTCTCATTTTTCTCGTAAACAAAAAGATAAGGCAATTAGATTAATACAAAATGAAAATATTAGAGTTTATGTATGCAAATAATTGAAACTATAATAAATGTAAGTGAAGAAAATTATTTCATGCACTAAAAATGAACACCAAAGTTTTTTTATCCTTGTTTGGGAAATTCTACTAGTACGTGATATAAGAATTTCCGAAAGCTACATGCTCTACATTTATGCGGATACTCATTCAGAGAAGGTGTTTGACGAGTTCGACATATTTTGTGAGTTTTCAAGAGAGGAAGACTCAGTTTCGAGATGACGTTCATATACTTCATCTTCTAACTGGATGTCATCATAATGGATGATTTCCAATCCATTTTCTTCAGCTAGTATCATATAAGCTTTGTGCTGCCTATTTTTCGTATCATTTGGGCAATCTTTAGCAAAAAGTCATTTTTTTTGGCATATCCAGCATTTGCATTTGCTTTGGGGTTTCCCCTTTGGGCAATATGCATTTGACCCTTTACTGGATGTGGTAGGGCCATAGTTCGTTCTTTTTCTAAAGTATCTCTTATACCTAGTTGTAGAACTTTTTTGTATCCTAAATTTTTTCCGTGTAAATTTCTTAGGATACTTGCTTTGTTTATTGGTGGTGGTTTTACAACCATACATTTTTGTTCTGGTTTGAACAACATAATGTTTTTTTGTGTGCTTTACTACTTTTCTTTTGTAGTTTTTGGGCTTCACAGAGATTTGCCAACATGTCTTGTACAAATCTGTGTCTTCTTCCTAAAGTGTCAAAGTTTAGAAAATTATCCATGGTTAAAATACCAGTTTCTGGATTATTTTGCCAAAATTTCATAATGTAGTCTTTTTGAACTACATGTACAAAAGGTTCTGGCAATTTTGCATAAAAGATAGATAGATAAGGTTTCTGGTCTTCTTTTTGCAGTTTGTAGAAGTAACTTGAAAATTTGCAATAATACTTCTCATAAAAACAATTGTTACAAATTTGTAACTTGTTTAATTTTTTACGAGTTTCCAAACGTTTTCCTTGTTTGGTACTCTCATTGTAAGCTTCTAGGGTTGAATGTATTCCTAGAAATTCTTTTGATATCTTAACCACCAATCCTTTCAAGATATTGGCTATAGATATTGAGGTATTAGCTCATTTTTGGTCTTCGGGAAGGTTGTCCCACCAATGAGCTACATTACCCTGTAAAGCATGGGTAAAGAAATTAAATGCTGAATCTTTGTCCCAAGATTCATGCATATTTGCAGCATTGCTCATGCTTCTTTCCCATTCTTTAAGGACATTTTCTCCATCTTTAGAACAATCCAAGTTGAGATAAAATCCAAAAGGGTTTATGCTATCTATGGATGTGTGTCCCTTAGTAGCATTTGAAGGATCGACATTTGTATATTTTGTCGAATAACTTTGTCCTCCCAGGGATATTTTGGAGTGGGATAAACTTTCTCGTTCTTGCTAGTGAACCGCAATACGGTTTCGGATGTTATCTTGATAGCTATCTTCCATGTGGATGTCTCGTACCCTTGATGTTTCTGCTTCATATTGGTCACTACCACGAAGCATTCGAAATCTTTTACCAAGATCATCTGCCTTTTTGTCTTTAGCAGAGTAGTCTATTTTCTTGGTATTTTCTTCTGCAACTTCATCAGATTCGCAGTCTTCTGGTTCACTGTCATGTTGC
The DNA here is from genome assembly GCF_029961685.1 of Aristolochia californica. NCBI lineage: Eukaryota > Viridiplantae > Streptophyta > Magnoliopsida > Piperales > Aristolochiaceae > Aristolochia > Aristolochia californica. The sequence goes on from NW_027181771.1 coordinate 18,338,847, forward strand.
TCTTTTTGTTTACTTGAGGAAGGTTTTTCCTCTTGAACATAATAAATCAGTTGGCGACCAAAAGTATTATATTTTGCGTAAACTTCGTCATCAATAGAGGATGATGCTTTTGATGGGATCCTAAACACTGGTGGTGTGGGATCTTTCTTCCTAGGTGCAATGCAAGGTGTTGCAATGTATACTAGGTTTTTAAGCGAGCCAGTGATGTCAGGAAGGCCTAATGGTAATGGAGTTTCCATATCCATTAATAGAAAAACTCATCCATTTTTAAAAGGCTAAAAGGTTTAGTTTTTGCTTAATTCTTTCAATCCGGCATCGTAATCTATGGATGCAATTGGTATATCTTTCCCATTGGAAATAGTACATTTCCATGGAATAGATTGTGTCATCTTTTGGTTGAAGCATGTTTCTTAGTAAAAGAGTAAAGGCAAAGCCATCTCTTTTTCTTTGTAAATGATCTAAAAGTTTTTGCCTATAGATCATCTTATTTTGGGATGTTGTCCATGCTTGTTCAGCCTCTTCCTTTGTCCGGAATTTTCTGTGAGAATTTTCGAGAAATCCAATGACTTGAGCTTGGGCTTCTTCCCAGCTATCATATATTCCTATTTCTCTTCCAATGAAGACAACATACCAGTATTTTGGTTTTTCTGGTTTTCCATATATACTTGTAGAGGCTTCTCCTATTGAAGCAATGTCTAGAGGTTGAGATACAGTTTCTTCTTGGGTCATTCTGTTGATTTCTCTCTGCAGAATGATAACCAAATCTTCTAAGAATTTCTTAGATAGCATATTCTTGAAGTTCGAGTTGTTCAATCCTGATTTGATGTTTTAGGTCTTTGATAATTCATTTTAAACCTTCTGGACCGAGTCCTAAGAATCGTCCATCTTGGATTATCCTTCTCCTTTCATTGTTGTATTCTTCAACTAAAGGATTTTCTTCTAACTCTTTGAGTTTGGCTTGAACTCGTAAGAGCCGATCTTTTAATTGTCGAATCTAGACCTTCTGGAATTCGATTTGATTATCATACCTTCTGGTCATGATATATTCTCGCAGTCATGAATAGTTTATAATTCTTAGCAATGGATTAGACCTACTTTGTTCCATATTGCAAGTTTTGGGTTGTTGTACATTTGTTCCTTACAAATGTTACATGGGATATGACCGGTTTGGGTCAAGAACTGTTTGGGAGTATGTATACCTAAACAAAAAGATTCAAAGTTAAGCTTTGAATTCTTTGACTCATACTTATGCCTGGAAACTGATTCCATGGCTCTGCAAGGACCAAGTCTAATACTTGGCTCTGTAGGACGTTTAAACCTACGATCTGATACGAATTTAAACACAACAAGCTCTAACAACCTAAACACAGTGAAACCTAGGGTGAATAGATACCGAAAGCACTAATTGCTCTGATATCACCACAACTACACACTAACTATGGTCAGCGGGAAACAAGATGGGGGCAGTGGAAAACAACTATGACTCACACTACTATTCCTACATTCACTTTTTCATGCATCCTATCATTTCATCATCATATTACTCCTACTTCCTACCACATGTCACTGTTATTTACTCGTTTGTGTCTATTTAATAACTATCTAATAGGTCCAACATGACTTCTGCTGCTATTCATAACTTCTGCGGTGTTTGACCCTATTCCTGTCGGCTTACCATCATGTGGGCAATCCGTCATTGCGGTCCTCACGGTTTCCAGAGGGCCCTAAGTCGTGCATGTTAACCGTTGCGGCTCCATGGCTGCTTCAGCAGGGTAGAGCACAACTCCGTTTCATTTTCTACCTCGGAGCGTAGCCAAATAATTCGAAGTCTCTAGCTTCTATCCTATTTGGCACTATTTTGATACTATTTATTTTTACGAGTAAACTATAAACATAAATATTACACATAAACAGTAATCTTGAACATTAAAAATGAACAATACTTTTGAATAGTAACTTTGGAACAGTAAAAACAAACACTGTGGAGATTCATATATAGATGCGGAACATGAACAGTAACAATAAATATTGTACGAATCACAATATTACAAACATAAAAAAAAACATTGTTTCAAACAAACAACAAAATAGAACAATACATATCCTTAAAAAAGGAAAATAAAAACTACTTATGTACATAACTCCCAAAGTTACCGACTGTGCGACCGGTCGGTTCCCTCTTTTCTACTCAGCCATTACGGCTGCTTTGCACATACCGTGCTTTGAGGAACTTGTCGAAGGATGCTTGTCGGAAATCGCCTTCTTCTTCTTCTTCGAATGTTTTTTCGATGATATTTTTTCCATTTTTCAACCTCTAAATAAGCCTCGAATTTATAGGTGAAGAATTTTCTTTTCTTCCTCTTTTATCCTTAAATGAAGGGTGTGTGTTTAAAGACAAAGGGTAACTTTTGTCTTTTTGGCTTTCTATTTTTTCCCTTGCATTATTATCTTTCGGCACCGAAAGCAGGGGTAGACATGACTTTTTTTTGAGTGACGTCATGATGCTGACGTACAAGAATCTTTTGTGACCATCATTGCTGACTTTGTTTAGCCGCATTTAATGACTTTTGTAGCCACCTTTGCGGACTTTTATAGACGCCTTTGCTGACTTTGATTTTTTCTTTGGCCTGAATGGCTGCTGACTGTTCATTCGGAAAGATGCCTTTTTGTGCACAATCTATAGGTGTGCTTCTTTGGAAAAGTCTTTTGGGCCATCTGGTAGAAGCTTTCTTTTGTTGCTTTGCTGAAGGGGATATTTCCTCTAAGGAGTTTCTTCAGCGTTGCTTCGAGACTGGTCTGAATAGGTGCCGGAGTCTCTTTATAGTTCTTTGAGACAATCGTCAGTGGGACAAAGATCTTGTAGACAAAGCTTTTATTTTTTTGAATCAGCTATTGTATGAGTTGTATCAGGTTCTTGAGACCGTGGATATGCCTAGTTGGCCAGACTGCTTCTGGGCATGGCTTGGCTCTTGGAACATGTCTGGGATCATATTCCTTTGCAGCGTCACCTTCTTTGATGCCTTCAAGTGTCACAATAGAAATGCTTGTAAACATCTTTTTGTCAGTAACAATCTCAGCAATACAGGAAACGAAATTAAGTCAAATTACTTTACTCTTTGTTATGGAGATAAAACTTTTGCAAGCCTCCATAATCTCTTTTGGAATTTTCTCCAAAACTGATTAGTCGGTGGAGTTAAGTACCATATGCTGTATGAATCCATATGAATAAAAAATGGATGCATATTTTGAGTCTATTTCATGACTCAGCTTCACTTGATTCCAACTGTTGCTGGACTCAGTGGTGAAGAAGGGAGTGTTCATCCCTTGTCCAATTTGCTCATTCCATCTCTGGAATTGAACAGTATGATCGGATTTTATCTTTGAACGAACATTGTCCACCTTTTGAGGGCGTAACGAGGGTTCCTCAAACATAATGTCTACAAGTTTTAAAGGTTTAAATTTCTTTAAAAACTCAAATTCATTAAAACTTTTTTTATTTGGTTTATTTAGGCTTTTCAACCTTGTAAACTCAGATGGGGTAACCAATTTTGTCTTGAATGATTTCTCATTGCTAGATAAGTCTGTTTCCATCAGGGATGGATCCGTTAAGAGTTCCTTTTCAGCTCGAGACTGACAGGTAGAAGTCCCTGATTCTGATTTCATCAAAATCGTTAAGGTTTCCTTTCCAACTCTAGACTGGCAGGTAGAAATCCCTGATTCCCTTATCTTCAAAGAAGATTGGGTTGTGATTTCCTTCTCATGCCTGTCATGACCGGTAGAAATCCCGGTTTATCAAAACACTAAAGTTATCCGTCTACTGATTAGCTGATGTTGTGGCTTCCTTTTCTCACGATGGAGATCAGGTAGAAGTCCCGGAGGAGCTTGGCATATCATGCCATTTAGTGAGTTCTGTTAAGTGTTTGGTTAATTCCTTAACCTTGAGTTGTAAGAGATCTTCACTTAACCCGTAACTGGCACAATTCTCATGTATGTCTCCTCGTTCTGAGAGAACTAAAAGACTATCGAATAGTGACTGTAGGGTTGAGAGCAATACAGTGATTGTGGCAATTGTTGCTGCTAGGTTCGTCAATGTGTTGCTGAGTGGATCCAATTTACCTGTCTGTAATACTAGAAAATTCTCGAGTAAGAGTATCAGTTGACGTTGGAAGAACCATTGCTGCCAATGGAGTAGTATACCACGACAAAGTGAATCTTCTAAATTTCTTGTCATAAAACCAACAAAGGTTTTGCAGTCAGTTCTTAGTAGAAATTCTTTGGGGACAAGATAAATATAAAACTTCTTTATCCCTTTTTTTACTGCTAAAATTTCTTTTTCATAAGAATGATAGTTTATTTCAGTAGATGAAAATGTTCCTGAGGTATATTTGCATATTCTCTCAAAAATCATTGATTTTGCATGTTAGGACTACTGCCCAAGTATGATCCAAGGCGTCAGTTCCTAACATTAATTTTTCATCTGGATCTGGTAGAGTTAACACCGGGAGGTGTTTCATCATTTGTTTGATCCTGATTACTTCTAGACTATCAGTAGGTGTCCATTCCCATTTGACATCTTTCTTTAGTTTCTTTTGAAAGGGTTTCCTAATTTCTGCTAAATTCTTTATGAATTTTTTAGCATAATTTAGGCATCCTAAGAAATGTTGAAGTTGTTTTAAATCTTCAATTTCATTCGGGAAAGTTGCTAGTTTTTCCAGAATATGATTTTGGAGGATGATTTCCCCTTTTGAGATGTTTAGACCTAAGAAATCTATCTTGGTTTTAAACAACTCTGATTTCTTTTTGCTGAATGCTATCCCAACATTTTTAAGGCATTTAATACCTTAAGTAATTGCTCTTTATGTTGATCCTTTCTTTCTGAAAAGACTAGGATGTCATCAACATAAACTAGGTAAAATTTAAAGAATGGTTTGAGGATATCATCCATTCTTCTTTGAAATATGTTGGGTGCTTGTTTTAAACCAAAGGCCAGGACAAGCCACTCATAATGTCCTGAAGGACAACTAAATGCAGTCAGGGGAATAGCTCTTTCGGTTAGACGAATTTGCCAAAACCCTGATTTACAATCAAATTTAGAAAACCATTGTTTTCCTCTTATGGCAGCTATTAATCTTTCTAGTTAAGAAGATAGTAGCCATCCATGTTTGTGGCTTCATTAACCTTTTAATAGTTAATGACCATTCTAGCTTTTCCACGTTTTATCTCTACATGATTCCGAACCAGGAAAGCAGAAGATGTATGTGGAGAATAACTTTTACAAATTAAACCTTGAGTTAGCAAGTCATTTATCTATGCTGAGAATTCTTCAACATCAAAAGGAGTGTAAACCATAGGTTTTTATCGAATTTCTTTTTCAGGATCAAGAAGTTCGAGGTAGGCATATGGTTTTTGTTTATTCCGCCATTCTAAGGGTTTCTCAGAACAAGTGGATTCGAGAAGTTGCTGAACTTCTGATTCGCAGCATTCTGCGAGGAGGAGAGATTCAAGGGGAGGAACCTCATCACCACGCTTGCTGCATTTTTTGAAGACTTGATGGAGGATGTCTCCATTTCCAGAAATGACAAAGGCTTCAGTGGGTTTTACTGCATAGACAAATACAGAAGAATTACCAATTTCGCTTCAAGTATGACATCGAAGTTTATAGTAGGCTGGTGTTTGCTCTACAGGGGCATGAAACATGAGCCATTCATTTCCTAGGACTAAATCTGGTCCTAAACTAATGAGTTTTGGGATCATAAAATTTTCACATTCAATGTCGAGATGAATGTTTCGGACTTCTACAAGAAGAGTTATATTTTCTCCTGAGCCTATTGTTACTTGAAGGGGTACTTTAAGTGGTTTCCATAGATCTGTACGAAGTAGATTTTGTCTGGCTAGGCAATATGAACTTCCTGTATCTACAAGAGTGTGTATATGGAATTTGATATATCCGGGTAGCTTAAGCATCCATAGATTACGATGCAAGATCGAAAGAATTAAACAAAAGCTAAACCTCTTAGCTTTGTAAAAATGGATGAGTTTTTCTACCAAATGGTAATGGAGTTTCTATATCCATTAAATAGAAAAACTCATCCATTTTTACAAAGCTAAGAGTTCTAGCTTTTGTTTAATTCTTTCGATCTTGCATCGTAATCTATAGATGCAATTCGTATATCTTTCCCAATGGAAATAGTACATTTCCATGGAATAGATTGTGTCATCTTTGGGCTGAAGCATGTTTCTTAGTAAAAGAGTAAAGGCAAGGCCATCTCTTTTTCTCTGTAAATGATCTAAAATCTTTTGCATATAGATCATCTATTTTGGGATGCTGTCCATGCCTGTTAAGCATCTTCCTTTGTCCGAAATTTTCTGTGAGAATTTCTAGGAAATCCTATGACTTGTGCTTGGGCTTCTTCCCATCTGACATATATTCTTGTTTCTCTTTCGATGAAGACAACATACCAGTATTTTGGTTTTTCTAGTTTCACGTATATACTTGTAGAGGCTTCTCCTATTGAAGTGGCGTCTAGAGGTTGAGATACAGTTTCGTCTTGGGTTATTCTATAGATTTCTCTTTGCAAAATGATAATCAAATCTTCTAAGAATTGCTTAGATAGCATATTCTTGAAGTTCGAGTTGTTCAATCCTGATTTGATGTTTCAGGTCTTTGATAACTCGTTTTAATCCATCTTGGATTATCCTTCTTCCTTCGTTTTTGTATTCTACAACTAAAGGATTTTCTTCTAACTCTTTGAGTTGGGCTTGAACTCGTAAGAGCCGATCTTTTAATTGTCGAATCCAGACCCTCCGGAATTCGATTTGATTATCATACCTTCTGGTCATGATATATATTCTCGCGGTCACAAATAGTTTATAAGTCTTATCGATGGATTAGACCTACTTTGTTCCATATTGAAAGTTTTGGGTTGTTGTACATTTGTTCATTACAAATGTTACATGTGATTTGACCGGTTTTGGTCATAACTGTTTGGGAGTATGTATACCTAAACAGAAAGATTCAAAGTTAAGCTTTGAATTCTTTGACTCATACTTATGCCTAGAAACTGATTCCATGGCTCTGCAAGGACCAAGTCTAATACTTGGCTCTATAGGACGTTTAAACCTACGCTCTGATACCAATTTAAACATAATAAGCTCTAACAGCTTAAACACAGTGGAACACAGGGTGAATAGATACCAAAATCACTAATTGCTCTGATACTAATTTAAACACAATAAGCTCTAACAGCTTAAACACTGTGGAACACAGGGTTAATAGATACCAAAAGCCCTAATTGCTCTGATATCACCATAACTACATACTGAATACGGTCAGTGGGAAACAAGATGGGGGCAGTGAAAACAAATTATGACTCACACAGTACTATTCTTACAGTCACTGTTTCATACATCCTATCTTTTCAACATCATATTACTCTTTCTTCCTACCACAAGTCACTTCTATTTACTCATTTGAGTCTATTTTAATAGCTATCTAATAGGTCCAACATGACTTCTGCTGCTATTCAGAACTTCTTCGGGGTTTGACCCTATTGCTGTCGGCTTACCACCATATGGGCAATCCGTCATTGCAGTCCTCACGGTTTCAGAGGGCCCCAAGTCGTGCATGTTAACCGTTGCAGCTCCATGGCTGCTTCAGCAGGGTAGAGCACAGCTCCGTTTCGTTTTCTACCTCGGAGCATAGCTGAAAATTTCAAGTCTCTAGCTTATGTCCTATTTGGCACTATTTCTAAACTATTTATTTTTACGAGTGAACAGTAAACATGAATAGTACACATTAACAGTAATCATGAACAACAAAAATGAATAGTAATTTTGAATAGTAACTTTGGAACAGTAAAAACAAACACTGTGGAGATTCATATATAGATGCGGAAAATGAACAGTAACAACAAATACTGTATGAATCACGATATTACAAACATGTGAAAAAAAAACATTGTTTCAAAGAAAACAAACAACAAAATTAATAGCTTGGTGGAATTTTATAAGAAAGAGATTTCTAATTGATCCTAGCATGTTTTAAATATGGATATCCAAGCCTAAAACTTCTTGAAGTTGCAAACGACCTAATGATCCAAAATTTTCAAGGAGTAGAAAAAATTAAATTCTCAAGTTTACGTGCGGTGGGATATTTACCAGAGCCTAACAACCCAGTTTTTGCCTATTTATAAAAAGCAAACCTTACAATCATAGATCATCATAAATGTTTTGACTGATTAATAATGTGTAACGGCTATAATTTTTGTTAGAAATGACTTATGGTTTGGTAGTCAACACTCTGTTAAAAATGCCTCGCCCCCACTTTCCGATGATTGCAAAACCTAATATATCAAAAACTAAAAGAGTTTACAATCCTTAAAAATCACTTATACTTTTAGGAATTGTCTCTCTCAGCATTTGTGCATTTCCATTTTGGATGTTCAATTTTTTTTCAAATCTAAACATGAGTTTTCACTATCCCATTTTTCTCGTATACTAAAAGATAAGGCAAATAGATCACATTAAAAAAAAAATTTAGAATTTATGTATGCAAAAAATTGAAACTATAATTAATCTAAATGAAGACAATTATTTCACGCACTAAAAATGAACACCAAAGTTTTGTTATCCATGTTTTGGAAATTCCACTATTAGAACCCCTAATAGCTTGGTGGAATTTTATAAGAAAGAGATTTCTAATTGACCTTAACATGTTTTAAATATGGATATGTGATAGATACCATATTCTAACATGAGAACTAGGTTAATTATAATAGAATAACCTTTATAATTGTGTTATAGGTGGTTATTTATCAGTTTTCGAATGAAACGTGCATTTATTGAATTTGGCATTAATCACTATCTATATTGCATATTTTTCTCTCCTGAATTATATTTCTTTGTTTTAGGGTTTATTTAGTCCTGAAATGCTTTTTATGAATTCAAATATGGAATTTCAGGAGAATTTTGGTGGAGAAGGAGATATTTACCAAAATGCCCTAAGTGAAATGGAGGTAATTTTTAGGGCAAATCGTTTTAAAACAAATAAGATAGTATTAAAGGAAAAGAGGAGCATCGGGGGGTGGGGAGAGGAGAGCGTCAAGAGAAAACAGAGGGGGCGTTGACCAAAACAGAGCACGACCGTCGACCGAAAATAGGGGAAGACCCGAGAGGAGTTTTCCACCGTCTTTCGCCGCGCCAGCGTCATCCACCGCCGTCCAGCAATCGAGAACAAACCCAAGGAGAGCTCAAGAGAGTCTCCGTTGAGGTGAGTTCGACAGTGCTAGTTTCTGCTCGCCAGGGTGGAGGTGATCCGAGAGGGCTTCTCCGGTGCCAATTCCACATTCTGACCATCCTCCGGCGTCTATTATATATTTCACACCATTCCTGGAGCTATTCCGACTCCGACCGAGACTCGAGAGAGCCGGTTAGAGAACTTCAGCTCTGTTTCGTTCTTCGCCGGACGTTACCCCCGTCCGTCGGCTTCTAACCTTCGTCGTCGGCGTCGTCTCTACCTCCAGCAACGGCGCCAAAAACTTGATGTAAAATTTAGTTACATCGGCTTGTATACCTCGCAAGTGTACGAATCATTCATGTAATTGAGCGGAAAGCGAGGGTCATATCCACAGGGAGGACTGAATTTTGAGTATTCTTCAATCAACTAGCCTAACCAAATATGATGAATTAATATGAACTAAACACTAATTATATCCTAAATTATCAAGGAATCATCTGGTTAACTACTTACACAATAGGAAACGTCAACTCTGGATTTTGGTTCATAACCCATCTACTGTCTGTGCCATATGCTCTGGTTCATCTCATCCCACACAAATGTGTCCATCTAGTTCATCCTACCGAGAGCTCATTGAGGACTTGAATGCAATCCAGAATTTTCATAGACCAAACCGGAATGATCCTTTTTCAGAAACATATAATCTGGGTTGGGCTAGGCACCCAAATTTCTCATGGTCCAAGGGCCCATAGGGTGGGGGTCCTCCAGGGTTTACTCAACCCCAAGCTCCGCGCCCACACTTCACTCAACAGCCATTGATTCCACAAAAACTTTCACTTGAGGATACACTTCAATTATTCATGCAGAATACTCAGTCCTCCATTGCTAAACTTGAAATGCAAGTGAGTCAGTTGGCCAGCCACATGAGTGAACAAGCACAAAATAGATTCCTGAGTCAAACCATTCCTAACCCCAAAAGCACACATGAGAGTGGGTTGAGTTCCAAACCCCAGCATGAGCAAGCCAAAGCCATAACCACCCTTAGGAGTGGTCATGAGTTGAACAATGGGGGAGGGACCACTAAGTCTTAGGAGTCAAAGGATGGCAATGGGGACCCATCATTGAGTGAAGAACCTCCAAGTTTTCCACCAACAGCCAAGCAGATCCCTAACCAAGTCCCACTAGCTCCTTATCTGCAGAGGTTATCGGGCCCACCTAGGAAAGGAGATAGCATGCATGAAATGTTGGAATTGTTTAGTAAGGTTCACATTAACATTCCACTTCTTGATGCTATTAGGCAAGTCCCTGCCTATGCCCCATTTTTGAAAGACCTTTGTACATAGAAGAGAAAACAACATGTTAACAAAAAGGTCTTTCTTACTGAGAATGTAAGCTCAATTCTGAAGCACAACACTCCTAAAGTTAAAGATCCTGGATGTCCCACAATTTCATGTGTCATTGGTGAACATACCATCCAGAGAGCTCTTCTTGACTTAGGGGCAAGTGTGAATTTGCTTCCTTTCTTTGTGTACCAGCAATTAGGTTTGGGGGAATGGAAGCCTACTCCCATCACACTTCAACTAGCTGACCGTTCTGTCAAGATACCACGAGGAATAGTTGAAAATGTTTTGATAAAAGTGGACAAATTTTTGTTCCCGGTTGATTTCATTGTTCTTGATACAGAACCAGTAGTCAATGTGACCAACCAAATTCCTGTCATCCTAGGACGTCCCTTCTTAGCCACATCTAAAGCTATCATTCATTGTAAAAGTGGTGAATTGGAGTTGTCTTTTGGAAATTTTAAGGCCTCATTGAATGTACTTAATGCCGGACACCACCCACTTGAGTCTGATGATCTAAGTCCTGCATTTAAGATAGAAACTGTTATGCTTGATGACGAATCCACTCTTGAATCTTTTGAGTCTTGCATAACATCTTTTTACATGGACTATTTTGATGAGGAAACATATTTCCGAGAGGTTGATTCTTTACTCAATTTTGTACCTCTATTGGAGGAAGCTTATGAGGTTATCACAAATGATCATCCACATGATCTTCCTCTTGACTTGGACAAATCTCTTGAAACTTCCAAGCTAGATCTTAAGCCACTTCCTCCCACATTGAAGTATGCATTCTTGGGGCCCATGAACTCATTACCAGTCATTATTTCCTCTAATTTGAGTACTGAGCAGGAGGAACAATTGACTGAAGTTTTACAAGCACACAGAGAGGCATAGGGGTGGACTCTTGATGCCTTAAAAGGGATTAGCCCCTCCATATGCATGCATCGTATTCATTTGGAGGAGGGGACTAAAGCCTCACGTGAGATGCAACGTAGGTTAAATCCCCATATGCTGGAGGTTGTGAGAGAAGAAGTCATCAGGTTGCTTGTGACAGGAATCATTTACCCTATTTCCGATAGCACCTGGGTGAGTCCAATTCAAGTTGTCCCTAAGAAAGGGGGGATAACGATAATGAAAAATGAAAGTGGTGAATTGATTCCCACAAGAACTACCACCAAGTGGCGTGTCTGCATTGACTATAGAAAACTTAATTCTGCCACTAGGAAGGATCACTTCCCACTACCTTTCATTGATCAGGTACTAGAGAGATTGGCCGGCCATAATTTTTATTGCTTCTTAGATGGATACTCCAGCTACAATCAAATTCCCATTGCTCCAGAAGACCAGGAAAAGACCACATTCACGTGTCCGTTTGGCACCTATGCTTACAGATGCATGCCTTTTTGTTTATGCAATGCGCCCGCCACATTCCAATAGTGCATGATGAGTATCTTTTCCGACATGATTGGTGACTTTTTAGAGGTCTTTATGGATGACTTTTCTGTGTTTGGCTCTATTTTTGATACATGTCTGCCCAATCTTTCACTCGTATTGTCCTGTTGCTTTAAGTCCAATTTAGTCTTGAATTAGGAGAAATGCCACTTCATGGTGAAAGAAGGAATTGTTTTAGGACATGTAGTGTCTGAGTGGGGTGTAGAAGTGGACAAAGCCAAGGTTGACCTAATTGCCAATCTGCCACCACCTACTTCTGTGAAGGGGGTACGTTCTTTCCTTGGCCATGCTGGGTTCTATAGGCGTTTCATTAAAGACTTTAGCAAAATTTCTCGTCCTTTGACGAATTTGCTTGCTCAAGATGTTGCTTTTACCTTTGATGATGCCTGTATTCATGCTTTTGAGACACTGAAGAAATGTTTGTCCACTGCACCCATTGTCCAACCCCCTATTTGGTCTTTGCCTTTTTAGTTGATGTGTGATGCCTCTGACTATGCATTGGAGGCTGTTTTGGGGCAAAAGTCGGATAAAATGCCCTGTGTCATTTAGTATGCTAGCCGCACTCTTCATAATGCTCAATTGAATTACACTACCACTGAGAAGGAGTTGCTAGCTATTGTGTTTACCTTGAACAAATTCAGATCATATCTGTTAGGGTCAAAGGTAATAGTGTTCATTGATCATTCTGCTTTGAAGTACTTATTATCCATCAAGGACACTAAACCTCGCTTGATTAGATGGATCTTGCAATTGCAAGAATTTGACCTTGAGATTCGAGATAAGATAGGTTGTGAGAAAGTTGTTGCTGATCATCTATCTAGGATCTGTGTAGCACCTCAGGAAGGATTCCTTCCTTTAAATGATTCCTTCCCTGATGAACAACTTCTCCAAGTATCCCAGTTGCCTTGGTTTGTGGACATAGTCAACTATCTTGTAACTCATAAGATTCCTGATTATTGGAGTAAACAAGATCGGTTGAAATTCTTTTCCCAAGTCAAAATTTTTTTTTGGGATGACCCTTATTTGTTCAAGGTGTGTTCTGACCAAGTCATTAGGTGTTGTGTACATGAGCAAGACTTTGCCAACATTCTTGAATTTTGTCATTCCCACGCATGTGGTGGACATTTTGGGTCTAGAAAGACCGCGGCTAAAGTCTTGCAATGTGGTTTCTGTTGGCCTTCATTATTTAGAGATGCCCATGAGTTTTGTCAGGTGTGTGATAAATGCCAATGAACTGGTTGTTTGTCTAGGAAGAACATGATGCCTCTTAACCCCATTCTTATTGTTGAATTGTTTGATGTGTGGGGTATTGACTTCATGGGTCCTTTCCTGTCTCGTTCGGCTATCAATACATCCTTGTTGATGTTGAATATGTCTCTAAATGGATTGAAACTATTGCATGTAAGACAAACGATCACAAAGTGGTGGTAAAGTTTTTAAAAGAAAATATCTTTAATTGGTTTGGTACCCCGAGAGCGATCATCAGTGATGGGGGATCTCATTTTTGTAACAGAGCATTTGAGACCTTATTGAAGAAATATTCCATCACTCATCGGGTGTCCACTCCGTACCACCCACAAACTTGTGGTCAAGTGGAAATCTCTAATAGGGAGATCAAACGGATTTTGGAGAAGTCGGTTCGCTTTGATAGGAAAGATTGGTCCACTCGATTGGACGATGCTTTATGGGCCTATCGAACCGCTTATAAGACTCCTATTGGGATGTCTCCATTTCGCCTAGTGTTCGGAAAAGCATGTCATCTACTTGTTGAGCTTGAGCATAGAGCTTCTTGGGCCATTAAGGCTTTGAATTTTGATCTAACTAAAGCGGGTGAGCAGAGAAAATTGCAATTGAATGAGTTGGAGGAGATACATCATAATGCTTATGAGAATGCCAAATTGTATAAGGAGAGAACAAAGCTTTTACATGATAAATCTATTTTTTCGCAAGTCTTTTACTATTGGCAGAATGTTTTACTTTATAACTCACGATTGCATTTGTTTCTAGGGAAGCTAAGATCCAGGTAGTCTGGTCCATTTGAAGTCACACAGGTATTTCCTCATGGCGCTATTGAGATCCGCAATCATGGAGACTGGTCGGTCTTCAAAGTTAACGGTCAGAGGCTCAAACCGTACCTTGAGAATGTCCCCACACCAAAGGAGGTGATGGTGATTTTCTTGGAGGAACTTGTCATTTCATCTTGAATGTGTCAGAGTCTGGCTTATAACTATAAACTTAGCACATTGTGGGCAATCCCCACGTTTCTATCCCTTTGTACATTACAGTTTTTTTTATTTTTTATTTTTGGTTTATTCATTCTTATTTGGGATAACCTTTGGTGTACTCTGGTCTTGATTGATTGGAGGTCCCCCGGCGATGCCGGCCCCATCATGGACTCGGGGTACTCTCTTGCCGGCTGAGAGCATAAATGGTTTCGGTAGTCGATGACCAGACTTTTGGTCCCTAGTTTGAGAGGTCTGTACTCAAACAACCGTTATGGGATTGACCAGTTCGATCTTGAAGTATTGAATGAAAACCTTATGGTGAGTAACGTAAGGACTTGTGTTCAGCGCGTGATTCCTGCTGCATTCAGTGGTCAGTCACACGGAGATTTCTTCAAAGTGTGATGTGGGATAGCGGTTTCATCTACGGATGATTACCTATGGGTACGGCTGATACGAGTAAACCTTCTTCGAGGGAGACTATGTATCATTCTTGGGGGTCTTTATTGACTTTTTGGTATTATTGTTGATGACCAAACACATATGGTCCCACCTATGGATTTAGGAGCCCTGAGGGAGCTTAACCCTCACCCTGCTGGAATATAACTAGCTAAGTTGTTATATTCCTTTTTGTAGTCGTTTTGGTGTTTTAACTTTTCCCCATTGAGGACAATGTCAGGTTTAGGTTTGCGGGGGGGGGGGGGGGGGGGGGGGGGGGGGAGGAGGAATGACTCTTTTATGTCTTAGCAATAATTTTCTTTTGATTATTGTTCGTTGTTTTCAAATTACTCCTGTTAGTATGTGGTTAACGTTAGTAGAGTTAAAATAATTTGCTCAAATGTGTTTCAAAATTTGTCGAAAAAAAAATAGTGTAGAATATGCCTATTAGAAATCTGATATCATTTGTTATGATTCATGAGAATTCAGTGGGATAACCTACTATTGCATTAGACTTGGAACCTAGTTGCAAAAGAGAACATGTAAATCTAGTGTTGATCTATGTTAGTCTGAATAGTCGTGTATGCATGTTTGAACTCATTCCTTTTTACACTTCAGTGAAATTCCTTGTTGTAATGTATGAATGCAAATGGAAATGCTCTTGCTTGCAAAAGACAGATAACTTCAGAAACAGCCTGGGCAAACCCAGGGACATGCACCGGAACAGTCGGTTACTTAAAAATAAGTGTATGTACAGTGAAGACGAATACAAAATGGTGGTAACACCAAAAGTATTCAGTGAAACAAAAATTACACTGGTAATAGCAAAAGTGTGCTGGTAATAGCGTAAAATGGTTTTAAATCTGGAAGCAATGAGTTTCCTTAACTTTGATGATGAATTGTAATTCGAAAGAAGTTGCAGGTCAAGATTGTAATTGGTATATTTCTTTTGTGAGATTGTCAGACAACAGGCTTATTCTACTATTTTCTCTTAATTGTGATGTGACCAGGATTTTATTGTTATTTGTTGCCTCTTTGTTTTGTTGAAGTAATAGCTTATGGGTCACATTGGTTCGGGTGGAGTAACAATGAGTGTATTTGGATTGATAATAGTCTATATTTTACACAGGTTTTCAAATTGCGCAAGATCTCATATGATTTTCAGATATTTTACGATACTAAGTGTTAGTCATATGCTAATGAGGAGTAAATTTTCTTCAGTTTTTCTTTTTATATTATTGATTTTGATGAATTTTGTGGGTAAATTCCATGCAAACCCTCACGAGACATAACTCGTCCACTACTGCAAAGTAGGGGTTTAACGGCTTGTTGCATGTGCTAAATGCAATTGTGCTTCCTACGAATGTGGCATTTTGTTTTCCTAGGCTTAATTTTGGTTTGATTGTTGTTTTGCTAGGGACTAGCAAAGATTTAGGTCCGGGGATGTGATAGATGCCGTATTCTAAGATGATAACTAGGTTAATTATAATAGAATAACCTTTATAATTGTGTTATAAGTGGTTATTTATCAGTTTTCAAATGAAACGTGCATTTATTGAATTTGGCATTAATCACTGTCTATATTGCATATTTTTCTCTCTTGAATTATATTTCATTGTTTTTAGGGTTTATTTAGTCCTGAAATGCTTTTTATGGATTCAATTATGGAATTTCAGGAGAATTTTGGTGGAGAAGGAGATATTTACCAAAATGCCCTTAGTGAAATGGAGGTAATTTTTAGGGCAAATCGTTTTAAAACAAATAAGATGGTATTAAAGGAAAAGAGGAGCGTCGGGGGAGAGAGGAGAGTGTCAAGAGAAAACAGAGGGGGCATCGACCAAAACAGAGCACGACCGTCGACCGAAAACAGGGGAAGACCCGAGAGGAGTTTCCCACCGTCGTTCGCCGGGCCACTGTCTTTCGCCGCACCACCGTCGTCCACCGCCGTCCAGCAACCGAGAACAAACCCGAGGAGAGCTCGAGAGAGTGTTTGTCAAGGTGAGTTCGACAGTGCTAGTTTCTGCTCGCCAGGCCGGGAGGTGATCCGAGAGGGCTTCTTCGGTGCCAATTCTGCATTCCGACCATCCTTCGGCGTCTATTACATATTTTCGACCATTCCCGGAGCTATTCCGACTCCAACCGAGACTCAAGAGAGCCGGTTAGAGAACTTCAGCTCTGTTTCATTCTTCGCTGGACGTTACCTCCGTCCGTCGGCTTCTAACCTTCGTCGTCGACGTCGTCTCTACCTCCGGCCACTCACTCTTGCTACCCGAAGACATTAATTTCGGGAAATTGCAGCACCCGTGAGAACGAGTTGCTGCCTGAGCGAGAGGAAGGAGAAGGGGAGTAATTCATCATTTTGGAATTTCATGTTTTATATAGTTTGAACTTAGGTTTTGAATGATTATTGAATCTGATTTGACAATTAATGTTTATTGAATATTTGTTTTCCAGATATTTGATTAAATTAGCTAGTTAGGGTAGGAATATAATTTAGGTTGGATTTTGGTATTTTAATCCAATTTCTGTCTTTCACTTTATGCGCCCGAGAGGGTCTAGACGCAAGGATTGAGAAATCAGATCCGTGGTTATGTGGCGCTCGAGAGAGGCACAAATCACCGTAAAATCTAGAGTTGACGTTTCCTATTGTGCAAGTAGTTAACCAGATGATTGCTTGATAATTTAGGATATAATTAGTGTTTAGTTCATATTAATTCATCATATTAGGTTAGGCTAGTTGACTGAAGAATACACAAAATTCAGTCCTCCCTGTGGATATGACCCTCGCTTCCCGCTAAATTACATGAACGATTCGTACGCTTGTGAGGTATAAAAGCCGATGTAACTAAATTTTACATCAATATGCATGCCTGAAACATGTTGAAGATGGAAATGACCTAATGATCAAAAAATTTCAAGGAGTAGAAAAAATTAAATTCTCAAGTTAACATGCGGTGGGATATTAACCAGAGCCCAACACCCACTTTTTGCCTATTCACAAAAAATGGAGCTAACAATCATAGATCATCGTAAATGTTTTGATCATTTAAATTGTGTAACTGCTATAATTTTTGCTAGAAATGACTTATGATTTGGGAGACAAAACTCTGTTTAAAATGCCTCGCTCCGCCTTTTTTGATGATTGCAAAACCTAATATATAAAAGACTTAAAGAGTTTACAATACTTAAAAATCACAGATACGTTTTGGAATTATCTCTCTTAAGCTTTGTCATTTTGATTGTTCAATTTTTTTTAAAATCCATACTTGAGTTTTCACTCTCCCATTTTTCTCGTAAAAAAAAAGATAAGGCAAATATATCACAAAAAAATGTAAATTTTAGAGTTTATGTATTAAAAAAATTGAAAACTATAATAAATGTAAGTGAAGAAAATTATTTCACCCACTAAAAATGAACACCAAAGTTTCTTTATCCATTCAAGGGAAATTCCACAAGTACAACCCCCAAGAGCTTGGTGGAATTTTATAAGAAAGTGATTTCTACTTGATCCTAATATTTTTAAATATGGATATGCATGCCTAAAATTGTTGAAAATGCAAATGACCTAATGATAAAAAATTTCAAAGAGTAGAAAAATTAAATTCTCATGTTAATGTACGGGGGGATATTTACCAGAGCCAAACACGTCACTTTTTGCCTTTATACAAAAAAGGGGCCTCACAATCATAGATCATTGTAAAAGTTCTGATCAATTAATCGATCAAAAAATTTACGATGATCTATGATTGTTAGGTCCGCTTTTTGTAAATAGGCACAAAATGGGTTGTTTGGCTCTGGTAAATATCCTAGCGCATGTTAACTTGTGAATTTAATTTTTTCTACTCCTTGAAATTTTTGCATCATTAGGTCATTTGGATCTTCAACATGTTTCAGGAAAGAATATCCATATTTAAAACATGTTAGGATCAATTAGAAATCTCTTTCATATAAAATTCCACCAAGCTATTAGGGGTTGTAATAATGGAATTTCCAAAAAATGGATAACAAAACATTGGTGTTCATTTTTAGTGCATGAAATAATTTTCTTCACTTAATTTTATTATAGTTTTCAATTTTTTCCATACATAAACTCTAAAATTTTTATTTTGTTGTGATCTATTTGCATTATCATTTTGTTTATGAGAAAAAAGGGAGAGTGAAAACTCAATTTTGGATTTGAAAAAAAATTGAACATCCAAAATGGAAATGCACAAATGCTGAGGGAGATAATTCCAAAAACTATATGTGATTTTTAAGGATTGTAAACTCTTTTAATTTTTTATATATTAGGTTTTGAAATCATCGGAAAGGTGCGGCGAGGCATTTTTAACTGAATGTTGATTCCCAAACCATAACTCATTTGCAACAAAAATTATAGCCATTACACATCATTAATTGATGAAAACATTTATGAAGATCTATGATTGATATGTCCATTTTTTTTTTTGAATAGGCAAAAACTGGGTCATTTGGCTCTTGTAAATATCTCACAGTACATTAACTCGAGAATTAAATTTTTTCCACACCTTGAAATTTTTGGATCATTAGGTCATTTGCATCTTCAACATGTTTCAAATGTGGATATCCATATTTAAAACATGTTACGATCAATTAGAAATCTATTTCTTATAAAATTCCACCAAGCTATTAGGGGTTGTACTAGTGGAATTTCCCAAACATAGATAAAAAAACTTTGGAGTTCATTTTTAGTGCATGAAATAATTTTCTTCACATACAGTAATTATAGTTTTCATTTTTTTTGCATACGTAAACTCTAAAATTTTAATTTTGTTGTGAACTATTTGCCTTATCTTTTTGTTTACGAGAAAAATGGGGAGTGAAAACTCAGGTTTGGATTTGAAAAAAAAATTGAACATCCCAAAAGGAAATGCACAAATGCTGAGAGAGATAATTCTAAAAAGTATCTGTGATTTTTAAGGATTTTAAACTCTTTTAGTTTTTGATATATTACGTTTTGCAATCATCGAAAATTGGAGGTGTGTGTGTGTGGGTGTGGGGCGGGGGGGGGGGGGGGGGGGAGTGAGGCATTTTTAACTTGGTGTTGTCTCCCAAACTATAAGTCATTTCTAAAAAAAATTATAGTCGTTACACATCATTAATCGATCAAAACATTTATGATGATCTATGATTTTTAGGTCTGCTTTTCCTAAATAGGCAAAAACTGGGTTGTTTGGCTCTGGTAAATATCCCACCGCACGTTAACTTAATAATTTAATTTTTTCTACACCTCAAAATTTTTGGACAATTAGGTCATTTGCATGTTCAACATGTTTCAGGCATGGATATCCATATTTAAAACATGTTAGGATCATATAAAATTCCACCAAGCTATTAGGGGTTGTACAAGTGGAATTTCCCAAACATGGATAACAAAACTTTGGTGTTCATTTATAGTGCGTGAAATGATTTTCTTCACTCTCATTTAATATAGTTTTCATTTTTTTGCATACATAAGCTCTAAAATTTTCATTTTGTATTGATCTATTTGCCTTATCTTTTAGTTTACGAGAAAAAATGGGTGATTGAATACTCAAGATTGGATTTAAAAAAAATTGAACATCAGAAATGGAAATGCAGAAATGCTGAGAGTGATAATTCCAAAAAGTATCTGTAATTTTTAATGACTGTAAACTCTTTTATTTTTTTATATATTAGGTTTTGCAATCATCGAAAAAGTGGGGGCGAGGCATTTTTAAATGAGTATTGACTCTCAAACAATTAGTAATTTCTAACAAAAATTATAGCCGTTTCACATCATTAATTGATCAAAATATTTATGATGATCTATGATTGTTAGGTCCACTTTTTTTAAATAGTCAAAAAGTTGGTTGTTTGGCTATGGTAAATATCCCACCGAACGTTTACTTGAAAATTTAATTTTTTCTACTCCTTGAAATTTTTGGATCATTCGGTCATTTCCATCTTGAACATGTTTCTGGCATGCATATCAATATTTGAAACTTGTTAGGATTAATTAGAAATCTCTTTCTTATAATGTACCACAAAGCTATTAGGTGTTGTATTAGTGGAATTTCCAAAACAAGGATATCAAAACTTTGGTGTTCATTTTTAGTCCGTGAAATAATTTTCTTCACTTACATTTATTATAGTTTTCAATTTTTTGCATCCATAAACTCCAAAATTTACATTTTGTTGGGAAGTATTTGCCTTAACTTTTTGTTTACGAGAAAAATGGAAGAGTGAAAACTCAAGTTTGGATTTGAAAAAAATTGAACATCCAAAATGGAAATGCACAAATGCTAAGAGATATAATTCCAAAAAGTATCTGTGATTTTTAAGGATTGTAAACTCTTTTCATTTTTTATATATTAGGTTTTGCAATCTCGGAAAAGAGGGGGTGAGGCATTTTTAACTGAGTGTTGACTCCCAAACCATGTCATTTCTAAAAAAAATTATAGCTGTTACACATCATTAATCGATCAAAACATTTACGATGATCTACGATTGTTAGGTCCACTTTTTGTAAATAGGCAAAAACTGGGTTGTTTGGCTATGGTAAATATCCCACTGAACATTTACTTGAGAATTTAATTTTTTCTACTCCTTGAAATTTTTGGATCATTAGGTCATTTGTATCATCAACAAGTTGTAGGCATGCATATCCATATTTAAAACATGTTTGGATCAATAAGAAATCTCTATCTTATAAAATTCCACCAAGCTATTAGGGGTTCTAGTAGTGGAATTTCCCAAACATGAATAACAAAACTTTGGTGTTCATTTTTAGTCCGTGAAATACTTTTCTTCACTTAAATTTAATATATTTTTAAATTTGCATATATAAACTCTAAAATTTTTATTTTGTTGTGATCAATATGGCTTATCTTTTTGTTTATGAGAAAAAGGGAGAGTGAAAACTCAATTTTGGCTTTGAAAAAAAATTGAACATCCAAAATGGAAATGCACAAATGCTGAGAGAGATAATTCCAAAAAATATATGTGATTTTTAAGGATTGTAAACTCTTTTACTTTTTTGTATATTAGGTTTTGCAATCATCGAAAAACGGGCGGCGAGGCATTTTTAACTAAGTGTTGATTCACAAACGATAACTCATTTCCAACAAAAATTATAGCTATTACATATCATTAATTGATGAAAACGTTTGCGAAGATCTATGATTGTTAGGTCCATTTTATGTGAATAGGCAAAAATTGGGTTGTTTGGCTCTTGTAAATATCCCACTACACATTAACTTGAGAATTAAATTTTTTCCACACCTTGAAATTTTTGGATCATTAGGTCATTTGCAACTTCAACATGTTTCAGGCATGGATATCCATAGTTAAAACATGTTACGATCAATTAGAAATCTCTTTCTTATAAAATTCCACCAAGCTATTAGGGGTTGTACTAGTAGAATTTCCCAAACATAGATAACAAAACTTAGGAGTTCATTTTTAGTGCGTGAAATGATTTTCTTCACATACAGTTATTATAGATTTCAATTTTTTGCATACATAAACTCTAAAATTTTAATTTTGTTGTGAACTATTTGCCTTATCTTTTAGTTTACGAGAAAAATGGGAGAGTGAAAACTCAGGTTTGGATTTGAAAAAAAATTGAACATCCAAAAAGGTAATGCACAAATGCTGAGAGAGATAATTCCAAAAAGTATCTGTTAGTTTTAAGGATTGTAAACTCTTTTAGTTTTTTATATATTTGGTTTTGCAATTATTGGAAAAGGAGGGGGGCTGCATTTGTAATTGGGTGTTGTCTCCCAAACCATAAGTCATTTCTAACAAAAATTATAGTCGTTACACAACATTAATTGATCAAAACATTTATGATGATCTATGATTTTAAGGTCCTCTTTTTTTAAATAGGCAAAAACTGGGTTTTTTGGCTCTGGTAAATATCCGCCGCACGTTAACTTGAGTATTTAATTTTTCTACACCTTGAAATTTTTGGATAATTAGGTCATTTGGATCTTCAACATGTTTCAGGCATGGATATCCATATTTAAAACATGTTAGGATCAATTAGAAATCTCTTTCATATAAAATTCCACCAAGCTATTAGGTGTTGTACAAGTGGAAATTCCCAAACATGGATAACAAAACTTTGGTGTTCATTTATAGTGCGTGAAATGATTTTCTTCACTCTCATTTAATATAGTTTTCAATTTTTTGCATACATAAGCTCTAAAATTTTCTTTTTGTTGTGATTTATTTGCCTTATCTTTTTTTTTTTTACGAGAAAAATGGGAGATTGAAAACTCAAATTTGGATTTAAAAAAATATTGAACATCAGAAATGGAAATGCAAAAATGCAGAGAGGGATAATTCCAAAAAGTATCTATAATTTTTAATGACTGTAAACTCTTTTAGTTTTTTATTTATTAGGTTTTGCAATCATCGAAAAAGTTGGGGGGGGGGGGGGGGGGGAGCATTTTTAACTGAGTGTTGACTCCTAAACAATTAGTAATTTCTAACAAAAATTATAGCCATTACACATCGTTAATTGATCAAAACATTTACGATGATCTATGATTGTTAATTGATCCCACTGCACATTAACTTGAGAATTTAACTTTTTCTACTCCTTGAAATTTTTGGATCATTAGGGCATTTGCATCTTCAACATGTTTCAGGCATGCATATCCATATTTGAAACAAGTTAGGATTATTTAGAAATATCTTTCTTATAAAGTTCCACAGAGCTATTAGGTGTTCTATTAGTGGAATTTCCGAAATAAGGATAACAAAACTTTGGTGTTCATTTTTAGTGCGTGAAATAATTTTCTTCACTTACATTTATTATAGTTTTCAATTTTTTACATACATAAACTCTAAAATTTACATTTTGTTGGGAACTATTTGCCTTAACTTTTTGTTTATGAGAAAAATGGGAGAGTGAAAACTCAAGTTTGGATTTGAAAGAAATTGAACATCCAAAATGGAAATACACAAATCCTGAGAGAGATAATTCCAAAAAGTATTTGTGATTTTTAAGGATTGTAAACTCTTTTAACTTTTTATATATTAGGTTTTGCAATCATCAAAAAAGAGGGGGCGAGGCATTTTTAGCTAAGTGTGGGCTCCCAAACCATAAGTCATTTCTAACAAAAATTATATATGTTACACATCATTAATTGATCAAAAAATTTACGATGATCTACGATTGTTAGGTCCACTTTTTGTAAATAGGCAAAAACTAGGTTGTTTGGCTATGGTAAATATCCCACCGAACGTTAACTTGCGAATTTAATTTTTTCTACTCGAAATTTTTGGATCATTAGGTCATTTGCATCATCAACAAGTTTTAGGCTTGCATATCTATATTTAAAACATGTTTGGATCAATAAGAAATCTCTATCTTATAAATTTTCACAGAGATATTAGGGGTTCTAGTAATGGAATTTCCAAAACATCAATAACAAAAATTTGGTGTTCATTCTTAGTGCGTGAAATAATTTTCTTCACTTACATTTAATATTGTTTTCAATTTTTTACATACATAAACTCTAAAATTTTCATTTTGTTGTTATTAATATGCCTTATCTTTTTGTTTACGAGAAAAATAGTAGAGTGAAAACTCAAGTTTGGATTTGAAAAAAAATTGAACATCCAAAATGAAATGCACAAATGCTGAGAGAGATAATTCCAAAAAGTATATGTGATTTTTAAGGATTGTAAACTCTTTTAGTTTTTTATATGTTAGGTTTTGCAATCATCGGAAAAGGGGGTGTGAGTCATTTTTAATTGAGTGTTGACTCCAAAACCATGAGGCATTTCTAACTAAAATTATAGCCATTACACATTATTAATCGATAAAAATATTTACGATGGTCTATGTTTGTTAGGTCCACTTTTTGTAAATTGGCAAAAACTTGGTTGTTTGGCTCTGGTAAATATCCCACCACACTTTAACTTGAGAATATACTTTTTTCTACTCCGTGAAATACTGATAGAGATAATTCCAAAAAGTATTTGTCATTTTTAAGGTTTTTAAACTCTTTAAGTTTTTTATACATTAGATTTTGCAATCATGGAAAAAGAGGGGGGGCGGGGGGCGCGGGGTTTGGTGGGCTGAAGCATTTAACTGAGTGGGAACTCCCAAAAATTATAGCCGTTACACATCATGAATCAATCAAAACATTTACGATGAACTATGATTGTTCGGTCCGCTTTTTTTAAATAGGCAAAAAGTGGGTTGTTTGGCTCAGGTCAATATCCCACTGCACATTAACTTGATAATTTAATTTTTTCTTCTTCTTGAAATTTTTGGATCATTAGGTCATTTGCATCTTCAACATGTTTCAGGCATGCATATCCATATTTAAAATATGTTAGGATCAATTAAAAATATTTTTTTGATGAAATTCCACCAAGCAATTTAGGGGTTGTACTGGTGGAATTTTCCAAACTTGGATAACAAAACTTTGGTGTTCATTTTTAGTGCGTGAAATAATTTTTGTTCACTTACATTAGTATAGTTTTCAATTTTTTTCAAACATAAACTCGAAATTTTTTATTTTGTTGTAATATATTTGCCTGATTTTTTGTTTATGAAAAAAATGGGAGAGTGAAATTCAAGTTTGGATTGGAAAAAAAATTGAACATCCAAAATGAAATGCACAAATGCTGAGAGAGATAATTCCAAAAAGTATATGTGATTTTTAAGGATTGTAAACTCTTTTAGTTTTTTATATGTTAGGTTTTGCAATCATCGAAAAAGGGGGTGTGAGTCATTTTTAACTGAGTGTTGACTCCAAAACCATAAGTCATTTCTAACTAAAATTATAGCCATTACACATCATTAATCGATAAAAATATTTACGATGGTCTATGTTTGTTAGGTCCACTTTTTGTAAATTGGCAAAAACTTGGTTGTTTGGCTCTGGTAAATATCCCACCACACTTTAACTTGAGAATTTAATTTTTTCTACTCCGTGAAATACTGAGAGAGATAATTCCAAAAAGTATTTGTGATTTTTAAGGTTTTTAAACTCTTTAAGTTTTTTATACATTAGGTTTTGCAGTCATGGAAAATGAGGAGCAAGGGAGGGGGGGAAGCTTTTTAACTGAGTGTGGACTCCCAAAAATTATAGCCATTAAACATCATGAATCAATCAAAACATTTACGATGAACTATGATTGTTCGGTCCGCTTTTTGTAAATAGGCAAAAAGTGGGTTGTTTGGCTCAGGTCAATATCCCACCACACGTTAACTTGAGAATTTAATTTTTTCTTCTTCTTGAAATTTTTGGATCATTAGGTCATTTGCTTCTTCAACATGTTTCAGGCATGCATATCCATATTTAAAACATGTTAGGATCAATTAAAAATATCTTTCTGATGAAATTCCACCAATCAATTAGGGTTTGTGCTAGTGGAATTTCCCAAACTTGGATAACAAAACTTTGGGGTACATTTTTAGTGCATGAAATAATTTTCTTAACTTAAAATGATTATAGTTTTCAATTTTGTGCATACATCAACTCTAAAATTTTCATTTTGTTGTGATCTATTTGCCTTATCTTTTTTTATATAGAAAAATGGGAGAGTAAAAACTCAAGTTTTGATTTGAAAAAAAAATTGAACATCCAAAATGGAAATGCACTAATGCTGAGGGAGATAATTCCAAAAAGTATCTTTGATTTTTAAGGATTATAAACTCTTTTAGTTTTTTATATATTAGGTTTTGCAATCATCGAAAAAGGAGGGGGGGGGGGGGGGGGGGGGGGGGGGGGGGGGGGGTGGGGGTGGCGTTTTTAACTCAGTGTTGACTCCCAAACCATAAGTCATTTCTTACAAAACTTTTATCCCTTACATGTCATTAATTAATGAAAACATTTGCGATGATCTATGATTGTTAGGTCCACATTTTGTTAAGAGGCAAAAAGTGGGTTGTTTTGCTCTGGTAAATATACCACCGCACGTTAACTTCAGAATTTTATTTTTTCTACTCGAAATTTTTTGATCATTAGGTCATTTGCATCTTCAACATATTTCAGGCATGCATATCCATATTTAAAACATGTTAAGATCAATCATAAATCTCTTTCATATAAATTCCACCAAGCTATTAGAGGGGTTGTACTAGTGGAATTTCCCAAACATGGATAACAAAACTTTGGTGTTCATTTTTATTGTGTGAAATAATTTTCATCACTTAAATTTATTATAGTTTTCAAATTTTTGCATACATAAACTCTAAAATTTTCATTTTGATGCGATCTATTTGCCTTAACTTTTTGTTTACGAGAAAAATGGGAGAGTGAAAAGTCAAGTTTGGATTTGAAAAAAAATTAAACATCCAAAATTCAAATGCACAAATGCTGACAGAGATAACTCCAAAAAGTATCTGTGATTTTTAATGATTTTAAACTCTTTTTTTTTTATATATAAGGTTTTGCAATCATCGAAAAAGGGGGGGGGAGGAATTTTTAACTGAGTGTTGACTCCCACACCATAAGTCATTTCAAACAAAAATTAAAGCCATTACAAATCATTTATCGATCAAAACATTTATGATGATCTATGATTGTTAAGTCCGCTTTTTTTAAATTGGCAAAAACTGGGTTGTTCGGCTTCGGTAAATATCCCACCGCACATTATCTTGAGAATTTAATTTTTTCTACTCATAGAAAATTTTGGATCATTAGATCATTTGCATCTTCAATATATTTTAGGCATTCATATACATATTTAAAACATGTCAGGATCAATTAGAAATCTTTTTTTTATAAAATTCCACCAAGCTATTAGGGGTTGTACTAGTGGGATTTCCCAAACATGGATAACAAAATTTTTGTGTTCA
Source organism: Aristolochia californica (assembly GCF_029961685.1). Taxonomy (NCBI): domain Eukaryota; kingdom Viridiplantae; phylum Streptophyta; class Magnoliopsida; order Piperales; family Aristolochiaceae; genus Aristolochia; species Aristolochia californica. The sequence continues at coordinate 18,366,342 of NW_027181771.1, forward strand.
TTTTTAGTGCGTGAAATTATTTTATTTACCAACATTTATTATAGTTTTGATTTTTTTTGCATACATAAACTCTAAAATTTTCATTTTATTGTGATCTATTTACATTATCTTTTGTTTACGAGTAAAATGGGAAAGTGAAAACTCAAGTTTGATTTGTAAACAAATTGAACATCCAAAATGGAAATGCACAAATGGTGAGAGAGATAGTTCCAAAAGTATTTGTCATTTTTAAGAATCGTAAACCCTTTTAGTTTTTTATATATTACGTTTTGTAATCATCGAGAAAGGAAGGGCAGGGCATTTTTAACTAAGTGTTCACTCCCTGACCAGAGGTCAATTCTAACAAAAATTATAGTCGTTATAGATCATTAATCGATCAAAAAATTTACAATGATCTATGATTGTTAAGTCCGCTTTTTTTAAATTGGAAAAAACTGGGTTGTTTGGCTTTGGTAAATATCTCACCGCACGTTAACCTGAAAATTTTATTTTTTCTACTTCTTGAAATTTTTGGATCATTAGGTCATTTGCGTCTTCAACATGTTTTAGGCATGCATATCCATATTTAAAACATATTAGGATCAATTAGAAATCTCTTTCTTATAAAATTCAACCAAACTATTGGGGGTTGTACTAGTGGAATTTCCCAAACATGGATAACAATACTTTGGTGTTCCTTTTTAGTGCGTGAAATAATTTTCTTCACTTATATTTATTATTGTTTTCAATTTTTTGCATACATAAACTCTAAAATTTTCAATTTGTTGTGATCTATTTGCATTTTCTTTTTGCTTACGAGAAAAATGGGAGAATGAAAACACAAGTTTGGATTTGAAAAATAATTGAACATCCAAAATGGAAATGCACAAATGCTGAGAGAGATAATTCCAAAAAGTAACTTTGATATTTAAGGATTGTAAACTCTTTTAGTTTTTTTATATATTAGGTTTTGTAATCATCGGAAATGGGGGAGCGAGGTATTTTTAATTGAGTGTTGACTCCCTAACCATCAGTCATTTCTAACAAAAATTAAAATCGTTACACATCATTAATTGATAAAACATTTACGATGATCTAAGATTGTTAAGTCTGCTTTTTTTAAATAGGCAAAAACTGGGTTGTTTGGCTTTGGTAAATATTCCACCACACATTAACCTGAGAATTTAATTTTTTCTACTCCTTGAAATTTTTGGATAATTAGATCATTTGCATCTTCAACATATTTGTTTGAAATTTTTTCCATACAGAAACTCTAAAATTTTCATTTTGTTGTGATCTCTTTGCCTTTTTTGTTTACGGGATGAATGGACAGCGAAATCTCAAAGTTTTTATTTAAGAAAAAAGTGTACATCTAAAATGGAAATGTACAATGCACAAATGTAACGAGAGATAATTCCAAAGAGTATCTGTAATTTTAAGGCATTGTAAACTGCTTTTAGTTTTTATTTATTGGGTGTTGCAATCGTCGGTAAAAGGCGGAGGCGAGGGATTTTTTACTAAGTGTTGACTCCCAACCCATAAGTCATTTCTTACAAAAGTATAGCCCGTTACGTATGATAAATCACTTTACAATCATTTATGGTTGTTTGGTCAACTTTTAGTAAATGGGCAAAATAATGGCTTGTTTGACTCATGTAAATATCCCACCACACGTTCACTTGAGAATTTAATGAGCGTTTCTTATTATCTTTAAAAGGTTTCGATCCATGGGTCATTTCCATCTTTAACATGTTTCAAGCAGGCATATCCATTTTTAAAACATGTGTAGAAGAAATCTCTTTCTTATAAAATTTCAAGCTATTAGGGTTGAACTAGTGGAATTTCCCTAACTTGGATAACAAAACTTTTGTGTTCATTTGTGGTGTGTGAATAAATTCACTTTCCTCACATTGGTTATTGTTTTAAATTTTTTCCATACATAAACTCTAAAATTTTCATTTTGTCGTGATCTATTTGCCTTTTTTATTTACGGGAGGAAGGGAGAACGAAAACTGAAATTTTTGATTTAAGAAAAAAGTAAACAGCTCAAATGGAAATGTGCAATGAAAAAATGAAGAGAGCAATAATTCCAAAGAGTATCTGCAATTTTTAAGGATTGTAAAGTCCTTTTACTTTTTATATATTAGGTTCTGCAATCGTCGGGAAAAGGGAGAGGTGGGGAATTTTTACCTGAGCGTTGACTCCCAATCCATAAGTCATTTCTTACAAAAATATAGCTCGTTACGCATGATAAATCACTTTACAATCCTCTATGATTGTTAGGTCAACTTTTTGTAAATGGGCAAAATAATGGCTTGTTTGAGTCAGGTAAATATCCCACCGCACGTTCACTGGAGAATTTAATGTGCGCTTGTTATTCTCTTTAAAAGGTTTGAATCCACAGGTCATTTGCATCTTTAACATGTTTCAAGCATGCATATCCATATTTAAAACTTGTGTAGAAGAAATCTCTTTCTTATAAAACTCCACGCTATTAGGGTTGAACTAGTGGAATTTCCAAAACTTGCATAACAAAACTATTCTATTCATTTGTGGTGAGTGAATAAATTTTATTTACTTACATTTGTTATTGTTTTAAATTTTTTACATACTTAAACTCTAAAATTTTCTTTTTGTTGTGATCTATTGGCCTTTTTTCTTTATGGGATGGAGGGAGAGCAAAAACTCAAAGTTTTGATTTTAAAAAAAAGAATACATCTAAAATGGAAATGAACAATGCACAAATGTAGAGAGAGATAATTCCAAAGAGTGTCTGCAATTTTTGGGATTGTAAACTCCTTTTTGTTTTTATATATTAGGTTTTGCAATCGTCGGGAAATGGGGGAGGCGGGGAATTTTTAACTAAGTGTTGACGCCCTAGCCATAAGTCATTTCTTACAAAAATATAGCCCGTAACACATGGTAAATAAATTTACAATCATCTATGAAATTTAGGTCAGTTTTTTGTAAATGTGCAAAATAATGGCTTGTTTGACGGGTAAATATCCCACTGCACGTTTACTTGAGAATTTAATGTGCGTTTTTTGTTCTCTTTAAAAGATTTGGATCCATAGTTCATTTGAATCTTTAATATTTTCAAGCATGCATATCCATTTTTAAAACATGTGGAGAAGAAATATCTTTTTGATAAAATTCCAAACTATTAGGGTTGAACTAGTGAAATTTCCCAAACTTGGTTAAAAAAAATTTCTGTTCATTTGTGGTGTTTGTATAAATTTTCTTTACTTACTTTTGTTATTTGTTTAAATTTCTTCCATACTAAAACTCTAAAATTTTCAATTTTTTGTGATCTCTTTGCCTTTTTTGTTTACGAGATGAAGGGAGAGCGAAATCTCAAAGTTTTGATTTAAGAAAAAAGTGTACATCTAAAATGGAAATGCACACTTCACAAATGTAGAGAGAGATAATTGCAAAGAGTGTCTGTAATTTTATGGGATTGTAAACTGCTTTTTGTTTTTATTTATTAGGTTTTGCAATCATCGATAGAAGGGGGAGGCGGGGGTTTTTTAACTGAGTGTTGACTCCCAATCCCTAAGTCATTTCTTACAAAAATATAGCCCCTTACGCATGATAAATCACTTTACAATCATCTATGGTTTTTTGGTCAGCTTTTAGTAAATTGGCAAAATAATGGCTTGTTTGACTCGGGTAAATATCCCACCGCACGTTCACTTGAGAATTTAATGAGTGTTTCTGATTCCCTTTAAAAGGTTTGGATCCATGGGTCATTTCCATCTATAACATGTTTCAAGCATGCATTTCCATTTTTATAACAAGTGTAGAAGAAATCTCTTTATTATAAAATTCCAAGCTACTAGGGTTGAACTGATGGAATTTCCCAAACTTGGTTAACAAAACTTTTGTGTTCATTTGTGGTGTGTGAATAAATTTTCTTTACTTACATTGGATATTGTTTTAAAATTTTTCCATACATAAACTCTAAAATTTTCATTTTCTCGTTATCTATTTGCCTTTTTTGTTTACGGCAAGAAGGGAGAGCGAAAACTCAAACTTTTGATTTAAGAAAAAAGTAAACATCTGAAATGGAAATGCACAATTCACAAATGAAGAGAGAGATAATTCCATAGAGTATCTACAATTTTTATGGATTCTAAAGTTCTTTTAGTTTTTATATATTAGGTTTTGCAATCGTCAGGAAAAGGGAGAGGCGGGGGATTTTTAACTGAGTGTTGACTCCCAATCTATAAGTCATTTCTTACAAAAATATAGCCCATTACGCATGATAAATCACTTTACAATCCTCTATGATTGTTAGGTCAGCTTTTTGTAAATGGGAAAAATAATGGTTTGTTTGACTCGGGTAGATATCCCACCGCACGTTCACTGGAGAATTTAATGAGCGTTTGTTATTCTCTTTAAAAGATTTGGATCCATATGTCATTTGCATCGTTAACATGTTTCAAGCATGCATATCCATATTTAAATCATGTGTAGAAGAAATCTCTTTCTTATAAAATTCCAAGCTATTAGGGTTGAATTAGTGGAATTTCGTAAACTTGCATAACAAAACTATTGTGTCCATTTGTGGTGTGTGAAAATATTTTCTTTACTTACATTAATTATTGTTTTAAATTTTTTCCATACATAAACTCTAAAATTTTCTTTTTGTTGTGATCTATTTGCCTTTTTTGTTTACGGGATGAAGGGAGAGCGAAAACTCAAATTTTTTATTTAATAAAAAAGTATACATCTAAAAAGTAAATGAAAAATTCACAAATGTAGAGAGAGATAATTCTAAAGAGTGTCTACAATTTTAGGGATTGTAAACTCTTTTTTGTTTTTAAATATTAGGTTTTGCAATCATCGGGATAAGGGGGTGGCGGGGGATTTTTAACTGTGTGTTGACTCCCAATCCAAAAGTCATTTCTTACAAAAATAGCGCTCGTTACACATGATAAATATATTTTCAATCATCTATGATTGTAAGGTCAGCTTTTTGTAAATGGGCAAAATAATGGCTTGTTTGACTCGTGTAAATATCCCACTCCATGTTCACTTGAGAATTTAATGTGCATTTTTTGTTCTCTTTAAAAGTTTTGGATCCATAGTTCATTTGCATCTTTAACATGTTTTAAGCATGCACATCCATTTTTAAAACATTTGGAGACGAAATCTCTTTCTGATAAAATTCCAAGCTATTAGGGTTGATCAAGTGAAATTTCCTAAACTTGGATAAAAAAAATTTTGTGTTCATTTGTCGTGTGTGTATAAATTTTCTTTACTAACATTAGTTATTTTTTAAAAAAATTTCCATACAAAATCTCTAAAATTTTCATTTTGTTGTCATCTCTTTGCCTTTTTGTAAACGGGAACAAGGGAACGCGAAATCTCAAAGTTTTGATTTAAGAAAAAAGTGTACATCTAAAATGGAAATGCACAATACACAAATGTATAGTGAGATAATTCCAAAGAGTGTCTGTAATTTTAAGGGATTGTAAAGTGCTTTTAGTTTTTATTTATTAGGTTTTGCAATCGTCAGTAAATGGGGGAGGCTGGGGATTTTTAACTGAGTGTTGACTCCCAATCCATAAGTCATTTCTTAAAAAAATATAGCCCGTTACGCATGATAAATCACTTTACAATCATCTATGGTTGTTTGGTCAGCTTTTAGTAAATTGGCAAAATAATGGCTTGTTTGACTCGGGTAAATATCCCACAGCACGTTCACTTGAGAATTTAATGAGCATTTCTTATTCTCTTTAAAAGGTTTGGATCCATGGGTCATTTCCATCTTTATCATGTTTCAAGCATGCATATCCATTTTTAAAACATGTGTAGAAGAAATCTCTTTCTTATAAAATTCCAAGCTATTAGGGTTGAACTAGTGGAATTTCCCTAACTTGGATAAAAAAACTTTTTTGTTCATTTCTGGTGTGTGAATAAACTTTCTTTACTTACATTGGTTATTGTTTTAAATTTTTTTATACAAAATCTCTAAAATTTTCATTTTGTTGTGATCTATTTGCCTTTTTTGTTTATGGGAAGAAGGGAGAGCAAAAACACAAAGTTTTCAGTTAAGAAAAAAGTATACATCTAAAATGGAAATGCACAATGCACAAATGTAGAGAGAGATAATTCAGAAGAGTGTCTGCAATTTTTGGGGATTATAAAGTCCTTTTAGTTTTTATATATTAGGTTTTGCAGTCATTGGGAACAGAAAGAGGCGGGGGATTTTTTATTGAGTGTTGACTGCCAATCCATAAGTCATTTCTTACAAAAATACTGCCTATTATGCATGATATATCACTTTAAAATCCTCTATGATTGTTAGGTCAGCTTTTTGTAAATGGGCAAAATAATGGTTTGTTTGACTCGGGCAGATATCGCACGTTCACTGGAGAATTGAATGAGCGTTTGTTATTCTCTTTAAAAGGTTTTGATCCATATGTCATTTGCATCGTTAACATGTTTCAAGCATGCATATCCATATTTAAATCATGTGTAGAAGAAATCTCTTTCTTATAAAATTCCAAGCTATTAGGGTTGAGTTAATGGAATTTCCTAAACTTTAAAAAAAAAACTATTGTGTCCATTTGTGGTGTGTGTATAAATTTTCTTTACTAACATTTGTTATTGTTTTAAATTTTTTCCATACATAAAATCTAAAATTTTCTTTTTGTTGTGATCTATTTGGCTTTTTTCTTTACGGGATGAAGGGAGAGCAAAAACTCAAAGTTTTGATTTAAGAAAAAAGTATACATCTAAAATGGAAATGAATAATTCACAAATGTTGAGAGAGATAATTCAAAAGAGTGTCTGCAATTTTGAGGGATTGTAAACTCCTTTTTGTTTTTAAAAATTAGGTTTTGCAATCGTAGGGATAAGGGGGAGACGGGGGATTTTTAATTGTGTGTTGACTCCCAATCCAAAAGTCATTTCTTAGAAAATTAGCACCCGTTACACATGATATATAAATTTTCAATCATCTATGATTGTAAGGTCAGCTTTTTGTAAATGGGCAAAATAATGGTTTGTTGGACTCGGGTAAATATCCCACAGTACGTTCACTTGATAATTTAATGTGCATTTTTTGTTCTCTTTAAAAGGTTTGGATCCATAGTTCATTTGCATCTTTAACATGTTTCAAGCTTGCATATCCATTTTTAAAACATGTGGAGAAGAAATCTTTTTCTGATAAAATTCCAAGCTATTAGGGTTGATCTAGTAGAATTTCCTAAACGTGGATAAAAACATTTTTGTGTTCATTTGTGGTGTGTGTATAAATTTTCTTTACATACTTTTACTATTTTTTAAAAAACTTTCCATGCAAAAACTCTAAAATTTTCATTTTGTTGTGATCTCTTTGCCTTTTTTGTTTACGGGATGAAGGGAGAGCGAAATCTCAAGGTTTTGATTTAAGAAAAAAGTGTACATCTAAAATGGAAATGCACAATGCACAAATATACAGTGAGATAATTCCAAAGAGTGTCTGTATTATTAAGGGATTGTAAGCTGCTTTTAGTTTTTATTTATTAGGTTTTCCAATCGTCAATAAAAGGGGGAGGCGGGGGATTTTTAACTGAGTGTTGACTCCCAATCCATAAGTCATTTCTTACAAAAATATAGCCCGCTACGCATGATAAATCACTTTAAAATCATCTATGCTTGTTTGGTCTGTTTTTAGTAAATTGGCAAAATAATGGCTTGTTTGACTCGGGTAAATATCCCACTGCACGTTCACTTGACAATTTAATGAGCGATTCTTATTTTCTTTAAAAGGTTTGGATCCATGGGTCATTTTCATTTTTAACATGTTTCAAGCATGCATATCCATTTTTAAAACATGTGTAGAAGAAATCTCTTTCTTATAAAATTCCAAGCTATTAGGGTTGAACTGGTGGAATTTCCCTAACTTGGATAACCAAACTTTTGTGTTCATTTGTTTTGTGTGAATAAATTTTCTTTACTTACATTGGTTATTGTTTCAAAATTTTTTCATGCAAAAACTCTAAAATTTCTATTTTGTTGTGATCTATTTGCCTTTTTTGTTTACAGGAAGAAGGGAGAGCAAAAACACAAAGTTTTCATTTAAGAAAAAAGTATACATCTAAAATGGAAATGCACAATGCACAAATGTAAAGAGAGATAATTCAGAAGAGTGTCTGCATTTTTTGGGGATTATAAAGTCCTTTTAGTTTTTATATATTAGGTTTTCCAATCGTCGGGAATAGAGAGAGGCGGGGGATTTTTTACTGAGTGTTGACTCCCAATCCAGAAGTCATTTCTTTCATAAATACAGCCCGTTACACTTGATAAATCACTTTTCAATCATCTATGTTTGTTAGGTCAGGTTTTTGTAAATGAGCAAAATAATGGCTTGTTTGACTCGGGTAAATATCCCTCCGCACGTTCACTGGAGAATTTAATAAGTGTTTGTTATTCTCTTTTAAAGTTTTGGATCCATAGGTCATTTGCATCTTGAACATTTTTCAAACATGCATATCCATTTTTAAAAACATGTGTAGAAGAAATCTCATTCATATGAAATTCCAAGCTATTAGGGCTGAACTAGTGGAATTTCCAAAACATGGATAACAAAACTTTTGTTTTCATTTGTGGTGTGTGAATAAATTTTTTTTACTTAAATTTGTTATTGTTTTAAATTTTTTCCATACAAAACTCTAAAATTTCATTGTGTCGTGATCTATTTGGCTTCTTTTTTTACGGGATGAAGGGAGAGCAAAAACTGAAAGTTTTGATTTAAGAAAAAAGTATACATCTTAAATGGAAATGCACAATGCACATATCTAGAGATACATAATTCATAAGAGTGTCTGTAATTTTTAGGGTTTTTAAAATCCTTTTTGTTTTTATAAATTAGGTTTTGCAATCATCGAGAAAAGGGGGAGGTGGGGGATTTTTTACTAAGTGTTGACTCCCAATCCATCAGTCACTTCTTAAAAAAATATAGCCAGTTATGCTTGATAAATCACTTTAAAATCATCTATGATTGTTAGGTCATCTTTTTGTAAATGGCAAAATAATGCCTTGTTAGACTTAGGTAAATATCCCACCGCACGTTCACTTGAGAATATAATGAGTATTTGTTATTCTCTTCAAAAGGTTTTGATCCATAGGTCATTTGCATCTTTAACATGTTTCAAGCATGCATATCGATTTTTAAAACATTTGTAGAAGAAATCTCTTTCTTATAAAATTCCAAGCTATTACGGTTGAACTAGTAGAATTTCCCGAACTTGGATAACAAAACTTTTGTGTTCATTTTTGGTGTGATGATAAATTTTCTTTATGTACATTTGTTATTGTTTTAAATTTTTTCCATACATAAACTCTAAAATTTTTATTTTGTTGTGGTCTTTTTCCCTTTTTTGTTTACGGAATGAAGGTAGAGCGAAAACTCAAAGTTTTAATTTAATACAAAAGTATACATCAAAAATAGAAATTCACAATGCACAAATGTAGGGAGAGATAATTCCAAAGAGGGTCTGTAATATTTGAGGATTGTAAACTCTTTTTAGGTTTTATATATTAGTTTTGCAATTGTCAGGAAAAGGGGAGGCAAGGGATTTTTAACTAAGTGTTGAATCCCAATCCTTAAGTCATTTATTACAAAAATATAGCCCGTTATGCATGATAAATCAGTTTAAAATCATCTATGATTGTTCGGTCAGCTTTTTGCAAATTGGCAAAATAATGGCTTGTGTGACTCGCGTAAATATCGCACCGCACGTTCACTTGAGAATTTAATGAGATTTTGTTATTCTCTTTAAAAAGTATGGATCCATAGATTATTTGTATCTTTTACATGTTTCAAGCATGCATATCAAATTTTAAAATATGTGTAGAAGAAATCTCTTTCTTATAAAATTCCAAGCAATTACGGTTGAACTAGTAGAATTTCCAAAACTTGGATAACAAAACGTTTGTGTTCATTTGTGGTGTGTATAAATTTTCCTTATTTACATTTTTTTTAAATTCTTTCCATACATAAACTATTAAATTTTTATTTTGTTGTGATCTATTTGCCTTTTCTGTTTACGGGATGAAGGGAGAGCGTAACTCAAAGTTTTGATTTAAGAAAAAAGTATACATCTAAAATAGAAATGCATAATGGACAAATGTTGAGAGAGATAATTCCAAAGAGTGTCTACAATTTTTAGGGATTGTAAACTTTTTTTAGTTTTCTTATATTAGGTTTTGCAACCGTCAGGAAAAGGGGGAGGCGGGGGATTTTTAACTAAGTGTTGACTCCCAATCCATAAGCCATTTCTTACAAAAATATAGCCCGTTACATATAAAAAATCACTTTACAATCATCTATGATTGTTAGGTCAGCTTTTTGTAAATTGACAAAATAATGGCTTGTTTGATTCGGGTAAATATCCCACCACACATTCACATGAGTATTTAATGAGCATTTTTTATTCTCTTTAAAAGGTTTAGAGCCATACATCATTTGCATCTTTAACATATTTGAAGCACGCATATCCGTTTTTAAAACATGTGTAAAAGAAACCTCTTTCTTATAAAATTCCTTGTTTTTAGGTTTGCGCTAGTGGAATTTCCCAAACTTGGATACCAAAACTTTTGTGTTCATTTGTAGTGTGTAAAATAATTTTCTTTACCTACATTTGTTATTGTTTGAATTTTTTTCCATACATAAACTCTAAAAGTTTCTTTTTGTTGTTATCTATTTGCCTTTTTTGTTTACGGGATGAAATAAGAGCAAAAAATCCAACTTTTGATTTAACAAAAAAGTATACATCTAAAATGGAAATGCACAATGCACAAATGTGGAGAGAGATAATTCCAAAGAATATCTGTAATTTTTAGGGATTGTAAACTCCTTTTTGTTTTTCTATATTAGGTTTTGCATTCATTGGAAAAAGAGGGAGGCGGGGGATTTTTAACTGAGTGTTGATTCCCAATCCATAAGTCATTTTTTACAAAAATATAGATCACTGCGCCTGATAAATCACTTTACAATCATCTATGATTGTTAAGTCAGCTTTTCGCAAATGGGCAAAATAATGGCTTTTTTGACTCGGGTAATTATCCCCCCGCACGTTCACTTGAGAATTTAACGAGCGTTTGTTATTCTCTTTTAAAGATTTAGGTCCATAGATCATTTGCATCTTTAACATGTTTCAAGCATTCATATCCATTTTAAAACATGTGTACAAGAAATCTCTTTCTTTTAAAATTCAAAGCTATTAGGGTTGAACTAGTGCAATTTCCCAAACTTGGATATCAAATGTTTTTTGTTCATTTGTGGTGTGTGAATAAAATTTCTTTACTTACATTTGTTTTTGTTTTAATTTTTTTTCAAGCATAAACTCTAAAACTTTCATTTTGTTGTGATCTATTTGCCTTTTTTGTTTACGGGATAAAGGGAGAGCAAAAACTCAACTTTTTGAGTTAAGAAATAAGTATACATCTAAAATTGAAATGCACAATGATCAAATATAGAGAGAGATAATTCCAGAGAGTGTTTGCAATTTTTAGGGATTATAAATTCCTTTTAGTTTTTATAAATTAGGTTTTGCAATCGTTGGGAAAAAAGAGAGGCAGAGGATTTTTAACTGAGTGTTGACTCCCAATACATAAGTCATTTCTTAAAAAAATATATCCCGTTAGACATTATAAATCACTTTACAATCATCTATGATTGTTAGGTCAACTTTTTGTAAATGGGCAAAATAATGGCATGTTTGACTCGGGTAAATATCCCACCACACGATCACTCGAGAATTTAATGAGCGTTTGTTATTGTCTTTAAAAGGTTTGGATCCATAGGTCATTTGCATCTTTAACATGATTCAAGCATGCATATCCATTTTTAAAACATGTGTAGAAGAAATCACTTTCTTATAAAATTCCAAGCTATTAGGGTTGAGCTAGTGGAATTTCCCAAACTTGGAAAAAAAAAAAACTTTTGTGTTCATTTTTGGTGTATGAATAAATTTTCTTTACTTACATTTGTTATAGTTTAAATTATTTTCATAAAAAAACTCTAAAATTTTCACGTTGTTGTGATCTATTTGCCTTTTTTTTTTACGGGGAGAAGGAAGAGAAAAAACACAAAGTTTTGATTTAAGAAAAAAGTATACATAAAAAATGGAAATGTCCAATGCACAAATGTAGAGAGAGATAATTCAGAAGAGTATCTCCATTTTTTAGGGATTATAATGTCCTTTTAGTTTTTATATATTAGTTTTGGCACTCGTCAGGAATAGTTTTGGCACTCGTCAGGAATAGAGAGAGGTTGGGGATTTTTTAGTGAGTGTTGACTCCCAATCCATAAATTATTTCTTACAAAAATATAGCCTGTTACGCTTGATAAATCACTTTACCATCATCTAAGATTGTTAGGTCAGCTTTTTGTAAATGAGCAAAATAATAGCTTGTTTGACTTGGGTAAATATCCCTCCGCACGTTCACTGGAGAATTTAATGAGCGTTTTTTATTCTCTTTAAAAGGTTTGGATCCATAGGACATTTGCATCTTGAACATTTTTCAAACATGCATATCAATTTTTAAAACATGTGTCGAAGAAATCTCTTTCTTATAAAATTCCAAGCTATTAGGGCTGTACTAGTGGAATTTCCCAAATTTGGATAACAAAACTTTTGTGTTCATTTTTGGTGTGTTAATAAATTTTCTTTACTTACATTTGTTTTTTTTTTATATTTTTTCCATACGAAACTCTAAAATTTTCATTTTGTTGTGATCTATTTGGCATCTTTTTTTACAGGATGAAAGGAGAGCGAAAACTCAAAGTTTTGATTTAAGAAAAAAGTATACATCTAAAGTAGAAATGCACAATGCACATATGTAGAGATAGATAATTCCTAAGAGTATCTGTAATTTTTTGGGTTTGTAAACTCCTTTTAGTTTTTATAAATAGGGTTTTGCAATCGTCGGGAAAAGGGGGAGGTGGGGAATTTTTTACTGAGTGTTGACTCCAAATCCATAAGTCATTTCTTACAAAAATAGAGCCCGTTAAGCATGTAAATCACATTACAATCATCTATGATTTTTAGGTCATCTTTTTGTAAAAGGCCAAATAATGGCTTGTTAGACTCGGGTAAATATCCCATCGCACGTTCACTTGAGAATATAATGAGCATTTGTTATTCTGTTCAAAAGGTTTTGATCCATAGGTCATTTGCATCTTTAACATGTTTCAAGCATGCGTATCGATTTTTAAAACATGTGTAGACAAAATCTCTTTCTAAAAAAATTCCAAGCTATTAGGGATGAACTAGTGGAATTTCCCAAACTTGGATAACCGAACTTTTTGTGTTGATTTGTGGTGTGTGAATAAATTTTCTATACTTACATTAGTTACTGTTTTAAATTTTTTCCATACAAACTCTAAAATTTTTATTTTGTTGTGATTTATTTCCCTTTTTCGTTTACGGAATGAAGTAAGAGCGAAAACTCAAAAGTTTTGATTTAATAAAAAAGTATACATCTAAATTGGAGAATCACAATGCATAAATGTAGAGAGAGATAATTCCAAAGAGTGTCTGTAATTTTAGGGATTGTAAACTACTTTTAATTTTTATATATTAAGTTTTGAAATCTTCAAGAAAAGGGGGAGGCGGAGGATTTTTAACTAAGTGTTGACTCCCAGTCCATAAGTTATTTCTTATAAAAATATTGCCCGTTACGCATGATAAATCACTTTACAATCATCTATGATTGTGAGGTCAGCTTTTTGTAAAAGAGCAAAATAATGGCTTGTATGACTCCGGTAATATCCCACCGCACGTTCACTTGAGAATTTAATGATCGTTTGTTATTCAGTTTAAAAGGTTATGATCCATAGGTCATTTGCATCTTTAACATTTGTCAAGCATGCATATCTATTTTTAAAACATGCGTGGAATAAATTTCTTTCTTATAAAATTCCTAGCTTTTAGGGTTGAACGAGTGCAATTTCCCAAACTTGGATAACAAATTTTTTTGTTCATTTGTGGTGTGTGAATAAATTTTGTTTACTTACATTGGTTATTGTTTTAAATTTTTTCCATACAGAAACTCTAAAATTTTCATTTTGTTGTGATCTCTTTGCCTTCTTTGTTTACAGAATGAAGGGAGAGCGAAATCTCAAAGTTTTGATTTAAGAAAAAGTGTACATCTAAAATGGAAATGCACAATGCAAAAATGTAGAGAGAGATAGTTCCAAAGAGTTTATGCAATTTTAAGGGATTGTAAACTGCTTTTAGTTTTTATTTATTAGGTTTTGCAATTGTTGGTAAAAGGGGAAGGCGAGGGATTTTTAACTGAGTGTTGAATCCCAATCCATAAGTCATTTCTTTCAAAAATATAGCCCATTAAGCATGATAAATCATTTTACAATCATCTATGGTTGTTTGGTCAGCTTTTGGTAAATGGGCAAAATAATGGCTTGTTTGACTCGGGTAAATATCCCACCGCACGTTCACTTGAGAATTTAATGAGTGTTTCTTATTCTCTTTAAAAAGTTTGGATCAATGGGTCATTTCCATATTTAACAATTTTCAAGCATGCATATCCATTTTTAAAACATTTGTAGAAGAAATCTCTTTCCTATAAAATTCCAAGCTATTAGGGTTGAAATAGTGGAATTTCCCTAACTTGGATAACAAAACATTTGTGTTCATTTTTGGAGTGTGAATACATTTAATTTATTTACATTGGTTACTGTTTTAAATTTTTTCCATACATGAACTCTAAAATTTTATTTTTGTTGTGATCTAATTGTCTTTTTTGTTTACGAGATGAACGGAGAGCGAATAATCAAAGTTTTGATTTAAGAAAAAAGTATACATCTTAAATGGAAATGAACAATACAAAAATGTAGAGAGAGATAATTCCAAAGAGAGTCTGCAATTTTAGGGATTGTAAACTCCTTTTTTGTGTTTATATATTAGGTTTTCCAATCGTCGGGGAAAAGGGGGTGGCGGGGGATTTTTAACTGAGTGTTGACTCCCATTCCATAAGTCATTTCTTACAAAAATACAGCCCAATACACATGATAAATTAATTAACAATAATCTATGATTGCTAGGTCAGGTTTTTTTAAATGGGAAAAATAATGGCTTGTTTGACTCGGACAAATATACCAGCGCACGTTCACTTGAGAATTTAATGAGCGTTTGTTGTTCTCTTTAAATGGTTTGGATCCATAGTTCATTTGCATTTTAAAAATGTTTCAAGCATGCATATCCATTTATAAAACATGTGGAGAAGAAATCTCTTTCTGATAAAATTCCAGGCAGTTAGTGTTGAACTAGTGGAATTTCCCAAACTTGGATAACAAAAATTTTGTGTTCTTTTTTTGGTGTGTGAATAATTTTTTTTACTTACTTTTGTTATTGTTTTAAATTTTTTCCATACTAAAACTCTAAAATTTTCATATTGTTGTGATCTATTTGCCTTTTTTGTTTATGGGAGGAAGGGAGAGCGAAAAAAAAGTGTTTTGATTCAAGAAAAAAGTATACATCTAAAATAGAAATGCACAATGCACAAATGTAGAGATAGATAATTCCAAAGAGTGTCTGCAATTGTTAGGGATGGTAAAGTCCTTTTACTTTTTATATTTTAGGTTTTGCAATTGTCGGGAAAAGGGAGAGGCGGGGGATTTTTAACTGAGTGTTGACTCCCAATCCATAAGTCATTTCTTAAAAAAATATAGCCCGTTACGCTTGATCAATCACTTTACAATCATCTATAATTGTTAGGTCATCTTTTTGTAAATGGGCAAAATAATGGCTTGTTTGACTAGGGTAAATATCCCACCACACGTTCTCTTGAGAATTTAATGAGCGTTTGTTATTCTCTTTAAAAGGTTTGGATCCATAGGTCATTTGCATCTTTAACATGTTACAAGCAAGCATATCCATTTTTAAAACATGTGTTGAAGAAATCTCTTTCTTTTAAAATTCCTAGCTATTAGGATTGAACTAGAAGAATTTCCCAAACTTGGATAACAAAACTTTTGTGTTCATTTGTGGTGTGTGAATAAATTTTCTTCACTTAAATTTGTTATTGTTTTAAATTTTTTCCAAACATAAACTCTAAAATTTCCATTTTGTTGTGATCTATTTACCTTTTTTTTTTTTTTTATGGGATGAAGGTCAAAGTTTTGATTTAAAAAAAAATTTACATCTTAATTGGAAATGCATAATGCAAAAATGTAGAGAGAGATAATTCCAAAGAGTGTCTGTAATTTTTAGGGATCGTAAACTCCTTTTAGTTTTTTTAAATTAGGCTTTGCAATCGTCGGGAAAAAGAGGAGGTGGGTGATTTTTAATTGAGTGTTGACTCCAAATCCGTAAGTCATTTCTTACAAAAATATAGCCCGTTACTCATGATAAATCACTTTTCAATAACCTATGATTATTAGGTCTACTTTTTGTAAATGGGCAAAGTAAAGGCTTTTTTAACTTGGGTAAATATTGCACTGCACGTTCACATGAATATTTAATAATCGTTTTTTATTCTCTTTAAAAGGTTTGGATCGATAGGCCATTTGCAACTTTAACATGTTTGAAGCAAGCATATCCATTTTTAAAACATGTGTAGAAAAAATCTCTTTCTTATAAAATTCCAAGCTATTTGGGTTAAATTAGTGGAATTTCCCAAACTTGGATAGCAAAAATTTTTGTGTTCATTTGTGTTGTGTGAATAAATTTTTTTACTTACATTTTGTTATTATTTTAATTTTTCTCTATACATAATCTCTGAAATTTTCATTTTGTTGTGATCTATTTGCCTTTTTTGTTTACGGGATGAAGGTAGAGGGAAAACTCAAAGTTTTGATTAAAGAAAAAAGTATACATGAAAAATAGAAATGCACAATGCACAAATGCAAGAAGAGATAATTCAAAAGATTGTTTGTAATTTAGGGATTGTAAACTCCTTTTAGGTTTTATATTAGTTTTCCAATTATCGGGATAAAGGGGAGGCGGAGGATTTTTAACTGAGTGTTGAATCCCAATCCATAAGTCATTTCTTAAAAAAATATAGCCCGTTACGCATTATAAATCATTTAAAAATATCGATGATAGTTAGGTCACATTTTTGTAAATGGGCAAAATAATGGCTTGTTTGACTCGGGAAAATATCCCTCCGCATGTTCACTTGAGAATTTAATGAGCGTTTGTCATTCTCTTTAAAAGGTTTGGATCCATAGGTCATTTGCATCTTTAACATTTTTCAAGCATGCATATCCATTTTTAAAACATGTGTAGAAGAAATATCTTTCTTATAAAATTCCAAGCTATTAGGGTTGAACTAGTGGAATTTCCCTAACTTGGATAAAAAAACTTTTGTGCTCATTTGTGGTGTGTGAATAAATTTTATTTACTTACATTTGTTATTATTTTAAATTTTTTCCATACAAAACTCTAAAATTTTCATTTTATTATGATCTATTTGCCTTTTTTGTTTACGGGATGAAGGGAGAGTGAAAACTCAAAGTTTTTATTTAAGAAAAAAGTATCCATCTAAAATGAAAATGCACAATGCACAAATGTAGAGAATGATAATTCCAAAGAGTATCTGAAATTTTTAGAGATTTTAAAGTCCTTTTTGTTTTTATATATTAGGTTTTGGAATCGTCAGGAAAAGGGTGAGGCGAGGGATTTTTTGACTGAGTGTTGACTCCCAATCCATAAGTCATTTTTTAAAAAAATAGAGCCCGTTACACATGATAAATCACTTTACAATCATCTATGATTGTTAGGTCACCTTTTTGTAAATGGGCAAAACAATGGCTTGTTTGACTCGGGTAAATATCCCACTGCACCTTCACTTGAGAATTTAATAAGAAGTATTTATTCTCTTTAAAAAGTTAAGATCTACAGGTCATTTGCATCTTTAACATGTTTAGAGCATGCATATCCATTTATAAAACATGTATAGAAGAAATCTCTTTCCTATAAAATTCCAAGCTATTAGGGATGAACTAATGGAATTTCCCAAACTTGCATAACAACACTTTTGTGTTCATTTGTGGAGTGTGAATAAATTTTCTATACTTACGTTAGTTATTGTTTTAAATTTTTTCATACATAAACTCTTAAATTTTTATTTTGTTGTGATCTATTTGCCTTTTTTTACGGGATGAAGGGATAGCGAAAACTAGGAGTTTTGATAAAAGAAAAAAGTATACAACTAAAATGGAAATGCACAAAGAAAAAATTTGGAGAGAGATATTTCCAAAGAGTGTCTGAAATTTTTAAGGATTTTAAAGTCCTTTTATTTTTTATATATTTGGTCTTGCAATCGTCGGGAAAAGGCTGAGGGGGGTGATTTTTAATTGAGTGCTAACTCCCAATCCATAAGTCATTTCTTACAAAAACAGAGCATGTTACGCATGATAAATCATTTTACAATCATCTATGATTTTTAGGTCACCTTTTTGTAACTGGGCAAAATAATGGCTAGTTTGACTCGGGTAAATATCCCACCACATGTGCACTTGAGAATTTATTAAGCAGTATTTATACTCTTTAAAAGGTTTGGATCCATAGGTCATTTGTATCTTTAACATGTTTCAATCATGCATATCCATTTTTAAAACTTGTGGAGAAAAATCTCTTTCTTATAAAATTCAAAGCTATTAGAGTTGAACTAGTGGAATTTCTCAAACTTGGATAACAAAACTTTTGTGTTCATTTGAAGTGTATGAATAAAATTTCTTTACTTACATTTGTTTTGTTTTAAATTTTTTCCATACAAAAACTCTAAAATTTTCATTTTGTGGTGAGCTATTTGCCGTTTTAGTTACAAGATGAAAGTAGAGTGAAAACTCAACGTTTTTTTTAAGAAAAAAGTTAGATAAAAAAATGGAAATGCACAATGCATAAATGTAGGGAGAGATAATTCCAAAGAGTGTTTTTAATATTTAGGGATTGTAAACACCTTCTTGGTTTTATATATTAGTTTTTCAATCGTCGGGAAAAGGGGGAGGCGAGGGATTTTTAACTGAGTGTTGAATCCCAATCCATAAGTCATTTCTTACAAAAATATAACCCGTTATGCAGGACAAATCATTTTACAATCATATATGATTGTTAGGTCACTTTTTTGTTAATGGGAAAAATAATGGCTTGTTTGACTCGGGTAAATATCCCATCGTATGTTCACTTGAAAATTTAATGAGCGTTTGTTATTCTCTTTAAAAGGCTTGAATCCATAGGTCATTTGCATCATTAGCATGTTTCAAGCATGCATATTCATTTTTAAAACATGTAAAAAAGAAATCTCTTTCTTATAAAATTCCAAGCTATTAGTGTTGTACAAGTGGAATTTCCCAAA
This sequence comes from Aristolochia californica, assembly GCF_029961685.1. NCBI lineage: Eukaryota > Viridiplantae > Streptophyta > Magnoliopsida > Piperales > Aristolochiaceae > Aristolochia > Aristolochia californica. Next base: position 18,385,638 of record NW_027181771.1, read on the forward strand.
CTTGGATAACAAAAATTTTGTGTTCATTTGTGGTGTGTGAATAAATTTTCTTTACTTAAATTTGTTGTTGATTTGAATTTTTTCCATACAAATTTCTCAAATTTTCATTTTGTTGTGATCTATTTGCCTTTTTTGTTTACGGGATGATGGGAGAGCTAAAACTCAAAGTTTTGATTTAAGAAAAAAGTATACTTCTAAAATGGAAATACACAATGCACAAATATAGAGAGAGATAATTCCTAAGAGTGTCTGCAGTTTTTAGGAATTGTAAACTCCTTTTAGTTTTTATATATTAGGTTTTACAATCGTCAAGAAATGGGGGAGGCGGGGATTGACTCCCAATCCATAAGTCATTTCTTACAAAAATATAGCCCTTTATGCATGATAAATCACTTTACAGTCATCTATGATTGTTAGGTCAGATTTTTGTAAATGGGCAAAATAATGGCTTGTTTGACTCGGGTAAATATCCCACCGCACGTTCACTTGGGAATTTAATAAGAAGTATTTATTCTCTTTAAAAGGTTTAGATCCATAGGTGATTTGCATCTCTAACATGTTTCAAGCATGCATATCCATTTTTAAAACACGCGTTGAAGAAATCTCTTTCTTATAAAATTCCAAGCTATTAGGGTTGAACTAGTGGAATTTCCAGAATTTGGATAACAAATCTTTTGTGTTCATTTGTGGTATGTGAATAAATTTTCTATATTTAAATTTGTTATTTTTTTATATTTTTCAAAACATAAAATCTTAAATTTTCATTTTGTTGTGATCTATTTGCCTTTTTTTTTTACGTGATGAAGGGAAAGTGAAAACTCAAAGTTTTGATTTAAGAAAGAAGTTTACAACTAAAAGAGAAATGCACAAAGCACAAATGTAGGGAGAGATATTTCCAAAGAGTGTCTGCAATTTTTAGGCATTTTTAGTTATTTATGTATTAGGTTTTGCAATCGTCAGGAAAAGAGTGAGGCAGGGGATTTTTACATGAGTGCTGACTCCCAATCCATAGACATTTCTTACAAATATATAGCTTGTTATGCATGATAAATCACTTTACAATCATCTATGATTGTTAGGTCAACTTTTTGTAAATGGCCAAAATAATGACTTGTTGGACTCTGGTAAATATCCCCCCGAACGTTAACCTGACTATTTAATGAGTATTTTTTATTCTCTTTAAAAGGTTTGGATCCATAGGTCATTTGCATCCTTCACAAATTTCAAGCACGCATATCCATTTTTAAAACATGTGTAAAAAAAATCACTTTCTTATAAAATTCCAAGTAATTCGGTTTGAGCAAGAGGAATTTCCCAAACTTGGATAACAAAACTTTTGTTTTCATTTGTGGTGTGTCAATAAATTTTCTTTACTAACATTTGTTAATGTTTAAAATTTTTTCCATACATAAACTCTAAAATTTTTATTTTGTTGTGATATATTTGCTTTTTTGTTTACGGGATGAAGAGAGAGTGAAAACTCAAAGTTTTGATTTAACAAAAAAGTATACATTAAAATGGAAATGAACATTGCACAAATGTAGAGAGAGATAATTCCAAAGAGTGTCTGTAATTTTTAGGGATTGTAAACTCCTTTTAGTTTTTATTTATTAGGTTTTGCAATCGTTGGAAAAAGAGGGAGACAGGGGATTTTTAATTGAGTGCTGACTCCCAATCCATAAGTCCTTTCTTTAAAAAATATAAATCTTTTTACAATCATCTATGATTGTTCGGTCAACTTTTTGTAAATTGGCTAAATAATGGCTTGTTTGACTTGGGTAAATATCACACCGCACGTTCACTTGAGAATTTAATGAGCGTTTGTTATTCTCTTTAAAAAGTTGGATCCAAAGATCATTTGCATCTTTAACATGTTTCAAGCATGCATATCCATTTTTAAAACATGTGTAGAAGAAATCTTTTTCTTATAAAATTCCATGCTATTACGGTTGAATTAGTAGAATTACCCAAACTTGGATAACAAAATTTTTGTGTTCATTTGTGGTGTGTGAATAAATTTTCCTTACTTACATTTTTTATTGTTTAAAATTTTTCCCATACATAAACTTTCAAATTTTCATTTTGTTGTGATTTATTTGCCTTTTTTATTTACGGGATGAAGGGATAGCGAAAACTCAAAGTTTTGATTTAAGAAAAAAGTATACATCTAGAATGGAAATGCACAATGCATAAATGTAGAAAGGGATAATTCCAAAGAGTGTCTACAATTTTTAGGGATTGTAAAGTCCTTTTATTTTTCATATATTAGGGTTTGCAATCGTCCATAAAAGGGGGACGCAGAGGATTTTTAACTGAGTGTTGACTCCCAATCCATAAGCCATTTCTTACTAAAATATAGCCCATTACAAATGACAAATCACTTTAAAATCATCTATGATTGTTAGGTCAGCTTTTTGTTAATGGGAAAAATAATGGCTTATTTGACTCGGCTAAATATCCCACCGCACGTTCACCTGAATATTTAATGAGCATTTGTTATTCTCTTTAAATGGTTTGGATCTATAGGGCATTTGGTTCTTTAACATGTTTCAAGCATGCATATCCATTTTAAAAGATGTGTAGAAGAAATCTCTTTCTTATAAAATTCCAAGCAATTAGGGTTGAACTAGTGGAATTTCCCAAACTTGGATAACAAAATTTTTGTGTTCATTTTTGGTGAGTGAATAAATTTTCCTTACTTACATTTGTTTTTGTTTTAAATGTTTTTTTTGCATAAACTCTAAAATTTTCATTTTGTTGTGATCTATTTGCCTTTTATGTTTACGAGATGAAGGGAGAGCAAAAACTCAATGTTTTGAGTTAAGAAAAGAGTATACATCCATAATGGAAATGCACAATGCACAAATGTAGAGAGAGATAATTCCAAAGTTGTCTACAATTTTTAGGGATTATAATGTCCTTTTATTTTTTATATATTAGGTTTTGCAATCGTTGGGAATAGAGAGAGGCAGAGGATTTTCAACTAAGTGTTGACTCCCAAAAAATAAGTCATTTCTTTCAAAAGTATACCCCATTACACCTGATAAATCACTTTACAATCATCTATGATTGTTAGGTCAACTTTTTGTAAATGGGAAAAATAATGGCTTGTTTGACTCGGATAAATATCCCACCATACGTTCATTGGAGAATTTAATGTGCATTTGTTATTCTCTTTAAAAGGTTTGGATCCATAGGTCATTTGAATCTTTAACATGTTTCAAGCATGCATATCCATTTTTAAAACATATGCAGAAGAAATCTCTCTCTTATAAAATTCTAAGCTATTAGGGTTGAACTAGAGGAATTTTCAAACTTGGATAACAAAACTTTTGTGTTCATTTGTGGTGTGTGAATAAATTTTCTTCACCTACATTTTTTATTATTTTAATATTTTTCAGTACATAAACTCTAAAATTTTCATTTTGTTGTGATGTATTTGCCTTTTTTGTTTACAGGATGAAGGGAGAGCGAAAACTCAAAGTTTTTATTCAAGAAAAAAGTATACATCAAAAATGGAAATGCACAATGCATGAATGTAGAGAGAGATAATTCCAAAGAGTGTCAATAATTTTAAGCGATTGTAAACTCTAAGTTTTTATATATTAGGTTTTGCAATCGTCGGAAATACAGAAAGGCAGGGGATTTTTACCTAAGTGTTTACTCCAAATTCTTAAGTCATTTCTTACAAAAATATAGCCCATTACACATGATAAATCACTTTACAATTATCTATGATTGTAAGTCTGTTTTTTGTACATGGGCAAAATAGTGGCTTGTTTGACTTGGGTAAATATCTCACCACACGTTCATTTCAAAATTTAATGATCGTTTGTCATTTTCATTTAAAGATTTGGTTGCATCAGTCATTTGCATCTTTAACATCTTTTAAGCATGCATATCCATTTTTAAAACATGTGTTGAAGAAATCACTTTCTTATCAAAATTCCACGCTATTATGGTTGAACAAGTGGAATTTCCCAAACTTGGATAACAAAACTTTTGTGTTCATTTTTGGTGTGTGAATAAATTTTATTTATGTACATTTGTTATTTTTTTAAAATTTTTTCATACATAAACTCTAAAATTTTCATTTCTTTGTGTTCTATTTGCCTTTATTGTTTACGGGATGAAGGGAGAGCAAAAACACAAAGTTTTGATTTAAGAAAAAAGTATACATCTAAAATGGAAATGCACAATGCAGAAATGTAGAGAGAGATAATTCAGAAGATTGTCTGCAATTTTTAGGGATTATAAAGTCCTTTCAGTTTTTATAAATTAGGTTTTGCAATCGGTGGGAATAGAGAGAGGCGGGGGAATTTTAACTGAGTGTTGACTCCCAATTCATAAGTTATTTCTTTCAAAAATATAGCCCATTACACATGATAAATCACTTTACAATCATCTATGATTTTTAGGTCAGCTTTTTTTAAATGGGCAAAATAATGGCTTGTTTGACTAGGGTAAATATCCCACCGCACGTTCATTGGAGAATTTATTGAACGTTTGTTATTCTCTTTAAAAGGTTTGGATCCAGAAGTCATTTGCATCTTGAAATTTTTTCAAACATGCATATCCATTTATAAACATGTGTAGGAGAAATCTCTTTCTTATAAAATTCCAAGATATTACGGTTGAACTAGGGGAATTTCCAAAACTTGGATAATAAAACTTTTGTGTTCATTTTTGGAGAGTGAATAAATTTTCCTTACTTACATTCGTTATTGTTTTAAATTTTTTCCATACAAACTCTACTATTTTATTTTGTTGTCATCTATTTCCCTTTTTTGTTTACGGAATGAAGGGAGAGCGAAAACTCAAAGTTTTGATTTAAGAAAAAAGTATACATCTAAATTGGAAATGCACAACGCTTAAATGTAGACAGAGATAATTCCAAAGAGTGTCTGTAATTTTTAGGGATTGTAAACTCTTTTTAGTCTTTTGAAATCATCGGGAAAAGGGGGAGGTGGGGGATTTTTAAATGAGTGTTGACTTCCAGTCCAAAGTTATTTTTTACGAAAATATAGCCCATTACGCATGATAAATCACTTTAAAATCATCTATGATTGTTAGGTCAGCTTTTTGTAAATGGGCAAAATAATGGCTTGTATGACTCGGGTAAATATCCCACCGGACATTCACTTGAGAATTTAATGAGCGTTTGTTATTCTCTTTAAAAGGTTTGGATCCATAAGTCATTTTCATCTTTATCCTTTTTCAAGTATGCATATCTATTTTTAAAACATTTGTTGAAGAAATATCTTTCTTATAAAATTCCAAGCAATTAGGGTTGAACTAGTGGAATTTCCCAAACTTGGATAACAAAACTTTTGTGTTCATTTGTGGAGTGTGAAAAAATTTTCTTTACTTCATTAGTTATTTTTTAAAAAAATTTCCATACATAAACTCAAAAATTTTCATTTTGTTGTGATTTATTTGCCTTTTGTGTTTATGGGATGAAGAGAGAGAAAAAACATTAAGTTTTGATTTAAGAAAAAAGTATACATCTAAGATGGAAATGCCCAATGCACAAATATATAGAGAGATAATTCCAAAGAGTGTGTGTATTTTTTTGGGATTTTAAACTCCCGTTAATTTTTAAATATTTGGTTTTGCAATGGCCGGGAAAAGGGGGAGGAGGGGGATTTTAAACTAAGAGTTGACTCCCAATCCATAAGTCATTTCTTACAAAAATATAGCCCGTTATGCATGATAAATCACTTTACAATAATCTATGGTTGTTAGGTCAACTTATTGAAAATGGGCAAAATAATGGGTTGTTTGACTCGGGTAAATATCCCACTGCACTTTCACATGAGAATTTAATGAGCGTTTGTTATTCTCTTTAAAAGGTTATGATTCATGGGTCATTTGCATCTTTAACATGTTTCAAGCATGCATATCTATTTTTAAAACATGTGTAGAAGAAATCTCTTTCTTAAAAAATTCCAAGCTATTAGGGTTGAAATAGTGGAATTTCCCAAAGTTGGATAACAAAAATTTTGTGTTCATTTGTGGTGTGTGAATAAGTTTTCTTTACTTATATTTTTTATTGTATTTAATTTTTTCCATACATATACTCTAAAATTTTCATTTTGTTGTGATCTATTTGCTTTTTTTGTTTATGGGATGAAGGGAGAGCAAAATCTCAAAGTTTTGATTTAAGAAAAAAGTATACATCTTGAATGGAAATGCACAATGCATAAATGTAGAGAGAGATAATTCTACAGAGTGTCTGTAATTTTAAGGGATTGTAAACTCCTTTTAGTTTTTCTATATTTGTTTTTGCAATCGTCGGGAACAGGAAGGGTGGGGGATTTTTAACTGAGTGTTGACACCCAATACATAAGTCATTTCTTATAAAAATATAGCCTGTTATGCATGATAAATCACTTTACAATCATCGATGGTTATTTGGTCAGCTTTTTGTAAATGGGCAAAATAATGATTTGATTGACTCGGGTAAATATCCCACAGCACATTGACTTAAGAATTTAATGAGCATTTTTTATTCTCTTTAAAAGGTTTGGATGCATAGTCATTTCCATCTTTAACATGTTTCAAGCATGCATATCCATTTTTAAAACATGTGTAGAAGAAATCTCTTTCTTATAAAATTCCAAGCTATTAGGGTTGAACTAGTGGAATTTCCCCAACTTGGATAACAAAACTTTATTGTTCATTTTTTTGTTTGTGAAAATTTTTTCTTTAGTTACATTTGTTATTGCTTAAAATTTTTTCCATACATAAACTCTCAAAATTTTCATATTCTCATGATCTATTCGACTTTTTTGTTTATGGGATGATGGGAGAGGGAAAACTCAAAGTATTTATTTAAGAAAAAAGTGTACATCTAAAATGGAAATGCACGATGCATAAATGAAGAGAGACATAATTCCGAAGAGTGTCTGTAATTTTTTAGGATTGTAAACTCCTTTTAGTTTTTATATATTAGGTTTTGCAATTGTCGGAAAAAGGGGAAGGCGGGGGATTTTAAACTGAGTGTTGACACCCAATCCATAAGTCATTTCTTAAAAAAATATAGCCCGTTATGCATGATAAATCACTTTACAATAATCTATTGTTGTTAGATCAGCTTTTTGGAAATGGGCAAAATAATGGCTTGTTTGACTCGGGTAAATATCCCACCGCACGTTCACTTGAGAATTTAATGAGCGTTTGTTATTCTCTTTAAAAGGTTTGGATCCATGGGTCATTTGCTTCTTTAACATGTTTCAAGCATGCACATCTATTTTTAAAACATGTATAGAAGAAATCTATTTCTTATTAAATTCCAAGCTATTAGGGTTGAACTAGTGGAATTTCCCAAACTTGGAGAACAAAATTTTGTGTTCATTTGTGGTGTGTGAATAAATTTTCTTTACTTAGATTTGTTATTGTTTAAAATTTTCATCTTGTAGTGATCTATTTACCTTTTTTGTTTACGGGATGAAGGGAGAGCAAAATCTCAAAGTTTTTATTTAAAAAAGAAAGTATACATCTAAAAGGAAATGCACAATGCACAAATGTAGAGAGAGATAATTCCAAAGAGTGTCTGTAATTTTAAGGGATTGTAAACTCCTTTTAGTTTTTATATATTAGGTTTTGCAGTCATCGTGAAAAAGGGGAGGGTTGGAATTTTTAATTGATTGTTGACTCCCAATCCATAAGTCATTTCTTACAAAAATATAACCTGCCACGCATGATAAATCATGTTACAATCATCTCTGGTTGTTTTGTCAGCTTTTTGTAAGTGGGCAAAATAATGGCTTGTTTGACTTGGGTAAATATCCCACCGCACGTTTACTTGAGAATTTAATGAGCGTTTGTTATTCTTTTTAAAAGGTGTTTGAAGATGGGCTCAAGCCCACAAGCTCAGGGCAAGAAACTCACATGTCGAAGGAGTTGTACATGTGTGAATTATGATACTTCACTTAAAGATGGCATAGAGGTGTAAATATGTCTTCTTTTTATGTCTTTTATTTCAACAAGTTGTAGCCCTAAGGGCATTGTAAAGACTATAAATAAAAGCATTGGCTAAGAGGTAGAGCATTGAAGCACTCTCCTCTCTTTCGACAAATTCGTCCAGCCCCCATTTTCACTTTTGACGCAAACCTCTTTTCCCATAATCCAAACTCTCTCCTTCCATTTCCTTCTTCTTCTCCTCTCCTTCTCTCTTCTTCTTCTTCTTCCTCATTGATCTAAAGTTCCTTTCATGAGATCGTAAATTCCACATGGTATCAGAATAAAGAGTTTAGGATCCCTCTTGATGAAGTTATTATGGTATCTGTTCAAGAAGTTGTAAAAGAAGGAGTTCAGCCATGAAGAGATAAGTTCATTCTCTTCTTATTTACATTTTATTTTCTTTCCTTATTTACATACTCCTCTTTACTGTTTTTTCTACTTCTTGAACTTTGACTCCCAATCCGTAAATCATTTCTTACAAAAATATAGCTCTTTGGCATGATAAATCAGTTTACAATCAACTATGGTTGTTAGGTCAGCTTTTTGTAAATGGGCAAATAATGGCCTATTTGACTAGGGTAAATATCCCACCGCAAATTCACTTGAGGATTTAATGAGCATTTTTTATTCTATTTAAAATGTTTGGATCGATAGGTCATTTGCATCTTTAACATGTTTCAAGCATGCATATCTATTTTTAAAACAAGGGAAGAAGAAATCACTTTCTTAAAAAATTCCAAGCTATTAGTGTTGAACTAGTGGAATTTCCCAAACTTGGATAAATAAACTTATGAGTTCCTTTGTGGTGTGTGAATAAATTTTCTTTACTTACATTTGTTAATGTTTTAAATTTTTTCCATACATAAACTCTAAAATTTTCATTTTGTAATGATCTATTTGCCTTTTTGTTTTATGGGATGAAGGGAGAGCGAAAACTCAAAGTTTTGATTTAAGAAAAAAAATTTACATCTAAAATGGAAATGAACAATGCACAAATGTAGAAAGAGATAATTCTAAATATTGTCTGTAATTTTTAAGGATTGTAAACTCCTTTTATTTTTTATATATTAGGTTTCTGTAATTTTTATATATTCCAAAGGGGGACGCATTTTTAACTGAGTGTTGACTCCCAATCTATTAGTCATTTCTTACAAAAATATAGCCCGTTATGTATGATAAATCACTTTAAAATCATCTATGGTTGTTAGGTCAGCTTTTTGTAAATGGGAAATATCCCACCGCTCGTTCACTTGAGAATTTAATTTGGGTTTCTTATTCTCTTTAAAAATTTTGGATCCATAGGTCATTTGCATCTTTAATATCTTTCAAGCATGCATATCCATTTTTAAAACATGTGAAGAAAAAATCTCTTTCTTATAAAATTCCAAGCTATTAGGGTTGAACTAGTGGAATTTCCAATACTTGGATAACAAAACTTTTGTGTTCATTTTTGGTGTGTGAATAAATTTTATTTACTTAGATTTGTTATTGATTTAAATTTTTTCCATACATCAACTCTAAAATTTTCATTTTGTAGTGATCTATTTGCATTTTTTGTTTATGGGATGAAGGGAGAGCGATAACTCAAATTTTTAATTTAAGAGAAAAGTTTACATCTAAAATGGAAATGAACAATGCAAAAATGTAGAGAGAGGTAATTCCAAATATTGTCTGTAATTTTTAGGGATTCTAAACTACTTTCAGTTTTTATATTTTTGGTTTTGTAATCATTGGGAAAAGGGGGTGGCGGGGTTTTTAAGTGAGTGTTGACTCCCAATCTGTAAGTAGTTTCTTACAAAAATATAGCCTGTTATGTATGATAAATTACTTTATAATCAACTATGGTTGTTAGGTCAGCTTTTTTTAAATGGGAAAAATTATGGCTTGTTTGAGTCAGGTAAATATCCCACCGCACATTCACTTTGGAATTTAATGAGGGTTTGTTATACTCTTTAAAAAGGTTGGATCCATAGATCATTTTCATCTTTAACATCTTTCAAGCATGCTTATCCATTTTTAAAACATGTGAAGAAATAATCTCTTTCTTATAAAATTCCAAGCAATTAGGGTTCAACTAGTGGAATTTCCCAAACTTGGATAAATAACTTTTGTGTTCATTTACGGTGTGTGAATATATTTTATTTACTTACATTTGTTGTTTTTATTTTTTTTCCAAACATAAACTCTAAAATTTTCATTTTGTAGTGATCTTTTTGCCTTTTCTTTTTTTACAGGATGAAGGGAGAGTGAAAGCACAAAGTTTTGATTTAAAAAAAATATACATCTAAAATGGAAATGCACAATGCACAAATGTAGAGAGAGAGAATTCCAAAGATTGTCTGTAATTTTTAGGGATTGTATACTCCTTTTAGTTTTTATATAATAGGTTTTGTAATCGTATGGAAAAGGGGGAGGCGTGGGATTTTTAACTGAGTGTTGACTCCCAATCAATAGGCATTTTTTACAAAAATATAGCCTGTTATGTATGACAAATCACTTTACAATCATCTATGGTTGTAAGGTCAGCTTTTTTTAAATGGGAAACATAATTGCTTGTTTGACTCGGGTAAATATTCCTCAACTCGTTCACTTGAGAATTTAATGAGGGTTTGTTATTCTCTTTAAAAAGTTTGGATCCATAGGTCATATGCATCTTTAACATCTTTCAAGCATGCATATCCATTTTTAAAACATGTAAAGAAAAAATCCTCTTTCTTATAAAATTCCAAGCTATTAGGGTTGAACTTGTGGAATTTCCCAAACTTGGATAACAAAACTTTGGTGTTCATTTGTGGTGTGTGAATAAATTTTCTTTACTTACATTTGTTATTGTTTTTAATTTTTTCCATACATAAACTCTAAAATTTTCATTTTGTTGTGATCTATTTGCCTTTTTTGTTTACAGGATGAAGGGAGAGTGAAAAGTCAAAGTTTTGATTTAAGAAAAAAATATAAATCTAAAATGGAAATGAAGAATACACAAATTTAGAAAGAGATAATTAAAAAAGATTGTCTGGAATTTTTGGGGATTGTAATCTACTTTTAGTTTTTATATTTTAGGTTTTGTAATCGTCACGAAAAGGGGGAGACAGGGGATTTTTAACTGACTGTTGACTCCCAATCCGTAAATCATTTTTTACAAAACTATTATCCATTGGGCAAGATAAATGAGTTTACTATCAACTATGGTGGTTTGGTCAGTGTTTTGTAAATGGGCAAATAATGGCCTGTTTGAGTCGGGTAAATATCCCGCCGCAAATTAACTTGAGGATTTAATGACCATTTGTTATTCAATTTAAAAGGTTTGGATCCATAGGTCATTTGAATCTTTAACATATTTCAAGCATGCATATCCATTTTTAAAACAAGGGAAGAAGAAATCACTTTCTTAAAAAATTCCAAGCTAATTGGGTTGAACTAGTGGAATTTCCCAAACTTGGATAACAAAAGTTTTGTGTTCATTAGTGGTGTGTGAATTAATTTTCTTTACTTACATTTCTTTTTGTTTTAAACTTTTTCCACACATAAACTCAAAAATTTTCATTTTGTTGTGATCTATTTGCCTTTTTGTTTACGAGATGAAGATAGAGCGAAAATTCAAAGTTTTGATTTAAGAAAACAGTACATATCTAAAATTGAAAAGCACAATCCACAAATGTAGAGAACGATAATTCCAAAGAGTGTCTATAATTTTTAGGGATCATAAACTCCTTTTTGTTTTAATATATTAGGTTTTATAATCGTGGGGAAAAAGGGAAAGTAGGGGATTTTTAACTGAGTGTTGACTCCCTATCCATAAATCATTTCTTACAAAAATATACCCCGATACACATGCTAAATCACTTTACAATCATCTATGGTGGTTAAGTTAGCTTTTTGTAAATGGGAAATATAATGGCTTGTTTGACTCAGGTAAATATCCCACCGCACGTTTACTTGAGAATTTAATGAGCGTTTGTTATTCTTTTTAAAAGGTTTGGATCCATAGGTCATTTGCATCTTTAACAGTTTTCAAGTAAGCATATCCATTTTTAAAACACGTGTAGAAGAAATCTCTTTCTTATAAAATTCCAAGCAATGAGGGTTGAACTAGTAGAATTTTCTAAACTTGGATAAATAAACGGTTGAGTTCATTTGTGGTGTGTGAATAAATTTGCTTTACTTAAATTTGTTATTGTTTTAAATTTTTTCCTTAAATTAACTCTAAAATTTTCATTTTGTAGTGATCTATTTGCCTTTTTTCTTTATGGGAAGAAAGGAGAGCGAAAACTCAAAGTTTTTATTTAAGAAAAAAGTTTACATCTAAAATGGAAATGCCCAATGCGAAAATGTAGAGAGTCATATTTCAAAAGATTGACTGTAATTTTTAGGGATGGTAACCTCCTTTTAGTTTTTATATGTAAGGTTTTGTAATAATCAGAAAAAGGGGCAGGCATGGGATTTTTAACTGAGTGTTGACTCCCAATCCATGAGTCATTTCTTACAAAAATATAGCCCGTTATGTATGATAAATCACTTTAAAATCATCTATGGTTGTTAGGTCAGCTTTTTGTAAATGGGAAAAATAATGGCTTGTTTCACTCGGGTTAATATCCCACCGCTTGTTCACTTGAGAATTTAATGAGGGTTTGTTATTCTCTTTAAAAATTTTGGATCCATTGATCATTTGCATCTTTAACATCTTTCAAGCATGCATATCCATTTTTAAAACATGTGAACAAAAAATCTCTTTCTTCTAAAATTCCAAGCTATTAGGGAGGAACTAGTGGAATTTCCAATACTTAGATAACAAAACTTTTGTGTTCATTTGTGGTGTGTGAATAAATTTTCTTTACTTACATTTGTTATTGTTTTAGATTTTTTCCATACATAAACTCTAAAATTTACATGTTGTAGTGATATATTTGCATTTTCTTTTATGGGATGAAGGGGGAGCGAAAACTCAATGTTTTGATTTAAGAAAAAAGTTTAAATCTAAAATGAAAATGCACAATTCACAAATTTAGATAGATATAATTCCAAAGATTGTCTGTAATTTTTAGGGATTGTAAACTACTTTTAGTTTTTATATTTTTGGTTTTGTAATCGCTGGGAAAAGGGGAAGGTGGGGGATTTTTAACTGAGTGTTGAATCCCAATCCGTAAGTCATTTCTTAAAAACATATAGCCCGTTATGTATGATAAATCACTTTACAATCAACTATGGTTATTAGCTCAGCTTTTTTTAAATAGAAAAATTGTGGCTTGTTTGACTCTAGTAAATATCCCACCACACGTTCACTTGAGAATTTAATGATGGTTTGTTATTCACTTTAAGAAGTTTGGATCCATTGATCATTTGCATCTTTAACATCTTTCAAGCATGCTTATCCATTTTTAAAACAACTGAAGAAAAAATTTCTTTCTTATAAAATTCCATGCAATTAGGGTTCAACTAGTGGAATTTCCCAAACTTGGATAACAAAACTTTTGTGTTCATTTGCAGTGTGTGAATAAATTTTCCATACTTACATTTTTTGTTTTATATTTTTTCCATACATAAACTCTAAGATTTTTATTTTGTAGTGATCTATTTGGCTTTCGTTTTTTACAGGATCAAAAACTCAAAGAAGTTTGATTTAAGAAAAAAATATACATCTAAAAAGGAAATGAACAATGCACAATTTTAGAGAGAGAGAATTCCAAGGATTTTCTATAATTTTTAGGGATTCTAAACTCCTTTTAGTTTTTATATATTAGGTTTTGTAATCTTTGGGTAAAGGGGGAGGCAGGGGATTTTTAACCAAGTGTTGACTCCAGATCCATAAGGCAATTTTTACTAAAATATAGCATGTTATGTATGATAAATCACTTTACAATCATCTATGGTTGTAAGGTCAGCTTTTTGTAAATAGGAAACTTGCTTGTTTGACTAGGCTAAATATCCCACCGCTCGTTCACTTGAGAATTTAATCAGGGTTTGTTATTCTCTTTAAAAAGTTTGGATCCATAGGTCATTTGCATCTTTAACATATTTCAAGCATGCATATCCATTTTTAAAACATGTGAAGAAAAAAACACTTTCTTATAAAATTCCAAGCTGTTAGGGTTGAACTTGTGGAATTTCCCAAACTTGGATATCAAAACTTTTGTGTTCATTTTCAGTGTGTGAATAAATTTTCCTTACTTACATATGTTATTGTTTTAAATTTTTTCCATACATAAACTCTAAAATTTTCATTTTGTAGTGAGAAATTTGCCTTTTTAATTTACAGAATGAAGGGAGAGCAAAAACTCAAAGTTTTGATTTAAGAAAAAAATATAAATTTAAAATGGAAATGCACAATGCAAAAATGTTGTGACAATTAATTCCAAAGATTTTCTCTAATTTTTAGGGATTGTAAACTACTTTTAGTTTTTATATTTTAGGTTTTGTAAACGTCTGGAAAAGGGGAAAGCAAGGTATTTTTAACTGAGTGTTGATTCCCAATCCGTAATTCATTTCTTACAAAAATATAGCCCGTTACGCATGATAAATTAGTTTACAATCATCTATGGTGGTTAGGTCAGTTTTTTGTAAATGGGAAAAATAATGGCTTGTTTGACTCAGGTAAATATCCCACCCCACGTTCACTTGAGAATTTAATGAGATTTTTTTATTCTCTTTAAAAGGTTTCGATCCATAGGTCAACTGCATCTTTAACATGTTTCAAGCATTCATATCCATTTTTAAAACATGTGTAGAAGAAATCTCTTTCTAATAAAACTCCAAGCTATGAGGGTTAAACTAGTGGAATTTCCCAAACTTGGATAAATAAACTTTCGAGTTCATTTGTGGTGTCTGAATAAATTTTCTTTATTTACATTTGTTATTGTTTTAAATTTTTTCCATACATAAACTCTAAAATTTTCATTTTGTTGTGATCTATTTGCCTTTTTTTTTACAGGATGAAGGGAGAGTGAAAGCTCAAAGTTTTGATTGAAGAAAAAAATATACATCTAAAATGGAAATGCACAATGCACAAATGTAGAGAGAGAGAATTCCAAAGACTGTTTGTAATTTTTATTGATTTTTTACTCCTTTTAGTTATTATATAATAGGTTTTGTAGTCGTATGGAAAAGGGGAAGGCAGGGGATTTTTAATTGAGTGTTGACTCCCAATCCAGAAGGTATTTTTTACAAAAATATAGCATGTTATGTATGATAAATCACTTTACAATCATCTATGGTTGTAAGGTCAGCTTTTCGTAAATGGGAAACATAATTGCTTGTTTGACTCGGGTAAATATACCTCCGCTCGTTCACTTGAGAATTTAATCAGGGTTTGTTATTCTCTTTAAAAATTTTGGATCCATAGGTCATTTGCATCTTTAACATCTTTCGAGCATGCATATCCATTTTTAAAACATGTGAAGAAAAAATCTCTTTCTTAAAAAATTGCAAGCTATTAGGGTTGAACTTGTGGAATTTCCCAAACTTGGATATCAAAACTTTTGTGTTCATTTTCGGTGTGTGAATAAATTTTCTTTACTTACATTTGTTATTGTTTTAAATTTTTTCCATACATAAGCTCTAAAATTTTCATTTTGTAGTGATCGATTTCCCTTTTGTTTACAGGATGAAGGGAGAGTAAATCTCGAAGTTTTGATTTAATAAAAAAATATAAATCTAAAATGGAAATGCAAAATATACAAATGTAGAGAGTGATAATTCCAAAGATTGTCTGTAATTTTTAGGGATTGTAAACTATTTTTAGTTTTTATATTTTAGGTTTTGGAAATGTCGGGAAAAGGGGGAAGCGGGGTATTTTTAACTGAGTGTTGATTCCCAATCCATAATTCATTTCTTACAAAAATATAGCCCGTTACACATGATAAATCACTTTACAATCATCTGTGGTGGTTAGGTCAGTTTTTTGTAAATGGAAAAAATATTGGCTTGTTTGACTCGAGTAAATATTCCACCCCACGTTCACTTGAAAATTTAATGAGCGTTTGTTATTCTCATTAAAAGGTTTGGATCCATAGGTCATTTGCATGTTTAACATGTTTCAAGCATGCGTATCCATTTTTAAAAAAAGGGAAGAAGAAATCTCTTTCTTAAAAAATTCCAAGCTATGAGGGTTGAACTAGTGGAATTTCCCAAACTTGGATAACAAAACTTTTTTGTTCATTTGTGGTGTGTGGATAAATTTTCTTTACTTACATTTCTTTTTGTTTTAAAAATTTTTCCACACATAAACTCAAAAAAAAATTCATTTTGTTGTGATCTTTTTGCCTGTTTGTTTATTGGATGAAGAGAGAGCGAAAACTCAAAGTTTTGATTTAAGAAAAAATATATATCTAAAATGAAAAAGCACAATGCACAAATGTAGAGCACGATAATTCCAAAGAGTGTCTATAATATGTAGGGATTGTAAATCCTTTTAGTTTTAATATATTAGGTTTTGCAATCGTCGGGAAAAGGGAGAGGTGAGGAATTTTTAACTGAGTGTTGACTCCCAATCCATAAGTCATTTCTTACACAAATATATCCCAATACGCATGATAAATCACTTTACAATCAGCTATGGTGGTTAATTCATCATTTTGTAAATGGGAAAAATAATGCTTTGTTTGACTCGGGTAAATATCCCACCGCACGTTCACTTGAGAATTTAATGTGCGTTTGTTTTTCCCTTTAAAAGGTTTGGATCCATAGGTCATTTGCATCTTTAACAGGTTTCAAGTAAGCATATCTATTTTTAAAACATGTGTAGAAGAAATCTCTTTCTTATAAAATTTCAAGCTATGAGGGTTGAACTAGTGGAATTTCCTAAACTTGGATAAATAAACTTTTGAGTTCATTTGTGGTGTGTGAATAAATTTTCTTTACTAACATTTTTTATTGTTTTAAATTTTTTCCATACATAAACTCTAAAATTTTCATTTTGTAGTGATCTATTTGCCTTTTTTCTTCATGGGAAGAAAGGAGAGCGAAAACTCAAAGTTTTTATTTAAAAAATAGTTTACATCAATAATGGAAATGCACAATGAAAAAATGTAGAGAGAGATATTTTGAAATATTGTCTGTAATTTTTAGGGATGGTAAACTCCTTTTAGTTTTTATATATAAGGTTTTGTAATCATCGGAAAAAGGGAGAGACAGGGGATTTTTAACTGAATGTTGACTCCCAATGCACAAATGAGAGAGAGAATTCCAAAGACTGTCTGTAATTTTTATTGATTGTTTACTCCTTTTAGTTATTATATAATAGGTTTTGTAGTCGTATGGAAAAGGGGAAGGCAGGGGATTTTTAATTGAGTGTTGACTCCCAATCCAGAAGGCATTTTTTACAAAAATATAGCATGTTATGTATGATAAATCACTTTACAATCATCTATAGTTGTTAGGTCAGCTTTTTGTAAATGGAAAAAATAATGGCTTCTTTCACTCAGGTAAATATCCCACTGCTTGTTCACTTGAGGATTTAATGAGGGTTTGTTATTTTCTTTAAAATGTTTGGATCCATTGATCATTCACATCTTTAACATCTTTCAAGTATGCATATCCATTTTTAAAACATGTGAACAAAAAATATCTTTCTTACAAAATTCCAAGCTATTAGGGTGGAACTATTGGAATTTCCAATACTTGGATAACAAAACTTTTGTGTTCATTTGTGGTGTGTGAATAAATTTTCTTTACTTACATTTGTTATTGTTTTAAATTTTTTCCATACATAAACTCTAAAATTTACATTTTGTAGTGATCTATTTGCTTTTTTTGTTTATGGGATGAAGGGAGAGCGAAAACTCAAAGTTTTGATTTAAGAAAAAAGTTTACATCTAAAATGGAAATGCACAATGCACAAATTTAGATAGATATAATTCCAAAGATTGTCTGTAATTTTTAGGGATTGTAAACTACTTTTAGTTTTTATATTTTAGTTTTTGTAATTGTCGGGACATGGGGGAGATGGGGGATTTTTAACTGAGTGTTGACTCCCAATTCGTAAGTCATTTCTTACAAAAATATAGCCCGTTATGTATGATAAATCACTTTACAATCAACTAACGTTGTTAGGTCAGCTTTTTTTAAATGGAAAAATTATGGCTTATTTGACTCGGGTAAATATTCCATCGCACGTTCACTTGAGAATTTAGTGAGGGCTTGTTATTCTCTTTAAGAAGTTTGGATCCAGTGATCATTTCCATCTTTAACATCTTTCAAGCATGCTTATCCATTTCTAAAACAACTGAAGAAAAAATCTCTTTATTATAAAATTTCAAGCAATTAGGGTTCAATTAGTGAAATTTCCCAAACTTGGATAACAAAACTTTTGTGTTCATTTGCATTATGTGAATAAATTTTCTTTACTTACATTTTTTTGTTTTATATTTTTTCCATAGATAAACTCTAAGATTTTTATTTTGTAGTCATCTATTTGCCTTTCATTTTTTACAAGATGAAGGGAGAGCGAAAATTCAAAGTTTTGATTTAAGAAAAAAATATACATCTAAAATGGAAATGCACAATGCACAAATGTAGAGAGAGAGAGAATTTCGAGGATGTTCTATAATTTTTAGGGATTGTAAACTCCTTTTAGTTTTTATATATTAGGTTTTGTAATCGTTGGGAAAAGGGGGAGGCAGAGGATTTTTACCAGAGTGTTGACTCCAGATCCATAAGGCATTTTTTTACTAAAATATAGCCTATAATGTATGATAAATCACTTTACAATCATTTATGGTTGTAAGGTCAGATTTTTGTAAATAGGAAACATAATTGCTTGTTTGACTCGGGTAAATATCCCACCACTCGTTCACTTGAGAATTTAATCAGGGTTTGTTATTCTCTTCAAAAAGTTTGGATCCATAGGTCATTTGCATCTTGAACATCTTTCAAATATGCTTATCAATTTTTAAAAAATGTGAACAAAAAATCCCTTTCTTATAAAATTCCAAGCTATTAGGGTTGAACTTGTGGAATTTACATAACTTGGATATCAAAACTTTTGTGTTCATTTTCAGTGTGTGAATAAATTTTCCTTACTTACATTTGTTATTGTTTTTAATTTTTTCCATATATAAACTCTAAAATTTTCATTTTTCAGTGATCAATTTGCCTTTTTTGTTTACAGGATAAAGGGAGATCGAAAACTCAAAGTTTTGATTTAAGAAAAAAATATAAATCTAAAATGAAAATGCACAATGCACAAATGTAGAGAGAGATAATTCCAAAGATTGTCTGTAAATTTTAGGGATTGTAAACTACTTTTATCTTTTATGTTTTAGGTTTTGTAATCATTAGGAAAAGGTGGAGGCGGGGAAATTTTAACCGATTGTTGACTCCCAATCCGTAAATCATTTCTTAAAAAAATATAGTCCATTGGGTTGTTTGGTCAGCTTTTTGTAAATGGGCAAATAATGGCCTGTTTGACTCGGGTAAATATCCCACCGCAAATTAACTTGAGGATTTAATGAGCGTTTGTTATTCTATTTAAAAGGTTTGGATCCATAGGTCATTTGCTTCTTTAACATGTTTCAAGCATTCATATCCATTTTTAAAGCAAGGGAAAAAGAAATCACTTTCTTATAAAATTCCAAGCTATGAGGGTTAAACTAGTGGAATTTCCCAAACTTGGCTAACAAAACTTTTGTGCTCAATAATGGTGTGTGAATAAATTTTCTTTACTTATATTTCTTTTTATTTTAAACTTTTTCCACACATAAACTCAAAAAATTTCATTTTGTTGTCATCTATTTGTCTTTTTTTTTACGGGATGAAGAGTGAGCGAAAACTCAAAGTTTTTTTTAAGAAATAAGTATCTATCAAAAATAGAATAGCACAATGCAAAAATGTAGAGTGCGATAATTCCAAAGAGTGTCTATAATTTTTAGGGATTGTAAACTCCTTTTAGTTTTAATATATTAGGTTTTGCAATCGTCTAGAAAAGGCGGAGGTGAGGGATTTTTAACTGAGTGTTGACTCCCAATCCATAAGTCATTTCTTACAAAAATATATCCCGATACACATGATAAATCACTTTACAATCATCTATGGTGGTTAAGTCAGCTTTTTGTAAATGGGAAATATAATGGCTTGTTTGACTCGAGTAAATATCCCACCGCAAATTAACTTGAGGATTTAATGAGCATTTGTTATTCTATTTAAAAGGTTTGGATCCACAGGTCATTTGCTTCTTTAACATGTTTCAAGCATGCATATCCATTTTTAAAAACAAGGGAAGAAGAAATCACTTTCTTATAAAATTCCAAGCTATGAGGGTTAAACTAGTGGAATTTCCCAAACTTGGCTAACAAAACTTTTGTGCTCAATAATGGTGTGTGAATAAATTTTCTTTATTTACATTTCTTTTTATTTTAAACTTTTTCCACACATAAACTCAAAAAATTTCATTTTGTTGTCATCTATTTGTCTTTTTTTTTACGGGATGAAGAGTGAGCGAAAACTCAAAGTTTTTATTTAAGAAATAAGTATCTATCAAAAACAGAATAGCACAATGCACAAATGTGGAGAGCGATAATTTCAAAGAGTGTCTATAATTTTTAGGGATTGTAAACTCCTTTTAGTTTTAATATATTAGGTTTTACAATCGTCAAGAAAAGGCGGAGGTAAATATCCCACCACTCGTTCACTTGAAAATTTAATCAGGGTTTGTTATTCTCTTCAAAAAGTTTGGATCCATAGGTCATTTGCATCTTTAATGGGTTTCAAGTAAGCATATCAATTTTTAAAACATGTGTAGAGGAAATCTCTTTCTTATAAAATTTCAAGCTATGAGGGTTGAACTAGTGGAATTTCCTAAACTTGGATAAATAAACTTTTGAGTTCATTTGTGGTGTGTGAATAAAATTGCTTTAGTTACATTTTTTATTGTTTTAAATTTTTTCCATACATAAACTTTAAAATTTTCATTTTTTAGTGATCTATTAACCTTCTTTGTTTACAGGATGAAGGAAGAGCTAAAATGGAAATGCACAATGCACAAATTTAGATAGATATAATTCCAAGGATTGTCTGTAATTTTTAATGATTGTAAACTAGTTTTAGTTTTTATATTTTAGGTTTTGTTCTTGTCAGGAGAAGGGGGAGGTGGGGGAATTTTAATTGAGTGTTGACTCCCAATCCGTAAGTTATTTCTTACAAAAATATAGCCCGTTAGGTCAGCTTTTTTTAATGGAAAAATTAAGGCTGGTTTGACTCGCGTAAATATCCCACTGCATGTTCACTTGAGAATTTAATGAGGGCTTGTTATTCTCTTTAAGAAGTTTGGATCCATTGATCATTTGCATCTTTAACATCTTTCAAGCATGCTTATCCATTTTTAAAAAACTGAAGAAATTTTTCTTTCTTATAAAATTCCATGCAATTAGGGTTCAACTAGTGGAATTTCCCATATTTGGATAACAAAAATTTTGTGTTCATTTGCGGTGTGTGATTAAATTTTCTTTACTTACATTTGTTGTTTTATATTTTTTCCATACATAAACTCTAAGATTTTAATTTTGTCGTGATCTATTTGCCTTTCTTTTTTTACAGGATGAAGGGAGAGCGAAAACTCACAATTTTGATTTAAGAAAAGAATATACATCTAAAATGGACATACACAATGCACAAATGTTGAGAGAGATAATTTCAAAGAGTATTTGTAATCTTCGGGAAAAGGGATAGGTGGTGGAATTTTAAATGAGTGTTGACTCCCAATCAATAAGTCATTTCTGACAAAAATGTAGCCCGTTGCACTAGATAAATAACTTTACAATCCACTATGTTTGTTAGGTCAGCTTTTTGTAAATGGGAAAAATAATGGCTTGTTTGACTCTGGTAAATATCCCACCACATGTTTACTTGAGAATTTAATGAGTGTTTTTTATTATCTTTGAAAGGTTTGGATTCGTAGGTCATTTGCATCTTTAACATGTTTCAAGCATGCATATCAATTTTTAAAACATGGGTAGAAAAAATCTCTCTTACAAAATTCCAATCTATTAGGGTTGAATTAGTGGAATTTCCCAATCTTGGATAAATAAACTTTTGTGTTCATTTGTGGTGTGTGAATAAACTTTCTTTACTTACATTTGTTATTGTTTTAAATTTTTTCCATACATAATCTCTTAAAGTTTCATTTTGTTGTGATCTCTTTGACTTTTTTGTTTATGGGATGAAGGGAGAGCGAAAACTCAAAGTTTTGATTTAAGAAAAATGTATAGATCTAAAATGGAAATGCATAATGCACAAATATAAAGAGCGATAATTCCAAAGTATATCTGTAATTTTTTGGGATTTTAAACTCCATTAAGTTTTAATATATTAGGTGTTGCAATCACCGGGGAAAGAGGGATGCGGGGGATTTTTAACTGAGTGTTGACTCCCAATTCATAAGTCATTTTTTACAAAAATATTACCCGTAATGTATAATAAATCCTTTTACAATCATCTGTGGTGTTTAGGTCAGTTTTTTGAAAATGGGAAAAGTAATTGCTTGTATGACTCGAGTAAGTATCCCACCGCAAGTCACTGGAGAATTTAATGAGGGTTTGTTATTCTCTTTTAAAAGTTTGGATCCATAAGTCAATTGCATCTTTAACTTCTTTCAAGCATGCATATCCATTTTGAAAACATGAGAAGAAAAAATCTCATTCTTTTAAAATTCCAAGCCATGAGGGTTTAACTAGTGGAATTTCCCAAACTTGGATAACAAAACTTTTGTGTTCATCTGTGGTGTGTGAATAAATTTTCTTTACTTAAATTTGTTATTTTTTAAAAAATTTTCCATTCATAAACTCAAAAATTTTCATTTTGTTGTGATCTATTTGTATTTTTTTGTTTACAGGATGACAGGAGAGCGAAAACTCAACGCTTTGATTGAAGAAAAAAATATACATGTAAAATGGAAATGCACAATGTACAAATGTAGAGAGAGATAATTCCAAAGTGTGTCATTGATTTTTTGCGATTGTAAACTACTTATTTTTTATATTTTAGGTTTTGTAATCATCGGGAAAAGGGGGAGGCGAAGGATTTTTAACTGAGTGTTGACTCCCAATCCGTAAGTCATTTCATACAAAAATGTAGCCCGTTATGTATGATCAATCACTTTACAATCATCTATGCTTATTTGGTCAGCTTATTGTAAATGGGAAAAATAATACCTTGTTTGACTCGGGTAAATATCCCACCGCACGTTCATTTGACAATTTAATGAGAGTTTGTTATTCTCTTTTAAAAGTTTGGATACATAGTTCATTTGAATCTTTAACATCCTTCAAGCATGCATGTCCATTTTTAAAACATGTGAAGAAAAAATCTCAGTCTTATAAAATTCCAAGATATTAGGGTTTAACTAGTGGAATTTGCCAAACTTGGATAACAAAACTTTTATGTTCATTTGTGGTGTGTGAATAAATTTTGTTTAATTACATTTGTTATTGTTTTAAATTTTTTCCATACATAAACTCTAAACTTTTCATTTTGTTGTGATCTATTTACTTTTTTGTTTACAGGAGGAAGGGAGAGCGAAAAATCAAAGTTTTTATTTAAGATAAAAATATAGCCCATAAAAATGGAAAGGTACAATGCACAAATGTACAGAAAGATAATTCCAAAGATTCTCTGTAATTTTTGGGAATTGTAAACTCCTTTTAGTTTTTATATATTAGGTTTTGTAATCGTCAAGAAAAGGGGGAGGCAGGGGATTTTTAACTGAGTGTTGACTCCCAATCCGTAAGTCATTTCTTACAAAAATATAGCCCGTTACATTTGATAAATCACTTTACAATCATATATGGTTGTTTGGTCAGCTTTTTGTTAACGGGAAAGATAATGACTTATTTGACTCGGGTAAATATCCCACCGCACATTCACTTGAGAATTTAATGAGGGTTTGTTATTCTCTTTAGAAAGTTTGGATCCATAGTTTATTTGCATCTTTAACATGTTTCAAGCATGCATATCTATTTTTAAAACATTTTTATAAAAAAATCTCTTTCTAATAAAATTCCAAGCTATTAGGGTTGCACTAGAGGAATTTACCAAACGTGGATAGCAAAACTTTTGTGTTCCTTTGTTGTGTTTGAATAAATTTTCTTTACTTACATTTGTTATTGTTTTAAATTTTTTCCAAACATAAACTCTTAAACTTTCATTTTGTTGTGATCTATTTGCCTTTTTTGTTCACAGAATGAAGGGAGAGCGAAAATTGAAAGTGATTTAAGAAAAAAATATACATCTAAAAAGGAAATGCACAATGCACAAATGTAGAGAAAGATAATTCCAAAGAGTGTTTGTAATTTTTAGGAATTGTAAACTACTTTTAGTTTTTATATTTTAGGTTATGTAATCGTCGGGAAAAGGGGGAGGCGGGGGGATTTTTAACTGAGTGTTGACTCCTAATCCGTAAGTCATTTCTTACAAAAATATAGCCCGGTAAGCATGATAAATCCCTTTACAAACAACTATGGTTGTTAGGTCAGCTTTTTGTAAATGACAAAAATATTGGTTTGTTTGACTCGGGTAAATATCCCACCGCACGTTCATTTGAGAATTTAATGAGGGATTTCTATTCTCTATAAAAAGTTTGGATCCATAGGTCATTTACATCTTTAACATGTTTCAATCATGCATATCCATTTTTAAAACATGTGTAGACGAAATCTCTTTCTTATAAAATTCCAAGCTATTAGGGTTGAACTAGTGGAATTTCCCAAACGTGGATAAAAAAACTTTTGTGTTCATTTGTGGTGTGTGAATAAATTTTATTTACTTACATTTTTTATTGTTTTAAATATTTTCCACAATTAAAATCTACTATTTTCATTTTGTTGTGATCTCTTTTGATTTTTTGTTTACGGGATGAAGAACTCAAAGTTTTAATTTAAGAAAAAAATATACATAAAATGGAAATCCACAATGCACAAATGTAGAGAGAGATAATTCCAAAGAGTGTCTATAATTTTTAGGGATTGTAAACTCCTTTTAGTTTTTATATATTAGGTTTTGCAATCATTGAGAAAAGGGGGAGGCGGGGGATTTTTAACTGAGTGTTGACTCCTTATCCTTAAGTCATTTCTTAAAAAAAAAAAAGCCCGTTACGCATGATAAATCATATTACAATCAGCTATGGTTGTTAGGTCAGCTTTTTGTAAATGAACAAAATAATGGCTTGTTTGACTCGGTCACCTTTTTGTTTACATGATGAAGGGAGAGCGAAAACTCAAAGTTTTGATTTAGGAAAAAAGTACACATCTAAACTGAAAATGCACATTGCACAAATGTAGACAACGATAATTCCAAAGAGTGTGTGTAATTTTTTGGGATTTTAACCTCCTTTTAGTTTTTATATATTAGGTTTAACAATCATCAGGAAAAGGGGGATGTGGGGGATTTTTAACTGAGTGTTGACTCCCAATCCATAAGTCATTTCTTACAAAAATGTAGCCCGTTACGTATGATAAATCACTTTACAATCATATATGGTTGTTAGGTCAGCTTTTTGTATATGGGAAAAATAATAGCTTGTTTGACTCGGGTAAATATCCCACCTCACATTCACTTGAGAATTTAATGAGCGTTTGTTATTCTCTTTAAAAGGTTTGGATCCATAAGTCATTTTCTTCTCAAACATGTTGCAAGCATGCATATCCATTTTTAAAACATGTGTAGAAGAAATCTCTTTCTTATAAAATTCCAAGCTATGATAGTTGAACTAGTGGAATTTCCAAAACTTGGATAAATAAACTTTTGTGTTCTTTTTTGGTGTGTGAATAAATTTTCTTTACTAACATTTTTTATTGTTTTAAATTTTTTCCTTACATAAACTCTAACATTTTCATTTTTTTGTGATCTATTTGCCTTTTTTGTTTACTGGATGAAGGGAGACCGAAAACTCAAAGTTTTTATTTAAGAAAAAAGTTTACTTAAAAAATGGAAATGCACAATGCATCAATGTAGAGAGAGATAATTCCAAAGATAGTCTGTTATTTTTAGTGATTTTAAACTTCTTTTATTTTTTATATATTAGGTTTTGCAATCATTGGGAAAAGGGGGAGGCGGGGGATTTTTAATCGAGTATTGACTCCCAATCCATAAGTCATTTCTTAAAAAAATATAGCTGGTTCTGTATAATAAATCACTTTACAATAATCTATGGTTGTTAGGTCAGCTCTTTACTTAGATTTGTTATTGTTTTAAATGTTTTCATACATACAGTCTAAAATTTTGATTTTGTTGTGATCTAATTGTCTTTTTTGTTTACAGGATGAAGGGAGACAAAAAACTCAAAGTTTTGATTTAAGACAAAAATTTACATCTAAAATGGAAATGCACAATGCACAAATGTAGAGAGAGATAATTCAAAATAGTGTCTGTAATTTTTATGGATTGTAAATTACTTTTAGTTTTAATATTTTAGATTTTGTAATCGTCGGGAAGAGGGGGAGGCAGGGGATTTTTACCAGAGTGTTGATTCCCAATCCCTAAGTCATTTCTTACAAAAATATAGCCCTTTGCGCAGTATAAATGACTTTACAATCAACTATGGTTGTTAGGTCAGCTTTTTGTAATTGGGTAAAATATTGGCTTGTTTGACTCGGGTAAATATCCCAACCCATATTCACTTGAGGATTTAATGAGCATTTGTTATTCTCTTTAAAAGGTTTGGATCCATAGGTCATTTGCAACTTTAACATGTTTCAAGCTTGCATATCCATTTTTAAAACATGGGTAGAAGAAATCTCTTTCTTATAAAATTTCAAGCTATTTGGGTTGAGCTAGCGGAATTTCCCAAACTAGGATAATAAAAATTTTGTGTACATTTGTGGTGTGTAAATAAATTTATTATTTTAAATCTTTTCCACTAATAACCTCTAAAATTTTAATTTTGTTGTGATCTATTTGCCTTTTTGTTTATGGCAAGAAGGGAGAGCAAAAACTCAAAGTTTTGATTTAAGAAAAAAGTATACATCTAAAAATGAAATGCACAATGCACAAATGTAGAGAGTGATAATTCCGAAGAGTGCTTGTATTTTTTTAGGATTGTAAACTCCTTTTAGTTTTTATATATTAGGTTTTGCAATCGTCGGGAAGAGGAGGAGGTGGGGGATTTTTAACTGAGTGTTGAATCCCAATCCATAATTCTTTTCTTACAAACATATAGCTTGTTACGCATGATAAATCACTTTACAATCATATATGGTAGTTATGTCAACTTTTTGTAAATGGGAAAGATAATGGCTTGCTTGACTCTGGTAAATATCCCAACGTACGTTCACTTGAGAATTTAATGAGCGTTTGTCATTCTCTTTAAAAGGTTTGGATCCATAGGTCATTTGCATCTTCAACACGTTTCAAGCATGCATATCCATTTTTAAAACATGTGTTGAAGAAATCTCTTTCTTATTAAATTCCAAGCTATGAGGGTTGAACTAGTGGAATTTTCAAAAATTGGATAAATAAACTTTAGTGTTCATTTGAGGTATGTGAATAAAATTTCTTTGCTTACATTTGTTATTGTTTTAAATTTTATCCATACATATACTCTAAAATTTTCATTTTGTTGTGATCTATTTGCCTTTTTTGTTAACAAAATGAAGGGAGAGCGAAAACTCAAGGTTTTGATTTAAGAAAAAAATATACATCTAAAATGGAAATGCAGAATGCCCAAATGTAGAGAGAGATAATTCCAAAGAGTGTATGTAATTTTTAGGGATTGTAAACTACTTTTAGTTTTTATATGTAAGGTTTTGCAATCATCGGGAAAGGGGGAGGTGGGAGATTTTTACCTGAGTGTTGACTCCCAATCCGTAAGTCATTTCTTATAAAAAATATAGCCTTTTATGTATGATAAATCACTTTACAATCATCTATGGTTTTTTGGTCACCATTTTGTAAATGGGCAAAATAATGCTTGTTTGACTTGAATAAATATCCCATTGCACGTTCACTTGAGAATTTAATGCGGGTTTTATATTCTCTTTAAAAAGTTTGGATCCATAGGTCATTTGCATCATTAACTGGTTTCAAACTTGCATATCCATTTTTAAAACATGTTTAGAAAAAATCTCTTTGTTATAAAATTCCTAGCTATTAGGGTTGAACTAGAGGAATTTCCCAAATTTGGATAACAAAATTTTTTTGTTCATTTGAGGTGTGTGAATAAATTTTCTTTACTTACATTTGTTATTGTTTTAAATTTTTTGCATACTTAAAATCTAATTTTTTCATTTTGTTGTGATCTATTTGCCTTTTTTCTTTACAGGATGAATGGTGAGAAAAAAAATCAAAGTTTTGATTTGAGAAAAAAATATACATCTAAAATGGAAATGCACAATGCACAAATGTAGAGAGAGATAATTCCAAAGAGTGTCTGTAATTTTAAGGGAGTGTAAACTACTTTTATTTTTTATATTTTAGGATTTGCAATTTTCGAGAAAAGGGTGAGACTGGGGAATTTTAACTGAGTGTTGACTCCCAATCCGTAAGTCATTTCTTACAAAAATATAGCCCGTTGCGCATTATAAATCCCTTTACAATCATCTATGGTTGTTAGGTCAGCTTTTTGTAAATGGGAAAAATAGTGGCTTGTTTGACTCGGGTAAATATCCCACCACACGTTGACTTGAAAATTTAATGAACGTTTGTTATTCTCATTAAAAGGTTTGGATCCATAGGTCATTTGCATCTGTAACAGTTTTCAAGCATGCATATCCGTTTTTAAAACTTGTGTGGAAGAAATCTCTTTGTTATAAAATTCAAAGCTATGAGGGTTGAACAAGTGGAATTTCCCAAACTTGGATAAATAAACTTTTGTGTTCATTTGTGGTGTGTGAATATATTTTATTTTCTGAAATTTGTTATTGTTTTTAATTTTTTCCACACATAAACTCAACAATTTTAATTTTTTTGTGATCTATTTGCCTTTTTTTTATGGGATGCAGGGAGATTACGAGATGAAGGGGGACCCAAAACTCAAAGTTTTGATTTAATAAAAAAATTTACATCTAAAATGGAAATGCACAATGCACTAATGTAGAGAGCGATAATTCCAAAGAGTGTCTGTAATTTTTTAAGATTGTAAACTACTTATAGTTTTTATATATTAACTTTTGCAATCGTTGAGAAAAGGGGCAGGTGGGGGATTTTTACCTGAGTGTCGACTCCCTATCCATAAGTCATTTGTTGAAAAATATAGCTCGTTATGTATGATAAATCACTTTACAATCAACTATGGTTGTTGGGTCACCATTTTGTAAATGGCCAAAATAATTGCTTAGTTGACTCGGGTAAATATCCCACCGCACGCTCACTTGAGAATTTAATAAGGGTTTGTTATTCTCTTTAAAAAGTTTGGATCCATTGGTCATTTGCATCTTTAACATGTTTCAAGCTTGCATATCCATTTTTAAAACATGTGTAGAAAAAATCTCTTTCTTATAAATTCCAAGCTATTAGGGTTGAACTAGTGGAATTTCCCAAACTTGGATAACAAAACTTTTGTGTTCATTTGTGGTGTGTGAATAAATTTTCTTTACATACATTTGTTATTGTTTAAATCTTTTCTATTCTTAAACTCTAAAATTTTCATTTTGTTGTGATCTATTTGACTTTTTTGTTTACAGGATGAAGGGACAGTGATAACTCAAAGTTTTGACTTAAGAAAACAATATACATCTAAAATGGTAATGCAGAATGCACAAATGTAGAGAGAGATAATTCCAAAGAGTGTCTGTAATTTTAAGGGATTGTAAACTACTTTTTGTTTCTATATTTTAGGTTTTGCAATCTTCAGGAAAAGGGTGAGGCTAGAGAGTTTTAACTAAGTGTTGACTCTCAATCCATAAGTCATTTCTTACAAAAATATAGCCCATTGAGCATGATGAATCACTTTACAATCAACTATGGTTGTTTGGTCAGATTTTTGTCAATAGGAAATATAATGGCTTCTTTGACTCGGGTAAATATTCCACCGCACGTTCACTTGAGAGTTTAATTAGTGTTTGTTATTCTCTTTAAAAGGTTTGGATCCATCGGTCATTTGTATCCTTAACATATTTCAAGCATGCATATCCATTTTTAAAACATGGGTAGTAGAAATCTCTTTCTTATAAAATTCCAAGCTATTAGGCTTAAATTAGTGGAATTTCCAAAATTTGGATAAATAAACTTTTGTGTTCATTTGTGGTGTGTGAATAAATTTTATTAACTTAAATTTTTTATTTTTTAAAATTTTTTCCATACATAAACGCTTATATTTTCATTTTGTTGTGATCTATTTGCCTTTTTTGTTTATGAGATGAAGGGACAACGAAAACTAAAAGTTTTTATTTAAGAAAAATGTATAGATCTAAAATGGAAATGCACAATGCACAAATGTTGAGAGTGATAATTCCAAAGAGTGTGTGTAATTTTTAGGTATTTTAAACTCATTTTAGTTTTTATATGTTAGGTTTTGCAATCGTCAAGAATAGGGGGAGGTGGGGAATTTTTAACTGAGTGTTGACTCCCAATGCATAAGTTATTTCTTACAAAAATATAGCTCGTTATGCATGATAAATAAATTTACAATCATCTATGGTTGTTAGGTCAGATTTTTGTAAATGGGAAAAATAATGGTTTGTTTGACTCTGGTAAATAATCCACCGCATGTTCACTTGAGAATTCAATGAGTGTTTGTTATTCCCTTTTAAAAGTTTGGATCCATAGGTCAATTGCATGTTTAATATGTTTCAAGCATGCATATCCTTTATAAAACATGTGTAGAAGAAATTTCTTTCTTAATAAATTCCAAGCTATGAGGGTTGAACAAATGGAATTTACCAAACTTGGACAAATAAACTTTTGTGTTCATTTGTGGAGTGTGAAATATTTTCTTTACTTACATTTGTTATTCTTTTAAAATTTTTCCATACATAAACTCTAAAATTTTCATTTGGTTGTAATTTATTTGCCTTTTTTGTTTACAGGAGGAAGGGAGAGCGAAAACTCAAAGTTTGGATTTAAGAAAAAACTATACATCTAAAATTGAAATTCACTATGCACAAATGTAGAGAGAGATAATTCCAAAGATTGTCTGTAATTTTTAGGGATTGTAAACTCCTTTTAGTTTTTATATATTAGGTTTTCTAATTGTCGGGAAAAGGGGGAGGCGGGGAACTTTTAACTGAGTGTTGACTCACATTCCATAAGTCATTTCTTAAAAAAATATAGCCCGTTATGTATGATAAATCACATTACAATCATCTATGGTTGTTAGCTCAGCTTTTTGTAAATGTGAAAAATAACGGCTTGTTTGACTCGAGTAAATATCCCACTGCATGTTCTCTTGAGAATTTAATGAGGGTTTGTTATTCTCTGTGAAAAGTTTGGATCCATAGGTCATTTGCATCTTTAACATGTTAAAAGCATGCATATCCTTTTTTGAAACATGTGTAGAAGAAATGTCACCCTTATAAAATTCGAAGCTATGAGCGTTGAACTAGTGGAATTTTATAAACTTGGATAAATAAACTTTTGTGTTCCTTTGTGGTGTGTGAATAAATTTTCTTTACTTACAATTGTTATTGTTTTAAATTTTATCCATACAGAAAGTCTAACATTTTCCATTTGTTGTGATCTATTTGCCTTTTTTGTTTACGGGATGAAGGGAGAGCGAAAACTCAAAGTTTTGATTTATGAAAAAAGTATACATCTAAAATGGAGATTCTCTATGCACAAATGTTGAGAAAGATAATTCAAACAAGGGTTTCTAATTTTTACGGATTGTAAACTACTTTTGGTTTTTATATTTAGATTTTGTAATTGTCAGGAAAAGGGGAAGGCGAGAGATTTTTAACTGAGTGTTGACTCCCAATTCGGAAGCCATTTCTTACAAATATGTAGCCCGTTGCGCATGACAAATCACTTTACAATCAACTATGGTTGTTAGGTCAGTTTTTTGTAAATGGGTAAAATAATGGCTTGTTTACCTCGGGTAAATATCCCACCGCAAATTCACTTGAGGATTTAATGAGTATTCGTTATTATCCATAGGTCCTTTGCATCTTTAACATGTTTCAAGCATTCATATTCATTTTTAAAACAAGGGTAGAAGAAATCTCTTTCTTGTAAAATTCCAAGCTATTGGGGTTGAACTAGTGGAATTTCCCAAACTTGGATAACAAAAATTTTGTGTTCATTTGTGGTGTGAGAATAAATTTTGTTTTCTTACATTTGTTATTGTTTTAAATTTTTCCCAAACATAAACTCTAGAATTTTCATTTTGTTGTGATCTATTTACCTTTTTTGTTTACAGGATGAAGGGAGAGCGAAAACTCAAAATTTTGATATAAGAAAAAAGTATACATCTAAAATGTAAATGCACAATGCGCAAATGTAGAGAGCAATAATTACAAAGAAGGTCTGTAATTTTTAGGGATTGAAAACTACTTTTAGTTTTTACATATTAGGTTTTGCAATCGTCGGGAAAAGGAGGAGGTGGGGGATTTTTACCTGAGTGTTGACTCCAGATCCGTAAGTCATTTCTTAAAAAAATATTGCCCATTATGTATGATAAATCACTTTACAATCATCTATGGTTGTTAGGTCACCATTTTGTAAATGGACAAAATAATTACTTGTTTGACTCGGGTAAATATCCCACTGCACGTTCACTTGAGAATTTAATGAGGGTTTGATATTCTCTTAAAAAATTTTGGATCCATAGATCATTTCCATCTTTAACATGTCTCAAGCTTGCATATCCATTTTTAAAAATGTGTAGAAAAAATCTCTTTCATATTAAATTCCAAGCTATTAGGGTTCAACTTGTGGAATTTCCAAAACTTGGATAACAAAACTTTTGTGTTCATTTTTGGTGTGTGAATAAATTTTCTTTACTTACATTTGTTATTTTTAAAAAAAATTCCATTCTTAAACTCTTAGATTTTCATTTTGATGTGAACTATTTGCCTTTTTTGTTTCCAGGATGAAGGGAGAGCGAAAACTCAAAGTTTTGATTTATGAAAAAAAAATACATCTAAAATGGAAATGCACAATGCACAAATGTTGAGAGAGATAATTCCAAAGAGTGTCTATAATTTTTAGGGATTTTAAACTACTTTTAGTTTTTATATTTTAGATTTTGCAATTTTCTGGAAAAGGGTGAGGTTGGTGATTTTTCATTGAGTGTTGATTCCCAATCCAGAAGTCATTTTTTAAAAAAATATAGCCCGTTGTGCATGATAAATCACTTTACAGTCAACTATGGCAGCTTTTTGTAAATGTGAAAAATAATGGCTTGTTTCACTCGGGTAAATATCCCACCGCACGTTCACTTGAGGATTTAATGAGCGTTTGTTATTCTCTTTAAAAGGCTTGAAATCATAGGTCATTTGCTTCATTTACATGTTTCAAGCATTCAGATCCATTTTTAAAAACTTGGGTAGTAGAAATCTTTTTCTTATAAAATTCCAAGCTATTAGGGTTGAATTAGTGGAATTTCCAAAAATTGGATAAATCAACTTTAATGTTCATTTGTGGTGTGTGAATAAATTTTCTATACTAACATTTGTTATTGTTTTAAATTTTTTCTATATATAAACACAAAAATTTTCATTTTGTTGTGATCTATTTGACTTTTTGTTTCTGGGATGAAGGAAGAGTGAAAACTCAAAGTTTTGATTTAACAAAAAAGTATAGATCTAAATTGGAAATGCACAATGCACAAATGTCGAGAGTGATAATTCCAAAGAGTGTCTATAATTTTTTGGGATTTTAAACTCCTTTTAGTTTTTATATATTAGGTTTTGCAATCTTAGGGAAAAGGAGGAGGTGGGGGATTTTTAACAGAGTGCTGACTCCCAATCCATAAGTCATTTCTTACAAAAATATAGGCTCTGACGCATGATAAATCACTTTACAATTATCTATGGTTGTTAGGTTAGCTTTCTGTAAATGGGAAAAATAAAGGCTTGTTTGACTTAGGTAAATATTCCACCGCACGTTCACTTGAGAATTTAATGAGCGTTTGTTATTCTCTTTAAAAAGTTAGGATCCATAGGTCATTTGAATCTTTAACAAGTTTCAAGCATGCATATCCATTTTTAAAACATGTGAAGAAGATATCTCTTTCTTAATAAATTCCAACCTATGAGGGTTGAACTAGTGAAATTTCCAAAAGTTGGATATATAAACTTTTGTGTTCTTTTGTGGTGTGTGAAAATATTTTCTTTACTTACATTTGTTATTTTTTTAAAAGTTTTTTCATACATAAACTCAAATATTTTCATTTTGTTGTGATCTACTTGCCTTTTTTGTTTACGGGCTGATGGGAGAGCTCAAAGTTTTGATTTAAGAAAAAAGTATACAACTAATATGGAAATTCACAATGCACAAATGTAGAGAGAGATAATTCCAAGATTCTCTGTAATTTTTAGGGATTGTAAACTCCTTTTAGTTTTTATATATTAGGTTTTGTAATCGTCGGGAAAAGGGGGAGGCGGGGGATTTTTAACTGAGTGTTGACTCCAAAACCATAAGTCATTTCTTACAAAAATAAAGCCTGTTATGTATGATAAATCACTATACAATCATCTATGGTTGTTAGGTCAGCTTTTTGTAAATGGGAAAAATAGTGGCTTGTTTGACTCGCGTAAATATCCCATCGTAAGTTCACTTGAGAATTTAATGAGGGTTTGTTATTCTCTTTAACTGTTTAGATCCCTTGGTCATTTGCATCTTTAACATGTTTCAAGCATGCATATCCATTTTTAAAACAAGTTAGAAAAAATCTCTTTCTTATAAAATTCCAAGTTATTAGGGTTGAACTTGTGGAATTTCCCAATCTTCGATAACAAAACTTTTGAGTTCATTTGTGGTGTGTGAATAAATTTTATTTACTTACATTTGTGAACGTTTTAAATTTTTCCATACTTAAACTCTAAAAATTTCATTTTGTTGTGATCTATTTGCCTTTTTTTCTTTAAAGGATGAAGGGAGAGAGAAAACTCAAACTTTTGATTTAAGAAAAAAGTAATCATATAATTGAAAATTGACAGTGCACAAATGTAGAGAGAGATAATTCAACAGAGTGACTGTAATTTTTAGGGATTTAAACTCTTTTTATTTTTTGTATATAAGGTTTTGCAATCGATAGGAAAAGCGGAAGACGTGGGATTTTTAACTGGGTATTGAGTCCAAATCCGTAAGTCCTTTCTTACAAAAATATAGCCCGCTATGTATGATAAATCACTTTACAATGATCTATGGTTGTTAGGTAAGCTCTCTGTAAATGGGAAAAATAATGGCATGTTTGATTCGGGTAATTATCCCACCGCTCGTTCACTTGAGAATTTAATAAGTGTTTGTTATTCTCTTTAAAAGATTTGGATCCATAGGTTATTTGTGTCTTTAACATGTTTCAAATACGCATAACCATTTTTAAAACATGTATAGAAGAAATCTCATTCTTATAAAATTATAAACTTTGAGGGTTTGAACTAGTCGAATTTCCCAAACATTGATAACAAAACTTCTGTGTTCATTTGTGGTGTGTGAATAAATTTTCTTTACTTACATTTATACATAAACTCTAAAATTTTTATTTTGTTGTGATCTATTTGCCATTTTTGTTTACGGGATGAAGGGAGAGGGAAAACTCAAATTTATGATTTAAAAAAAAAGTATTCATCTAAAATGGAAATGCACAATGTCCAAATGTATAAAGAGATAATTTCAAAGATTGTCTATAATTTTTAAGAATTTTAATCATATTTTATTTTTTATATATACTTTTTTGCAATCGTCGGGAAAAGGGAGAGGCAAGGGATTTGTAACTGAGTGTTGAGTCCCAATCCATAAATCATTTATTACCAAAATTTAGCCCGTTATGTATGATAAATCACTTTACAATCACCTATGGTTGTTAGGTCAGCTTTTTGAAAATGGAAAAAATAATAGCTTGTTTGACTCAGGTAAATATTTCACCGCACGTTCACTTGAAAATTTAATGAGGGTTTGTTATTCTCTTTAAAAAATAGGATCCATAGGTCATTTGCATCTTTAACATGTTTCAGCCATGCATATCCATTTTGAAAACATGTGAAGAAGAAATCTCTTTCTTAAAAAATTCCATTTTATGTGGGTTGAAGTAGTGGAATTTCCCAAACTTGGGTAACAAAACTTTTGTGTTCATTTGTGGTGTGTGAATAAATTTTCATTCCTTACATTTGTTATTGCTTTAAAAAATTTTGATACATAAACTTAAAAATTTCATTTTGTTGTGACCTATTTACCTTTTTTGTTTACGGTATGAAGGGAGCGCAAAAATTCAAAGTTTTGATTTAAGAAAAAAGTATACATCTAAAATGGAAATGGACAACGCAAAAATATAGAGAGAGATAATTCCAAAGATTGTCTGTAATTTTTAAAGATTGTAAACTCCTTTTAGTTTTTATATATTAGGTTTTGCAATCGTCGGGAAAAGGGGTAGGCGAGGGATTTTTAACTGAGCGTTGACACCCAATCCATAAGTCATTTATTACAAAACTAAAGCCCGTTATGTATGTTAAATTACTTTACAATCATCTACGGTTGTTAGGTCAGCTTTTTGTGAAAGGGCAAAATAATGGCTTGTTTGACTAGGGAAAATATCCCACCGCACGTTCACTTGAGAATTTATGAGGGTTTGTTATTCTCTTCAAAAAGTTTGGATCCATAGGTCATTTGCATCTTTAACATGTTTCAAGCATGCATATCCATTTTAAAAACATGTGTAGAAAAAATCTCTTTCTTATAAAATTCCAAGCTATTAGGGTTGAACTAGTAGAATTTCCCAAACTTGGTAACAAAACTTTTGTGTTCAAATGTGGTGTGTGAATAAATTTTCTTTACTTACATTTGTTATTGTTTTAAATTTTTTCCATACTTAAACTCTAAATTTTTTATTTTGTTGTGATCTATTTGCCTTTTTTGTTTACAAGTTGAAGGGAGAGCGAAAACTCAAAGTTTTGATTTAAGAAAAAATATACATCTAAAATAGAAATGTACCATGCAAAAATGTAGAGAGAGATAATTCCAAAGAGTGTCTATAATTTTTAGGGATAGTAAACTACTTTTAGTTTTTATTTTTTAGGTGTTGCAATTGTCGAGAAAAAGGGGAGGCGGGTGATTTTTAATTGAGTGTTGACTCCCAATCCGTAAGTCATTCCAAAAAAAATTATAGCCCGTTAAGCATAATAAATCACTTTACAATCAACTATGGCTTTTAGGTCATTTTTTTGGAAATGGGTAAAATATTGACTTATTCGAATCGGGTAAATATCCCACCGTAAATTCACTTGAGGGTTTAATTAGAGTTTCTTATTCTCTTTAAAAGGTTTGGATCCATAGGTCATTTGAAATAACATGTTTCAAGCATGCATATCCATTTTTAAAACATGGGTAGAAGAAATCTCTTTCTTATAAAATTCCAAGCTTATTGGGGTTGAAGTAGAAGAATTTCCCAAACTTGGATAACAAAACTTCTGTGATCATTTGTGGTGTGTGAATAAATTTTCTATACTTACATTTGTTATTGTTTTAAATTTTTGTCAGACATAAACTCCAAAATTTCCATTTTGTTATGATCAAATTGCCTTTTTTGTTTACGAGATGAAGAGAGAGAGAAATCTAAAAGGTTTGAATTAAGAAAAAAGTATAGATCTGAAATGGAAATGTACAATGCACAAATGTACTGAGAGATAAGTCCAAAGATTGTCTGTAATTTTAAGAGATTGTAAAGAACTTTTATATTTTATTTATTAAGTTTTCCAATCATCGGGAAAAAGGGGAGGTGGGGGATTTTTAACTGAGTCTTGACTCCCAATCCATAAGTCATTTCTTACAAATATATAGCCCGTTACGCATGATAAACCACTTTTCAATAATCAATGGTTATTAGGTCAGCTTTTTGTAATTGGGAAAAATAGTGGTTTGTTTGACTTTGGTAAATATCCCACCGCACGTTCACTTGAGAGTTTAATGACCGTTTGTTATTCTCTTTAAAGGTTTTGGATCCATAGGTCATTTGAATCTTTAACATGTTTCAAGCATGCATATCCATTTTTAAAACTTGTGTAGAAGAAATCTCTTTCTTATTAAATTCCAAGCTATGAGGGTTGAACTAGTGGAATTTCCCAAACTTGGATAACTAAACTTTTGTTTTCATTTGTGGTGTGTGAATAAATTTTCTTTACTTACATTTTTTGTTGTTTAAAATTTTTCTCATACACAAACTCTAAAATTTTCATTATGTTGTGATCTATTTGCCTTTTTTGTTTATGGGATGAAGGGAGAGCAAAAATTCAAAGTTTTTATTTAAGAAAAAAGTATATATCTAAAAGTGAAATACACAATGCACAAATGTAGAGAGAGATAATTCCAAAGATTGTCTGTAATTTTTAGGGATTGTAAAGTCCTTTTATTTTTTGCATATTAGGTTTTGCCATCTTCGAAAAAAAGGGGGAGGCGGGGGATTTTTACCTGAGTGTTGACTCTCAATCCATAAGTCATTTCTTACAAAAATATATCATGTTAAGTAAGATAAATCACTTTACAATCAACTAGGGTTGTTAGGTCAGCTTTTTGTAAATGGGCAATAAATTGGCTTGACTGACTCGGGTAAATATCCCACCGCAAACTCAGTTGAGGGTTTAATGAGATTTTTTTATTCTCTTTAAAAGGTTTGGATCCATAGGTCATTTGCATCTTTAACATGTTTCAAGCATGCATATCCCTTTTTAAAACATGTGTAGAAGAAATCTCTTTCTTATAAAATTCCAACCTATTAGGGTTGTACTAATGGAATTTCCAAAACTTGGATAGCAAAACTTTTGTGTTCATTTGTGGTGTGTGAATAAATTTTATTTACTTATATTTCTTATTGTTTTAAATTTTTTCACA
This sequence comes from Aristolochia californica, assembly GCF_029961685.1. NCBI lineage: Eukaryota > Viridiplantae > Streptophyta > Magnoliopsida > Piperales > Aristolochiaceae > Aristolochia > Aristolochia californica. The sequence goes on from NW_027181771.1 coordinate 18,424,500, forward strand.
CAAAAACTCTAAAATTTTCATTATGTTGTGATCTATTTTGTTTACGGAATGAAGGGAGAGTGAAAAGTCAAAGTTTTGATTTAAGAAAAAAGTATACATCTAAAATGGAAATGCACATTGCACAAATGTAGAGAGCTATAATTCCAAAGAGTGTCAGTAGTTTTTAGGGATTGTAAACTCCATTTAGTTTTTATATATTAGGTTTTGCAATTGTCGGGAAAAGGGGGAGGAGGGGGATTTTTAACTAAGTGTTGACTCATAATCCATAAGTCATTTCTTAAAATAATACATCCCGTTATGTATGATAAATAACTTTACAATCATCTACGGTTGTTAGGTCAGCTTTTTGTAATTGGGAAAAATAATGGCTTGTTTGACTCTTGTAAATATCCCACCACATGTTCACTTCAGAATTTAATGAGGGTTTGTTATTCCCTTTAAAAAGTTTGGTTCCATAAATCATTTGCATCTTTAACATGTTTGAATCATGCGTATCCATTTTTAAAACATGGGTAGAAAAAATCTCTTTCCTATAAAATTCAAAGCTATTAGGGTTGAACTAGTGGAATTTCCCAAACTTGGATAACAATCGTGGGGAAAAGGGGGAGACAGGGAATTGTTAACTGAGTGTTGACTCACAATCACTCTAGAGTCAACAATGGTTATTAGGTCAGCTTTTTGTAAATGGGCAAAATAGTGGCTTGTTTGACTCGGGTAAATATCCCACAACAAATTCACCTGAGAATTTAATGAGCGTTTGTTATTCTCTTTAAATGGTTTGGATCCATAGGTCATTTGCATCATTAACATGTTTCAAGCATGCATATCCATTTTTAAAACATGTGTAGAAGAAATCTCTTTCTTAGAAAATGCCAAGCTATGAGGGTTGAACTAGTGGAATATCCGAAACGTGGATAACAAAACTTTTGTGTTCATTTGTGGTGAGTGAATAAATTTTCATTACTAACATTTTTTATTTTTTTAAATTTTTTTTTTACATAAACTCAAAAATTTTCATTTTGAAGTGATCTATATGCCTTTTTTGTTTACGAGGTGAAGGGAGAGCGAAAACTCAAAGTTTTGATTTTGGAAAAAAGAATACATCTCAAAGGTAAATGCTCAATGCACAAATGTAGAGAGAGATAATTCCAAAGATTTTCTGAAATTTTAAGGAATTTTAAACTACTTTTATTTTTTATATTTTATGTTTTGCAATTGTCGGGAAAAGGCGGAGGCAGGGGATTTTTAATTGAGTGTTGAATATCAATCCATAAGTCATTTCTTACAAAAAATAGCCCATTACGCATGATAAATTACTTTACAATCAATTATGGTTGTTAGGTAAGATTTTTTTAAATGGGCAAAATAATGGCTTGTATGACTCGGGTAAATATCCCACTACAAATTCACTTGAGGATTTAATGAGCGTTTGTTATTCTATTTAAACGGTTTGGATCCATAGGTCATTTTTATCTTGAAGAAGTTTCAAACATTCATATCCATTTTTAAAACTTGGGTAGAAGAAATCTCTTTCTTATAAAACTTGAATAACTAAATTTTTATGTTCATTTGTGGTGTGTGAATAAATTTTCTTTACTTACATTTGTTATTGTTTTAAATTTTTTCCTCACATAAACTCAAATATTTTCATTATGTTGTGATCTATTTGCCTCTTTGTTTACGGGATCAGAGGAGAGCGAAAACTCAAAGTTTTTATTTAAGAAAAATTTATCCATCTAAAATGGAAATGCACAACGCACAAATTAGAGAGAGATAATTCCAAAGTCTGTCTGTGATTTTTAGGGATTGTAAACTCCTTTAAGTTTTTATATATTAGGTTTTTCAATCGTCGGGAAAAGGGGGAGGAGGGGGATTTTTAAATGAGTGTTGGCACCAATCCATAACTCATTTCTTACAAAAATATAGCCCGCTCCGCATGATATATCACTTTACAATCAACTATGGTTGTTAGGTCAGCTTTTTTTAAATGGGAATAATAATGCCATGTTTGACTCGGGTAAATATGTCACCGCACATTCACTTGAGAATTTAATAAACATTTTTTATTCTCTTTAAAGGGTTTGGATCCATAGGTCATTTGCATCTTTAAAATGTTTCAAGCATGCATATCCATTTTTGAAACATTGAGTAGAAGTATTCTTTTTCTTATAAAATTCCAAGCTATGAGGGTTGAACTAGTGGAATTTCCAAAACTTGGATATCAAAACTTTAGTGTTCATTTGTGGTTTGAGAATAAATTTTCTTTCCTTACATTTGTTATTATTTTAAATTTTTTTCATACATAAACTCTAAAAGTTTCATTTTGATGTGATCTATTTGCCTTTGAGTTTCAAACACTCAAAGTTTTGATTTAATAAAAAAATATACATCTAAAATGAAAATGCACATTGCACTGTTGTAGAGAGAGATAATTCCAAAGAGTGTCAGTAACTTTTAGGGATTCTAAACTACTATTAGTTTTTAAATTTTAGGTTTTGCAATCATCGGGAAAAGGGGAGGCGGAGTATTTTTAACTGAGCGTTGACTCCCAATCCGTAAGTCCTTTCTTAAAAAAATATAGCCCGTTATGCATGATAAATAACTTTACAATCAACTATGGTTGTTAGGTCAGCTTTTTGTAAATGGGCAAAATAATGGCTTGTTTGACTCGGGTAAATGTCCCACTGCAAATTCACTTGAGGATTTAATGATCGTTTGTTATTCTCTTTAAAGGTTTGGATCCATAGTTCATTTGCATCTTTAACATGTTTCAAGCATGCATATCCATTTTTAAAACATGGGTAGAAGAAATCTCTCTTATAAAATTCCAAGCTATTCGAGTTGAACAAGTGGAATTTTCCAAACATGGATAATCAAACTTTTGTGTTCATTTGTAGTGTGTGAATAAATTTTCTTTACTTACATTTGTTATAGTTTTAAAATTTTACCACACATAAACTTTAAAATTTTCCTTTTGTTGTGATCTATTAACCTTTTTGTTTACGGGATGAAGGGAGAGCGAAAACTCAAAATTTTGATTTAAGAAAAAAGTATACATCAAAAATTGAAATGCACAATGCACAAATGTCGAGAGAGATAGTTCCAAAGAGTCTCTATAATTTTTAGGGATTTTAAACTCCTTTTAGTTTTTATATATTAGGTTTTGCAATCGTCGAAAAAAAGGGGGAGGTGGGGGATTTTTAACAGTGTTGACTCCCAATCCATATGTCATTTCTTTGAAAAATATTGCCCGTTACGCATGATAAATCACTTTACAACCATATATGGTTGTTAGGTCAGCTTTTTGTAAATAGGAAAAATAATGGCTTCTTTGACTTAGATATATATCCCACCACACGTTCACTTGAGAATTTAATGAGTGTTTGTTATTCTCTTTAAAGGGTTTGGATCCATAGGACATTTTGCATCTTTAACATGTTTCAAACATGCATGCCCATTTTTAAAACATGTGTAGAAGAAATCTCTTTTTTTATAAAATTCCAAGCTATGTGGGTTGAATACGTCGAATTTCCAAAACTTAGATAAAAACGTTTTGTGTCCATTTGTGGTGTGTGAATAAATTTTCTTTACTTACATTTGTTATTGTTTTAAATTTTTTTATACATAAACTCTAAAATTTTCATTTTGTTGTGAGCAATTTGCCTTTTTTTTTACGGGATGAAGGGAGAGCGAAAATACAAAGTTTATATTTAAGAAAAAAGTATACATCTAAAAGTTAAATGCACAATGCACAAATGTGGAGCGAGATAATTTTAAAGATTGTCTATAATTTTTAGGGATTGTAAACTCCTTTTAGTTTTTATATATTAGGTTTTGCAATCGTCGGGAAAACGGTGAGGTGGGGGATTTTTAACTGTGTGTTGACTCCCAATCCATAAGTCATTTCTTACAAAAGTATACCCAGTTGTGTATGATAAATTACTTTACAATCATCTATGGTCGTTTGGTCAGCTTTTTGCAAATTGGCAAAATAATGGCTTGTTTGACTTGGGTAAATATCCCTCCCCACGTTCACTTGAGAATTTAATGAGTTTTTTTTATTCTCTTTAAAAATTTTGGATCCATAGGTCATTTGCATCTTTAACATGTTTCAAGCATGCATATCCATTTTTAAAACATGTGTAGAAAAAATCTCTTTCTTATAAAATTCCAAGCTATTAGGGTTGAACTAGAGGAATTTCCCAAACTTGGATAACAAGACTTTTGTGTTCATTTGTGGTGTGTAAATAAATTTTCTTTACTTACATTTGTTATTGTTTTAAAGTTTTTCCATACTTAAACTTTAAAATGTTCATTTTGTTGTAATCTATTTCCCTTTTTTGTTTTCCGGATGAAGGGATAGCAAAAACTCAAAGTTTTGATTTTAGAAAAAAATATACATCTAAAATGGAAATGCACATTGCACAAATGTAGAGAGAGATAATTCCAAAGAGTGTCTGTAATTTTTAGGGATTGTAAACTTCTTTTAGTTTTAATATTTTAGGTTTTGCAACGGGAAAGGAGAGGCGGGGAATTTTTATCTAAGTGTTGACTCCCAATCCGTAAGTGATTTCTTAGTAAAATATAGCCCATTATGCATGATAAATCACTTTACAATCAACTAAGGTTGTTAGGTTAACTTTATGATAATGGGCAAAATAATGGCTTGCTTGACTCGGGTAAATATCCCACAGCAAATTCACTTGAGGATTTAAAGAGCATTTGTAGTTCTCTTTAAGATGTTTGGAACCATAGGTCATTTGCATCTTTAACATGTATCAAGCATGCATATCCATTTTTCAACCAAGGGTCAAAGTATTGATTTAAGAATAAAGTATACATCTAAAATGGAAATGCACACTACACAAATGTAGAGAGTGATAATTCCAAAGTGTGTCTTAATTTTTAGAGATTGTAAACTCATTTTAGTTTTTAGATATTACGTTTCGCAATCGTCGGCAAAAGGGGGAGGTGAGGGATTTTTAACTGTGTGTTGACTCCCATTCAATAAGTCGTTTCTTACCAAAATATAGCCCGTTACGCATGATAAATCAGTTTACAATAATCTATGGTTGTTAGGTCAGCTTTTTGTAAATGGGAAAAATAATGGCTTGTTTGACTCGGGTAAGTATCCCACCGCATGTTCACTTTAGAATTTAATGAGCGTTTGTTATTCTCTTTAAAGGGTTTGGATGCATAGGTCATTTGCATCTTTAACATGTTTCACACATGCATATCCATTTTTTAAACATGTGTAGAAGAAATCTCTTTCTTATAAAATTCCAAGCTATGAGGGTTGAACTAGAGGAATTTCCCAAACTTGGATAACAAAACTTTTAAGTTCATTTGTGGTGTGGGAATAAATTTTCTTTACTGACATTTGTTATTGTTTTAAATTTTTTCATAAATAAACTCTAAAATTTTCATTTTGTTGTGAGCTATTTGCCTTTTTATTTACGGGATGAAGGGAGAGCGATAACACAAAGATTTGATTTAAGAAAAAAGTATACATCTAAAATGGAAATGCACAATGCACAAATGTGAAGAGAGATAATTCCCAAGAATGTCTATAATTTTAAGGGATCGTAAACTCCTTTTAGTTTGTAAAAATTAGGTTTTGCAATTTTCGGGAAAAGGGGGAGGCGGGGGATTTTCAACTGTGTGTTGACTCCCAATCCATAAGTCATTTCCTACAAAAATATAGCCCGTTACGTAAAATACATGACTTTACAATCATCTGTGGTTGATAGGTCAACTTTTTGTAAATGGACTAAAAAATGGTTGTTTGACTCAGGTAAATATCCCACCGCACGTTCACTTGAGAATTTAATGAAGGTTTTTTATTCTCTTTAAAAAGTTTTGATCCAAATGTCATTTGCATCTTTAACATGTTTCAAACATGCATATCCATTTTTAAAACAAGGGTTGAAGAAATGTCTTTCATATAAATTCCAAGCTAGTCGAACTAGTAAAATTTCCCAAACATGGATAATAAAACATTTGTGTTCATTTGTAGTGTGTGAATAAATTTTTTTTACTTACATTTGTTATTGTTTTAAATTTTTTCCACACATAAACTCTAAAATTTTCATTTTGTTGTGATCTATTTGCCTTTTTTTTTTACGGGATGAAGGGTGAGCAAAAACTCAAAGTTTTGATTTAAGAAAAAAGTATACATCTAAAATGGAAATGCACATTGCACAAATGTAGAGATAGATAATTCCAAAGAGTGTTTGTAATTTTTAGGGATTGTAAACTCCTTTCAGTTTTTATATATTAGGTTTTGCAAATGTCGAGAAAAGGGGGAGGTCGGGGATTTTTAACTGAGTGTTGACTCCCATTCCATAAGTCATTTCTTACAAAAATATAGTTCGTTAGGCATGATAAATCACTTTACAATCATCTATGGTTTTTAGGTCAACTTTTTTTAAATGGGCAATACAATGGCTCGTTTGACTCGGGTAAATATCCCACCACACGTTCACTTGAGAATTTAATGAGGGTTTGTTATTCTCTTTAAAAACTTTGGATCCATAGTCGTTTGCATATTTAACATGTTTCAAGCATGCATATCCATTTTTAAAACATGTGTCGAAAAAATTTCTTTCATATAAAATTCCAAGTTGTTAGGGTTGAACGAGAGGAATTTCCCAAACTTGGATAATAAGACTTTTGTGTTTATTTGTGGTGCGTGATTAAATTTTCTTTACGTACATTTGTTATAGTTTTAAAGTTTTTCCATACTTAAACTCTAAAATATTCATTTTGTTGTTATCTATTTGCCTTTTTTGTTTTTAGGATGAACGGAGAGCCAAAACTCAAAGTTGTGATTTAAGAAAAAAATATACATCTAAAATGCAAATGCTCAATGAACAAATGTAGAGAGAGATAATTCCAAAGAGTGTTTGTAATTTTTAGGGATGGTAAAATACTTTAGTTTTAATACTTTAGGTTTTGCAATAGTCGGGGCAAGGGGGAGGTAGCGGATTTTTAACTGAGTGCTGACTCCCATTCCATAAGTCTTTTCTTACAAAAAAATATAGCCCGTTATGCAAGATAAATCACTTTACAGTAATCTATGGTTGTTAGGTCAGCTTTTTGTAAATGGGAAAAATATTGGCTTGTTTGACTCGGGTAAATATCCCACCGCACGTTCACTTTAGAATTTAATTAGCGTTTGTTATTCTCTTTAATGGGTTTGGATCCATAAGTCATTTGCATCTTTAACATGTTCACACATGCATATCCATTTTTAAAACATGTGTAGAAGAAATCTCTGTCTTACAAAATTCCAAGCTATGAGGGTTGAACTAGTGGTATTTGCCAAACTTGGATGACAGAACTTTTGTGTTCATTTGTAGTGTGTGAATAAATTTTCTTTACTTACATTTGTTATTGTTTTAAAATTTTTTCATACATTAACTCTAAAATTTTCATTATGTTGTGATCTATTTGCCTTTATGTTTTTAGGATGAAGGGAGAGCCAAAACTCAAAGTTGTGATTTAAGAAAAAAATATACATCTAAAATGGAAATGCTCAATGCACAAATATAGAGAGAGACAATTCCAAAAAGTGTCTGTGAGTATTAGGGATTGTAAACTACTTTTAGTTTTTATTTTTTTGGTTTTGCAATCGTCAGGAAAAGGGGAGGCGGGGGATTTTTAATTGAGTGTTGACTCCCCATCTGTAAGTCAATTGTTAAAAAAATATAGCCTGTTACGCATGATAAATCACTTACAATCAACTATGGTTGTTAGGTCAGCTTTTTGTAAACGGGCAAAATAGTGGCTTGTTTGACTCGGGTAAATATCCCTCCGCAAATTAACTTGAGGATTTAATGAGCATTTGTTATTCTCTTTAAAAGGTTTGGATCCATCGGTCATTTGAATCTTTAACATGTTTCAAGCTTGCATATCCATTTTTAAAACATGGGTAGAATAAATCTCTTTCTCATAAAATTCAAAGCTATTAGGGTTGAACTAGTGGAATTTCCCAAACTTGGATAAAAAAAACTTTTGTGTTCATTTTTGGTGTGTGATTATTTTTCTTTGCTTACATTTGTTATTTATTTAAATATTTTACCCAAATTAACTCTAAAAGTTTCATTTTGTTGTGATCTATTTGCCTTTTTGTTTACGGGATGAAGGGAGAGCGAAAAGTCAAAGTTTTGATTTAAGAAAAAACTATATATCTAAAATGGAAATGCACAATGTAAAAATGTAGAGAGAGATAATTCCAAAGATTGTCTGTAATTTATAGTGATTGTAAACTCCTTATAGTTTTTATCTATTAGGTTTTGCAATCGTCGGGAAAAGGGGGAGGTGGGGGATTTTTAACATAGTGTTGACTCCCAATCCGTAAGTCATTTCTAACAAAAATATAGCCTGTTACACATGATAAATAACTTAACAATCATCTACGGTTGCTAGGTCATCTTTTTGCAAAACGGAAAAATAATGGTTTGGATGACTCGGGTAAATATCCCACCACACGTTCACTTGAGAATTTAATGAGCGTTTGTTATTGTCTTTAAAAGGTTTTGATCCATAGGTCATTTTGCTTCATTTACATGTTTCAAGCACACATATCCATTTTTAAAACATATGTAGAAGAAATCTCTTACTTATAAAATTTCAAGATATGAGGGTTGAACTGGTGGCATTTCCCAAACTTGGATAACTAAAATTTTGAGATCATTTGTGGTGTGTGAATAAATTTTCTTTACTTACATTTTTTTATTTTTCTAAATTTTTTCCATACATTTAACTCAAAAATTTTCATTTTGTTGTGATCTATTTGACTTTTTTGTTTACGAGATGAAAGGAGAGCGAAAAGTCAAAGTTTTGGTTTGAGAAAAAAATATACATCTAAAATGGAAATGCACAAAGTACAAATGTAGAGAGAGATAATTCCAAAGATTGTCTATAATTTTTAGGGATTGTAAACTCCTTATAGTTTTTATATATTAGGTTTTGCAATTGTCGGGAAAAGGGGGAGGTAGGGTATTTTTAACTGAGTGTTGACTCCCAATCCGTAAGTCATTTCTTACAAAAATATAGCCCGTTAGGCATTTTAAATCACTTTACAATCATCTACGGTTGTTAGGTCAGCTTTTTGTAAAAGGGAAAAATAATGGCTTGTTTGACTCAGGTAAATATCCCAACACACATTCACTTGAAAATTTAATGAGCGTTTGTTATTCTCTTTAAAAAGTTTCGATCCATAGGTCATTTGCATCTTTAACATGTTTCAAGCACACAAATCCATTTTTAAAACAGGTGTAGAAGAAATCTATTACTTATAAAATTCCTAGCTATGAGGGTTGAACTAGTGGAATTTCCCAAACTTGGATAACTAAACTTTTGAGTTCATTTGTGGTGGGTGAATAAATTTTCTTTACTTACATTTGTTATTGTTCTAAATTTTTTCCATACATAAACTCTAAAATTTTCATTTTATTGTGATCTATTTGACATTTTTGTTTACGAGATGAAGGAAGAGCGAAAACTCAAAATTTTGGTTTCAGAAAAAAGTATACATCTAAAATGGAAATGCCCAGTGCACAAATATAGAGAGAGATAATTCCAAAAGTTGTCTATAATTTTTAGAGATTGTAAACTCCTTTTAGTTTTTATATATTAGGATTTCCAATCATTAGGAAAAGGAGGAGGCAGGGGATTTTCAACTGAGTGTTGACTCCCAATCCATAAGTCATTTCTTACAAAATTATAGCCCGTAATGTATGATAAATCACTTTAAAATCATCTACGGTTGTTAGGTCAGCTTTTTTTAAATGGGCAAAATAATGGCTTGTTTGACTCAGGTAAATATTCCAATCCACATTCACTTGAGAATTTAATGAGGGTTTGTTATTCTCTTTAAAAAATTTGGATCCATAGGTCATTTGCATCTTTAACAGATTTCATGCTTGCATATCCATTTTTAAAACATATGTAGAGAAAATCTCTTTCTTATAAAATTCCAAGCTATTAGGGTTGAACTAGTTGAATTTCCCAAACTTGGATAACAAAACTTTTGTGTTCATTTGTGGTGTGTGAATAAATTTTATTTACTTACATATGTTATTGTTTTAAATTTTTTCCCTACTTAAACTCTAAAATTTTCATTTAGTTGTGAGCTATTTGCCTTAATTGTTTACAGGATGAAGGGAGAGGGAAAAAAAATTTTATTTAAGAAAAAAATTTACATAAAAAGTAGAAATGCCCAATGCAGAAATGTAGAGAGAGAGAATTCCAAAGAGTGTCTGTAATTTTTAGGGCTTGTAAACTACTTTTAGTTTTTATATTTTAGGTTTTGCAATCGTCGGGAAAGGGGGGAGGTGGGGGATTTTTAACGGAGTGTTGACTCCCAATCCATAAGTCATTTCTTAAAAAAATATAGCCCGTTACGAATGAGAAATAACTTTACAATGAACTATGGTTGTTAGATCAACTTTTTGTAAATGGGCAAAATAATGGCTTGTTTGACTCGGGTAAATATCCCACCGCAAATTTACTAGAGGATTTAATGAGCGTTCGTTATTCTATTGAAAAAGTTTGGATCCATAGGTCATTTGCATCTTTAACATGTTTCTAGCACGCATATCCATTTTTAAAACAAGGGTAGAAGAAATCTCTTTCTTTTAAAATTCTAAGCTCTTAGGGTTGAACTAGTGGAATTTCCCAAGGTTGGATAACAAAAATTTTTTGTTGATTTTTTGTGTGTAAAGAAATTTTCTTTACTTACATTTGTTATTGTTTTAAATTTTTTCCACACATAAACTCAAACTATTTCATTTTTTTTCATCTTTTTACCTTTTTTGTTTAAGAGTTGAAGAGAGAGCAAAATCTCAATGTTTTGATTTAAGAAAAAAATATACTTCTAAAATTGCAATGCACAATGCACAAATTTAGAGAACTATAATTCCAAGGAGTGTCTGTAATTTTTAGGGATTTTAAACTTCTTTTAGTTTTTATATATTAGGTTGTGCAATCGTCGGGAAAAGCAGGATGTGGGGGATCTTTAACTGAGTGTTGAGTCCCAATCCATAAGTCATTTCTTACAAAAATAAAGCTCGTTACGTATGATAAATCACTTTACAATCATTTATGGTTGTTTGGTCAGCTTTTTGTAAATGGGAAAAATATTGGCTTATTTGACTCTGGTAAGTATCCCACCAAACGTTCAGTTGAGAATTTAATGAGGGATTGTTATGCTCTTTAAAAAGTTTGGATCCATAGGTAATTTGCATCTTTAACATGTTTCAAGCATGCATATCCATTTTTAAAACATAGGTAGAAGAAATCTCTTTCTTATTAAATTCCAAGCTATTAGGGTTGAACTAGTGGAATTCCCCAAACTGGGATAACAAAACTTTTGTGTTCGTTTTTGGTGTGTGAATATATTTTCTTTACTTACATTTGTTATTGTTTTAAATTTTTTCAATACATAAACTCTAAAATTTTCAGTTTGTTGTGATCTATTTGGCTTTTTTGTTTACGGGATGAAGGGAGAGCAACAACTCAAAGTTGTTATTTAAGAAAAATGTATACATCTAAAATGGAAATGCACAATGCACAAATGTAGGGAGAGATAATTCCAAAGCTTGTCTGTAATTTTTAGGTATTATAAACTCTTTTAATTTTTATATATTAGATTTAGCAATCGTCGGGAAAAGAGGGAGGCTGGGGAATTTTAACTGACTGTTGACTCCCAATCCCTAAGTCATTTCTTACAAAAATATAGCCCGTTATGTATGATAAATCATTTTGCAATCATCTATGGTTGTTAGGTCAACTTTTTGTAAATGGGCAAAACAATGGCTTGTTTGCTTGGGAAAATATCCCACCACATGTTCCCTTGAGAATATAATGAGCATTTTTTATGCTCTTTAGAAGGTTTTGATCCATAGGTCATTTGCATCTTTTACATGTTTCAAGCCTGCATATCCATTTTTAAAACATAGGTAGAAGAAATCTCTTTCTTATAAAATTCCAAGCTATTAGGGCTAAACTAGTGGAATTTCCAAAACTTGGATAGAAAAAGTTTTGTGTTCATTTCTGGTGTATGAATATAATTTATTTACTTACATTTTTTATTGTTTTAAATTTTTTTAATACATTAACTCTTAAATTTTCATTTTGTTCTAACATATTTGCCTTTTTTGCTTACGGGATGAAGGGAGAGCGAAAACTCAATTTTCTGATTTAAGAAAAAAGTATACATCTAAAATGGAAGTGCACAATGCACAAATTTTGAGAGAGATAATTCCAAAGAGTGTCTATAATATTTAGGGATTAAAAACTATTTTTAGTTTTTATATTTTAGGTTTCGCAATAGACGGAAATACGGGGAGGCAGTGGATTTTTAACTGAGTGTTGTCTCCCAATCCGTAAGTCATTTCTTACAAAAATATTGTCCGTCGCGTAAGATAAATCACTTTACTATCAACTATGGTTGTTCGGTCAGGTTTTTGTAAATGGCCAAAATAATGCCTTGTTTGACTCGGAAAAATATCCCACCGGAAATTCACTTGAGGATTTAATGAGCGTTTGTTGTTTTCTTTCAAAGGTTTGGATCCTTAGGTCATTTGTATCTTTAACATGTTTCAAGCATGCATATCCATTTTTAAAACAAGTGTAAAAGAAATCTCTTGCTTATAAAATTCCAAGCCATTAGTGTTGAACTAGTGGAATTTTTGAAACTTGGATAACAAAACTTTTGTGTTCATTTGTGGTGTGTGAATAAATGTTCTTTTCTTACATTTGTTATTTTTAAAAAAATTTCAATGCATAAACTCTAAAATTTTAATTTTGATGTGATCTATTTGCCCTTTTTGCTTACGGGATGAAAGGAAAGTGATAACTCAATGTTTTGATTTAAGAAAAAAATTATACACCTAAAATGGAAATGCACAATGAAGAAATGTAGAGAGCGATAATTACAAAGAGTGTCTGTAATTTTTACGGATAGAGAAATCCTTTTAGTTTTTAAATATTATTTTTTGCAACGGTCGGGAAAAGGGGGTGGCGGAGGATTTTTAACTGAGTGTTGACTCCCAATCCATAAGTCATTTCTTACAAAAATATAGCCGTTATGTATGATAAATCACTTTACAATCATCTATGGTTGTTAGATCAGGTTTTTGTAAATGGAAAAAATAATGGCTTGTTTGACCCGGGTAAATATCCCATCGTATGTTCACTTCAAAATTTATTGAGCGTTTGTTATTCTCTTTAAAGGGTTAGGATCAATAGGTCATTTGCATCTTTAACATGTTTCAAGCATGCACTTCCATTTTTAAAACATGTGTAGAAGAAATCTCTTTCTTATAAAATTCCAAGCTATGAGAATTGAAAGAGTGGAATTTCCCAAACTTGGGTAACAAAACTTTTTTGTTCGTTTTTAGTGTGTGAATAAATATTCTTTACTTACATTTTTTATTGTTTTAAATTTTTCTCATACATAAACTCTAAAATTTTCATTTAGTTGTGATCAATTTGCCTTTTTTGTTTATAGGATGAAGGGAGAGAGAAAACTCAAAGTTTTGATTTAAGAAAAAAGTATACATCCAAAATGGAAATACACAATGCACACATGTAGTGAGAGATAATTGCCATGATTCTTGGTAATTTTAAGAGATTTTAAACTCCTTTTAGTTTTTATTTATTAGGTTTCGTAATCGTCGAGAAAAGGGGGAGACGAGGATTTTTAACTGAGTGTGACTCCCAATCCATAAGTCATTGGTTACAAAAATATAGCCTGTTATACATGATAAATCACTTTACAATCATCTATGGTTGTTAGGTCACTGTTTGTAAATGGGCAAAAAAATGGCATGTTTGATTTTTGTAAATATCCCACCGCACGTTCACTTGAGAATTTAATGATGGTTTGTTATTCTCTTTAAAAAGTTTGGATCCAAAGGTCAATTGCATCTTTAACATGTTTCAAGCACGCATATCCATTTTTAAAACATAGGTAGAAGAAATCTCTTTCTTATTAAATTCCAAGCTATTAGGGTTGAACTACTGGAATTCCCCAAACTTGGATAACAAAACTTTTGTGTTCGTTTTTGGTGTGTGAATATATTTTCTTTACTTACATTTGTTATTGTTTTAAATTTTTTCAATACATAAACTCTAAAATTTTCAGTTTGTTGTGATCTATTTGCCTTTTTTGTTTACGGGATGAAGGGAGAGCAACAACTCAAAGTTTTTATTTAAGAAAAAAGTATACATCTACAATGGAAATGCACAATGCACAAATGTAGGGAGAGATAATTCCAAAGTTTGTCTGTAATTTTTAGGTATTATAGACTCTTTTAATTTTTATATATTAGATTTAGCAATCGTTGGGAAAAGAGGGAGGCTGGGGAATTTTAACTGAATATTGACTCCCAATCCATAAGTCATTTCTTACAAAAATATAGCCCGTTATGTATGATAAATCATTTTGCAATCATCTATGGTTGTTAGGTCTACTTTTTGTAAATGGGCAAAACAATGGCTTGTTTGCTTGGGCAAATATCCCACCACATGTTCCCTTGAGAATATAATGAGCGTTTTTTATTCTCTTGAGAAGGTTTTGATCCATAGGTCATTTGCATCTTTTACATGTTTCAAGCCTGCATATTCATTTTTAAAACATAGGTAGAAGAAATCTCTTTCTTATAAAATTCCAAGCTATTAGGGCTAAACTAGTGGAATTTCCAAAACTTGGATAGAAAAAGTTTTGTGTTCATTTCTGGTGTGTGAATATATTTTATTTACTTACATTTGTTATTGTTTTAAATTTTTTTAATACATTAACTCTTAAATTTTCATTTTGTTTTGATCTATTAGCCTTTTTTTTTTTACAGGCTGAAGGGGGAGCAAAAACTCAAAGTTTTGATTTAAGAAAAAAATATACATCTAAAATTGAAATGCACAATGCACAAATGTAGAGAGTGATAATTCCAAAGAGTGTCTGTAATTTTATGGATTGAAAACTACTTTAGTTTTTATATCTTAGGTTTTGCAATCGTCTGGAAATGGGGCAGGGGGGGGGGGGGGGGGGGGGGGGGGGGGGGGGGGGGGGATTTTTAACTAAGTGTTGACTCCCAATCCGTTAGTCATTTCTTGCAAAAATATAGCCCATTACGCATGATAAATCACTTTAGAATCAACAATGGTTGTTAGTACAACTTTTTGTTAATGGGCAAAATAATGTCTTGTTTGACTCGGGTCAATATCCCACTGCAAATTTACTTGAGGATTTAATGAGCGTTTGTTATTCTCTTTAATAGGTTTGGATCCATAGGTCATTTGCATCTTTAACATGTTTCAAGCATGCATATATATTTTTAAAACAAAGGTAGAAGAAATTTCATTTTTAAAACAAAGGTAGAAGAAATTTCTTTCTTATAAAATTACAAGCAAATAGGGTTGAACTAGTGGAATTTCTCTAACTTGGATAACAAAACTATTGTGTTCATTTTTTGTGTGTTAATAAATTTTCTTTACTTACATTTGTTATTGTTTTATTTTTTTTCCACACATAAATTCTAAAATTTTCATTTTGTTGTGATCTATTTGCCATTTTGTTTACGGGATGAAGGGAAACCGAAAACTCAAAGTTTTGATTTAAGAAAAAAGTATACATCAAATATTGAAATGGACAATGTAAAAATGTAGAGAGAATTAACTCCAAAGAGTGTCTGTAATTTTTAGGGTTTGTAAACTCCTTTTAGATTTTAAATATTAGGTTTTCCAAACATCGGGAAAAGGTGGATGTAGGGGATTTTTAACTGAGTGTTGACTCCCAATCCATAAGTCATTTCTTAAAAAATGTTGCCCATTTCCCATTACACAGGATAAATTAGTTTACAATCATGTATGGTTGATAGGTCAGCTTTTTGTAAATAGGAAAAATAATGGCTTGTTTGACTCGGTTAATTATCCCACCGCACGTTCACTTGAGAATTTAATGAGCGTTTTTTATTTTCGTTAAAAGGATTGTATCCCTAGGTCATTTGCATCTTTAACATGTTTCAAGCATGCATATCCATTTTTAAAACATGTGTAGAAAAAATCTCTTTTTGATAAAATTCCAAGCAATGAAGGTTGAACTAGTGGAATTTCCAAAACTTGGATAACAAAACTTTTGTGGTGTGTGAATAAATTTTCTTTACTTACATTTGTTATTGTTTTAAATTTTTTCCATACATAAACTCTAAAATTTTCATTTTGTTGTGTTCTATTTGTATTTTTTGTTTACGGGATGAAGGGAGAGCGAAAACTGAAAGTTTTTATTTAAGAAAAAAGTATACATCTAAAATGGAAATGCACAATGCACAAATGTAGAGAGAGATAATTCCAAAGATTGTCCATAGTTTTTAGGGATTGTAAACTCCTTTTTGTTTTTATTTATTAGGTTTTGCAATCATCGGGAAAAGGGGGAGGTGGGGGATTTTTAACTGAGTGTTGACACCCAATCCATAAGTCATTTCTTAAAAAAATATTGCCCGTTATGTATGATAAATCACTTTACAATCATCTATGGTTGTTAGGTTTGCTTTTTGTAAATGGGCAAAAAAATGGCTTGTTTGACTCGAGTAAATATCCCACTGCACATTCACTAGAGAATTGAGTGAAGGTTTGTTATTCTCTTTAAATAGTTTGGATCCTTAGGTCATTTGCATATTTAACATGTTTCAAGCATGCATATCCATTTTTATAACATGTGTAAAAAAAATCTCTTTCTTATAAAATTCCTAGCTATTAGGGTTGAACTAGTGGAATTTCCCAAACTTGGAAAACAAAACTTTTGTATTCAATTGTGGTGTGTGAATAAATTTTCATTACTTACATATGTTATTGTTCGAAATTTTTGCCATACTTAAACTCTATATTTTTCATTTTGTTGTGATCTATTTGCCTTTTATGTTTACAGGATGAAGGGAGGGCGAAAACTCAAAGTTTTTATTTAAGAAAAAAATTTACATCTAAAATGGAAATTTACAATGCGCAAATGTAGAGAAATATAATTCCAATGATTGCTTGTAAGTTTTAGTTTTTTATATTTTTGGTTTTGCGATCATCAGAAAAAGGGGGAGGTGGGGGATGTTTAACTGAGTGTTGACTCCCAATCCAAAAGTCATTTCTTACAAAAATATTGCCCGTTAAGTATGATTAATCTCTTTACCATCATCTATGGTTGTTAGGTCCACTTCTTGTAAATAGGCAAAAAAATGGCTTGTTTGACTCGGGTAAACATCCCACCGCATGTTCACTTGAGAATTTAATGAGGGTTTGTTATTCACTTTAAAAAGTTTGGATCCATAGGTCATCTGCATCTTTAACTTGTTTCAAGCATTTGGGTTTGAACTAGTGGAATTTCCCAAACTTGGATAACAAAACTTTTGTGTTTATTAGTGGTGTGTGAATAAATTTTCTTTACTTACATTTGTTATTGTTTTAAATATTTTCCATACTTAAACTCTAATTATTTCATTTTGGTGTGATCTATTATCCTATTTTTTTACAGGGATAGGGAGAGCGAAAACTCTATGTTTTTATTTGAGAAAATAATATACAACTAAAATCGAAATGCACAATGCACAAATGTAGAGAGAGATAATTCCAAAGAGTGTCTGTAATTTTTAAGGATTGTAAACTACTTTTAGTTTTTATATTTTATGTTTTACAATAGTCGGGAAAAGGGGGAGGTGGGGGATTTTTAACTGAGGGTTGACTCCCAATCCGTAAGTCATTTCTTAAGAAAATATAGTCCGTTGTGCATGATAAATCACTTTACAATCAACTATGGTAGTTTGGTCATCTTTTTGTAAATGGGCAAAATAATGGCTTGTTTGACTCGGGTAAATATCCCTCTACCAATTCACTTGAGGATTTAATGAGCGTTTTTTATTCTGTTTAAAAGGTTTGGATCCATAGGTCATTTGCATCTTTAAAATGTTTCAAGCATGCATATCCACTTCGAAAACATGAGTAGAAGAAATCTGTTTCTGATAAAATTCCAAGCAATGAGGGTTGAACTTGTGGAATTTGCCAAACCTGGATAAAAAAACTTTTGTGTTCATATGTGGTGTGTGAATAAAATTTCTTTACTTACATTTGATGTTGTTTTAAATTTTTACCACACATAAACTCTAAAATTTTCATTTTGTTGTGAACTATTTGCGTTTGTTGTTTACGGGATAATGGGAGAGCGAAATCTCAAAGTTTTGATTTAAGAAAAAAGTATACATCTAAAATGGAAATGCACAATGCAAAAATGTAGAGAGAGATATTTCCAAAGATTGTCTGTCATTTTTAGGGATTGTAAACTCCTTTAAGTTTTTATATATTAGGTTTTGCAATCGTCGGGAAAAGGGGAGGTGGGGGATTTTTAACTGAGTGCTGATTCCCAATAAATTAATCATTTCTTACAAAAATATTGCCCATTATGTATGATTAATCACTTTACAATCATCTATGGTTTTTAGGTCAGCTTCTTTCATAAGGGCAAAAATGGTTTGTTTGACGCGGGTAAATATCCCACCGCACATTCACTTGAGAATTTAATAAGGGTTTGTTATTCTCTTTAAAAAGTTTGGATCCTTAGGTCATTTGCATCTTTAACATATTGCAGGCATGCATATCCTTTTTTAAAACATGTGTTGAAAAAATCTCTTTTTTATAAAATTACTAGCTATTAGGGTTGAACTAGTGGAATTTCCCAAACTTGGATAACAAAACTTTTGTGTTCATTTGAGGTGAGTAAATAAATTTTTTTTACTTACATTTTTTATTGTTTTAAATTTTTTCCATACTTAAACTCTCAATTTTTTATTTTGTTGATGTTATCCTTTAACTGAGAGTGACTCGCAATCCATAAGTCATTTTTTACTAAAATATAGCCCGTTATGTATGATAAATCACTATACAATCATCTATGGTTGTTAGGTCAGCATTATGTAAATGCGCAAAAAAAATTGCTTGTTTGATTCGGGTCCCACAACATGTTCACTTGAGAATTTAATGAGGGTTTTTTATTATCTTTTAAAAGTTTAGATCCATTGGTCATTTGCATCTTTAACATGTTTCAAGAATGCATATCCATTTTTAAAACATGTGTAGAAAAAATGTCTTTCTAATAAAATTCCAAGTTATTGGGGTTGAACTAGTTGAAATGCCAAACTTGGATAAAAAAACTTTTGTATTGATTTGTGGTGTGTGAATAAATTTTCTTTACTTACATTAGTTATTGTTTTATATTTTTTCCATACATAAACTCTAAAATTTTTATTTTGTTGTGATCTTTCTGCTGTTATTATTTACAGGATGAAGGGAGAGCAAAAACTCAAAGTTTTAATTTAAGAAAAAATATACATCTAGAATGAAAATTCACAATGCACAAATGTTAAGAGAGATAATTCAAAAGTGTGACTGTAATTTATAGGGATTGTAAACTACTTTTAGTTTTTATATTTTAGGTTTTGCAATTGTCGGGAAAAGGGGGAGGCGAGGGATTTTTAACTGAGTGTTGACTCCCAATCCGTAAGTCATTTCTTACAAAAATATAGCCCATTATGCATGTAAATCACTTTACAATCAACAATGGTTGTTAGGCCTGCTTTTTGTTAACAGGCAAAATAATGTCTTGTTTGACTTGGGTTAAGATCCCACCACAAATTCACTTTTGGATTTGGTGAACGTTTGTTATTCTTTTAGAAGGTTTGGATCCATATTTAATTTGCATCTTTAACTTGTTTCAAACATTCATATCCATTTTTAGAACATAGGTCGAATAAATCTCTTTCTTATAAAATTCCAAGAAATTTGGGTTGAACTAGTGGAATTTCTCAAACTTGGATAACAAAACTATTGTGTTCATTTGTGGTGTGTTAATAAAATTTCATTACTTACATTTGTTATTGTTTTAAATTTTTTCCACACATAAACTTTAAATTTTCATTTTGTTGTGATCTATTTGCCATTTTGTTTAAGAGAAGAAGTGAGGGCGAAAACTCAAATATTTTATTTAATAAAAAAGTATACATCTAAAAAGGAATTTCACAATGCAAAAATGTAGAGAGTGATAATTCCAAAGAGTGTTTATAATTTTTAGGAATTTTAAACTCCTTTTAGATTTTATATATTAGGTTTTGCAATCGTGGAGAAAAGTGGGAGGTGGGGGATTTTTAACTGAGTGTTGACTCCCAATCCATAAGTCATTTCTTATAAAAATATAGCCCGTTACGCATGATAAATCACTTTACAATCTTGTATGGTTATTAGGTCAGCTTTTTGTAAATGGGGAAATGAATAGCTTGTTTGACTCGGTTAAATATCCCACCGCACATTCACTTGAGATTTTAATGAGCGTTTGTTATTCTCTTTAAAAGGTTTGGATCCATTGGTCATTTGCATCTTTAACATGTTTCAAACATGCATATCGATTTTTAAAACATGTGTCGATGAAATCTCTTTCTAATAAAATTTAAAGCAATGAGGGTTAAACTAGTGGAATTTCCCAAACTTGGATAACAAAACTTTTGTGGTTTGTGAATTAATTTTCTTTACCTACATTTTTAATTGTTTTAAATTTTTTCTTTACATAAACTCTTAAATTTTCATTTTGTAGTGATCTATTTGCTTTTTTGTTTACGGGATGAAGGGAGAGCGAAAACTGAAACTTTTGATTTATAAAAAAAGAGTATACATCTAAAATGGAAATGCACAATGCAAAAATTTAGAGAGAGATAATTCCAAAGATTGTCTATAAATTTTAGGAATAGTAAACTCCTTTCAGGTTTTATATATTAGGTTTTGCAATCGTCTGGAAAAGGGGGAGGCGGGGGATTTTTAACTGAGTGTTGACTCCCAATCCATTAGTCATTTCTTACAAACATATTTCCCATTATGATTAATCGGTTTACAATCATCTATGGTTGTTAGGTCAACTTCTTACAAAAAAGCAAAAAAATTACTTGTTTGACTTGGGTAAATAGCCTACTGCACATTAATTTGAGAATTTAATGAGGGTTTGTTATTGTCTTTAAAAAGTTTATATCCATAGGTCACTTGCATCTTTAACATGTTTCAAGCATGCATATAATTTTTTAAAACATGTATAGAAAAAATCTCTTTCTTATAAAATTCCTAGCTATTATGGTTGAACTAGTGAAATTTCCCAAACTTGGATAACAAAAATTTTATGTTCATTTGTGGTGTGTGAATAAATTTTATTTACTTAGATTTGTTATTGTTTTAAATTTTTTCCATACTTAAACTCTCAAATTTTCATTTTTTTATAATCTGTTATCCTTTTTTGTTTACAGGATGAAGGGAGAGCGAAAACTCAAAGTTTTGATTTAAGAAAAAAATATACATCTAAATTGGAAACGCACAATGTACAAATGAAGAGAAAAATAATTCCAAAGAGTGTCTGTAATTTTTTGGGTGTGTAAACTAATTTTAGTTTTTATTTTTTGGGTTTTGCAATCGTCGGGAAAATGGGGAGGCAAGGGATTCTTAATTGAGTGTTGACTCTCAATCCATAAGTCATTTCTTAAAAAAATATAGCCCATTGTGCATGATAAATCACTTTAGAATCAACTATAGTTGTTAGGTCATCGTTTTGTAAATGGGCAAAATAATGGCTTGTTTGACTCGGGTAAATATCCCACCGCAAATTCACTTGAGGATTTAATGAGTGTTTTTTATTCTGATTAAAAGGTTTGAATCCATAGGTCATTTGATTCTTTAACATGTTTCAAGCATGCATATCCATTTTTAAAACATGTGTAGAAGAAATCTCTTTATTATAAAATTCCAAGCTATGAGGGTTGAACAAGTGGAATTTCCCAAACTTGGATAAAAAAACATTTGTGTTCATTTGTGGTGTGTGAATAAACTTTTTTTGCTTACATTTGTTATTGTTTTAAATTTTTCCATACATAAATTCTAAAATTTTCATTTTGTTGTGATCTATTTAATTTTTTTGTTTACAGGATGAAGGGAGAGCGAAAAGTCAAAGTTTTGATTTATGAAAAAAGTATATATCTAAAATGGAAATACACAATGCACAAATATAGAGAGAGATAATTCCAAAGATTGTCTATTATTTTTTAGGATTGTAAACTCCTTTTAGTTTATATAAGTATGGTTTTGCAATTGTCGGGAAATGGGGGAGGCGAGGGATTTTTAATTGAGTGTTGACTCTCAGTCCTTAAGTCATTTCTAACAAAAATATAGCCCATTATGTATGATAAATCACTTTACAATCATCTATGGTTGTTAGGTAAGCTTTTTCTAAATGGGAAAAATAATGGCTTGTTTGACTCAGGTAAATATCCCACCGCACGTTCACTTGAGATTTTAATGAGGGTTTTTTAAACTCTTTAAAAAGTTTGGATGCTTAAGTCATTTGAATCTTTAATATGTTTCAAACATGCATATCCATTTTTAAAACATGTGTAGATAAAATCTCGTTCTTATAAAATTCCAAGCTATTAGGGTTGAACTTGTGGAATTTCCCAAACATGGATAACAAAAATTTTGTGTTCATTTGTGGTGTGTGAATAAATTTTCTTTACTTATATTTGTTATTGTTTTAAATATTTTCCATACTTAAACTCTAAAATTTTTATTTTTTTATGATCTTTATATCTTTTTTTCACAAGATGAAAGGAGAAAGAAAACTCAAAGTTTTGATTTAAGAAAAAAATATACATCTAAAATGGAAGTGCTCAATGCACCAATGTAGAGAGAGATAATTTCAGAGACTGTCTGTGCTTTTTAGGGATTGTGAACTACTTTTAGTTTTTATATTTTTAGTTTGGCAATCGTCGGGAAGAGGGGGAGGCGGAGAATTTTTAACTGAGTGTTGACTCTCAATCCATAAGACATTTCTTACAAAAATATAGCCTGTTACGCATGATAAATCACTTTACAATCAACTATGGTTGTTAGGTCAGCTTTTTGTATATGGGCAAAATAATGGCAAGTTGGACTCGGGTAAATTTCCCTCCGCAAATTCACTTGAGGATTTAATGAGAGTTTGTTATTCTCTTTAAAAGGTTTGGATCTGTAGGTCATGTGCATCTTGAACATGTTTCAAGCATGCATATCCATTTTTAAAACATGGGTAGATGAAATCTTTCTTATAAAATTTCAAGCTATAAGGGTTGAACTAGTGGAATTTCCCAAATTTGCATAACAAAATTTTTGTGTTCATTTGTGGTGTGTGAATTAATTTTCTTTACTTACATTTGTTATTGTTTAAATTTTTTTCCACACATCAACTCTAAAATTTTCATTTGGTTGTGATCTATTTGCCTTTTAGTTTACAGAATGAAGGGAGAGCGAAAACTCAAAGTTTTGATTTTAGAAAAAAGTACACATCTAAAATGGAAATGCACCATGCACAAATGTAGAGAGCGATAATTCCAAAGAGTGTCTGTAATTTTTAAGGATTGTAAACTCCTTTTAGTTTTTATATATTTGGTTTTGCAATCGTCAAGAAAAGGGAGATATGGTGGATTTTTAACTAAATGTTGACTACCAATCCATAAGTCATTTCTTACAAAAATATGGCCTGTTATGCATGATAAATCACTTTAGAATCATCTATGGTATTTCGGTCAGCTTTTTGTAAATGGGAAAAATAATGGCTTGTTTGACTCGAGTAAATATCCCACCGCACGTTCACTTGAGAATTTAATAAGTGTTTTTTATTTTATTTAAAAGGCTTTGATCCATCATTTACATCTTTAACATGTTTCAAGCATGCATATCCATTTTTAAAACATCTTTAGAAGAAATCTCTTTCCTATATAATTCCATATTTTTAGGGTTGAACTAGTGGAATTTCCCAAACTAGGATAACAAAACTTTTGTGTTCATTTGTCGAATGTGAATAAATTTTATTTACTTACATTTGTTATAGTTTTATATTTTTTCTATACATAAACTCTAAAATTTTCATTTTGTTGTGATCTATTTGCCTCTATGTTTAGGGGATGAAGGGAGAGTGAAAATTCAATGTATTGATTTAAGAAAAAAGTATACATCTAAAATGGTAATTCACAATGCACAAATGTAGGCAGAGATAATTCCAAAGATTGTCTGTATTTTTTAGGGATTGTAAACTCCTTTTAGTTTATATATGTTATGTTTTGCAATTGTAGGGAAAAGGGGGAGGCAAGGGATTTTTAACCGAGTGTTGACTCCCAATCCTTAAGTCATTTCTTACAAAAATATAGCCCGTTATGTATGATAAATCACTTTACAATAATCTATGGTTGTTAGGTCAGCTTTTTATAAATGGGCAAAATAATGGCTTGTTTGACTCGGGTAAATATTCCACCGCACGTTCACTTGAGATTTTAATGAGGGTCTGTTAAACTCTTTTAAATGTTAGGATCCTTAGGTCATTTGTATCTTTAACATGTTTCAAGCATGCATATCCATTTTTAAAACATATGTAGAAAAAATCTCGTTCTTATTAAATTCCAAGCTATTAGTGTTGAACTAGTAGAATTTCCCACACTTGGACAACAAAACTTTTGTGTTCATTTGTGGTGTGTGAATAAATTTTCTTGAATTAAATTTCTTTTGTTTTAATTTTTTTCCATACTTAAACTCTAAAATTTTCATTTTGTTGTGATCTATTTGCCTTTTTTGTTTACAGGATGAAGGGAGAGCGAAAACTCGTAGTTTTGATTTAAGAAAAAAAATACATCTAAAAAGGAAATGCACAATGCACAAATGTAGAGAGAGATAATTCCAAAGAGTGTCTGTAATTTTTAGGGTTTGTAAACTACTTTTAGTATGTATATTTTAGGTTTTGCAATCGTTGGGAAAAGGGGGAGGCTGGGGATTTTTGACTGAGTGTTGATTCCCAATCCGTAAGGCGCTCCTTAAAAAAAATAATAGCCCGTTACACATGTTAAATCACTTTACAATCAACTATGGTTGTTTGGTAAGCTTTTTGTAAATGGTCAAAATAATGGCTTGTTTGACTCGGGTAAATATCCCACCGCAAATTCACTTGAGGATTTCATGAGCGTTTGTTATTCTCTTTAAATGGTTTGGATCCATAGGTCATTTGCATCTTTAAGAAGTTTCAAGGATGCATATCCATTTTTAAAACATATGTAGAAAAAATCTCTTTCTTATAAAATTCAAAATTATTAGGGTTGAACTAATGGAATTTCTCAAACTTGGAAAACTCAACTTTTGTGTTCATTTGTGGCGTGTGAATAAATTTTCTTTACTTACATTTGCTATTGTTTTAAATTTTTTCTACACTTAAACTCTTAAATTTTAATTTTGTTGAGATCTATTTGCCTTTTTGTTTATGGGATGAAGGGAGAGCGAAACTGAAAGTTTAGATTTAAGAAAAAGAAAAAAGTATACATCTAAAATAGAAATGCACAATGCACAAAGTTAGAGAGCAAAAATTCCAAAGAGTGTCTGTAATTTTTTGAGATTGTAAACTCCTTTTAGTTTTTGTATGTTAGGTTTTGCAATTGTCGGGAAAAGGGGGAGGTGGGGGATTTTTAACGGAGTGTTGATCCCAATCCATAAGTCATTTCTTACAAAAATATACCCGTTATGCATGATAAATCACTTTACAATCATCTATGGTTGTTAGGTTAGCTTTGTGTAAATGGGAAAAATAATGGATTGTTTGACTCGGGTAAATATCCCACCGCAGGTTCACTTGAGAATTTAATGAGCGTTTGTTATTCTCTATAAAAGATGTGGATCCATTGGTCATTTGCATCTTTAACATATTTGAAGCATGCATATCCATTATCTTTAACATATTTGAAGCATGCATATCCAAGCAATGAGGGTTGAACTAGTGAAATTTACCAAACTTGGATAACAAAACTTTTGTGTTCCATTGTGTGTGTTAATAAATTTTCTTTACTAACATTTGTTATTGTTTTAAATTTTTTTCATACATAAACTCTAAAAGTTTTATTTTATTGTGATCTATTTGTCGTTTTTTTTTACAGGCTGAAGGGAGAGCTAAAACTCTAAGTTTTGATTTAAGAAAAAAGTATTCATCTTAGATGGAAATGCACGATGCAAAATTGTAAAGAGAGATAATTTCAAAGAGTGTCTGTAATTTTTAGGGACTGTAAACTACTTTTAGTTTTTATATTTTTGGTTTTGCAATCATCGGGGAAAGGGGGAGGCGGGGGATTTTTAACTGAGTGTTGACTCCCAATCCGTAAGTCATTTCTTAAAAAAACATAGCCCGTTGCTCATGATAAATCACTTTAGAATCGACTATGGTTGTTAGGTCAGCTTTTTGTAAATGGGCAAAATAATGGCTTGTTTTACTTACATTTGTTATTGTTTTAAATTTTTTTGATACATCAACTCTAAATTTTTCATTTTGTTGTGATCTATTTGCTTTTTTTGATGGGATGAAGGGAGAGCGAAAACTCAAAGTTTTTATTTAAGAAAAAAGTATACATCTAAAAAGGAAATGCACAATGCACGAATGTAGAGAGAGATAATTTAAAATATTGTTTGTATTTTTTAGGGATTTTAAACTACTTTTAGTTATTATATTTAAGGTTTTGCAATCGTTGGAAAAAGGGGGACGCAAGGGATTTTTAACTGAGTGTTGACTCCCAATCCATAAGTCATTTCGAACAAAAATATAGCCCGTTATGTGTGATAAATCACTTTACAATCATCTATGGTTGTTAGGTCAACTTTTTCTAAATGGGCAAAAAACTGGCTTGTTTGACTCGGGTAAATATCCCACCATATGTTCACTTGAGAATTTAATGAGGGTTTGTTGTTCTCTTTAAAAAGTTTGGATCCATAGGTTATTTGCATCTTTAACATGTTTCAAGCATGGATATCCATTTTTAAAACATGTGTAGAAAACATCTCTTTCTTATAAAATTCCAATCTATTTGGGTTGAACTAGTGGAATTTCTCTAACTTGAATAAGAAAACTTTTGTGTTCATTTGTGGTGTGTGAATAAATTTTCTTTACATATTTTTTTTTTGTTTTAAATTTTTTCCATACTTAAACTCAAAAATTTTCATTTTGTTGTGATCTATATGCCTTTTTGTTTACGGGATGAAGGGAGAGCGAAAACTCAAAGTTTTGATTTAAGAAAAAAATATATATTTAAAATGGAAATGCACAATACACAAATGTAGAGAGTGATAATTTCAAAGAGTGTCTGTAATTTTTAGGGATTGTAAACTCCATTTAGTTTTGATATATTAGGTTTTGCAATCATCAGGAAAAGGGGGAGGTGGGGGGACTTTTAAGTGAGTGTTGACTCCCAAGTGATAAGTCATTTCTTACAAAAATATAGCCCGTTACTCATGATAAATCACTTTACAATCATCCATGGTTGTTAAGTTAGCTTTTTTTAAATGGGAAAAATAATGGCTTGTTTGACGCGGGTAAATATCCCACCGGACGTTCCCTTGAGAATTTAATGAGCGTTTGCTATTCTCTTTAAAAGGTTTGGATCCATAGGTCATTTCCATCTTTAACTTATTTCAAGCATGCATATCCATTTTTTAAAACATGTGTAGAAGAAATATCTTTCTAATAAAATTCCTAGCTATGGGGGGTTAACAAGTAGAATTTCCCAATCTTGGATAACAATACTTTTGTGTTAATTCGTGGTGTGTGAATCAATATTTTTTACTTATATTTTTTATTGTTTTAAATATTTTCCATACATAAACTCTAAAATTTTTATTTTGTCGTGATCTATTTGCCTTTTTTGTTTAGGGGATGAAGGGAGAGCGAAATCTCAAACGTTTGACTTAAGAAAAAAATATACATCTAAAATGGAAATGCACAAATGTAGAGAGAGATAATTCCAAAGAGTGTCTATAATATTTTGGGATTGTAAACTACTTTTAGCTTTTATATTTTAGGTTTTCCAATCATCGGGAAAAGGGGGAGGTGGGCGATTTCTAACTGAGTGTTGACTCCCAATCCGTAAGTCATTTCTTACAAAAATATAGCTCGTTGTGCATGATAAATCATTTTACAATGGCCTATGGTTGTTTGGTCCACTTTTTGTAAATGGGCAAAATAATGGCTTGTTTGACTCGGGTAAATATCCCACCGTAAATTCACTTGAGGATTTAATGAGTGTTTTTTATTCTCTTTAAAAGGTTTGGATCCATAGGTCATTTGCATCTTTAACAAGTTTCAAACGTGCATTTCCATTTTTAAAACATGGGTAGAAGAAATCTCTTTCTTATAAATTCCTAGCTATTAGGTTTGAACTAGTGGAATTTCCCAAAAGTATATAAGAAAACTTTTGTGTTCATTTGTGGTGTGTGTGAATAAATTTTTATTTACTAACATTTGTTATTGTCTTAAATTTTTTCTGCACATAAACTCTAATATTTTCATTTTGTTGTGATGTATTCGCCTTTTTCTTTTCGGGATGAAGGGCTGCGAAAACTCAAAGTTTTGATTTAAGCAAAAAAGTATACATCTAAAATGGAAATGCACAATTCACAAATGTAGAGAACAATAATTCCAAAGAGAGTTTTTAATTTTTAGGGATTGTAAACTCTTTTTAGCTTTTATCTATTAGGTTTTGCAATCGTTGAGAAAAGGGGGAGGAGGGGGATTTTTAACTAAGTGTTGACAGCCAATCCATAAGGCATTTCTTACAAAAATATAGCCCGTTACACATGATAAATCCCTTTAGAATCATCAATGGTTGTTAGGTAAGCTTTTTGTAAATGGAAAAAATAATGGCTTGTTTGAATCAGGTAAATATCCCACCACACGTTCACTTGAGAATTTAATGAGCGTTTGTTATTCTCTATAAAAGATGTGGATCCATTGGTCATTTGTATCTTAAACATGTTTCAAGCATGCATATCCATTTTTAAAACATGTGTAGAAGAAATCTCTTTCTTATAAAATTCCAACCAATGATTGAACTAGTGGAATTTCCAAAACTTGGATAACAAAACTTTTGTGTTCATTTGTGGTGTTTGAATATATTTTCATTACTTACATTTGTTATTGTTTTAAATTTTTTCCATACATAAACTCTAAAATTTTCATTTTGTTGTGATCTATTTGCCTTTTTCTTTACGGGATGAAGGGAGAGTGAAAACTCAAAGTTTTGATTTAAGAAAATACTATATATCTAAAATAGAAATGCATAATGCAAAAATGTAGAGAGAGATAATTCCAAACATTGTCTGTAATTTTTATGTATTGTAAACTCCTTTTAGTTTTTATATATTATATTTTCCAATCGTTGAGAAAAGGGGGAGTCAAGGAATTTTTAACTAAGTGTTGGTTCCCAATCCATAAGTCATTTCTTACAAAATTATAGCCCGTTATATATGATAAATCACTTTACACATCTATGGTTGTTTGGTCAGCTTTTTGTAAATGGGCAAAAAAATGGTTTGTTTGACTTGAGTAAATATCCCACCGCACATTCACTTGAGAATTTAATGAGGGTTTGTTATTCTCTTTAAAGAGCTTGGATCCATAGGTCATTTGAATTTTTAACATGTTTCAAGCAAACATATCCAATTTTTAGACTTGTAGAAAAAATCTCTTTCTTATAAAATTCCTAGCTATTAGGGTTGAACTAGTGGAATTTCCCAAACTTGGATAACAAAACTTTTGTGTTCATATGTGGTGTTTGAATAAATTTTCTTTACTTACATTTGTTATTGTCTTAAATTTTTTCCACACAAAAAACTCTAAAATTTTCATTTTGTTGTGATCGTTTTCCCTTTTTGTTTACGGGATGAAGGGAGAGTGAAAAGTCAAAGTTTTGATTTAAGAAAAAAGTATACATCTAATTGGAAATGCACAATGCACAAATGTAGAGAGAAAAAATTCCAAAGAGTGTCTATAATTTTTAGGGATAGTAAACTCCTTTTAGTTTTTACCTATTAGGTTTTGCAATCGTCGAGAAAAGAGAGAGGTAGGGGATTTTTAACTCGGTGTTGACTCCCAATCATAAGTCATTTTACAAATATATAGCCTGTTACGTATTATAAATCACTTTAGAATCATCTATGGTTGTTAAGTCAGCTTTTTGTAAATGGGAAAAATAATGGCTTGTTTGACTCGAGTAAATATCCCACAAGACATTCACTTGAGAATTTAATGAGCATTTGTTATTCTCTTTAAGATGTTTGGATCAATAGATCATTCTCATCTTTAACATGTTTCAAGCATGCAGAACCATTCTTAAAACATGTGTAGAAGAAATCTCTTTCTTATAAAATTCCAAGCTATGAGGATTGAACTAGTGGAATTTCCCAAACGTGGATAAGAAAAACTTTTGTGTTTATTTTTTTTGTGTGAATAAATTTTGATTACTTACATTTGTTATTTTTTTTAAATTTGTTCCATACATCATTTCTAAAATTTTAATTTTGTTGTGATCTATTTGCCTTTTTGTTTACAGGATGAAGGGAGAGCGAAAACTCAAAGTTTTGATTTAAGAAAAAAGTCTATATCTAAAATAGAAATGCATTGTGCAAAAATGTAGAGAGAGATAATTCCAAAGATTGTCTGTGATTTTTAGGGATTGTAAACACCTTTTCGTTTTTATATATTAGGTTTTTCAATCATTGAGAAAAGGGGGAGTTGGGTGATTTTTAACTAAGTGTTGGCTCCAAATCCATAAGTCATTTCTTACAAAAATTTAGGCCGTTATGTATGATAAATCAGTTTACAATCATCTATGGTTGTTTGGTTAGCTTTTTGTAATTGGGTAAAGAATGGCTTGTTTGACTTGGGAAAATATCCCACCGCACGTTCATTTGAGAATTTAATGAGGGTTTGTTATTCTCTTTAAAAAGTTTGGATTCATAGGTCATTTGCATCTTTAACATGTTTCAAGCATGCATATGCATTATTAACACATGTGTAGAAAAAATATCTTTCTTATAAAATTCCAAGCTATTAGGGTTGAACTAGTGGAATTTCCAAAACTTTAATAAAAAAAAACTATTGTTTTCATTTGTGGTGTGTGAATAAATTTTCTTCTCTAACATATGTTATAGTTTGAAAATTTTTCCATACTTAAACGGTTAAATTTTAATTTTGTTGTAATCTATTTTCCTTTTTTGATTTTAGGATGGAAGAGAGAAAACTCAAAGTTTTGATTTAAGAAAAAAATATACATCTAAAATTGAAATGCACAATGCACAAATGTAGAGAATGATAATTCCAAAAAGTGTCTATAATTTTTAGGGATTGTAAACTACTTTTAGTTTTTATATTTTAGGTTTTGCAATTGTCTGTAAAAGGGGGAGGCGGGGGATTTTTAACTGAGTGTTTACTCCCAATCCATATGGTTGTTAGGTCAGCTTTTTGTAAATGGGAAAAATAATTGGTTGTTTGACTCGGGTAAATATCCCACCGCACGTTCACTTTACAAATTAATGAGGGTTTGTTATTCTCTTTAAAAGGTTTGGATCCATAGGTCATTTGCATCTTTAACTTCTTTCATGCATGCGTATCAATTTTTAAATCATGTGTAGAAGAAATCAATTTCTTATAAAATTCCAAGCTATGAGGGTTGAACTAGTGGAATTTCCCAAACGTAGATAAAAAAACGTTTGTGTTCATTTGTGGTGCGTGAATAAATTTTCTTTACTTACATTTGTAATTGTTTAAAAAATTTTCCTAACATAAACTCTAAAAGTTTCATTTTGATGTGATCTATTTGCCTTTTTGTTTACGGAAAGAAGGGAGAGCAAAAACTCAAAGTTTTTATTTAAGAAAAAAGTATACATCTTAAATAGAAATGCACAATGCACAAATGTAGAGAGCAATACATCCTAAGAGTGTTTTTACTTTTTATGGATTTTAAATTCTTTTTTGTTTTTATATATAAGGTTTTGCAATCGTCGGGAAAAGGTGGTGGTGGGGGATTTTTAGCTGAGTGTTGACTCCCAATCCATAAGTCATTTATTTCAAAAACATATCCTATTACGCATGATAAATCACTTTAGAATCATTTATGGTTGTTAGGTCTGCTTTTTGTAATGGGGCAAAATAATAGTTTGTCCGACTCGGGTAAATATCCCACCGCACGTTCAAGCATGCATATCTCTTTCTTATAAAATTCCAAGCTATGAGGGTTGAACTAGTGGAATTTCCCAAACGTGGATAAAAAAACATTTGTGTTCATTTGTGGCGTGTGAATAAATTTTCATTACTAAATTTGTTATTGTTTTTAATTTTTTCCACACGTAAACTCTAAAATTTTCATTTTGTTGTGATCTATTTGCCTTCTTGTTTACGAGATAAAGGGAAAGTGAAAACTCAAAGTATTTATTTAAGAAAAAAATATACATCTATAAAAGAAATGAACAATGCACAAATTTAAAGAGAGATAATTCCAAAGATTGTATATAAATTTTAGGTATTGTAAACTCCTTTTAGTTTTTATATATTCGGTTTTGTAATCGTCAGGAAAAGGGGGAGTCGGGGCATTTTTAACTGATGCTGAGTCCAATTCCATAAGTCATTTCATACAAAAATATAGCCTGTTATGTATGATAAATCACTTTACAATCATTTATGGTTGTTAGGTCAGCTTTTTGTAATTGGGCAAAAAAATGGCTTGTTTGACTCAGGTAAATATCCCACCGCATGTTCTCTTGAGAATTTAATTAGGTTTTGTTATTTAAAAAGTTTGGATCCATAGGTCATTTGCATCTTTAACATGTTTCAAGCATGCATATCCATTTTGAAAAAATGTGTAGAAAAAATCTCTTTCTTATAAAATTCCAAGCTATTAGGGTTAAACTTGTGGAATTTCCCAAACTTGAATAACAAAACTTTTGTGTTCATTTGTGGTGTGTGAATAAATTTTCTATACTTACATATGTTATTTTTAAAAAAAAATTCCATACTTGAACTCTAAAATTTTCATTTTGATGTGATGTATTTGCCTATTTTGTTTACAGGATGAAGGGAGAGCCAAAAAACAAAGTTTTGATTTAAGAAAAAAATATAGATCTAAAATGGAAATGCACAATGCACAAATGTGGAATGCGATAATTCCAAAGAGTGTCTGTAATTTTTAGGGATTTTAAACTGCTTTTAATTTTTATATATTAGATATTTCAATCGTCGGGAAAAGGGGGAGGTGGGGGATTTTTAACTGAGTGTTGACTCCCAATCAATAAGTCATTTCTTAAAAAAATATAGCCCGTTACGCATGACAAATCACATTAGAATCATCTATGGTTGTTAGGTCTGGTTTTTGTAAATGGGAAAAATAATGGCTTGTTTGACTCGGGTAATTATCCTTCAATTCGTTTACTTGAGAATTTAATGAGCGTTTGTTATTCTCTTTAAAAATTTTGGATCCGTATGTCATTTGCATCTTTCACAAGTTTCAAGCATGCATATCCATTTTTAAAACGTGGGTAGAAGAAATCTCTTTCTTATAAAATTCCTAGCTATTAGGCTTGAACAAGTGGAAGTTCCGAAACTTGTGTAACAAAACTTTTGTGTTCATTTGTGGTGTGTGAATAAATTTTATTTACTAACATTTTTTATTGTCTTAAATTTTTTCCACACATAAACTCTAAATTTTTTTTTTTTTGTGATCTATTTGCCTTCTTGTTTACGGGACGAAGAGAGACCGAAAACTCGATGTTTTAATTTAATAAAAAAGTATACATCTAAAATATAAATGGACAAAGCACAAAATTAGACAACAATAATTCCGAACAGTGTCTGTAATTTTTAGGGATAGTAAACCCCTTTTAGTTTTTATATAATAGGTTTTGCAATTGTCGGTAAAAGGGGGAGTCGGGGGATTTTTAATTGAGTGTTGACTCCCAATCAAAGAGTCATTTCTTACAAAATATAGCCCATTATGAATGATAAATCACTTTATAATAATCTAGGGTTGTTAGGTCAGCTTTTTGTTAATGGGAAAAAAATGGCTTGTTTGACTCGAGTAAATATCCCACAACACGTTCACATGAGACTTAAATTAGTGTTTGTTAATATCTTCAAAGAGTTTGGATCCATAGGTCATTTGCATCTTTAACATGTTTCAAGCATGCATATCCATTTTTGAAACTTGTGTTGAAAAAATATCTTTCTAATAAAATTCCAAGCTATTAGGGTTGAACTAGTAGAATTTTCCAACCTTGAATAACATAACTTTTGTGTACATTTGTGGTGTGTGAATAAATTTTTTTTCCTTACATATGCTATTTTATAAAAAATGGAAATGCACACTGCACAAATGTAGAGAGAGATAATTCCAAAGATTGTACGAAAATTTTAGGGATTGTAAACTCCTTTTAGTTTTTATATATTAGGTTTTGTAATCGTCGGGAAAAGGGGCAGTCAGGGAATTTTTAACTGAGTGTTGTGTCCCAATCCATAAGTCATTTCATAAAAAAATATAGTCCGTTATGTTTGATAAATCACTTTACAATCATCTATGGTTGTAAGGTCAGCTTTTTGTAAATGGGCAAAAAAATAGCTTGTTTGACTCGGGTAAATATCCCACCGCATGTTCTCTTGAGAATTTAATTAGGGTTTGTTATTCTCTTTAAAAATGCATATCCATTTTGAAAAAATGTGTAGAAAAAATCTCTTTCTTTTAAAATTCCAATCTATTAGGGTTAAACTGGTGGAATTTTCCAAACATGAATAACAAAACTTTTGCATTCATTTGTGGTGTGTGAATAAATTTTCTATACTTACATATGTAATTGTTTTGAAATTTTACCAAACTTAAACTCTAAAATTTTCATTTTATTTTGATCTATTTCCCTATTTTGTTTACAGGATGAAGGGAGAGCAAAAAAACAAAGTTTTCATTTAAGAAAAAAATATACATCTAAAATGGAAATGCACAATGCTCAAATGTGGAGTGCGACAATTCCAAAGAGTGTCTATAATTTTAAGGGATTTGAAACTCCTTTTAGTTTTTATATATTAGATATTTCAATAATCGGGAAAAGGGGGAGGCAGGGGATTTTTAACTGAGTGTTGACTCCCAATCCATAAGTCATTTCTTAAAAAAATATAGCCCGTTACGCATGATAAATCACTTTAGAATCATCTATGGTTGTTAGGTCTGGTTTTTATAAATGGGAAAAATAATGGCTTGTTTGACTCGGGTAATTATGCTACAACTCGTTTTCTTGAAAATTTAATGAGCGTTTGTTATTCTCTTTAAAAATTTTGGATCCATAGGTCATTTGCATCTTTCACAAGTTTCAAGCATGCAATTCCATTTTTAAAACATGGGTAGAAGAAATCTCTTTCTTATAAAATTTTTAGCTATTACGGTTGAACAAGTGGAATTTCCCAAACTTGGAAAACAAAACTTTTGTGTTCATTTGTGGTGTGTGAATAAATTTTATTTACTTACATTTTTTATTGTCTTAAATTTTTTCCACACTTAAACTCTAAATTTTTTATTTTGTTGTGATCTATTTGCCTTTTTGTTTACAGGATGGAGGGAGAGTGAAAACTCAAAGTTTTAATTTAAGAAAAAAATATACATCTAAAATATAAATGCACAATGCACAAATTTAGACATCGATAATTCCAAACAGTGTCTGTAATTTTTAGGGATAGTAAACTTCTTTTAGTTTTTATATAATAGGTTTTGCAATCGTCGGTAAAAGGGGGAGTCGGGGGATTTTTAACTGAGTGTTGACTCCCAATCAAAGAGTCATTTCTTACAAAAATATAGCCCGTTATGAATGATAAATCACTTTACAATCATCTAGGGTTGTTAGGTCAACTTTTTGTTAATGGGGAAAAAATGGCTTGTTTGACTTGGGTAAATATCTCACCGCACGTTCACTTGAGAATTAAATGAGGGTTTTTTAATCTCTTTAAAAAGTTTGGATCCATAGGTCATTTGCATCTTTAACATGTTTCAAGCATGCATAACCATTTTTGAAACTTGTGTTGAAAAAATTTCGTCTTATAAAATTCCAAGCTATAAATGTTGAACTAGTGGAATTTCCCAACCTTGAATAACAAAACTTTTGTGTACATTTGTGTTGTGTGAATAAATTTTCTTTCCTTACATGTGTTATTTTATAAAAAAAATTCCATACTTAAACTCTAAATTTTCTTTTTGTTGGGATTTATTTGCCTTTTTTGTTTACAGGATGAAGGGAGAGCAAAAACTCAAAGTTTTGGTTTAGGAAAAAAATATACATCTAAAATGGAAATGCAAAGTGCACAAATTTAGAGAGAGATAATTCCAATGATTGTATGTAAATTTTAGGGATTTCAAACTCCTTTTAGTTTTTTTATATTAGGTTTTGTAATCATTGGGAAAAGGGGGAGTCGGGGCATTTTTAACTGAGTGTTGTGTCCCAATCCATAAGTCATTTCATACAAAAATATAGCCCATTATGTTTGATAAATCACTTTATAATCATCTATGGTTGTAAGGTCAGCTTTTTGTAAATGGGCAAAAAAATAGCTTGTTTGACTCGGGTAAAAATCCCCCCGCATGTTCTCTTGAGAATTTAATTAGGGTTTGTTATTCTCTTTAAAATTTTTGGATCCTACGTCATTTGCATCTTTAACATGTTTCAAACATGCATATCCATTTTGAAAACATGTTTAGAAAAAAACTCTTTCTTTTAAAATTCCTATCTATTAGGGTTAAACTAGTGGAATTTCCCAAACTTGAATAACAAAAATTTTGCGTTCATTTGTGGTGTGTGAATAAATTTTCTATACTTACATATGTTATTGTTTTAAATTTTTTCCGTACTTAAACTCTAAATTTTGTATTTTGTTGTGATCTATTTGCCTATTTTGTTTGCAGGATGAAGGGAGAGCAAAAAAAACAAAGTTTTGATTTAAGAAAAAATATACATCTAAAATGGAAATGCACAATGCTCAAATGTGGAGTGCGATAATTCCAAAGAGCGTCTGTAATTTTTGGGGATTTGAAACTCCTTTTAGTTTTTATATATTAGATATTTCAATCGCCGGGAAAAGGGGGAGGCAGGGAATTTTTAACTAAGTGTTGACTCCCAATCCAAAAGTCATTTCTTAAAAAAATATAGCCCATTACGCATGATAAATCAGTTTAGAATCATCTATGGTTGTTAGGTCTGGTATTTATAAATGGGAAAAATAATGGCTTGTTTGACTCAGGTAATTATCCCACAACTCGTTTACTTGAAAATTTAATGAGTGTTTGTTACTCTCTTTAAAAAGTTTGGATCCATAGGTCATTTGCATCTTTCACAAGTTTCAACCATGCATATTCATTTTTAAAACATGGGTAGAAGAAAACTCTTTCTTATAAAATTTCTAGCTATTACGGTTGAACAAGTGGAATTTCCCAAACTTGGATAACAAAACTTTTGTGTTCATTTGTGGTGTGTGAATAAATTTTATTTACTTACATTTCTTATTGTCACACATAAACTTTAAATTTTTCATTTTGTTGTGATCTATTTGCCTTTTTGTTTACGGGATGGAAGGAGAGCGAAAACTCAAAGTTTTAATTTAAGAAAAAGTATACATCTAAAATTGAAATGCACAATGAAAAAATTTAGACAACAATAATTCCAAACAGTGTATGTAATTTTTAGGGATAGTAAACTCCTTTTAGTTTTTATATAATAGGTTTTGTAATCGTCGGTAAAAGTAGGAGTCGGGGGATTTTTAACTGAGTGTTGACTCCCAATCCATATGTCATTTCTTACAAAAATATAGCCCGTTATGAATGATAAATGACCTTACAATCATCAAGGGTAGTTAGGTCAGCTTTTAGGTAATGGGAAAAAAATGGCTTGTTTGACTCGGGTAAATATCCCACCGCACATTCATTTGACAATTTAATGAAGGTTTTTTAATCTCTTTAAAAAGTTTGGATCCATAGGTCATTTGCATCTTTAACATGTTTCAAGCATGCATAACAATTTTTGAAACATGTGTTGAAAAAATCTCTTTCTTATAAAATTCCAAGCTATTAGGGTTGAACAAGTGGAATTTCCCAAACTTAAATAACAAAATTTTTATGTACATTTGTGGTATGTGAATAAATTTTCTTTCCTTACATATGTTATTGTTTTAAATTTTTTCCATACTTAAACTCTAAAATTTTGTTTTTGTTGTGATCTATTTGCCTTTTTTGTTTACAGGATGAAGGGAGAGCGAAAACTCAAAGTTTTGATTTAAGAAAAAAAATTCATTTAAAATGGAAATGCACAATGCACAAATATAAACAGAGATAATTCCAAAGATTGTATGTAAATTTTAAGGAGTGTAAACTCCTTTTAGATTTA
This sequence comes from Aristolochia californica, assembly GCF_029961685.1. Classification (NCBI taxonomy): domain Eukaryota; kingdom Viridiplantae; phylum Streptophyta; class Magnoliopsida; order Piperales; family Aristolochiaceae; genus Aristolochia; species Aristolochia californica. Next base: position 18,462,804 of record NW_027181771.1, read on the forward strand.
TTTATTAGGTTTTTCGATCGTCGGGAAAAGGGGGAGTCAGGGCATTTTTAACTAAGTTTTGAGTTCCAATCCATATGGCATTTCATACAAAAATATAGACCGTTATATATGATAAATCACGTTACAATCATCTATGGTTGTAAGGTCAGCTTTTTGTAAATGGGGAAAAAATAGCTTGCTTGTCTCGGGTAAATATCCCACCGCATGTTCACTTGAGAATTTAATGAGGGTTTGTTAATCTCTTTAAAAAGTTTGGATCCATAGGTCATTTGCATCGTTCACATGTTTGAAGCATGCATATCCCTTTTTGAAACATGAGTTGAAAAAATCTCTTTCTTATAAAATTCCAAGCTAGTAGGATTGAACTAGTGGAATTTCCCAAACTTTAATAACAAAACTTTTGTTCATTTGTGGTGTGTGAATAAATTTTCTTTCCTTACATATGTTATTGTCTTAAATTTTTTCCACACATAAACTCTAAAATTTTCATTTTGTTGTGATCTAATTGTCCTTTTGTTTATGGGATGAAGGGAGAGCGAAAACTTAAAGTTTTAATTTAACAAGCAAGTATACATCTAAAATGGAAATGCATAATGCAAAAATGTGGAGAGCGATAATTCCGAAGAGTGTCTATAATTTTTAGGGATTGTAAACTCCTTTTAGTTTTTATTTTTTAGGTTTTGCAATCGCTGGGAAAAGGTGGTGGCAGGGGATTTTAACTGAGTGTTGACTCCCAATCCATAAGTCATTCCATACAAAAATATTGCCCGTTGCACATGATAATTCACTTTACAATCAACTATGGTTGATGGGTCAGATTTTTGTAAATGGGCAAAATAATGGCCTCTTTGACTCGAGTAAATATACCACTGCAAATTGACTTGAGGATTTAATAAGCGTTTGTTATTCTCTTCAAAAGGTTTGGATCCATAGGTCATTTGCATCTTTAACATGTTTCAAGCATGCATATCTATTTTTAAAACATGGGTAGAAGAAATCTCTTCTTCATAAAATCCCTAGCGATTAGGATTGAACTAGTGGAATTTCCCAAACTTGGATCAGAAAACTTTTGTGTTCATTTGTGGTGTGTGAATAAATTTTCTTTACTTATAATTTTTATCGTCTTAAATTTTTTCCACTAATAAGCTCTAAAATTTTCATTTTGTTGTGATGTATTTGCCTTTTTGTTTACTGGTGAAAGGGAGTGCGTAAACTCAAAGTTTTGATTTAAGAAAAAAGTATACATCTAAAATGGAAATGCACATTGCAAAAATGTAGAGAGTGATAATTCCAAATAGTGTCTGTAATTTTTAGGGATTGTAAACTCCTTTTAGATTTTATATATTATATTTTGCAATAGTCGGGAAATGGGGGAGGAGGTGGGGGATTTTTGACATAGTGTTGACTCCCAATCCATAAGTCATTTCTTAAGAAAATATAGCCCATTACACATGATAAATCACTTTAAAATCATCTATGGTTGTTATGTCAACTTTTTTTTAAATGGGAAAAATAATAGCTTTTTTGACTCAGGTAAATATCTCACCGCACGTTCACTTGAGAATTTAATTAGTGTTTGTTATTATCTTTAATAGGTTTTGATTCATATGTCATTTGCATCTTTTACATGTTTCAAAGATGCATATCTATTTTTAAAACATGTGTAAAAGAAATCTCTTTCTTATAAAATTCCAAGCTCTGAGGGTTGAACTAGTGGAATATGCCAAACGTGGATAACAAAACTTTTGTGTTCATTTGTGGTGTGTGAATACATTTTCATTACTTACATTTGTTATTGTTTTAAATTTTTTCCATTCATCAATTCTGAAATTTTCATTTTGTTGTAATCTAATTGCCTTTGTTTTACGAGATGAAGGAAGACCGAAAACTAAAAGTTTTGATTTAAGAAAAAAATATACATCTAAAATGGAAATGCAGAATGTACAAATGTAGAGAGAGATAATTCCAAAGAGTGTCTGTAATATTTAGGGATTGTAAACTACTTTGATTTTTTATATTTTAGGTTTCGCAATCGTCGGGAAAAGGGGAAGGCGGGGGATTTTTAATTGAGTGTTGACTCCCAATCTGTAAGTCATTTCTTACAAAAATATAACCCGTTGAGCATGATAAATCACTTTACAATCAACTATGGTTGTTAGGTCAGCTTTTTGTAAATGGGCAAAATAATGGCTTGTTTGACTCGGGTAAATATCCCACCTTAAATTGACTTGAGGATTTAATGAGTGTTTGTTATTCTCTTTAAAAGTTTTGGACCCAGAGGTCATTTGCATCTTTAACACGTTTCAAGCATGCATATCTCTTTTTAAAACATGGGTAGAAGAAATCTCTTTCGTATAAAATTCCTAGCTATTAGGGTTGAACTAGTGGAATTTCCCAAACACAGATAAGTAAACTTTTGTGTTCATTTCTGGTGTGTGAACAAACTTTCTTTACTTACATTTGTTATTTTTATAAATTTTTTCCACACATAAACTCTAATATTTTGATTTTGTTGTGATGTATTTGCCTTTTTATTTACGGGATGAAGGGAGAGCGAAAACTCAAAGTTTTGATTTTATAAAAAAGTTTACATCTAAAATGGAAATGCACAATGCAAAAATGTAGAGAGCGATAATTCCAAAGAATGTTTGTAACTTTTAGGGATTGTAAACTCCTTTTAGTTTTTATAAATTAGGTTTTGCAATCATCGGAAAAAGGGGAGGCGGGGGATTTTTAACTGAGTGTTGACTCCCAATCCGTAAGTCATTTCTTACAAAATTATATTCTGTTATGCTTGATAAAGCACTTTAGAATCATCTATGGTTGTTAGGTCAGCTTTTTGTAAATGGCAAAAATAATGGCTTGTTTGACTCGGGTAAATATCCCACCGCACGTTCACTTGTGAATTTAATGAGCGTTTGTTGTTCTCTTTAAGAGGTTCGGAGCCATAGGTCATTTGCATCTATAACATGTTTCAAGCATGCATATCCATTTTTAAAAGATGGGTAGAAGAAATCTCCTTCTTCTAAAATTCCTAGCTGTTAGGATTGAAGTAGTGGAATTTCCAAAACTTGGATAACAAAACTTTTGTGTTCATATGTGGTGTTTGAATAACTTTTCTTTACTTACATTTGTTGTTGTCTTAAATGTTTTCCACACATAAACTCTAAAAAATTTCGTTTTGTTGTGATCTTTTTGTCTTTTTGTTTACGGGATGAAGGGAGAGTGAAAACTCAAAGTTTTGATTGAAGAAAAAAGAATATATCTGAAATAGAAATGCACAAATGTAGAGAGAGATAATTCCAAAGAGTGTTTGTAATTTTTAGAGATTTTAAACTCCTTTTTGTTTTTATATATTAGGTTATGCAATCGTCAAGAAAAGGGGGAGTCGTAAGATTTTAAATTAAATGTTGGCTCCCAATCCATAAGTGATATCTTACAAAAATATAGCCCGTTATATATGATAAATCACTTTACAATCATCTATGGTTGTTTGGTCAGCTTTCTGTAAATAGGCAGAAGAATTGCTTGTTTGACTTAGGTAAATATCCCACCGCACGTTCACTTGAGAATTTAATGAGGGTTTCTTATTCTCTTTAGAAAGTTTGGATCCATATGTCATTTGGATCTTTAACATGTTTCAAGCATGCATATCCATTTTTAAAACATGTGTAGAAAAAATATCTTTATTATAAAATTCCAAGCTATAAGGGTTGAACAAGTGGAATTTCCTAAACTTGAATAACAAAATGTTGGTGTTCATTTGTGGTGTGCGAATAAATGTTTTTTACTTAAACTCTAAATTTTTCATTTTGTTGTGATCTATTTGCCTTTTTTGTTTACAGGATGAAGGGAGAGCGAAAACTCAAAGTTTTCATTTAATAAAAAAATATACATATAAAATGGAAATGCACAATGCACAACTGTAGAGAGAGTTTATTCCAAAAAGTGTCTTTAATTTTTAGGGATTGTAAACTCCTTTTAGTTTTTATATATAAGCTTTTGCAATCGTCGAGAAAAGGGGGAGGTGGGGGATTTTTAACTGTGTTGACTCCGATTCCATAAGTCATTTCTTAAAAAAATATAGCCCGTTTTGCATGATAAATCACTTTAGAATCATCTATGGTTCTTAGGTCAGATTTTTGTAAAAGGGAAAATTAATGGGTTGTTTGACTCGGGTAAATATCCCATTGCACGTTCACTTGAGAATTTAACGAGTGTTTTTTATTCTCTTTAAAAGGTTTGTATCCATAGGTCATTTGCATCTTTAACATGTTTCAAGCATGCGTATCAATTTCTTATAAAATTCCAAGCTATGAGGGTTGAACTAGTGGAATTCCCAAACGTGGATAACAAAACTTTTGTGTTCATTTGTGTTGTATATATAAATTTTCATTACTTATATTTTTTATTGTTTAAATTTTTTTCCATACATAAATTCTAAAATTTTCATTTGGTTGTGATCTATTTGCCTTTTTGTTTACGGGATGAAGGGAGAGTGAAAACTCAAAGTTTTTATTTAAGAAAAAAGTCTACATCTAAAGTAGAAATGCACAATACACAAAAGTAGAGAGAGATTATTCCAAAGATATTCTATAATTTTTAGGGATTGTAAACTCCTTTTAGTTTTTATATATTAGAATTTGCAATCGTCGGGAAAAGGGGGCGTTGAGAGATTTTTAACTGAGTGTTCCCTCCCAATGCATAACTCATTTCTTACAAAAATATAGCCCATTATGTATGATAAATCACTTTACAATCACCTATGGTTGTTAGGTCAGCTTTTTGTAAATGGGCAAAAAAATGGCTTATTTGACTCGGGTAAGTATCCCACCGCACGTTCACTAGAGAATTTAATGAGGATTTGTTAATCTATTTAAAAAGTTTGGATCCATAGGTCATTTGTATCTTTAACATGTTTCAAGCATGCATATCCATTTTTAAAACATGTGTAGAAAAAATCTCTTTCTTATAAAATTCCAAGCTATTTGGGTTAAACTAGTGGAATTTGAAAAACTTGAGTAACAAAACTTTTGTATTCATTTGTGGTGTGTGAATAAACTTTCTTTACTTACAGATGTTATAGTTTTAAAAAATTTCCATTCTTAAACTCTAAAATTTTCATTTTGTTGTGAACTATTTGCCTTTTTTGTTTATAGGATGAAGGGAGAGCGAAAACTCAAAGTTTTGATTTAAGAAAAAAATATAAATCTAAAAGGCAAATTCACAATGCACAAATGTAGAGAACGATAATTCCAAAGAGTGTCTGTAAATTTTATGGATAATAAACTACTTTTAGTTTTTATATTTTAGGTTTTGCAATCGTCTGGAAAAGGGGGAGGCAGGGGATTTTTAACTGAGTGTTGACTCCCAATCCGTAAGTCATTTCTTACAAAAATATAGCCCTTTACGCATGATAAATAACTTTAGAATCATCTATGGTTGTTAGGTCAGATTTTTGTAAATGGGAAAAATAATTGCTTGCTTGACTGGGGTAAATATCCCACCACACATTCACTTGAGAATTTTATGAGCATTTGTTATTCTCTTTAAAAGGTTTGGATCCATAGGTTATTTGCATCTTTAACATGTTTCAAACATGCGTATCAATTTTTAAATTGTGTGTAGAAGAAATCAATTTCTTATAAAATTCTACGCTATGAGGGTTGAACTAGTAGAATTTCCCAAACGTGGATAAAAAATCTTTTGTGTTCATTTGTGGTGTGTGAATAAATTTTCATAGCTTACATTTGTTATTGTTTAAAATCTTTTCTATTCATAAACTCTAAAAGTTTCATTTTGTTGTGATCTATTTGCCTTTTTTTTTACGGGATGAAGGGAGAGCGAAAACTCAAAGTTTTTATTTTAGAAAAAAATATACATCTAAAATAAAAAAGCACAATGCACAAATGTAGAGAGAGATAATTCCAAAGATTGTCTATAATTTTTAGGGATTTTAAACTCCTTTTAATATTTATTTATTAGGTTTTGCAATTGTCAATATACATCTAAAATAAAAAAGCACAATGCACAAATGTAGAGAGAGATAATTCCAAAGATTGTCTATAATTTTTAGGGATTTTAAACTCCTTTTAATATTTATTTATTAGGTTTTGCAATCGTCAGGAAAAGGGGGAGTCAAGGAATTTTTAACTGAGTGTTGACTCCCAATCCATATGTCATTTCTTAAAAAAATATAGCCCGTTGTGTATGATAAATCACTTTACAATCATCTATGGTTGTTAGGTCAGCTTTCGTAAATGGGCAAAAAAAGGGCTTATTTGACTCGGGCAAATATCCCACCGCATGTTCACTTGAGAATTTAATGAGGATTTTTTAATCTGTTTAAAAAGTTTGGATCCATAGGTCATTTGCATCTTTAAAATGTTTGAAGCATGCATATCCATTTTTAAAACATGTGTTGAAAAAATCTCTTTCTTTTAAAACACCAAGCTATTAGGGTTGAACTAGTGGAATTTCTCAAACTTGAATAACTAAACTTTTGTGTTCATTTGTGGTATGTGAATAAATTTTCTTTCCTTAGATATTTTATTGTTCTAAATTTTTTCCATACTTAAACTCTAAAATTTTCTTTTTGTTGTGATCTATTTACCTTTTTTGTTTTCAGGATGAAGAGTGAGCGAAAACTCAAAGTTTTGATTTAAAATAAAAATATACGTCTAAAATGGAAATGCACAACGTACAAATGTAGAGAGAGATAATTCCAAAGAGTGTCTATAATTTTTAGGGATTATAAACTACTTTTAGTTTTTATATTTTATGTTTTACAATCGTCAGAAAAAGGGGGAGGCTGGGGTTTTTTAACTGAGTGTTGACTCCCAATCCGTAAGTCATTTCTTACTAAAATATAGCCCTTTGCGCATGACAAATATCTTTACAATCAACTATGGTTGTTAGATCAACTTTTCGTAAATGGGAAAAATAAAGGCTTGTTTGACTAGGGTAAATATCCCACCACAAATTCACTTGAGGATTTAATGAGCGTTTGTTATTCTGTTTAAAAGGTTTGGATCCATAGCTCATTTACATATTTAACATGTTTCAAACATGCATATCTATTTTTAAAACATGGGTAGAAGAAATCTTTTTCTTATAGAATTCCTAGTTATTTGGGCTGAACTAGTGGAATTTCCCTAATATGGATAAGTAAACTTTTTGTGGTATGTGAATAAATTTTCTTGACTTAAATTTGCTATTTTTTTAAAAAAAATTCCACACATAAACTCTAAAATTTTCATTTTGTTATGGTGTATTTGTCTTTTTGTTTACAGGATGAAGGGAGAGAGAAAACTCAAAGTTTTGATTTAAGATAAAAATATACATCCAAAATTAAAATGCACAATGCACAAATGTAGAGAGCGATAATTCCTAAGCGTGTCTATAATTTTTATGGATTGTAAACTCCTTTTATTTTTTATATATTAGGTTTTTCAATCGTAGGAAAAGGGGGAGGTGGGAGATTTTTAACCGAGTGTTGACTCCCAATCCATAAGTCATTTCTTACAAACATATAGCCCGTTACCCATGATAAATCACTTTAGAATCATCTATGGTTGTTAGGTCATCTTTTTGTTCATGGGAAAAATAATGGCTTGATTTACTTGGGTAAATATCCCACCACACTTTCACTTGAGACGTTAATGAGTGTTTTTTATTCTCTTTAAGAGGTTTGGATCCATGGGTCATTTGCATCTTTAACATGTTTCAAGCATGCATATCAATTTTTATAACATGTGTAGAAGAAATCTCTTTATTATAAAATTCAAAGATATGATCGTTGAACTAGTGGAATTTCCCAAATGTGGACAACAAAACTTTTGTGTTCATTTGTGGTGTGTGAATAAATTTTCAATTTGTTGTGATCAATTTGCCTTTTTTTTTACGGGATAAACGGAGAGCGACGACTCAAAGTTTTGATTTAAGAAAAAAATATATATCTAAAATGGAAATCCACAATGCACAAATGTAGAGAGAGATAATTTCAAAGAGTGTCTGTAATTTTTAGGGATTGTAAACTACTTTTATTTTTTATATTTTAGGTTTCGCAATCGTCGGGAAAAAGGGGAAGGTGGGGGATTTTTAACTGACTATTGACTCCTAATCCGTAAGTTATTTCTTACAAAAATATAGCCCGTTGAACATGATAAATCACTTTACAATCAAGTATGGTTGTTAGGTCAGCTTTTTGTAAATGGGCAAAATACTGGCTTGTTTGACTCAGGTAAATATCCCACTTTAAATTAACTTGAGGATTTAATGAGGGTTTGTTATTTTCTTTAAAAGGTTTGGATCCATAGGTCATTTGCATCTTTAACATGTTTCAAACATGCATATCTATTTTTAAAACATGGGTATAAGAAATCTCTTTCTTATAAAATTCCTAGCAATTAGGGTTGAACTAATGGAATTTCCCAAACATGGATGAGTAAACTTTTGTGTTCATTTCTGGTGTGTGAATAAACTTTCTTTACTTACATTTTAGATTGTTATAAATTTTTTCCGCACAAAAACTCTAAAATTTTCATTTTGTTGTGACGTATTTGCCTTTTTGTTTACTGGATGAAGGGAAAGCGAAAACACAAAGGTTGTATTTAATAAAAAAGTATACATCTACAATGGAAATGAACAATGCACAAATGTAGAGAGCGATAATTCCAAAGTGTGTCTGTAACTTTTTGGGATAGTAAATTTTGTTTAGTTTTTATATATTAGGTTTTGCAATCGTCGGGAAAAGGGGGAGTCCAAGGATTTTTAACTGAGTGTTGACTCCCAATCCATAGGTCATTTCTTTAAAAAAATATAGCCCATTATGTATGATAAATCACTTTACAATCATCTATGGTTGTTAGGTCAACTTTTTGTAAATGACCAAAAAAATGGCTTGTTTGACTCGGGTAAATATCCCACCGCACGTTTACTTGAGAATTTAATGAGAGTTTGTTAATCTCTTTAAAAAGTTTGGATCCATTGGTCATTCGCATCTTTAACATGTTTCAAGCATGCATATCCATTTTTAAAACATGTGGTGAAAGAATCTCTTTCTTATTAAATTCCAAGCTATTAGGGTGGAACTAGTCGAATTTCCCAAACTTGAATAACAAAACTTTTGTGTTCATTTGAGGTGTGTGAATAAATTTTATTTATATACATATGTTTTTTTTTTAAAAATTTCCATACTTAAACTCTAAAATTTTGTTTTTGTTGTGATCTATTTGCCGTTTTTGTTTACAGGATGAAGGGAGAGCAATAACTCAAAGTTTTGATTTAATAAAAAAATATACATCTAAAAGGGAAATGCACAATTCACAAATGTAGAGAGAGATAATTCCAAAGGGAATCTGTAATTTTTAGGGATTGTAAACTACTTTTAGTTTTTATATTTTAGGTTGTGCAATCGTCGAGAAATGGGGGAGGCAGGGGATTTTTAACTTAGTGTGGACACCCAATCCGTAAGTCATTTATTAAAAAAATGTAGCCTGTTGCGCATGATAAATCACTTTAGAATCAAACTATGGTTGTTAGGTCAGCTTTTTGTAAATGGAAAAAATAATGGCTTGTTTGACACGTTAAATATCCTACAACATGTTTACTTTAGAATTTGATGAGCGTTTGTTATTCTCTTGAATAAGTTTGGATCCATAGCTCATTTGCATCTTTCACAAGTTTCAAGCATGCATATCCATTTTTAAAACATGGGTAGAAGAAATCTCTTTCTTAAAAAATTGCGAGCTATTAGGGTTGAACTAGTGGAATTTCCAAAACTTGGATAACAAAATTTTTTTATTCATTTGTGGTGTGTGAATAAATTTTCTTTCCGTACATTTCTTATTGTCATAAATATTTTCCACACATAAACTCTAAAATTTTCATTTTATTGTGATCTATTTGCCTTTTTGTTTACGGAATGAAGTGAGAGGGAAAACTCAAAGTTTTTATTTAAGAAAAAAGTATACATCTAAAATAGAAATGCACAATACACAAATTTAGAGAGAAATAATTCCAAAGAGTGCCTATAATTTTTAGGGATTATAAACTCCTTTTAGTTTTTATATATTAGGTTTTGCATTCTTCGGGAAAAGGGGGGAGTCGGGGTATTTTTAACTGAGTGTTGAGTCCCAATCCTTAAGTCATTTCTTACAAAAATATAGCCCGTTACGTAAGATAAATCACTTTACAATCATCTAGGGTTGTTAAGTTAGCTTTTTGTTAATGGGAAAAAAAATGGTTTGTTTGACTCGGGTAAATATCCCACCACACGTTCACTTGAGAATTTAATGAGGGTTTATTAATCTCTTTAAAAATTTTGGATCCATAGGTCATTTGCATCTTTAACATGTTTCAAGCATGCATATCCACTTTTGAAACATGTGTTGAAAAAATCTTGGTCTTTTAAATTCCATGCAATTAGGATTGAACTTGTGGAATTTCCCAAACTTGAATAAAAAAACTTTTGTGTACATTTGTGGTGTGTTAATAAATTTTCTTTCCTTACATATGTTATTGTTTTAAACTTTTTCCATACTTAAACTCTAAAATTTTCTTGTTTTTTGTGATCTATTTTCGTATTTTGTTTACAGGATGAAGGTGGAGCAAAAACTCAAAGTTTTGATTTAAGAAAAAAACACACATCTAAAATGGAAATGCACAATGCAAAAATGTAGAGAGAGATAATTCCAAAGAGTGTCTATAATTTTTAGGGATTGGAAACTACTTTTAGTCTTTATATTTTAGGTTTTGCAATCGAGGGGAAAAGAGGGTCGGGGAATTTTTAACAAAGTGTTGACTCCCAATTCGTCAGTCATTTCTTAAAAAAATATAGCCCGTTGCGTATGATAAATTACTTTACAATCAACTATGGTTGTTAGGTCAGATTTTTGTAAATGGGAAAAATAATGGCTTGTTTGACTCGGCTAATTATCCTACAACTCGTTTACTTGAGAAATTAATGAGCGTTTGTTATTCTATTTAAAAAGTTTGGATCCATAGGTCATTTGCATTTTTCACAAGTTTCAAGCATGCATATCCATTTTTAAAACATGGGTAGAAGAAATCTCTTTGTTATAAAATTCCTAGCTATTAGGGTTGAACAAGTGGAATTTCCCAAACTTGGATAACAAAACTTTATTGTTCATTTGTGGTGTGTGAATAAATTTTATTTACTTTCATTTGTTGCTGCCTTAAATTTTTTCCACACATAAACTCTAAATGTTTTATTTTGTTGTGATCTGTTTGGCTTTTTTATTACGGGATGGAGGCAGAGCGAAATCTCAAAGTTTTAATTTAAGAAAAAGTATACACCTAAAATTGAAAGGCACAATACACAAACTTAGACAGCGATAATTCCAAAGTGTGTTTGTAAATTTTAGGGATAGTAAACTACTTTTAGTTTTTCTATAATAGGTTTTGCAATCGTTGGTAAAAGGGAGAGTCGGGGGATTTTTAACTGACTGTTGACTCCCAATCCATAAGTCATTTCTTTCAAAAATATTGCCCGTTATGAATGATAAATCACTTTACAATCATCTAGGGTTGTTAGGTCAACTTTTTGTTAATGGGAAAAAAATGGCTTGTTTGACTCGGGTAAATATCCCACCCCACGTTCACTTGAGAATTTAATGAGGGTTTTTTAATCTCTTTAAAAAGTTTGGATCCATAGGTCATTTGCATCTTTAACATGTTTCAAGCATGCATATCAATTTTTGAAACATGTGTTGAAAAAATCTCTTTCTTATAAAATTCCAATCTATTAGGGTTGAACTTGTGGAATTTGCAAAACTTGAATAACAAAACTTTGGTGTACATTTGTGGTGTGTGAATAAATTTTATTTCCTTACATATGTTATTTTTTAAAAAAATTTCCATACTTAAACTCTAAAATTTTCTTTTTTTTATGATCTATTTGCCTTTTTTTGTTTACAGGATGAAGGGAGAGCGAAAAATCAAAGTTTTTGTTTAAGAAAAAAATATACATCTAGAATGGAAATGCACAATGCACAAATATAGAGAGATATAATTGCAAAGAATGTATGTAAATTTTATGGATTGTAAACTCCTTTTAGTTTTTATATATTAGGTTTTGTAATCGTCGGGAAAAGGGGGTGTTGGGGCATATGTCATTTCATACAAAAATATAGCCCATTATGTATGATAAACCACTTTACAATCATCTATGGTTGTTAGGTCAGCTTTTTGTAAATGGGAAAAAAAATGGCTTGTTTGACTCGGGCAAATATCCCACCGCATGTTCTCTTGAGAATTTAATTTAGGTTTGTTATTCTCTTTAAAAAGTTTGGATCCTAGGTCATTTGCATCTTTAACATGTTTCAAGCATCCATATCCATTTTAAAAACATGTGTAGAAAAATCTCTTTCTTATTAAATTCCTATCTATTAGGGTTAAACTAGTGGAATTTCCAAACTTGAATAACAAAACTTTTGCATTCATTTGTGGTGTGTGAATAATTTTTCTATACTTACATATGTTATTGTTTTCAAATTTTTCTATACTTAAACTCTAAAATTTTCATTTTTATGTGATCTATTTGCCTATTTTTTTTACAGGATGAAGGGAGAGAGAAAAAACAAAGTTTTGATTTAGGAAAAAAATATACATCTAAAATGGAAATGCACAATGCACAAATGTGGAGTGCGATAATTCCAAATAGTGTCTATAATTTTTACGGATTTTAAACTCCTTTTAGTTTTTTTATAATAGATATTTCAATCGTCAGGAAAAAGGGGAGGCAAGGGATTTTTAACTGTGTTGACTCCCCAATCCATAAGTCATTTCATACAAAAATATAGCCCTTACGCCTGATAAATCACTTTAGAATCATCTATGGTTGTTCGGTCTGGTTTCTGTAAATGGAAAAAATAATGGCTTGTTTGACTCGGGTAATTATCCTACAACCCGTTTACTTGAGAATTTAATGAGCTTTTGTTATTCTCTTTAAAAAGTTTGGATCCATAGGTCATTTGCATCTTTCACAAGTTTCAAGCATGCATATCCATTTTTAAAACATGGGTAGAAGAAATCTCTTTCGTATAAAATTTTTAGCTATTAGGGTTGAACAAGTGGAATTTCCCAAACTTGGATAACAAAACTTTTGTGTTCATTTGTGGTATGTTAATAAATTTTATTTACTTACATTTGTTATTGTCTTAAATTTTTTCCACACATAAACTTTAAATTTTTCATTTTGTTGTGATCTATTTGCCTTTTTGTTTACGGGATGGAGGGAGAACGAAAACTCAAAGTTTTTATTTAAGAAAAAAGTATACATCTAAAATAGAAATGCACAATGCACAAATTTAGACAGTGATAATTCCAAAGAGTGTCTATAATTTTTAGGGATAGTAAACTCCTTTTAGTTTTTATATAATAGGTTTTGCAATCATCGGTAAAAGGGGGGGTCATGGGATTTTTAACTGAGTGTTGATTCCCAATCCGTAAGTCATTTCTTAAAAAAATATAGCCCGTTATGAATGATAAATGACTTTACAATCATCTAGGGTTGTTAGGTCAGATTTTTGTTAATGGGAAAAAAATGGCTTGTTTGACTCGGTTAAATATCCCACCGCACATTCACTTGAGAATTTAATGAGGGTTTATTAATCTCTTTAAAAAGTTTGGATCCATAGGTCATTTGCATCTTTAACATGTTCCAAGCATGCATAACCATTTTTGAAACATGTGTTGAAAAAATCTTTTTCTTATAAAATTCCAAGCTATTAGGGTTGAACTGGTGGAATTTCCCAAACTTGAATAACAAAACTTTTGTATATATTTGTGGTGTGTGAATAAATTTTCTTTCCTTGCATATGTTATTGTTTTAAATTTTTTTCCATAGTTAAACTCTAAAATTTTCTTTTTATTATGATCTATTTGCCTTTTTTGTTTACAGGATGAAGGGAGAGCGAAAACTCAAAGTTTTGATTTAAGAAAAAAATTTACATCTAAAATGGAAATGCACAATGCACAAATGTAGAGAGAGATAATTACAAAGATTGTATGTAAATTTTAAGGAGTGTAAACTCCTTTTACATTTTATATATTAGGTTTTACGATCATCGGGAAAAGGTGGAGTCAGTGCATTTTAAACTGAGTGTTGAGTCCCAATCCATAAGGCCTTTCATACAAAAATATAGCCAGTTATATATGATATATCAATTTACAATCATCTATGGTTGTAAGGTCAACTTTTTTTAAATGGGCAAAAATAAAAGCCTGTTTCACTCAGGTAAATATCCCACCGCACGTTCACTTGAGAATTTAATGAGGGTTTATTAATCTCTTTAAAAAATTTGGATCCATAGGTCATTTGCATCGTTCACATGTTTGAAGCATGCATATCCATTTTTGAAACATGAGTTGAAAAAATCTCTTTCTTATAAAATTCCAAGCTAGTAGGGTTGAACTAGTGGAATTTCCCAAACTTGAATAACAAAACTTTTGTTCATTTGTGGTGTGTGAATAAATTTTCTATCCTTACAAATGTTTTTGTCTTAATTTTTTTCCACACATAAACTCTAAAATTTTCATTTTGTTGTGATCTATTTGTCTTTTTGTTTACGGGATGAAGGGAGAGCGAAAAATCAATGTTTTAATTTAACAAGCAAGTATATATCTAAAATAGAAATGCACAATGCACAAATGTAGAGAGCGATAATTCCAAAGAGTGTCTATAATTTTTTGGGATTGTAAACTCCTTTTATTTTTATTTTTTTGGTTTAGCAATCGTTGGGAAAAGAGGGTGGCGGGGGATTTTTAACTGAGTGTTGACTCCCAATCCATAAGTCATTCCTTACAAAAATATTGCCCGTTGCGCATGATAAATCACTTTACAATCAACTATGGTTGTTGGGTCAACTTTTTGTAAATGGGCAATATAATGGCCTGTTTGACTCAGGTAAATATGCCATAGCAAATTAACTTGAGGATTTATTAAGCGTTTGTTATTCTCTTCAAAAGGTTTTGATCCATAGGTCATTTGCATCTTTAACATGTTTCAAGCATGCATATCTATTTTTAAAACATGGGTAGAAGAAATCTCTTCTTCATAAAATTCCTAGCGATTACGATTGAATTAGTGGAATTTCACAACCTTGGATCAGAAAACTTTTATGTTCCTTTGTGGTGTGTAAATAAATTTTCTTTACTTATACTTTTTATTGTCTTAAATTTTTTCCTCTCTAAAATTTTCATTTTGTTGTGATGTATTTGCCTTTTTGTTTACGGGATGAAGGGAATGCGGAAACTCAAAGTTTTTATTTAAGAAAAAAGTATACATCTAAAATGGAAATGCACAATGCACAAATGTAGAGAGTGATAATTCCAAATAGTGTCTGTAATTTTTAGGCATTATAAAATCCTTTTAGATTTGATATATTAGATTTTGCAATCATCCGGAAAAGGGGGAGGAGGTGGGGGATTTTTGACATAGTGTTGACTCCCAATCCATAATTCATTTCTTAAGAAAATATAGCCCGTTACGCATGATAAATCACTTTAGAATCATCTATGGTTGTTATGTCAGGCTTTTGTAAATGAGAAAAATAATGGCTTATTTTTTAATCGGGTAAATGTCCCACTGCACGTTCACTTGAGATTTTAATTAGCATTTGTTATTATCTTTAAGTGGTTTGGATCCATTTGTCATTTTCATATTTTACATGTTTCAAAGATGCATATCTATTTTTAAAACATGTGTAAAAGAAATCTCTTTCTTGTAAAATTCCAAGCTATGAAGGTTGAACTAGTGGAATATATAACAAAACTTTTGTGTTCATTTGTGGTGTGTGAATACATTTTCATTACTTACATTTGTTATTGTTTTAAATTTTTTCCATACATCAATTCTGAAATTTTCATTTTGCTGTGATCTATTTGTCATTTTTTTACGGGATGAAGGAAGAATGAAATTCAAAGTTTTGCAATCGTCGGGAAAAGAGGGTGGTGGGGAATTTTTTACATAGTGTTGACTTCCAATCCATAAGTCATTAATTAAGAAAATATAGCCGGTTATGCATGATAAATCACTTTAGAATCATATATGGTTGTTAGGTCAGCTTTTTGTAAATGGGAAAAATATTAGCTTGTTTGACTCGGGTAAGTATCCCACCGCAAGTTCACTTGAGAATTTAATGAGCGTTTGTTATTCTCTTTAAGAGGTTTGGATCCATAGGTCATTTGCATCTTTAACATGTTTCAAGGATGCAAATCAATTTTTAAAACATGTGTAGAAGAAATATCTTTCTTATAAAATTCCAAGCTATGAGGGTTGAACTAGTGGAATTAGCCCAACGTGGATAACAAATCTTTTGTGTTCATCTGTTGTGTGTGAATAAATTTTCATTACTTACATTTGTTATTGTTTTAAATTTTTTCCATACATCAATTCTAAAATTTTCATTTTGTTGTGATCTATTTGCCTTTTTGTTCACGGGATGAAGGAAGAGCGAAAACTAAAAGTTTTGTTTTAAGAAAAAAGTATACATCTAAAATATAAATGCACAATGCACAAATGTAGAGGGAGATAATTCCAAAGATTGTCAGTAGTTTTTAGGGATTGTAGACTCCTTTCAGTTTTTATTTTTTAGGTTTTGCAATCGTCGGGACAAGGGGGAGTTGGGGGATTTTTAATTGAGTGTTGACTCCCAATCCATAACTCATTTCTTTAAAAAACATAGCCCATAATGTATGATATTTCACTATACAATCATCTATGGTTGTTAGGTCAGCTTTTTGTAAATGGGCAAAAAAATGGCATGTTTGACTGGGGTATATATCCCACCGCACGTTTACTTGAGAATTTAATGAGGGTTTGTTATTCTCCTCAAAAAGTTTGGATCCATAGGTCATTTGCATCTTTAACATGTTTCAAGCATGCATATCCATTTTTAAAAAATGTGTTGAAAAAATCTATTTCTTATAAAATTCCAAGCTATTATGGTTCAACTAGTGGAATTTCCCAAACTTGAATGACAAAACCTGTGTTCATTTGTGGTGTGTGAATAAAATTTCTTTTTGTTGTGATCTTTTTGCCTTTTTGTTTACGGGATGAAGGGAAAGCGAAAACTCAAAGTTTTGATTTAAGAAAAAAGTATACATCTAAAATGGAAATGCACAATGCACAAATGTAGAGAGAGATAATTCCAAAGATTATCTGTATTTTTTTGAGATTGTAAACTCCTTTCAGTTTTTATATATTACATATTGCAATCATCGGGAAAAGGGGGAGTTGCGGGATTTTTAACTGAGTGTTGACTTCCAATTCATAAGTTATTTCTTACAAAAATATAGCCCGTTATGTATGATAAAACACTTTACAATCATCCATGGTTGTTAGGTCAAATTCTTGTAAATGAGCAAACAATTGCTTGTTTGACTCGGGTAAATATCCCACTGCACGTTCACTTGAGAATTTAATGAGGATTTGTTATTCTCTTTAAAAAGTTTGGATCCATAGGTCATTTGCATCTTTTAAAAAGTTTCAAACATGCATATCCATTTTTAAAACATGGGTCGAAGAAATCTCTTTTTTATAAAATTCCTAGCTATTAGGGTTGAACTAGTGGAATTTCCCAAACTTGGACAACAAAACTTTTGTGTTCATTTGTGATGTGTGAATAAATTTTCTTTACTTTCATTTTTTATTCTCTTAAATTTTTTCCCCACATAAACTCTTAAATTATCATTTTTTTGTGATATATTTGCCTTTTTGTTTACGGGATTTAAGAAAAAAATATACAACTAAAATAGAAATGCACAATCCAAAAATTTAGAGAGAGATAACTCCAAAGTGTGTCTGTAATTTTTAGGGATTTTAAACTCCTTTTAGTTTTGATATATTAGGTTTTGCAATCGTTGGGAAAAGGGGGAAGTGGGGGATTTTTAACTGAGAGTTGACTCCCAATCCATAAGTCATTTCTTACAAAAATATAGCCCGTTACGCATGATAAATCACTTTAGAATCATCTATGGCTGTTAGGTCAGCTTTTTGGACTCGAGTAAATATCCTACCACACGTTCATTTGTTATTCTCTTTAAGAGGTTTGGATCCATAGGTCATTTGCATCTTTAACATGTTTCAAGGATGTATATCAATTTTTAAAACATGTGTAGGAGAAATCTCTTTCTTACAAAATTCCAAGCTATGAGGGTTGAACTAGTGGAATTTCCTAAACGTGGATAACAAAAATTTTGTGTTCGTTTGTGGTGCTGTGTGTAAAATTTTCATTACTTACACTTGTTATTGTTTTAAATTTTTTCCAAACATAAACTCTAATATTTTCATTTTGTGTTGATCTATTTGCCTTTTTGTTTACGAGATGAAGAGATAGCGAAAACTCAAAGTTTTGATTTCAAAAAAATGTATACATCTAAAATAGAAATACACAATGCGCAAATGTAGAGAGAGATAATTCCAAAGATTGTCAGTAATTTTTAGGGATTGTAAGCTCCATTTAGCTTTTATATATTAGGTTTAGCAATCATTGGGAAAAGAGGGAGTCGGGGGATTTTTAATTGAGTGTTGACTCCCAATCAATAAGTCATTTCTTTCAAAAATATTGCCCGGTACGTATGATAAATCACTTTGGAATCATCTATGGTTGTGAGGTCAGCTTTTGGTAAATGGAAAAAATAATGGCTTGTTTGACTCGGGAAAATATCCTACCACGCGTTCACTTGAGAATTTAATGAGGTTTTGTTATTCTCTTTAAAAAGTTTGAATCCAAAGGTCATTTACGTCTTTAACAAGTTTCAAGCATGCATATCCATTTTTAAAACATGGTTAGAAGAAATCTCTTTCTTATAAAATTCCTAGCTATTAGGGTTGAACTTGTGGAATTTTCCCAACTTTGATAACAATACTTTTGTGTTCATTTGTGGTGTGTGAATAAATTTTCTTTACTTACATTTGTTTTTTTCTTAAATTTTTTCCCCACATAAACTCTAAAATTTTCATTTTGGTTTGATATATTTCCCATTTTGTTTACGTTATGAAGGGAGAACGAAAACTCAAAGTTTTAATTTAAGAAAAAAATATACATCTAAAATAGAAATGCACTATGCACAAATTTAGAGAGAGATAATTCCAAAGAGTGTCTGTAATTTTCAGGGATTGTAAACTACTTTTAGCTTTTATATTTTAGGTTATGCAATCGTCGGGAAAAGTGGGAGGCGAGGGATTTTTAACTAAGTGTTGACTCCCAATCTGTAAGTCATTTCTTACAAAAATATAGCCCGTTGGGCATGATAAACCACTTTAAAATCAAGTATGGTTGTTTGGTCGACTTTTTTTAAATGGGCAATATAATGGTTGTTTGACTCGGGTAAATATCCCACCACAAATTGACTTGAGGACTTAATGATCATTTGTTATTCTCTTTAAAAGGTTTAGATCCATAGGTCATTCACATCTTTACCACATTTCAAGCATGGATATCTATTTTTAAAACGTCGATAGAAGAAATCCCTTTCTTATAAAATTCCTAGCTATTAGGGTTGAACTAGTGGAATTTCCCAAACTTGGATAACAAAAATTTTGTGCTCATTTTTGGTGTGTAAATAATTTTTCCTTAGTTACATTTGTTATTGTTTCAAATTTTTTCCACACATCAACTCTAAAATTTTCATTTTGTTGTGATGTGTTTGCCTTTTTTTTTACGGGATGAAGGGAGAGCGAAAACTCAAAGTTTTTATTTAAGAAAAAAATATACATACAAAATTAAAATGCACAATGCACAAATGTAGAGAGTGATAATTCCAAAGAGTGTGTATAAACTCCTTTTAGTTTTTATATATTAGGTTTTGCAATCGTCGGGAAAAGGGGGAGGTGGGGGATTTTTAACTGAGTGTTGACTCCCAATCCATAAGGCATTTCTTAACAAAATATAGCCTGTTATGCATGATAAATCACTTTAGAATCATCTATGGTCGTTAGGTCAGCTTTTGCTAAATGGGAAAAATAATGGCTTGTTTGACTCGGGTAAATATGCCACCGCACGTTCACTTGAGAATTTAATGAGCGTTTGTTATTCTCTTTAAGAGGTTTGGGTCCATAGGTCATTTGCATCTTTAACATGTTTCAAGCATGCATATCCATTTTTAAAACATGTGTAGAAGAAATCTCTTTCTTATAAAATTCCAAGCTATGACGGTTTAACTAGTAGATTTTCCCAAACGTGGATAACAAAACTTTTGTGTTCATTTGTGGTGTGTGAATAAATTTTCATTACTTACATTTTTTATTATTTTAAATTTTTTCCAAACATACACTCTAAAATTTTCATTTTGTTGTGATCTATTTGCCTTTATTGTTTACGGGATGAAGGGAGAGCGAAAACTCAAAGTTTTGATTTAAGAAAAAAGTGCACATCTTAAATGGAAATACACAATGCTCAAATTTAGATAGAGATAATTCCAAAGATTTTCCATAATTTTTAGGGATTGTAAACTCCTTTTAGTTTTATGTATTAGGTTTTGCAATTGTCGGGAAAAGGGGGAGTCGAGGGATTTTTAACTGAGTGTTGACTCCCAATCCATAAGTCATTTCTTACAAAAATATAGGTCGTTATGTATGATAAATCACTTTACCATCATCTATGGTTGTTAGGTCAGCTTTTTTCTAAATGGGCAAAAAAATGGCTTGTTTGACTCGGGTAAATATCCCACCGCACGGTCACTTGAGAATTTATTGAGGTTTTGTTATTCTCATTAAAAAGTTTGTATCCATAGGTCATTTGAATCTTTAACAAGTTTCAAACATGCATATCCATTTTTAAAACATGGGTAGAAGAAATCTCTTTCTTATAAAATTCCTAGCTATTAAGGTTGAACTAGTGGAATTTCCCAAACTTGGATAACAAAACTTTTGTGTTCATTTGTGGTGTGTGAATAAATTTTATTTACTTACATTTGATATTGTCTGAAATTTTTTCCACACATAAACGTTAAAATTTTAATTTTGTTGTGATACATTTGCCTTTTTGTTTACTAGATTAAGGGAGAGCGAAAACTGAAAGATTTTTATTTAAGAAAAAAATATACATAAAAAATAAATATGCACAATGCACAAATTTTGAGAGAGATAATTCCAAAGAGTGTCTGTAATTTTTAGGGATTGCAAACTACTTTTAGTTTTTATATTTTAAGTTTCGCAATGGTCGGGAAAAGGGGGAGGCATGAATTTTTAACTGAGTGTTGACTCCCAATCCGTATGTCATTTCTTACAAAAATATAGCCTGTTGCACATGATAAATCACTTTACAATCAACTATGGTTGTTAGGTCAACTTTTTGTAAATGGACAAAATAATGGAATGTTTGACTCGGATAAATATCCCATCGCAAATTGACTTGACGATTTATTGAGCGTTTGTTATTCTCTTTAAAAGGTTTGGATCCATAGGTCATTTGCATCTTTAACTTGTTTCAAGCATGCATATCTATTTTTAAAACATGGCTAGAAGAAATCTCTTTCTTATAATATTCCTAGCTATTAGGGTTGAACAATTGGAATTTCCCAAACTTGGATAAAAAATATTTTGTGTTCATTTGTGGTGTGTGAATAAATTTTCTTTACTTACATTTATTATTGTTTTAAATTTTTTCCACACAAAATCTAAAATTTTCATTTTGTTGTGATGTATTTGCCTTGTTGTTTAGTTTTGATTTAAGAAAAAAGTATACATCTAAAATGGAAATGCAAAAAGCACAAATGTAGAGAGTGATAATTCCAAATAGTGTGTATAATTTTTAGGGATTTAAAACTCCTTTCAGTTTTTATTTATTAGGTTTTTCAATCATCGGGAAAAGGGGGAGGTTGGGGATTTTTAACTGTGTGTTGGTTCCCAATCCATAAGTCATTTCTTACAAAATTATAGCACGTTACGCATGATATATCACTTTAGAATCATCTATAGTTGTTAGGTCAGTTTTTTGCAAATGGAAAAAATAATGGCTTGTTTGACTCGGGTAAATATGCCACCGCATGTTCACTTGAGAATTTAATGAGCATTTTTTATTCTCTTTAAGAGGTTTGGATCCATTGGTCATTTGCATCTTTAACATATTTCAAGCATGCATTTCCATTTTTAAAACATGTGTAGAAGAAATTTCTTTCTTATCAAATTTAAATCTATGAGGGTTTAACTTGTGGAATTTCCCAAAAGTGGATAACAAAACTTTTGCATTCATTTGTGGTGTGTGAATAAATTTTTATTTCTTACTTTTTTTATTGTTTTAAATTTTTTTCATACATAAACTCTAAAATTTTCAAGTTGTTGTGATCTATTTGCCTTTTTTGTTTGCTGGATGAAGGGAAAGCAAAACTCAAAGTTTTGGTTTAAGAAAAAAGTATACATTTAAAATGGAAATGCACAATGCACAAATGTAGAGAGAGATAATTCCAAAAATTGTCTATAATTTTTAGGGATTGTAAACTTCTTTTAGTTTTTATATATTAGTTTTTGCAATCGTTGGGAAAAGGGGGAGTCGGGTGATTTTTAACTGAGTGTTGACTCCCAATCCATTAGTCATTTCTTACAAAAATATAACCCGTTATGTATGGTAAATCACTTTACAATCATCGATGGTTGTTAGGTCAGCTTTTTGTAAATGGGCAAAAAAATGGCTTGTTTGACTCGGGTAAAAATCCCACCGCACGTTCACTTGAGAATTTACTGAGGGTTTGTTATTCTCTTTAAAAAGTTTGGATCCATAGGTCATTTGCATCTTTAACAAGTTTCAAGCATGTATATCCATTTTTAAAACTTGGGTAGAAGAAATCTCTTTCTTATAAATTTTCTAGCCAGTAGGGTTGAACTTCTGGAATTTCCAAAACTTGGATAACAAAACTCTTGTGTTCATTTGTGGTGGGTGAATAAATTTTCTGTACTTACATTTGTTATTGTCTTAAATTTTTTCCCCACATAGACTCTAAAATTTTCATTTTGTTGTGATATTTTTGCCTTTTTTATTACGGGATGAAGGGGGAGCGAAAACTCAAAGTTTTGATTTAAGGAAAAAAATATACATCTAAAATAGAATTTCACAATGCACAAATTTAGAGAGAGATAATTCCAAAGTGTGTCAGTAATTTTTAGGGAATTTAAACTACTTTAAGTTTTCATATTTTAGGTTTTGTAATCATCGGGAAAAGGGGGAAGCAGGGATTTTTAACTGAGTGTTGACTCCCAATTCGTATGTCATTTCTTACAAAAATATAGCTCGTTGCACATGATAAATCACTTTACAATCAACTATGGTTGTTAGGTCGGCTTTTTTTAAATTGGCAAAATTATGGCTTGTTTGACTCGGTTAAATATCCAGCTGCAAATTGACTTGAGGATTTAATGAGCGTTTCTTATTATGTTAAAAAGGTTTGGTTCCATAGGTCATTTGTATCTTTAACATGTTTCAAGCATGCGTACAATTTTTAAAACATGGGTAGAAGAAATTTGTTTCTTATAAAATTCCTAGCTATTTTGGTTGAACCCGTGGAATTTCCCAAACTTGGAAAAGAAAACATTTGTGTTCATTTATGGTGTGTGAATAAATTTTATTTACTTAAAATTGTTATTGTCTTAAATTTTCTTCAAACATAAACTCTAAAAGTTTCATTTTGTAGGGCTTTATTTGTCTTTTTGTTTACGGGATGAAGGGAGAGCGAAAACTCAAAGTTTTGATTTAAGAAAAAAGTATACATCTAAAATGAAAATGCACAATGCATAAATTTAGAGACCAAAAATTCCAAAGAGTTTCAAGCATGCATATACATTTTTAAAACATGTGTAGAAAAAATATCTTTCTTATAAAATTCCTAGGTATTAGGGGTTAACTAGAGGAATTTCCCAAACATGGATAAGAAAACTTTTGTGTTCATTTGGGGTGTGTGAATAAATTTTCTTTTCTTACATTTGTTATTGTTTTAAATTTTTTCCATACTTAAAATCTGAAATTTTCATTTTGTTGTAATCTATTTGCCTTTTTTGTTTACAGGATGAAAGGAAAGCGAAAACTCAAAGTTTTTATTTAAGAAAAAAATATACATCTGAAATGGAAATGCACAATGCACGAGTGTAGAGAGAGATAATTCCAAAGAGTGTCTGTAATGTTTAGGGATTGTAAACTCCTTTTAGTTTTTATATATTAGTTTTTGCAATCATCGGGAAAAGGGGGAGGAGGGGGATTTTTAATTGAGTGTTGACTCCCATTCTATAAGTCATTTCTTACAAAAATATAGCCTGTTATGTATGATAAATCACTGTACAATCATCAACGGTTGTTAGGTGAGATTTTTATAAATGGGCAAAAAAATGGCTTGTTTGACTCAGGTAAATATCCCACTGCAAGTTCACAATAGAATTTAATGAGGGTTTGTTTTTCCCTTTAAAAAGTTTGGATCCATAGGTCATTTGCATCTTTAACATGTTTCAAGCATGCATATCCATTTTTTAAACATGTGTAGAAAAAATATCTTTCTTATAAAATTCGTAGCAATTAGGGGTTAACAAGAGGAATTTCCCAAACTTGGATGACAAAAATTTTGTGTTCATTTGGGGTGTGTGAATAAAATTTCTTTACTTACATTTGTTATTGTTTTAAATTTTTTCCATACTTAAACTCTAAAATTTTCATTTTATTGTTTTCTATTTGCCTTTTTTGTTTATAGGATGAAGGGAGAGCGAAAACCCAAAGTTTTGATTTAAGAAAAAAATATACATCTAAAACGGAAATGCACAATGGACAAATTTAGAGAGAGATAATTCCAAAGAGTTTCTATAATTTTTAGGGATTGTAAACTTTTTTTAGTTTTTATATATTAGGTTTTGCAATCGTCGGGAAAAGGGGGAGGCGGGGGATTTTTAATTGAGTGTTGACTCCCAATCCATAAATCATTTCTTGCAAAATTATAGCCTGTTATGCATGATAAATCACAGTACAATCATCTATGGTTGTTAGGTGAGCTTTTTGTAAATGGGCAAAACAATGACTTGTTTGACTCGGGTAAATATCCCACCGCAAGTTCACTATCGAATTTAATGAGGGTTTGTTATTCTCTTTAAAAAGTTTGGATCCAGAGGACATTTGCATCTTTAATATGTTTCAAGCATGTATATCCATTTTAAAAACATTTGTAGAAAAAATCTCTTTCTTATAAAATTCCTAGCTATTAGGGGTTAACTAGAGGAATTTCCCAAACTTGGATAACAAAGATTTAGTGTTCATTTGGGTTGTGTGAATAAATTTTCTTTACTTACATTTGTTATTGTTTTAAATTTTTTCCATATCTAAACTCTAAAAGTTTCATTTTATTGTGATCTATTTGCCTTTTTTGTTTACAGGATGAAGGGAGAGAGAAAACTCAAAGTTTCAATTTTAGAAAAAAATATACATCTAAAATGGAAATGCACAATGCACAAATGTAGAGAGAGATAATTCCAAAGAGTGTCTATAATTTTTAGGGATTGTAAACTACTTTTAGTTTTTATATTTTAGGATTTGTAATCGTTGGGAAAATGGGGAGGCGGGGGATTTTTAACTGAGTGTGAACTCCCAATCCGTAAGTCATTTCTTACAAAAATATAGCCAGTTGCACATGATAAATCACTTTATAATGAACTATGGTTGTTAGTTTTGCTTTTTGTAAATGGGCTAATAATGGGTACTTTGACTTTGGTAAATATCCCACCACAAATTCACTTGAGGACTTAATGAGCATTTGTTGTTCTCTTTAAAAGGTTTGGATCCATAGGTCATTTGCATCTTTAACATGTTTCAAGCATGCATATCCATTTTTAAAACATGGGTAGAAGAAATCTCTTTCTTATAAAATTCTTTGCTTTTAGGGTTGAACTAGTGGAATTTCCCAAACTTGGATAACCAAACTTTTGTGTTCATTTGTGTTGTGTGAATAAATTTTATTTACTTACATTTTTTGTAGTCTTAAATTGTTTCCACACATAAATTCTAAATTTTTTATTTTGTTGTGATCTTTTTGCATCTTTGTTTACAGAATGAAGGGAGAGTGAAAACTCAAAAGTTTTGATTTAAGAAAAAAGTATAGCTCTAAAATGGAAATCCACAATGCAAAAATGTTGAGATCGATAATTCCAAAGAGTGTCTAAAATTTTTAGGGATTGTAAACTCCTTTTAGTTTTTATATATTAGGTTTTGCAATCGTCGAGGAAAAGGGGAGGTGGGGAGTTTTATCTGAGTGTTGACTCCCAATCAGTAAGTCATTTTTTACAAAAATATAGCTCGTTACGCATGATAAATCACTTTAGAATCATCTATGGTTGTTAGGTCAGCTTTATGTAAATTGGAAAAATAATGGCTGGTTTGACTCGGGTAAATATCCCCCCCCCCCCCCCCCCCCCCCCCCCCCCCCCCCACCTTTTTCTGATGATTACAAAACCTAATTTATAAAAAAATAAAAGAGTTTACAATCCATAAAAATCACAGATAATTTTTGGAATTATCTCTCTTAGCATTTGTGCATTCCCATTTTGGATGTTCATTTTTTTTTCAAATCCAAACTTCAGTTTTCACTCTCCCATTTTACTCCTAAACAAAAAGATAAGGCAAATAGATCACAATAAAATAAAAATTTTAGAGTGTATGCATACAAAAAAATAGAAATCTATAATAAATATAAGTGAAGAAAATAATTTCACGCACTAAAAATGAACACCTAAATTTTGTTATCCATGTTTGGGAAATTCCACTAGTACAAGCCCGAATAGCTTGGTGGAATTTTATAAGAAAGAGATTTCTAATTGATCCTAACATGTTTTAAATATAGATATGCATGCCTGAAACATGTTGAAGATGCAAATGATCAAATGATCCAAAAATTTCAAGGTGTAGAAAAAATTAAATTTAGAAGTAAACATGCGGTGGGATATTTACTAGAGCGAAACAACCCACTTTTTGCTGATTTAAAAAAAGCGGACCTATCATAAATGTTTTGATCGATTAATGATGTTTAACTAGTAAATTTTTTTTAGAAATGATTTATTGTTTGGGAGTCAACACCCCGTAAAAAGATGTCACACACCACCTTTTTCGATGATTGCAAAACCTAATATATAAAAAAACTAAAAGAGTTCACAATCCATAAAAATCACAGATACTTTTTGGAATTATCTCTCTGAGTAATTTTGCATTTCCATTTTGTATGTTCAATTTTTTTTTAAATTCAAACTTGTGTTTTCCCACTCCCATTTTTCTCGTCAACAAAAAGATAAGGCAAATAGATCACAACAAAAAAGAAAACTTTTGAGTTTATGTATGCAAAAAATTGAAATCTATAATAAATGTATGTGAAGAAAATTATTTAACACACGAAAAAGGAACACCAATGTTTTGTTATCCACGTTTGGGAAATTCTACCAATACAACCCCCAGTAGCAAGATGAAATTTTATAAGAAAGAGATTTCTAATTGATCCTAATATGTTTTAAATATGGATATGCATGCCTGAAACATGTTGTAGATGCAAATGACCAAATAATTAAAAAATTTCAAGGAGTTGGAAAACTTAAATTCTCAAGTTAACGTGCAGTGGGATATTTACCAGAGCCAAACAACCCTCTTTTTGCGTATTTACAAAAGGTGAACCTAACAATCATAGATCATCATAAATTTTTTGATCGATTAATGATGTGTAATGACTATAATTTAGGTAAGAAATTACTTATGGTTTGGGAGGTCAACACTCAATTAAAAATGCCTCGCCCCCCCTTTTTGTTTGATTGTAAAACCTAATATATAAAAAAAAAGAGTTTACAATCCTTTAAAACACATATACTTTTTGGAATTATCTCTCTCACCATTTGTGCATTTCCATTTTGGATGTTCAATTTTTTTTTTTCAAATCAAAACATGAGTTTTCACACACCCATTTTTCTCGTAAACAAAAAGATAAGGCAAATAGATCCCAAAAAATGAAAATTTTAGAGTTTATGTATGAAAATAATTGAAAAATATAATAAATTTATGTGAAGAAAATTATTTGACACACTAAAAATGAACACCAAAGTTTTGTTATCCATGTTTGCGAAATTTCACTAGTACAACCCCTAATAGCTTGTTGGAATTTTATAAGTAAGAGATTTTTAATTGATCCTAACATGTTTTAAATATGGATATGCATCCCTGAAACATGTTGAAGATGCAAATGACCTATTGAAGATGCAAATGACCTAATGATCCACAAATTTCAAGGAGTAGAAAAAATTAAATTCTCAAGTTAACGTGCGGTGGGATACTTAAGTGTACCAAACAATCATAGATCATCATAAATGTTTTTATCGATTAATGATGTGTAACCATTATAATTTTTTTTAGAAATGACTTAAAGTTTGGGAGTCAACACTGAGTTAAAAAAAGCTCGATCCCCCCCCCCCCCCCTCTCTTTATCCGATGATTGTAAAACCTAATATATAAAAAACTAAAAGATTTTACAATCCCTAAAAATCACAGATACTTTTCGGAATTATATCTCTCAGCATTTGTGCATTTCCATTTTGCAAATCCAAACTGGAGTTTTCACTCTCCCATTTTTCTCATAAACAAAAAATAAGGCAAATAGATCACAACAAAATGAAAATTTTAGAGTTTATGGATGCAAAAAATTGAAAACTATCATAAATGCTTGTGAAGAAAATTATTTCAAGCACTAAAAATGAACACCAAAAATTTGTTATCTAGGTTTGGGAAATTCCACTAGTACAACCACTAATAGCTTGGTGGAATTTGATAAGAAAGAGATTTCTAAATGTATCCTATCGTGTTTTAAATGTGGTGGATATGCATTCCTGAAACATGTTGAAGGTGCAAATTACCTAATGATCATAAAATTTCAAGGAGAAGAAAAAATTAAATTCTCAAGTTAAAGTGCGGTGGATATTTACGAGAGCGAAACAAGCCAGTTTTTGTCTTTTTATTAAAAGAGTACCTAACAATCATAGATCATCATAAATGTTTTGATCGATTAATGATGTGTAACGGCTTTAATTTTTGTTAGAAATGACTTATGGTTTGGGAGTCAACGTTCAGTTAAAAAAGTCTCACCAACAGCTCCTCCCCCCCCCCCCCTATTTCATTGATTGCAAAACTTAATATATAAAAACCTACAAGAGTTTACAATCCTTAAAAATCACATATACTTTTTGGAATTATCTCTCTCAGTATTTTTGTAATTCCGTTTTGGATGTTCAATTTTGTTTTGAAATCCAAACATGAGTTTTCACTCTCCATTTTTTCTCGTAAACAAAAAGATAAGGCAATTAAATTACAACAAAATGAAAATTTTAGAGTTTATGTATGTAAAAAATTGAAAACTATAATAAATGTAAGGGAAGCAAATTATTTCACGCACTAAAAATGAAAACCAATGCCTTTTAATATATGTTTGGGAAATTCCTCTAGTACAACCCCTAACAGCTTGGTGGAATTTTATAAAAAAGAGATTTCTAATTGATCCTAACAAGTTTTCAATATTTATATGCATGCATGAAACATGTTGAAGATGCAAATGATCTAATGATCCAATATTTCTGGAGTAGAAAAAATAAAATTCTCAAGTTAATGTGCAGTGGGATATTTACAAAAGCCAAACAACCTAGTTTTTGCCTACGAAAAAAATCGGATTTAACAATCATAGATCATCATAAAAGTTTTGTTTGATTAATGATGTGTAACAGCTATAATTTTTGTTAGAAATGACTTATGGTTTGGGAGTCAACTCTCAGTCAAATTTGCCTCCCCCCCCCCCTTTTTGCCGATGATTGCAAAACCTAATATATAAAAAACTAAAAGAGTTTACAATCCTTGAAAATCACAAATACTTTTTGGAGTTATCTCTTTCAGCATTTGTGCATTTCCATTTTCGATGTTCAATTTTTTTTCAAATCCAAACTTGAGTTTTCATTCTCCCATTTTACATGTAAACAAAAAGATCATGCAAATAGATCACAAAAAAAAATATATAAAGTTTATGTATGCAAAAAAATTGAAACCTACAATAAATTTAAGTAAAGAAAATTATTTCATGCACTAAAAATGAACATCAAAGTTTCGTTATCCATGTTTGGGAAATTCCACCAGTACAACCCCAAATAGCTTGGTGAAATTTTAATAGAAAGAAATTTCTAATTGATCCTAAAATGTTTTAAATATAGATATGCATGCCTGAAACATCTTGAACATGCAAATGACCTAATGATCCACAAATTTCAAGGAGTAGAAAAAATTAAATTCTCAAGTTAACGTGAGGTGGGATACTTACCAGAGCCAAACAACCAAGTTTTTGCCTATGAACAAAAATCGGATTTAACAATCATAGATCATCATAAAAGTTTTGTTTGATTAATGATGTGTAATGGCTATAATTTTTGTTAGAAATGACTTATGGTTTGGGAGTCAACACTCAGTCAAATTTGCCTCGCCCCCCCCCCCCCCCCCCCCCCCCCCTTTTTCGATGATTGCAAAACCTAATATATAAAAAACTAAAAGAGTTTACAGTCCTTGAAAATCACAAATACTTTTTGGAGTTATCTCTTTCAGCATTTGTGCATTTCCATTTTCGATGTTCAATTTTTTTTCAAATCCAAACTTGAGTTTTCACTCACCCATTTTACATGTAAACAAAAAGATCATGCAAATAGATCACAAAAAAAAAAATTAGAGTTTATGTATGCAAAAAATCGAAAACTATAATAAATTTAAGTGAAGAAAATTATTTCATGCACTAAAAATGAACACAAAAGTTTTGTTATCCATGTTTGGGAAATTCCACCAGTACAACCCCAAATAGCTTGGTAAAATTTTATAAGAAAGAAATTTCTAATTGATCCTAACATGTTTTAAATATAGATATGCATGCCTAAAACATGTTGAAGATGCAAAAAAATTAAATTCTCAAGTTAACATGCGGTGGGATATTTACCCAAGCTAAACAACACACTTTTTGCCAATTTACAAACAGTGGACCTAACAATCATAGATCATCATAAATCTTTTGATCGATTAATGATGTGTAACGGCAATAATTTTTGTTAGAAATGACTTATGGTTTGTGAGTCAACACTAAGTTAAAAATGCCTCGCCCACCATTTTATGATGATTATAAAACCTAATATATAAAAAACTAAAAGAGTTTGCAATCCTTAAAAATCATAGATACTTTTTGGAATTATCTCTCTCAGCATTTGTGAATTTCCAAGTTGGATGTTCAATTTTTTTTCAAATCCAAACTTTAGTTTTCACTCTTCCATTTTTCTAGTAAACAAAAAGATAAGGAAAATAGATCACATTAAAATAAAAATTTTAGAGTTTATGTATGCAAAAAAATTGCAAACTATAATAAATGTAACTGAAGAAAATAATTTCATGCACTAAAAATGAACACCAAAATTTTGTTATCCATTTTTGGAAAATTCCACTAGTACAACCCCTAATAGCTTGGTGGAATTTTATAAGAAGGAGATTTCTAATTGATGCTTACATGTTTAAAATATGGATATGCATGCCTGAAACATGTTGAAGATGCGAATGATCTAGTGATCCAAACATTTCGAGGGGTAGAAAAAATTAAATTCTCAAGTTAATGTGTGGTGGGATATTTACCTAAGCCAAACTACTCAGTTTCAACCTATTTACAAAAAGTGGATCTAACAATCTTAGATCATCGTATATGTTTTGATTGATTAATGATGTATAATGGCTATAATTTTTGTTAGAAATGACTTATGGTTTGGGAGTCAACACTCAGTTGAAATTGCCTTGCCCACCCTTTTCCGATGATTATAAAACCTAATATATAAAAAACTAAAAGAGTTTAAAATCCTTAAAAATCACATATACTTTTTGGAATTATCTATCTTAGCATTCGTGCATTTCCATATTGGATGTTCAATTTTTTTTCAAAACCAAACTTCAGTTTTAACTCTCTCATTTTTCACGTAAACAAAAAGATAAAGCAAATAGATCACAATAAAATGAAAATTTAAGAGTTTATGTGTGCAAAAAAATTGAAAACTATAATAAATGTAACTGAAGAAAATAATTTCAAGCACTAAAAATTAACACCAAGATATGTTATCCATGTTTGGGAAATTCCATTAGTACAACCCATAATAGCTTGGTGGAATTTTATAAGAAAGAGATTTCTAATTGATCTAACATGTTTTAAATATGGATATGCATGCCGGAAACATGTTGACGATGTGAATGATCTAATGATCCAAAAATTTCAGGGAGTAGAAAAAATTAAATTCTCAGTTAATGTGTGGTGGGTAACCAAACAACCCAGTTTTTAACTATTTACAAAAAGTGGACCTAACAATCATAGATCATAATAAATGTTTTGATTGATTATATATGTGTAATGGCTATAATTTTTGTTAGAAATTACTTAAGGTTTGGTTTCAACACACAGTTAAAAAAGCCTCGTCCCCCCTTTTTCGAAGATTACAAAACCTAATATATAAAAAACTAAAAGAGTTTACTGTCCTTAAAAATAACAGATACTTTTTGGATTTCTCTCTCTCAGCATTTGTACATTTATATATTGGAGGTTCAATTTTTTTTCAAATCCAAACTTGTGTTTTCACTCTCCCATTTTACTCGTAAACAAAAAGATAAGGCAAATTGATCACAAAAAAATGAAATTTTTTGAGTTTATGTATCCAAAAAATTAAAAACTATATTAAATGTGAGTGAAGAAAATTATTTCATGCACTAAAAATGAACACCTAAGTTTTGTTATCCATGTTTGGGAAATTCGTCCAGAACAACCCCTAATAGCTTGGTGGAATTTATAAGAAAGATATTTCTATTTGATCCTAAGATGTTTTAAATATGGATATCCATGCCTGAAACATGTTGAAGATGCAATTGACTTAATGATCCAAAAATATCAAGGCGTAGGAAAAATTAAATTCTCAAGTTAACGTGCAGTGGGATATTTACCAGAGCCAAACAACCCACTTTTTGCCTATTTACAAAAAGCGGACCTAACAATTATAGATCATTGTAAATGTTTTGATCGATTAATGATGTGTAATGGCTATAATTTTTTTCAGAAATGACTTATGGTTTGGGAGTCAACAGTCAGTTAATAATGCTCGTCCCCCCCCCCCCCCCCCCCCCCCCCCCCCCCCCGCCCCCCTTTTCTGATGTTTGCAAAACCTACAATATAATAAACTAAAAGAGTTTAAAATCCTTTAAAATCACAGATTCTTTTTTGAATTATCTCTCTTAGGATTTTTGCATTTCCATTTTGAATGTTCAATTTTTTTCAAATCCAAACTTGAGTTTTCATTCTCCAATTTTTCTCGTATAGAAAAAGATAAGGCAAATAGATCAAATCTAAATGAAAATTTCAGAGTTTATGTATGCAAAAAATGTAAAACTCTAATAAATGTAAGTGAAGAAAATTATTTCACACACTAAAAATGAACACCAAAGTTTTGTTATCCACGTTTGGGAAATTTTACTAGTACAACCCCTAATAGCTTGGTGGAATTTTATAAGAAAAAGATTTCTAATTGATCCTAACATGTTTTAAATATGGATATGCATGCCCGAAACATGTTGAAGATGCGAATGGTCTAATGACCCAAAAATTTCAAGGAGTAGAAAAATTAAATTCTCAAGTTAAAGTGCGGTGAGATGTTTACAAAAGCCAAACATCCCAGTTTTTGCCAATTTACAAAAAGTGGACCTAATTATCATAGATCATCATAAATGTTTTGATTGATTGATGATGTATAACGGCTAAAATTTTTGTTAGAAATGACTTATGGATTGGGAGTCAACACTCATTTAAAAATGCCTAATATTTAAATTTTCGATGATTCCAAAACGTAATATTTAAAAAAGTAAAAGTGCTTACGATCCGTAAAAATCATAGATACTTTTTGGAATTATCCCTCTCAACATTTGTGCATTTCCATTTTTTATGTTCAATTTTTTTTTGAATCCAAACTTGAGTTTTCTCTCTCCCATTTTTCTCATAATAAAAAAAATAAGGCATATAGATCACAACAAAATGAAATTTTTAGACTTTATGTATGCAAAAAATTGAAAACCATAATAAATGTAAGTGAAGGAAATTATTTCACTCACTAAAAATGAACACCCAAGTTTTGTTATCCATGTTTGGGAAATTCCACCAGTACAACACCTAATAGATTGGTGGAATTTTATAAGAAAGTGATTTCTAATTGATCCTAACATATTTGAAACATGGATATGCATGCTTGAAACATGTTGAAGATGCAAATGATCTAATGTTCCAAAAATTTCAAGGGGTCAAAAAAATTAAATTCTCAAGTTAACGTGCGGTGGGATATTTACCAGATCCAAACACCCCACTTTTTGTCTATTTACAAAAAGCAGACCTAACAATCGTAGGTCATCGTAAATATTTTGATCGATTAATGATGTGTAACGGCTATAATTTTTACCTCGCCCCCCCTTTTTCGATGATTGCAAAACCCAATATTTAAAAAACTAAAAGTGTTTAAGATCCTTAAAAATCATAGATAATTTTTGGAATCATCCCTCTCAGCATTTGTGCATTTCCATTTTTATGTTCAATTTTTTTTCAAATCCAAACTTGATTTTTCTCTCTTCCATTTTTTCTCGAAAAAAAAAGATAAGCCAAATAGATCACAACAACATGAAAATTTAAGATTTTATGTATGAAAAAAATTGAAAACTATAATAAATTTAAAGGAAGAAAATTATTTCACACACTAAAAATTAACACCACAGTTTTTTTATCCTTGTTTGGGAAATTCCACTAGTATAACCCCTAATAGCTTGGTCGAATTTTATAAGAAAGAGATTTATAATTTATCCTAACATATTTTAAATATGGATATGCATACCTGAAACATGTCGAAGATGCAACTGACCTAATGATCAAAAAATTTCAAAGAGTAAAAAAAATTAAATTCTTAAGTTAACGTGGGGTGGGATATTTACCAGTGCCAAACAACCCACTTTTTGCCTATTTAAAAAAAGCGGACCTAACAATCATAGATCATCATGAAAGTGTTGATTGATTAATGATGTGTAATGGCTATAATTTTTGTTAGAAATGACTTATGGTTTGGGAGTCAACACTCAGTTAAAAATGCCTCACCCCCCCCCCCCTTCCCCTTTTGCGATGATTGTAAAACATAATTTATAAAAAAATAAAAGAGTTTACAATCCTTAAAAATCATAGATACTTTTTGGAATTATCTCTCTCATTATTTTATCATTTCCATTTATGATGTTCAATTTTTTTTCAAATCCAAACTTGAGTTTTCACTCTCCCATTTTACTCGTAAACAAAAAGATAAGGTAAATAGATCACAACAAAATAAAAAATTAAGAGTTCATGTATGCAAAAAAATTTAAAACTCTAATAATTGTAAGTGAAGAAAAAAATTTCACGAACTAAAAATGAACACCAAAATTTTGTTATCCATGTTTGCGAAATTCTACTAGTACAACCCCTAATAGCTTGGTGGAATTTTATAAGAAAGAGATATCTAATTTATTCTAACAGGTTTTAAATATGGATGTGCATGTGTGAAACATGTTGAAGATGCAAATGATCTAATGATCCAAAAATTTCAAGGAGTTGAAAAAATTAAATTCAAAAGTTAACGTGCGGTGGGATATTTACCAAAGCAAAACAACCCAATTTTTGCCTATTTACAAAAAGTGGACTTAACAATCATAGATCATCTTAAATATTTTGATCGATTATTGATGTGTAACGACTTTAATTTTTTTTTAGAAATAACTTATGGTTTGGGAGTCAACACTCAATTAAAAATGCCTCGCCCCCATTTTTCCTATTTTACAAAACCTAATATATAAAAAACTAAAAGAGTTTACAATCCTTAAAAATCACAGTTAATTTTTGGAATTATCTCTCTTAGCATTTGTGCATTTCTATTTTGGTTGTTCAATTTTTTTCCAAATCCAAACTTCAATTTTCACTCACCCATTTTTTTAGTAAACAAAAGGATAAGGCAAATAGATCACAAGAAAATTCGTATTTTAGAGTTTATGATTGAAAAATATTAAAAACTATAATAAATGTAAGTGAAGAAATTATTTCACGCACTAAAAATAAATACCAAAGTTTCGTTATTCATGTTTGGGAAATTCCACTAGTACAACCCCTAATAGCTTGGTGGAATTTTATAAGAATGGAATTTCTAATGGATCCTAACATGTTTCATATATGGATATGCATGCCTGAAACAAGTTGAAGATGCAAATGACCTAATGATCCAAAAATTTCAAGAAGAAGAAAAAATTAAATTCTCAAGTTAACGTGCGGTGGGATATTTATCAGAGCCAAACAACACACTTTTTGCCTATATACAAAAAGCGGACCTAACAATCATAGATCATCATAAATTTTTTGATCAATTAATGAAGTGTTACAGTTACAATTTTTGTTAGAATTGACTTGTGGTTTGGGAGTCAACACTCGGTTAATAAAGCCTCGCCCCTTTTCGGATGATTGCAAAACCTAATTTATAAAAAACTAAAAGTGTTAGCAATCAATAAAAATCACAGATACTTTTTGGAATTATCTCTCTCAGCATTTGTACATTTCATTTTGGATGTTCAATTATTTTTCAAATCCAAACTTGAGTTTTCTCTCACCCATTTTTCTCGTAAACAAAAAGATAAGACAAATAGATCACAACAAAACGAAAATTTTAGAGTTTATGTATGCAAAAAATTAAAAATTATTATAAATTTAACTTAAAAAATTTATTTCACACGCTAAAAAAGAAAAACAAAGTTTTATTATCCATGTTTGGGAAATTCCACTAGTACAACCCCTAATAACTAGGTGGAATTTTATAAGAAAGAGATTTCTAATTGATCCTAACATGTTTTAAATATGGATATGCATGCTTGAAACATGTTGAAGATGCAAATGACCTAATGATCCAAAAAAATAAATGAGTAGAAAAAATTAATTTCTCAAGTTAACGTGTGGTGGAATATTTACCAGAGCCAAACAACCCTCTTTTTGCCTTTATAGAAAAAGCGGACCTAACAATCATAGATCACCCAAAAATTTTTGATTGATTAATGATATGTAACGGCATTAATTTTTTTTAGAAATGACTCATGGTTTGGGTGTCAACACTCAGTAAAAATGTCACCCCACCCCCCCCCCCCCCCCCCCCCTCCTTTTTCAATGATTGCAAAACTTAATATATAAAAAACTACAAGAGTTTACAATCCTTAAAAATCACAAATACTTTTTGGGATTAGTTCTCTTTGTATTTTTGCATTTCTGTTTTGGATGTTCTATTTTTTTCAAATCCAAAGATGAGTTTTCACTCTCCCTTTTTTCTCGTAAACAAAAAGATAAGGCAATTAGATCACAATAAAATGAAATTTCAGAGTT
Source organism: Aristolochia californica (assembly GCF_029961685.1). Classification (NCBI taxonomy): domain Eukaryota; kingdom Viridiplantae; phylum Streptophyta; class Magnoliopsida; order Piperales; family Aristolochiaceae; genus Aristolochia; species Aristolochia californica. The sequence continues at coordinate 18,500,277 of NW_027181771.1, forward strand.
TATGTATGTAAAAATTTGAAAAAAATAATAAATGTAAGTGAAGAAAATTATTTCACTCACTAAAAATGAACACCAAAGTTTTATTATCCATGTTTGGGAAATTCCACTAGTACAACCTCTAATAGCTTGGTGAAATTTTATTAAAAAGAGATGTCTAATTGATCCTAAAATATTTTAAATATGGATATGCATGCATGAAACATGTTGAAGAGGCAAAAGATCTAATGATCCAAAAATTTCGGGAGTAGAAAAAATGAAATTCTCAAGTTAACGAGTGGTGGGATATTTACCAAAGCCAAACAACCAAGTTTTTGCCTATTAACAAAAACCAGATTTAACAATCATTGATCATGATAAAAGTTCTGATTGATTAATGATGTGTAACGGATATAATGTTTTTTAGAAATGACTTATGGTTTGGGAGTCAACACTCAGTTAAAATTGCCTCGCCCCCCCTTTTCCGATGATTGCAAAACCTAATATATAAAAAAAAAAGAGTTCATAGTCCTTAAAAATCACAAATAATTTTTGGATCCAAAGGTCATTGGCATCATTAACATGTTTCAAGCATGCATATCATTTTTTAAAACATGTGTAGAAAAAATCTCTTTCTTATAAAATTCCAAGCTATTAGGTTTGAACTATTGGAATTTCCCAAAATTGGATAACAAAACTTTTGTGTTCATCTATGCTGATTGAATAAATTTTTTTTACTGACCTTTGTTATTTTTGTAAATTTTTTCCATACTTAAACTCTAAAATTTTTATTTTGTTGTGATCTATTTGCCTTTTTTGTTTACAGGATGAAGGGAGAGCGAAAACTCAAAGTTTTGATTTAAGAAAAAAATATACATCTAAAATGGAAATGCACAATGCACAAATGTAGAGAGAGATAATTCCAAAGACTGTCTATAATTTTAAAGGATTTTAAACTACTTTTAGTTTTTATATTAAAGATTTTTCAATCGTTAGGGAAGGCGTGGGATTTTTAACTGAGTGTTGACTCCCAATCTGTAAGTCATTTCTTACAAAAATATACGCCGCTACGCATGCTAAATATCTTTACAATCAACTATGGTTGTTAGGCTAGCTTTTTGAAAACGGGCAAAATAATGGCTGGTTTGACTCGAGTAAATATCCCACCGCAATTTCACTTAAGGATTTAATGAGTGGTTGTTATTCTCATTAAAAGGTTTGGATCCATAGGTAATTTGCATCTTGAACATGTTTCAAGCATGCATATCCTTTTTTAAAACATGGGTAGAAGAAATATCTTTCTTTAAAATTCCAAGAAAATAGGGTTGAACTAGCGGAATTTCCCAAACTCTGATAACAAAACTTTTGTGTTCATTTGTGGTGTGTGAAAAAAATTTCTTTACTTACATCTGTAATTTTTAGGCATTGTCAACTCCTTTTAATTTTTATATATTTGGTTTTGCAATCATCGGGAAAAGGGGGAGGCAAGGGAATTTTAAATGAGTGGTGACTCCTAATCCATTAGTCATTTCTTACAAAAATTTATACCGTTATGTATGATAAATCACTTTACAATCTTCTATGGTTGCTAGGTTAGCTTTTTGTAAATGGGTAAAACAATGGTTGTTTGACTCGGGTAAATATCCCACCGCCTGTTCACTTGAGAATTTATTGAGGGTTTGTTATTCTCTTTAAAATTTTTGGATCCATAGGTCTATTGCAGCTTTAACATGTTTCAAGCACGCATATCCATTTTTAAAACATGTGTAGAAAAAATCTCTTCCGTATAAAATTCTAAGCTATTAGGGTTGAACTAGTGGAATTTCCCAAACTTGGATAAAAAAAATTTTGTGTTCATTTGTGGTGAGTGAATAAATTTTAATTACTTACATTTGTTATTTTTGCAAATATTTTCCATACTTAAACTCTAAAATTTTCATGTTGTTGGGGTCTATTTGCCTTTTTTGTTTACAGGATGAAGGGAGAGCAAAAACTCAAAGTTTTGATTTAAGAAACAAGTATACCTCTAAAATGGAAATGCACAATGCACAAATGTAGAGAGAGATAATTCCAACGAGTGTCTGTAATTTTTAAGGATTTTAAACTACTTTTAGTTTTTATATTAGAGGTTTCGCAATCATCAAGAAAAGGGGGAGGCGGGGAATTGTTAACTCAGTGTTGACTTCCAATCTGTAACTGATTTCTTACAAAAATATAGCCCGCTACGCATGCTCAATCACTTTCCAATCTACTATGGTTGTTAGGTTAGCTATTTGAAAATGGGCAATATAATGGCTTGTTTAACTCGGGTAAATATCCCACCGCAATTTCACTTGAGGATTTAATGAGTGTTTTTCATTCTCTTTAAAAGGTTTTGATCCAGAGGTAATTTGCATCTTTAACATGTTTCAAGCATGCATTTCAATTTTTAAAACATGGGTAGAAGAAATTTCTCTTTAAAAATCCAAGCTATTAGGGTTGAACGAGAGGAATTTCCCACACTTAGATAACAAAACTTTTGTGTTCAGTTGTGGTGTATGAATAAATTTTCTTTACTTACATTTGTTATTGTTTTAAACTTTTTCCACACATAAACTCTAAAATTTTCATTTTTTTGTGATCTATTTGCCTTTTGTTTAAGGGATGAAGGGAGAGTGAAAACTCAAAGTTTTGATTTAAGAAAAAACTATACATCTAAAATGGAAATGCACAATGCAAAAATGCAAAGTGCAATAATTCCAAAGAGTGTATGTAATTTTTAGGGATTTTAAACTCCATTTAGTTTTTATATATTTTGTTTTCAATCATCGGTAAAAGGGGGAGGTGGGGGATTTTTAACTGAGTGTTGACTCCAAATCCATAAGTCTTTTGTTAAAAAAAATATAGCCTGTTACGCATGATAAATCACTTTACAATCATGTATGGTTGTTTAGTCAACTTTTTGTAAATGGGAAGAATAATGGCTTGTTTAACTCGGGCAAATATCCCACAACACATTCACTTGAGAATTTAATGAGCGTTTGTTATTCTATTTAAAGGGTTTTGATCCATAGGTCATTTGCACCTTTAACAAGTTTCAAGGAAGCTTATCCATTTTTAAAACATGTATAGAAGAAATATTTTTCCTATAAAATTTCAAGCTATGAGGGCTCAACCAGTGGAATTTCCCAAACTTGGATAACAAAACTTTTGTGTTCGTTTTTGGTGTGTCAATAAATTTTCTTTACTTACATTTGTTATTGTTTTAATTTTTTTTCATACATAAACTCTAAAATTTTCATTTTGTTGTGATCAATTTGACTTTTTTGTTTACGGGATGAAGGGAGAGGAAAAACTCAAAGTTTTGATTTAAGAAAAAAGTATACTTCTAAAATGGAAATGCACAATGCACAAATGTAGTGAGAGATAATTCATAATATTCTTTGTAATTTTTAAGGATAGTAAACTTGTTTTAGTTTTTATATATTAGGTTTCACAATTGTCGGGAAAAGGGGGAGGTGGGGATTTTTAACTGAGTGTTGACTCCCAATCCATAAGTTATTTCTTAAATGAATTTATACCGTTATGTATGATAAATCACTTTACAATCATCTATGGTTGTTAGGTCAGCTTTTTGTAAATGGGCAAAACAATGGCTTGTTTGACTCGGGTAATTATCCCACCGCCCGTTCATTTGAGAATTTAATGAGGGTTTGTTATTCTCTTTAAAATGTTTGGATTCATAGGTCATTTGCATCTTTAACATGTTTCAAGCATGCATATCCATTTTTAAAACATATGTAGAAAAAATCTCTTTCTTATAAAATTCCAAGCAATTAGGATAGAACTAGTGGAATTTCCAAAACTTGGATAAAAAAACTTTTGTGTTCATTTGTGGTGTGTGAATAAATTTTCTTTACTTACATTTTTTATTGTTTTAAATATTTTCCAAACTTAAACTCTAAAATTTTCATTTTTTTGTGATCTATTTGCCTTTTTCTATTACAGGATGAAGGAAGAGAGAAAACACAAAGCTTTGATTTAAGAAAAATATATACACCTAAAATGGAAATGCACAATGCACAAATGTAGAGAGAGATAATTCAAAAGAGTGTCTGTTATTTTTAGGGATTGTAAACTATTGTCAGTTTTTATATTTTTGGTTTTGCAATCGTTGAGAAAAGGGGGAGAATTGGGATTTTTAACTGAGTGTTGACTCCCAATTCATAAGTCATTTCTTACAAAAATATTTCCTATTACGCCTGATAAATCACGTTATAATCATCTAAGGTTGTTAGGTCAGCTTTTCGTAAATTGGCAAAATAATGGATTGTTTGACTCGTGTAAATATCCTACCGAATGTTCAGTTGAGAATTTAATGAGCGTTTGTTATTCTCTTTCTAAGGTTTAGATCCATAGGTCATTTGCATGTTTAACAGGTTTCTCGCTTGCATATCCTTTTTTAAAACATAGGTAGAAGAAATCGTTTTCTTATAAAATTCCAAGCAATTAGGGTTGAACTAGTGGAATTTTCCAAACTTGGATGACAAAAATTTTGTGTTCATTTGTGGTGTGTGTGTGAATATATTTTCTATACTTGCATTTTTTCTTGTTTTAAATTTTTTTAATACATAAACTCTAAAATTTTCATTTTGTTGTGATCTATTTGCCTTTTTTGTTAACGGGATGAAGGGAGAGCAAAAACTCAAAGTTTTGATTTAAGAAAAAAGTGTACATCTAAAATGGAAATACACAATGCCCAAATGTAGAGAGAGATAATTGCAAAGATACTCATTAATTTTTAGGCATTGTCAATTCCTTTTAATTTTTATAAATTTTGTTTTGTAATCGTCGGGAAAAGGACGAGGCATGGGAATTTTAACTGAGTGTTTACTCTCAATCCGTAAGTCATTTCTTTCATAAATTTATACCATTTTGTATGATAAATCACTTTACAATCATCTATGGTTGTTAGGTCAGCTTTTTGTAATTGGGCAAAACGATGGTTTGTTTGACTCGGGTAAATATCCCACTGCCCATTCACTTGAGAGTTTACTGACGATTTGTTATTCTCTTTAAAAAGTTTGAATCCATAGGTCATTTGCATCTTTAACATGTTTCAGGCATGCATATCCATTTTTAAAACATGTGTAGAAAAAATCTCTTTCATATTAAATTCTAAGCTATTAAGGTTGAACTAGTGGAATTTCCCAAACTTGGACAACAAAACTTTTGTGTTCATTTGTGGTGAGTGAATAATTTTTTTTTTTTACTTAAATTTGTTATTGTTGTAAATTTTTTCCGTACTTAAACTCTAAAATTTTCATTTTGTTATGATCTATTTGCCTTTTTGTTTTACAGGATGAAGGGAGAGCGCAAACTCAAAGTTTTGCTTTAAGAAAAAAATATACATCTAAAATGGAAATGCACAATGCACAAATGTAGAGAGAGATAATTCAAAAGAGTTTCTGTAATTTTTAATGATTGTAAACTACTTTTAGTTTTTATACTAAAGGTTTTTCAATCGCCGAGAAAAGGGGGAGGCAGAGAATTTTTAACTGAGTGTTGACTCCCAATCCGTAAGTCATTTCTTACAAAAATATAGCCCACTATGCATGCTAAATCACTCTACAATCGACTATGGTTGTTAGGTTAGCTTTTTGAAAATGGGCAAAATAATGGCTTGTTTTACTCGGGTAAATATCCGTCTGCAATTTCACCTATGGATTTAATGATTGTTTGTTATTCTCTTAAAAGGTTTTGATCTATAGGTAATTTTCATCTTTAACATGTTTCAAGCATGCATATCCATTTTTAAAACATGGGTAGAAGAAATTTCATTCTTTAAAATTCCAAGCTATTAGGGTTGAACTAGTGGAATTTCCCACACTTGGATAACAAAACTTTTGTGTTCAGTTGTGGTGTGTGAATAAATTTTCTTTACTTACATTTGATATTGTTTTAAATTTTTTTCATACATAAACTCTAAAAGTTTCATTTTGCCTTTTTTGTTTACGGGATGAAGGGAGGGCAAAAACTTAAAGTTTTGATTTAAGAAAAAAGTATACATCTAAAATGGAAATTCACAATGCACAAATGTAGAGAGAGATAATTTCAAACATTGTCTATAATTTTTAGGCATTGTAAACTCCTTTTAATTTATATATATTAGGTTTTACAATCGTAGGGAAAAGGGGGAGGCGGGGGATTTTTAACTAAGTGTTGACTCCCAATCTATCAGACATTTCTTCCAAAAATATAGCCCTTTATGTATGATAAATTACTTTACAATCGTCTATGGTTGTTAGGTCAGTTTTTTCTAAATGGGCGAAATAATGGCTTGTTTGACTCGGGTAAATATCCCACAGCTTGTTCCCTTGAGAATTAAAAGAGCGTTTGTTATTCTCTTTAAAAGGTTTAGATCCATAGGTCATTTGCATCTTTAACATGTTTCAAGCCTCCATATCTATTTTTAAAACATAGGTAGAAGAATCTCTTTATTATCAAATTCCAAGAAATTAGGGTATAACTAGAGGAATTTCCCAAACTTGTATAACAAAACTTTTGTGTTCATTTACGGTGTGTGAATTTATTTTCTTTACTTACATTTCTTATTGGTTCAAATTTTTTTAATACATAAACTCTAAAATTTTTGATTTTTAAACTCAAAGTTTTGATTTAAGAAAAACGTATACATCTGAAATGGAAATGCACAATGCACAAATGTAGAGAGAGATAATTCCAAAGATTGTCTGTAATTTTTAGGCATTTTAAACTCCTTTTAATTTTTATATATTTGGTTTTGAAATCGTCAGGAAAAGGGGGATGCAAGGGAATTTTAACTGAGTGTTGACTCCAAATCCATAAATCATTTCTTACAAAACTTTATATTGTTATGTATGATAAATCATTTTACAAACATTTGTGGTGGTTAGGTCAGCCTTTTGTAAATGTGCAAAACGATGGCTTGTTTGACACGGGTAAATATCCCATAGCCCGTTCACTGGAGAATTTAATGAGGGTTTGTTATTCTCTTTAAAATTTTTGGATCTATAGGCCATTTGCATCTTTAACATGTTTCAAGAATGCATATTCATTTTTAAAACATGTGTAGAAAAAATCTCTTTCTTATAAAATTCTAAACTATTAGGGTTGAACTAGTGGAATTTCCCAAACTTGGATAACAAAACTTTTGTCTTCATATGTGGTGTGTGAATAAATTTTCTTTACTTACATTTTTTATTGTTGTAAATTTTTTCCATACTTAAACTCTAAAATTTTCATTTTATTGTGATCTATTTGCCTTTTTTGTTTACAGGATGATGGGAGAGCAAGTACTCAAACTTTTGATTTAAGAAAAAACTATACATCTAAAATGATAATTCACAATGCATAAATGTAGAGAGAGATAATTCCAAAGCGTGTCTGCAATTTTTAAGAGTTGTAAACTACTTTTAGTTTTTATATTAAAGGTTTTGCAATCGACAGGAAAAGGGGGAGGCGGGGGGATTTTAACTGAGTGTTGACTCCCAATCCGTAAGTCATTTCTGACAAAAATATAGCCTGCTATGCATGCTAAATCACTTTACAATCAACTATGGTTGTTAGGTTAGCTTTTTGAAAATGGGCAAAATAATGGCTTGTTTGATTCGGGTAAATATCACACCGCAATTTCACTTGAGGATTTAATGAGTGTTTGTTATTCTCTTTAAAAGGTTTGGATCCATAGGTAATTTGCATCTTTAACAAGTTTCAAGCATGCATATCGTTTTTTAAAACATGGGTAGAAGAAATTTCGTTCTTTAAAATTCCAAGCTATTAGGGTTGAACTCGTGGAATTTCCCACACTTGGATAAAAAAACTTTTGTGTTTAGTTGTGGTGTGTGAATAAATTTTCTTTACTTACATATGTTATTGTCTTAAATTTTTTCCACACATAAACTCTAAAATTTTCATTTTGTTTTGATCTATTTGCCTTTTGTTTAAGGGATGAAGGGAGAGCGAAAACTCAAAGTTTATATTTAAGAAAAAAGTATGCATCTAAAATGGAAATGCACAATGCACAAATGTGGAGAGCTATAATTCCAAAGAGTGTCTATAATTTTTAGGGATTGTAAACTTCTTTTAGTTTTTATATATTAGGTTTTTCAATCATTGGTAAAAGGGGGAGGTGGGGGATTTTTAACTGAGTGTTGACTCCCAATCCATAAGTCTTTTCTTAAAAAAAATATAGCCTATTATGCATGATAAATCACTTTACAATCATCTATGGTTGTTAGGTCAACTTTTTGTAAATGGGAAGAATAATAGCATGTTTGACTCGGGTAAATATCCCATCGCACGTTCACTTGAAAATTTAATGAGCGTTTCTTTTCTATTTAAAGGGTTTGGATCCATAGGTCATTTGTATCTTTAACAAGTTTCAAACACACTTATCCATTTTTAAAACATGTGTAGAAGAAATCTTTTTCTCATAAAATTCTAAGCTATGAGGGTTGAACCAGTGGAATTTGCAAACTTGGATAACAAAACTTTTGTGTTCGTTTTTTGTGTGTCAATAAATTTTCTTTACTTACATTTGTTATTGTTTTAAAAATTTTTCATGCATAAACCCTAAAATTTTCTTTTTGTTGTGATCAATTTGCCTTTTTTGTTTACAGGATGAAGGGAAAGCAAAAACTCAAAGTTTTGATTTAAGAAAAAATTATACATCTAAAAAGGAAAAGCACAATGCAAAAATGTAGTGAGAGATAATTCCAAAGATTCTCTGTAATTTTTAGGGATAGTAAACTCCTTTTAGTTTTTAAATATTTGGTTTCACAATCGTCGGAAAAAGGGGGAGGCGGGGGATTTTTAACTGAGTGTGACAACCAATCCATAAGTCATTTGTTACAAAAATATAGCTGGTTATGTTTGATAAATCACTTTCCAATCATCTATGGTAGTTAGGTCACCATTTTGTTAATGGGCAGAAAAATGCCTGGTTTGATTTTGGTAAATATCCCACCTCAAGTTCACATGTGAATTTAATGAGGGTTTGTTATTTTCTTTAAAAAGTTTGGATCGATAGGTCATTTGCATCTTTAACAAGTTTCAAGCATGCATGTCCATTTTTAAAACATTTGTAGAAAAAATCTCTTTCTTATAAAATTCCAAGCTATTAGGATAGAACTAGTGGAATTTCCCAAACTTGGATAACAAAACTTTTGTGTTCATTTGTGTTGTGTGAATAAATTTTGTTTACTTACATTTTTTATTGTTTTAAATGTTTTCCATACTTAAACTCTAAAATTTTCATTTTTTGTGATCTATTTGCCTTTTTTTATTACAGGATGAAGGGAGAGAGAAAACTCAAAGTTTTGATTAAAGAAAAAAATATACATCTAAAATGGAAATGCACAATGCACTAATGTAGAGAGAGATAATTCAAAAGAGTGTATGTAATTTTTAGGGATTCTAAACTACTTTTAGTTTTTATATTTTTGGTTTTGCTATCGTCGGGAAAAGGGGGAGAAGAGGGATTTTTAACTTAGTGTTGACTCCCAATTCATAAATCATTTCTTACAAAAAAATTTTCCCATTACACCTGATAAATCACTTTACAATCATCAATGGTTGTTAGGTCAGCTTTTTGTAAATGGGAAATATAATGGCTTGTTTGACTAGTGTAAATATCTCACCGCATGTTCACTTGCGAATTTAATGAGTGTTTGTTATTCTCTTTAAAAGGTTTATATCCATAGGTCATTTGCTTGTTTAACATGTTTCACGCCAGTATATCCATTTTTAAAACATAGGTTGAAGAAATCTCTTTCTTATAAAATTCCAAGCAATTAGGGTTGAACTAGTGGAATTTCCCAAACTTGGATAACAAAACTTTTGTGTTCATTTTTGGTGTGTGAATATATTTTCTTTGCTTACATTGGTTATTGTTTTAAATTTTTTAAATATATAAAATCTAAAATTTTAATTTTGTTGTGATCTTTTTGCCTTTTTTGTTTATGGGATGAAGGGGCAGCGAAAACTCAAAGTTTTCATTTAAGAAAAAAGTATGCATCTAAAATGGAAATTCACAATGCCCAAATGTTGAGAGAGATAATTCCAAACATTGTATGTAATATATAGGCATTTTAAACTCCTTTTAATTTATATATATATTAGGTTTTGTAATCATCGGGAAAAGGGGGAGGCTGGGGATTTTTAACTGAGTGGTGATTGCCAATCCATCAGACATTTCCTAGAAAAATATAACCCATTATGTATGATAAATCACTTTACAATCATCTATGGTTGTTATGTCAGCTTTTATTAAACAGGCAAAATAATGGCTTGTTTGACTCTGGTAAATATGCCACGGCATGTTCCCTTGAGAATTTAATGAGCATTATTTATTCTCTTTAAAAGGTTTAGATCCATAGGTCATTTGCATCTTGAACATGTTTCAAGCCTGCATATCCATTTTTAAAACATAGGTAGAAGAAATCTCTTTCTTATAAAATTCCAAGATATTAGGGTTGAACTAGTAGAATTTCCCAAACTTGGATAACAAAAGTTTTGTGTTCATTTGTGCTGTGTGAACACATTTTATTTACTTACATTTGTTATTGTTTTAAATTTTTTTAATACATAAACTTTAAAATTTTCATTTTGTTGTGATCTATTTGCCTTTTTTGTTTACGGGATTAAGGGTGAGCAAAAACTCAATGTTTTGATTTAAGAAAAAATTATACATCTAAAATGAAAATGCACAATGCACAAATGTAGAGAGAGATAATTCTAAAGATTGTCTGTAATTTTTAGGCATTGTAAACTCCTTTTAATTTTTATATATTTGGTTTTGAAATTGTTTAGAAAAGGGGGAGGCAGGGGAATTTTAACTGAGTGTTGACTCCCAATCCATAAATCATTTCTTACAAAACTTTATACTGTTATGTATGATAAATCATTTTACAAACATTTGTGGTGGTTAGGTCAGCCTTTTGTAAATGGGCAAAACGATGGCTTGTTTGACTCGGGTAAATATCCCACCGCCCGTTCATTGGAGAATTTAATGAGGGTTTGTTATTCTCTTTGAAATTTTTGGATCCATAGGTCATTTGCATCTTTAACATGTTTCAAGCATGCATATTCATTTTTAAAACATGTGTAGAAAAAATCTCTTTCTTATAAAATTCTAAACTATTAGGGTTGAACTAGTGGAATTTCCCAAACTTGGATAACAAAACTTTTGTGTTCATATGTGGTGTGTGAATAAATTTTCTTTACTTACATTTTTTATTGTTGTAAATTTTTCCCATACTTAAACTCTAAAAGTTTCTTTTTGTTGTGATCTATTTGCCTTTTTTGTTTACAGGATAAAGGGAGAGCAAGAACTCAAAGTTTTGATTTAAAAAAAAAAATATACATCTAAATTGGAAATTCACAATGCATAAATGTAGAGAGAGGTAATTCCAAAGCGTATCTGAAATTTTTAATGATTGTAAACTACTTTTAGTTTTTATATTAAAGGTTTTGCAATCGACAGGAAAAGGGGGAGGCGGGGGATTTTTAATTGAGTGTTGACTCCCAATCCGTAAGTCATTTCTTACAAAAATATAGCCCGCTATGCATGCTAAATTACTTTACAATCAACTATGGTTGTTAGGTTAGCTTTTTGAAAATGGGCAAAATAATGGCTTGTTTGACTCGGGTAAATATCCCACCACAATTTCACTTGAGGATTTAATGAGTATTTGTTATTCTCTTTAAAAGGTTTGGATCCATAGGTAATTTGCATCTTTAAGATGTTTCAAGCATGCATATCCATTTTTAAAACATGGGTAGAAGAAATCTCTTTCTTTAAAATTTCAAGCTATTAGGGTTAAACTAGTGGAATTTTCCACACTTGGAAAACAAAATTTTCGTGTTCATTTTTGCTGTGTGAATAAATTTTATTTACTTACATTTGTTATTGTTATAAATTTTTTCCACATATAAACTCTAAAATTTTCATTTTGTTGTGATTTATTTGCCTTTTGTTTACGGGATGAAGGGAGAGCGAAAACTCAAAGTTTTGATTTAAGAAAAAAGTATACATCTAAAATGAAATGCACAATGCACAAATGTAGAGAGAGATAATTCCAAAGAGTGTGTCTAATTTTAAGGGATTGTAAACTCCTTTTAGTTTTTATATATTAGGTTTTTCAATCGTCGGTAAAAGGGAGAGGTGGGGGATTTTTAACTGAGTGTTGACTCCCAATCCATAAGTATTTTTTTTAAAAAAATATAGCTTGTTACGCTTGATAAATCACTTTACAGTCATCTATGCTTGTGAGGTCAACCTTTTTTAAATGGTAAGAATAATGGCTTGTTTGACTCAGGTAAATTTCCCACCGCATGTTCCCTTCCCACGTTTGTTATTCTCTTTAAAAGGTTTGAATCCATAGGTCATTTGCATCTTGAACATGTTCCAAGCATACATATCATTTTTTAAAACATAGGTAGAAGAAATCGCTTTCTTATTAAATTCCAAGCTATTAGGGTTGAACTAGTGGAATTTCCCAAACTTGGATAACAAAACTTTTGTGTTCGTTTTTGGTGTGTGAATATATTTTCTTTACTTACATTCGTCATTGTTTTAAATTTTTTCATTACATAAACTCTAAAATTTTCAGTTTGTTGTGATCTATTTGCCTTTTTTTTTTTTTACGGGAGGAAGGGAGAACGAAAACTCAATGTTTTGATTTAAGAAAAAAGTATACATCTAAAATGAAATGCACAATGCACAAATGTAGAGAGAGATAATTCCAAAGAGTGTCTAATTTTTAGGGATTGTAAACTCCTTTTATTTTTTATATATTAGGTTTTTCAATCTCGGTAAAAGGGAGAGGTGGGGGATTTTTAACTAAGTGTTGACTCCCAATCCATAAGTCTTTTTTTTCAAAAATATAGCTTGTTACACATGATAAATCACTTTACAGTCATCTATGGTTGTGAGGTCAACCTTTTTTAAATGGGAAGAATAATGGCTTGTTTGACTTGGGTAAATATCCCACCGCATGTTCGCTTGAGAATATAATGAGCGTTTGTTATTCTCTTTAAAAGGTTTGGATCCATAGGTCATTTCCATCTTGAACATGTTCCAAGCATACATATCCTTTTTTAAAACATAGGTAGAAGAAATCTCTTTCTTATTAAATGCCAAGCTATTTGGGTCGAACTAGTGGAATTTCCCAAACTTGGATAACAAAACTTTTGTGTTCGTTTTTGATGTGTGAATATATTTTCTTTACTTACATTCGTTATTGTTTTAAATTTTTTCAATACATAAACTCTAAAATTATTAGTTTGTTGTGATCTATTTTTCTTTTTTTTTACGGGATGAAGGGAGAGCGAAAACTCAAAGTTTCGATTTAGGAAAAAAGTATACATCTAAAATGGAAATGCAAAATGAACAAATGTAGAGTGAGATAATTCCAAAGATTTTCTGTAATTTTTAGGTATTGTAAACTCCTTTTAATTTTATATATTAGGTTTTGCAATCGTCGGGAAAAGGGGGAGGCATGGGAATTTTAACTGAGTGTTGATTCCCAATCCTTAAGTCATTTCTTACAAAAATATAGCCTTTTATGTATGAAAAATCACTGTACAATCATCTATGGTTGTTAGGTTAGCTTATTGTAAATGGGCAAAACAATTGCTTGTTTGACTCGGGTAAAAATCCCACCACATGTTCCCTTGTGAATATAATGAGCGTTTGTTATTCTCTTTAAAAGGTTTAGATCCATAGGTCATTTGCATCTTTAACATGTTTCAAGCCTGCATAACCATTTTTAAAACATAGGTAGAAGAAATCTCTTTCTTATAAAATTCCAAGCTATTAGGGTTGAACTAGTGAAATTTCCCAAACTTGGATAGCAAAAGTTTTGTGTTCATTTGTGGTGTGTGGATATATTTTCTTTACTTACATTTGTTATTGTTTTAAATTTTTTCCATACTTAAACTCTTAAATTTTCATTTTGTTGTGATCTATTTGCCTTTTTTCTTTACGGGATGAAGGGAGAGCGAAAATTCAAAGTTTTGATTTAAGAAAAAAGTATACATCTAAAATGGAAATGCACAATGCACAAATTTTGAGAGAGATAATTCCAACGTGTGTCTATAATTTTTAGGGATTGTAAACTATTTTTAGTTTTTGTATTTTAGGTTTCGCAATCGTCGGGAAAAGGTGGAGGCAGGGAATTTTTTACTGAGTGTTGTCTCCCAATCCGTAAGTCATTTCTTACAAAAATATTTCCCATTGCGTAAGATAAATTACTTTACAATCAACTATGGTTGTTCGGTTAGCTTTTTGTAAATGGCCAAAACAATGCCTTGTTTGACTTGGGTAAATATCCCACCGCAAATTCACTTGAGGATTTATTGAGCGTTTGTTATTCTCTTTCAAAGGTTTGGATCCATAGGTCATTTGTATCTTTAACATGTTTCAAGCATGCATATCCATTTTTAAAACAAGTGTAAAAGAAATCTCTTTCTTATAAAATTTCAAGCCATTAGTGTTGAACTAGTGGAATTTTCCAAATTTGGAAAACAAAACTTTTGTGTTCATTTGTGGTGTGTGAATATATTTTCTTTACTTACATTTTTTATTGTTTTAAATTTTTTCAATACATAAACTCTGAAATTTTAATTTTGATGTGATCTATTTACCTTTTTTTTTTTTTTTTTGCAGGATGAAAGGAGAGCGATAACTCAAAGTTTTGATTTAAGAAAAAATTATAGACCTAAAATGGTAATGCACAATGAAAAAATGTAGAGAGAAATAATTACAAAGAGTTTTGGTAATTTTTAAGGATTGTAAAATCCTTTTAGTTTTAAAATATTATTTTTTGCAATAGTCGAAAAAAGGGGATGGCGGGGGCTTTTTAACTGAGTGTGGACTCCCAATCCATTAGTCATTTCTTACGAAAAAATAGCCCGTTATGGATGATAAATTACTTTAAAATCATCTATGGTTGTTAGGTCAGCTTTTTAAAAATGGGCAAAATAATGGCTTGTTTGACTCGGGTAAATATCCCACCGCATGTTCACTTGAGAATTTAATGAGCATTTTTTATTCTCTTTCAAGGTTTAGGATCCATAAGTCATTTGCATCTTTAACATGTTTCAAGCATGCACTTCCATTTTTAAAATATGTGTAGAAGAAATTTCTTTCTTATAAATTCCAAGCCATTAGTGTTGAACTAGTGGAATTTCCCAAACTTGGATAACAAAAATTTTGTGTTCATTTGTGGTGTGTGAATAACATTTCTTTACTAACGTTTGTTATTGTTTTAAATTTTTTCCGTACATAAACTCTAAAATTTTCATTTTGTTGAGATCTATTTGTCTTTTTTGTTTACGGGATGAAGGGAGAGCGAAAACTCAAAGTTTTTATTTAAAAAAAGTATACATCTAAAATGGAAATGCACAATGAAAAAAATTAAGAGAGAGATAATTTCTAAGATTGTCTGTAATTTTTAGGGATTGTAAACTCCTTTTAGTTTTTATATATTAGGTTATGCAATCATCGGGAAAAGGGGGAGGCGGAGGATTTTTCATTGAGTGTTGACTCTCTATCCATAAGTCATTTCTTAGAAAAATATAGCCTGTTATGTATGATAAATCACTTTACAATCATCTTCTGTTGTAAGGTTAGCGTTTTGTAAATGGGCAAAATGATGGTTTGTTTGACTAGAGTTTTATATCCCACCGCTCGTTCACTTGAGAATTTAATGAGCATTTGTAATTCTATTTAAAAGGTTTGGATCCATATGTCATTTGTATCTTTAACATGTTTCAAGCATGCACATCCCTTTTTAAAAAATGGGTAAAAGAAATCTCTTTCTGATAAAATTCCTAACTATTAATGTTGAACTAGTGGAATTTCCCAAACAGGAAAACAAAACTTTTGTGTTCATTTGTGGTATGTGAATAAATTTTTTGTGCTTACATTTTTTATTGTTTTAAATTTTTTCCACACATAAACTCTAAAATTTTCATTTCATTGTGATCTATTTGCATTTTTGTTAACGAGATGAAGGAAAAGAGAAAACTCAAAGTTTTGATTTAAGAAAAAAGTATACATCTAAAGTGGAAATGCACAATGCACAAATTTAGAGAGCAATAATTCCAAACAGTGTTTTTAATTTTTAGGGATTGTAAACTACTTTGAGTTTTTATATATTAGGTTTTGCAATTGTCAGGAAAAGAGGGAGTTGGGGGATTTTTAACTGAGTGTTGACTCCAAATTCATAAGTCATATCTAAAAAAAATATGGGCCATTACGCTTGATAAATCACTTTAAAATCATCTATGGTTGTTAGGTCGGCTTTTTAAAAATGGAAAATATAATGGTTTGTTTGACTCGGGTAAATATCCCACCAAACGTTCACTTGAGGATTGAATGAGCATTTGTTAATCTCTTTAAACGATTTGGATTCATAGGTCATTTGCATCATTAACATGTTTCAAGCATGCATATCCATTTTTAAAACATGTGTAGTAGAAATCTTTTTCTTACAAAATTCCAAGCTATAAGGGTCGAACTAGTGGAATTACCTAAACTTGGACAACAAAACTGTTCTTTTCTGGTGTGTGAATAAATTTTATTTACTTACATTTGTTTTTGTTTTAAATTTTTTCCATACATAAACTCTAAAATTTTCATTTTGATGTGATCTATTTGTCTTTTTTTTTAAGGGATAAAGGAAGAGCGAAAACTCAAAGTTTCGATTTAAGAAAAAAAGTATACATCTAAAATGGAAATGCCCAATGCACAAATGTAGAGAGAGATAATTCCAAAGAGTGTCTATAATTTTTAGGGATTTTAAACTACTTTTAGTTATTAAATTTTAGGTTTTGCAGTCGTCGGGAAAAGGGGGAGGCAGGGGATGTTTAATTGAGTGTTGAGTCCCAATCCGTAAGTCATTTCTTACAAAAAAATAGCCCATTACGCATGATAAATCACTTTACAATTATCTATGGTTGTTAGGTCAGCATTTTATAAATGGAAAAAATAATGGTTTGTTTGACTCGAGTAAATATCCCACCGCAAATTCACTTGAGGATTTAATGAGCATTTGCCATTCTCTTAAAAGGTTTAAATCCATAGGTCATTTGCATCTTTAACATGTTTCAAGCATGCATATCCATTTTTAAAACATGAGTAGAAGAAATCTCTTACTTATAAAATTCCAAGTAATTAGGGTTGAACTAGTGGAGTTTCCCAAACTTGGATAACAAAACTTTTGTGTTCATGTGGTATGTGAATAAATTTTCTTTACTTATGTTTGTTATTGTTTTAAATTTTTTCCACACATCAACTCCAAAATTTTCATTTTGTTGTAATCTATTTGCCATTTTGTTTACAGGATGAAGGGAGAACGAACGCTCAAAGTTTTGATTTAAGAAAAAAGTGTACATCTAAAATGGAAATACACAATGCACAAATGTAGAGAGCGATAATTCCAAAGAGTGTCTGTATATTTTAAGGATTGTAAAATCCTTCTAGTTTTTAAATATTAGGTTTTGCAATCATCGGGAAAGGGGGAAGGTGTGGGATTTTTTACTGAGTGTTGACTCCCAATCCATAAGTCTTTTCCTACAAAAATATAGCCCGTTATGTATGATAAATCACTTTACTATCATCTATGGTTGTTTGGTCAGGTTTTCTTGAATGGGAAAAATAAAGGCTTGTTTGACTCGAGCAAATATCCAACCGCACGTTCACTTGAGAATTTAATGAGGGTTTGTTATTCTCTTTAAATTTTTGGATCTATAGGTCATTTGCATCTTTAATATGTTTCAAGCATGCATATCCATTTGTAAAACATGTGTAGAAAAAAATTATTTCTTATAAAATTCCAAGCTATTAGAGTTGAACTAGTGGAAATTCCCAAACATGGATAACAAAACTTTTGTGTTCATTTGTGGTGTGTGAATAAATTTTCTTTACTTACATTTTTTATTGTTTTAAATTTTTTCCATACTTATACTCTAAAAGTTTCATTTTGTTGTGTTCTATTTGCCTTTTTTGTTTTTAAGATGAAGGGAGAGCGAAAACTCAAAGTTTTGATTTCAGAAAAAAGTATACAACTAAATTGGAAATGCACAATTCACAAATGTAGAGAGCGATAATTCCATAAGGCGTCTGTAATTTTTAAGGATTGTAAACTTCTTTTAGTTTTTATATATTAGATTTTGCAATTTTCGGGAAAAGGGGGAGGTGGGGGATTTTGTACTAAGTGTTGACTCCCAATCCATAAGTCATTTATTAAAAAAATATAGCCCATTACGCATGATAAATCACTTTACAATCATCTATGGTTGCTAGGTCAGCTTTTTGTAAAAGAAAAAAATAATGGCTTGTTTGACTCGGGTAAATATCCCACCGCACGTTCACTTGAGAATTTAATGAGTGTTTTTTATTTTCTTTAAATGGTTTGGATCTATAAGTCATTTGCATGTTTAACATGTTTCAAGCATTCATATCCCTTTTCAAAACATGTGTAGAAGAAGTCTCTTTCTTATAAAATTCCATGCCATGAGGGTTGAACTAGTGGAATTTCTCAAACTTGGATAACAAAAATTTTGTGTTCATTTTGTGGTGTGTGAATAAATTTTATTTACTTATATTTTTTATTTTTATAAAAAAATTTCAGACATAAACTCTAAATTTTTTGCCTTTTTTGTTTACATAAAAAAAGGAGAGTAAAAACTCAAAGTTTGGATTTAAGAAAAAAATATACATCTAAAATTGAAATGCACAATTCACAAATGTAGAGAGAGATAATTCCAAAGATTGTCTTTAATTTTTAGGGACTGTAAACTCCTTTTAGTTTTTATATATTAGGTTTTACAATCATTGGGAAAAGAGGGAGGCGGGGGATTTTTAATTGAGTGTTGACTCCCAATCAATAAGTCATTTCTTACAAAAATATAACCCTTTATGTATGATAAATCAGTTTACAATCATCTATGGTTTTTAGGTCAGCTTTTTTTAAATGTGCAAAATAATGGCTTGTTTGACTCCGGTGAATATCCCACCGCACGTTCACTTGAAAATTTAATGAGGGTTTGTTATTCTCTTTAAAAAGTTTGGATCCATAGGTCATTTGCATCTTTAACAAGTTGCAAACATGCATATGCATTTTTAAAACATGTGTAGAAAAAATCTCTTTCTTATAAAATTCCAAGATAAGAGGGTTGAACCAGAGGAATTTCCAAAAATTGCATAACAAAACTTTTGTGATCATTTGTGGTGTCTGAATAAAATTTCTTTACTTAAATTTGGTATTGTTTTAAAGTTTTTCCATACTTATACTATAATATTTTCAATTTGCTGTGATCTATTTGCCTTTTTTGTTTACAAGATGAAGGAAGAGTGAAAACTCAAAGTTTTGATTTAAGAAAAAAGTATACATCTAAAATGGAAATGCACAATTCACATATGTAGAGAGTGATAATTCCAAAGATTGTCTATAATTTTTATGGATTGTAAACTCCTTTTAGTTTTTATATATTTGGTTTTGAATTCGTGGGGAAAAGGGGGAATAGGGGGATTTTTAACGGAGTGTTGACTCCCAATCCATAAGTCATTTCTTACAAAAATATAGCCCGTTAAACATTTTAAATCACTTTACAATCATCTATGGTTGTTAGGTCAGCTTGTTGTACAAAGGAAAAATAATGGCTTGTTTGACTCGGGTAAATAGCCCACCGCATGTTCACTAGAGAATTTAATGAGCGTTTGTTATTTTCTTTAAAAGGTTTGGATTCATAGGTCATTTGCATCTTTAACACGTTTCAAGCATGCATATCCATTTTTAAAACATCTGTAGAAGAAATCTCTTTCTTATAAAATTCCAAGCTATGAGGGTTGAACTGGTGGAATTTCCCAAACTTGGATAACAAAACTTTTGTGTTCATTTGTGGAGTGTGAATAAATTTTCTTTACTTATATTTGTTATTTTTTTAAATCTTTTCCATACATATACTCTAAAATTCTCATTTTGTTGTGATCCATTTGCCTTTTTGTATACGGGATGAAGGGTGAGTGAAAACTTGATTTTAGAAAAAGTATACATCTAAAATGGAAATACACAATGCACAAATGTAAAGGGAGATAATTCCAAAGATTTTCTATAATTTTTAGGGATTCTAAACTCCATTTAGTTTTTATATATTAGGTTTTGCAATCGTCGGGAAACTGGGGAGGTTGGGGATTTTTAACTGAATGTTGAATCCCAATCTGTAAGTCATTTCTTACCAAAATATAGCCCGTTATACATGATAAATCACTGTATAATAAACTATGTTTGTTAGGTCAGTTTTTTGTTAATGGGCAAAATAATGGCTTGTTTGACTCGTGTAAATATCCCACCGCAAATTCTCTTGAGGATTTGACGAGCATTTGTTTTTCTCTTTAAAAGGTTTGGATCCATAGGTCATTTGTATCCTTAACATGTTTCAAGCATGCATATCAATTTTTAAAACATGGGTAGAAGAAATCTCTTTCTTATAAAATTCCAATCTATTAGGGTTGAACTTGTGGAATTTCATAAACTTGGACAACAAAACTTTTGTGTTCATTTGTGGTGTGTGAATAAATTTTCTTTACTAACATTTGTTATTGTTTTAAATTTTTTCCACACATAAACTCTTTAATTTTCATTTTGTAGTGATTTATTTTCCTTTTTGTTTACGGGATGAAGGGTGAGCAAAAACTACAAGTTTTGATTTAAGAAAAAAGTATACATCTAAATGGAATTTCACAATGCACAAATGTAGAGAGCCATAATTCCAAAGAGTATCTATAATTTATAGGGATAGTAAACTCCTTTTTGTTTTTATTTATTAGGTTTTCCAATCGTCAGGAAAAGGGGGTCGTGGAAGATTTTTACCTAAATGTTGACTCCCCACCCATAAGTTATTTCTTACAAAAATATAGCCAGCTACGCAAGATAAATCACTTCACAATCATCTATGGTTGTTAGGTCAATTTGTTTGCAAATGGGAAAAATAATGGCTTGTTTAACAGGGTAAATATCCCACCGCATGTTCACCTGAGAATTTAATGAGCTTTTGTTATTCTCTTTAAAAGGTTTGGATCCATAGGTCATTTGCTTCTTTGACATGTTTCAAGCATGCATATCCATTTTTAAAATATGTGAAGAAGAAATCTCTTTCCTATAAAATTTGAAGCTATGAGGGTTGAATTAGTGGAATTTCCCAAACTTGGATAACAAAACTTTTGTGATCATTTGTGGTGTGTGAATAAATTTTATTCACTTACATTTGTTGTTGTTTTAAATTTTTTCCATACATAAACTCTATAATTTTCATTTTGCTGCGATCTATTTGACTTTATTTTTTATAGGGAGAAGGGAGAGCGAAAACTCAAAGTTTTGATTTAAGAACAAAAAATACATAAAAAATGGAAATGCACAATGCTCAAATGTAGAGAGAGATAATTCCAAAGAATGTTTGTAATTTTTACGGATTGTAAACTCCTTTTAGTTTTTATATATAAGGTTTCTCTATCGCCGGGAAAAGGGGACGCGGGGGAATTTTAACTAAGTGTTGACTCCAAATCCATAAGTCATTACTTACAAAAATATAGCATGTTATGAATGATAAATCAATTTACAATCATCTATGGTTTGAGGTCAGCTTTTTTTAAATGGGCAAAGAAATGGCTAGTTTGACTCGGGTAAATATCCCTCGGCATGTTCACTTGAGAATTTAATGAGGGTTTGCTGTTCTCTTTAAAATTTTTGGATCCATAGGTCATTTGCATCTTTAACATGTTTCAAGCATGCATATCCTTTTTTAAAACATGTGTAGAAAAAATCTCTTTCTTATAAAAGTCCAAGCTATTAGGGTTGAACTAGTGGAAATTCCCAAACTTGGCTAACAAAACTTTTGCGTTCATTTGTGGTGTGTGAATAAATTTTCTTTATTTACATTTTTTATTGTTTTAAATTTTTCCTTACATAAACTCTAAAATGTTCATTTTGTTGTGATCTATTTGCCTTTTTTTTAAAGTGATGATGGGAGAGTGAAATCTCAAAGTTTTGATTTAAGAAAAAAGTATACATCTAAAAAGGAAATGCACAATGCACAGATGTAGAGAGAGATAATTCCAAAGATTGTTTATAATTTTAAGGGATAGTAAACTCCTTTTAGTTTTTATATATTAGGTTTTCCAATTGTGAGGAAAAGGGGGAGGCTGGAGATTTTTAACTGAGTGTTGACTCTCAATCCTTAAGTCATTTCTTACAAAATTATAGCCCGTTATGTATGATAAATCACTTTACAATAATCTATTGTTGTTAGGTCAGCTTTTTGTAGGGCAAAATAAAGGCTTGTTTGACTCAGGTAAATATCCCACCGCACGTTCACGTGAGAATTTAATGAGGGTTTGTTATGCTCTTGAAATTTTTTTTGATCCAGAGGTCATTTTCATCTTTAACATGTTTCAAGTATGCATATCCATTTTTAAAACATGTGTAGAAAAAATCTCTTTCTTATAAAATTCCAATCTATTAGGGTCGAACTTCAAGAATTTCCCAAACTTGGATAACAAAAATTTTGTGTTAATTTGTGTTGTGTGAATAAATTTTCTTTACAAACATTTGTTATTTTTAAAAATCTTTTCCACACATAAACTCTATAATTTTCATTTTGTAGTGATCTATTTTCCTTTTTGTTTACGGGAAAAAGGGCGACCGAAAGTTACAAATTTTGATTTAAGAAAAAAGTATACATCTAAAATGGAAATGCACAAAGCACAAATTTAGAGAGCCATAATTCCAAAGTGTGTCTATAATTTATAGGGATAGTAAACTCCTTTTTGTTTTTATATATTAGCTTTAGAAATCGTCGAGAACAGGGGGAGTTGGACGATTTTCACCTAAGTGTTGACTCCCCATCCATAAGTCATTTCTTACAAAAATATAGCCCACTACACATAATAAATCACTTCATAATCATCTATGGTTGTTAGGTCAACTTTTTGCAAATGGGAAAAATAATGGCTTGTTTGACAGGGTAAATATCCCACTGCATGTTCACTTGAGAATTTAATGAGGGTTAGTTATTCTCTTTAAAAGGTTTGGATCCATCGGTCATTTGCATCTTTGACATGTTTCAAGCATGCATATCCATTTTTAAAACATGTGAAGAAGAAATCTCTTTCCTATAAAATTCCAAGCTATGAGGGTTGAATTAGTGGAATTTCCGAAACTTGGATTACAAAACTTTTTTGTTCATTTGTGGTGTGTGAATAAATTTCCTTTACTTACATTTTTTTTTGTTGTAAAATTTTTCCATACATAAACTCTAAAATTTTCATTTTTGTTGTGATCTATTTGCCTTTTTCGTTTATAGGGAGAAGGGAGACCGAAAACTCGAAATTTTGATTTAAGAAAAAAGAATACATCAAAAATGGAAATGGACAATGCACAAATGTAGAGAGAGATAATTCCAATGAGTTTTTGTAATTTTTACGGATAGTAAACTCCTTTTAGTTTTTAAATATAAGGTTTCTCTATCGTCGATAAAGGGGGAGGCGAGGGATTTTTAACTGAGTGTTGACTCCAAATCCATAAGTCATTTCTTACAAAAATATAGCACGTTATGTATGATAAATCAATTTACAATCATCTATGGTTGTTAGGTGAGCTTTTTGTAAATTGGCAAAGAAATGACTTGTTTGACTTGGGTAAATATCCCTCCGCATGTGCACTTCAGAATTTAATGAGGGTTTGTTATTCTCTTTAAAATTTTTGGATCCATAGGTCATTTGCATCTTCAACATGTTTCCAGCATGCATATCCATTTTTAAAACATGTGTAGAAAAAATCTCTTTCTTATAAAAGCCCAAGCTATTAGGGTTGAAATAGAGGAAATTCCCAAACTTGGATAACAAAACTTTTGTGTTCATTTGTGGTGTGTGAATAAATTTTCTTTACTTACATTTGTTATTGTTTTAAATTTTTCCTTACATAAACTCTAAAATTTTCATTTTGTTGTGATCTGTTTGCCTTTGTTTTTTAACGTGATGAAGCGAGAGAGAAATCTCATAGTTTTGATTTAAGAAAAAAGTAGACATCTAAAATGGAAATGCACAATGCAAAAATGTAGAGAGATATAATTCCAAAGATTGTCTGAAATTTTTAGGGATAGTAAACTCCTTTTAATTTTTATATATTAGGTTTTCCAATAGTCAGGAAAAGAGGGTGGTGGGGGATTTTTAACTGAGTGTTAACTCCCAATCCTAAAGTCATTCCTTACAAAATTAAAGCCCATTATGTATGATAAATCACTTTAAAATAATCTAAAGTTGTTTGGTCAGGTTTTTGTAACTGGGCAAAATAATGGCTTGTTTGACTCGATTAAATATCCCACCGCACGTTCAGGTGAGAATTTAATGAGGGTTTGTTATTCTCTTTAAAAATTTTTGGATCCATAGGTCATTTGCGTCTTTAACAAGTTTCAAACATGCATATCCATTTTTAAAACATATGTAGAAAAAATCTCTTTCTTATAAAATTCCAAGCTATTAGGGTTGAACTAGTGGAATTTCCCAAACTTGGATAACAAAACTTTTGTGTTCATTTGTGGTGTGTGAATAAATTTTCTTTACTTACATTTGTCATTGTTTTGGATTTTTTCCATACTTAAATTCTAAAATTTTCATTTCGTTATGATCTATTTGCCTTTTTTGTTTTCAGGATGAAGGGAGAGTGAAAACTCAAAGTTTGGATTAAAAAAAAAATATACATTTAAAAAGGAAATGCACAATGCACGAATTTATAGAGAGATAATTCCAAAGAGTGTTTGTAATTTTTATGGATTGTAAACTACTTTTAGTTTTTATATTTTAGGTTTTGCAATTGTTGGGAAAAGAGGGAGGCATGGGATTTTTAACTAAGTATTGACTCCAAATCCTAAAGTAATTTCTTAAAAAATTATAGCCCGTTGGGTATGATTAATCACTTTACAATAATCTATAGTTGTTATGTCAGCTTTTTGTAGGGCAAAATAATGGCTTGTTTGACTCGGGTAAATATCCCACCCCATGTTCACGTGAGAATTTAATTAGGGTTTGTAATTCTCTTTAAAAAGTTTGGAGCCATAGGTCATTTGCATTTTTAACATGTTTCAAGCACGCATATGTATTTTTAAAAATGTGTAGAAAATATCTCTTTCTTATAAAATTTCATGCTATTAGGGTTCAACTAGTGGAAATTCCCAAACTTGGGTAACAAAACTTTTGTGTTCATTTGTGGTGAGTGAATAAATTTTCTTTACTTACATTTGTTATTGTTTTAAATTTTTCCTTACATAAGCTCTAAAATTTTCATTTTGTTGTGATCTGTTTGCCTTTTTTTTTAACATGATGAAGGGAGAGAAAAATCTCAAAGTTTTGATTTAAGAAAAAAGTATACATCTAAAATGGAAATGCACAATGCACAAATCTAGAGAGAGATAATTCCAAAGATTGTCTGCAATTTTTAGGGATAGTAAACTCCTTTTAGTTTTTATGTATTAGGTTTTCCAATAGTCAGGAAAAGGGGGAGGAGGGGGATTTTTAACTGAGTGTTGCCTCCCAATCCTAAAGTCATTTCTTAAAAAATTATAGCCCATTATGTATGATAAATCACTTTAAAATAATCTATAGTTGTTTGGTCAGCTTTTTGTAAATGGGCAAAATAATGGCTTGTTTGACTCGGGTAAATATCCCACCGCACGTTCACGTGAGAATTTAATGAGGGTTTGTTATTCTCTTTAAAAAGTTTGGATCCATAGATCATTTGTGTCTTTAACATGTTTCAAGCAAGCATATCCATTTTTAAAAGACGTGTAGAAAAAATCTCTTTCTTATAAAATTCCAAGCTATTAGGGTTGAACTAGTGGAATTTCCCAATCTTAGATAGCAAAACTTTTGTGTTCATTTGTGGTGTGTGAATAATTTTTCTTTACTTACATTTGTTATTGTTTTAAATTTTTTCCATACTTTACTCTAAAATTTCCATTTTGTTGTGATCTTTTTGCCTTTTTTGTTTACAGGATGAAGGGAGAGCGAACACTCAAAGTTTTGATTTAAGAAAATATAATACATCTAAAATAGAAATGCTCAATGAACAAATGTAAAGAGAGATAATTACAAAGAGTGTCTGTAAGTTTTAGGGATTGTAAACTACTTTTAGTTTTTATATTTTAGGTTTTGCAATCGTAGAGAAAAGGGGGAGGCGGGGGATTTTTAACTGAGTGTTGACACCCAATCAGTAAGTCATATCTTACAAAATTACAGGTTGTTACGTATGATCAATCACTTTATAATCAACTATGGTTGTTAAGTCAACTTTTTGTAAATGGGTAAAATAAAGGCTTGTTTGACTCGGGTAAATATTCCTCTGCAATTTCACTTGAGGTTTTAATGACCATTTGTTATTCTCTTTAAAAGGTTAGGATCCATAGGTCATTTGCATCTTTAGCATGTTTCAAGCATGCATATCCATTTTAAAAACATGGCTAGAAGAAATCTGTTTCTTATAAAATTCCATGCTATTTGGGTTGAACTAGTGGAATTTCCCAAACTTGGATAACAAAAATTTTGTGTTCATTTGTGGAGTGTGAATAAATTTTCTTTACTTACATTTTTTATTGTTTTAAATTTTTTCAACACATAAACTCTAAAATTTTCATTTTGTTGTGATCTATTTGCATTTTTCTTTACGGGATGAAGGGAGAGCAAAAACTCAAAGTTTTGATTTAAGAAAAAAGTATACATCTAAAATTGAAAAGCACAATGCACAAATGTAAAGAGCGATAATTCCATAGAGTGTCTATTATTTTTAGGGATTGTTTACTCTTGTTTTTATATATTAGGTTTCGCAATCTTCGGAAAAGGGGGAGTTGGGGGATTTTTAACTGAGTGTTGACTCCCAATCCATAAGTCATTTCTTTAAAAAATATAGCCCGTTACACATGATAAATTATTTTCCAATCATCTGTGGTTGTTATGTCAGCTTTTTATAAATGGGAAAAATAATGGCTTGTTTGACTCGGTTAAATATCCCACCGCACGTTCACTTGAGAATTTAGTGAGCGTTTGTTATTCTCTTTAAAAGGTTTGGATCCATAGGTCATTTGCATCTTTAACATGTTTCAAACATGCATTTCCATTTTTAAAACATGTGTAGAAGAAATCTCTTTCTTATAAAATTGCAAGCTATGAGGGTTGAACTAGTGGAATTTCCAAAACTTGGATAACATAACTTTTGTGTTCATTTTTGGTGTGTGAATAAATTTTCTTTACTTAAATTTGTTATTGTTTTAAATGTTTTCCATACATATACTCTAAAATTCTCATTTTGTTGTGATTCATTTGCCTTTTTGTATACGGGATGAAGGGAGAGCGAAAACTCAAAGTTTTGATTTTAGAAAAAAGTATACATCTAAAATGGAAATATACAATGCACAAAATGTAAAGGGAGATAATTCCAAAGATTGCCTGTAATTTTTAGGGATTTTAAACTCCATTTAGTTTTTATATATTAGGTTTTCCAATCGTCGGGAAATGGGGGAGGTTGGGGATTTTTAATTGAGTGTTGAATCCCAATATGTAAGTCATGTCTTGCCAAAATATAGCCCGTTACACATGATAAATCACTGTATAATCAACTATGATTGTTAGGTCAGCTTTTTGTTAATGGGCAAAATAATGGCTTGTTTGACTCGTGTAAATATCCCACCGAAAATTCACTTGAGGATTTAACGAGCGTTTGTTATTCTCATTAAAAGGTTTAGATCCATAGGTCATTTGCATCTTTAAAATGTTTCAAGCATGCATATCCATTTTTAAAACAAGGGTAGAAGAAATCTCTTTCTTATAAAATTCAAAGCTAAGAGGGTTGAACTAGTGGAATTTCCAAAACTTGGATAACATAACTTTTGTGTTCATTTGTGGTGTGTGAATAAATTTTCTTTACTTAAATTTGTTATTGTTTTAAATTTTTTCCATACATATACTCTAAAATTCTCATTTTGTTGTGATTCATTTGCCTTTTTGTATACGGGATGAAGGGAGAGAGAAAACTCAAAGTTTTGATTTTAGAAAAAAGTATACATCTAAAATGGAAATATACAATGCACAAAATGTAAAGGGAGATAATTCCAAAGATTGCCTGTAATTTTTAGGGATTGTAAAATCCATTTAGTTTTTATATATTAGGTTTTCTAATCGTCGGGAAATGGGGGAGGTTGGGGATTTTTAATTGAGTGTTGAATCCCAATATGTAAGTCATGTCTTACAAAAATATAGCTCATTACGCATGATAAATCACTTTACAAACAACTACTATTGTTAGGTCAGCTTTTTGTAAATAGGCTTAAACAATGGCTAGTTTGACTCGGGTAAGTATCCCACCGCAAATTCTCTTGAGGATTTAATGAGCATTTTTTATTCTCTTTAAAGGTTTTGATCCATAGGTCATTTGCATCTTTAACATGTTTCAAGCATGCATATCTATTTTTAAAACATGGGTAGAAGAAATCTCTTTCTTATAAAATTCCAAGCTATTAGGGTTGAACTAGAGCAATTTCCCAAACTTTGATAACAAAACTTTTGTGTTCATTTTTGGTGTTTGAATAAATATTCTTTACTTAATTTTATTTATTTATTTATTTTTCATACACAAACTCTAAAATTTTCTTTTTGTTGTGAACTATTTGCCTTTGTTGTTTACAATATAAAGGGAGAGCAAAACTCAAAGTTTTGATTAAAGACAAAAGAATACATCTAAAATGGAAATGCACAATTCACAAATATAGAGAGAGATAATTCCAAAGATTGACTTTAATATTTAGGGATAGTAAACTCCTTTTCGTTTTTATATATTAGGTTTTTCAATCTTCGGGAGAAGGGGGGGGGGGGGGGGGGGGGGGGGGGGGGGGGGGGGGGGGGTGGGGGCTGTTTTAACTGAGTGTTGACTCCCAATCCATAAGTCATTTCTTAACAAAATATAGCCCGTTATGTATGATAAATCATTTTACAATCATCTATGGTTGCTAGGTCAGCATTTTGCAAATGGGCAAAATAACAGCTTGTTTGATTCAAGTAAATATCCCACCGCACGTTCACTTGAGAATTAATGGGGGTTTGTTATTCTCTTTAAAAAGTTTGGATCCATAGGTCATTTGAATCTTTAACATGTTTCAAGCATGCATATCCATTTTTAAAACATGTGTAGAAAAATCTCTTTCTTATAAAATTCCAAGCTATAAGGGTTGAACTAGTGGAATTTCCCAAACTTTGATAACAAAACTTTTGTGTTCATTTGTGGTGTGTGAATAAATTTTCTTTACTTACTTTTTTTATTGTTTTAATTTTTTTTCACACATAAACTCTAAAATTTTCATTTTGTTGTCATTTGTTTGCCTTTTTGTTTACGGGATGAAGGAGAGCGAAAACTCAAAGTTTTGATTTAAGAAATAACTATACATCTAAAATGGAAATGCACCATGCACAAATGTAGAGAGTGATAATTCCAAAGAGTGTCTGTAATTTTTAGGGATTGTAAACTCCTTTTATTTATAGTAGGTTTTACAATCATCGGGAAAAGGGGGAGATGGGGGATTTTTAACTGAGTGTTGACTCCCAATCTGTAAGTCATTTCTTATGAAAATATAGGCCATTACGAATGATAAATCACTTTTCAGGTCATCAATGGTTGTTAGGTCAGCTTTCTGTAAATGGGAAAAAAATGGCTTGTTTGACTCATGTAAATGTCCCACCGCACGTTCCCTTGAGAATTTTTGAGTTTTTTTATTTCCTTTAAAAAGTTAGGATCCATAGGTCATTTGCATCTTTAACATGTTCCAAGAATGCATATCCATTTTTAAAACATGTGTAGAAAAAATCTCTTTCTAATAAAATTCCAAGTTATTAGGGTTGAGCTATTGAAATCCCAAACTTGGATAACAAAAATTTTGTATTCATTTGTGGTGTATGAATAAATTTTCTTTACTTACATTTGTTATTGCTTTAAATTTTTTCCATATATAAAATCTAAAATTTTCATTTTGTTTTGATCTATTTGCCTTTTTTGTTTACAAGATGAAGGGAGAGCGAAAACTCAAAGTTTTTTATTTAAGAAAAATGTATACATCTAAAATGGAAATGATCAATGCACAAATGTGGAGAAAGATAATTCCAAAGGGTGTCTATAATTTTTAAGGATTGTAAACTACTTTTAGTTTTTATATTTTAGGTTTTGCAATCCTCGGGAAAAGGGGGAGGCGGGGGATTATTAACTGAGTGTTGACTCCCAATCCATAAGTCATTTCTTACAAAAATATAGCCCGTTTCGCTTGATAAATCACTTTACAATCAAGAATGGTCGTTAGGTCAGCTTTTTGTTAATGGGAAAAATAATGTCTTGTTTGACTCGGGTTAATATCTCACCGCAAATTCACTTGAGGATTTAAAGTACATCTGTTATTCTCCTTAAAAGGTTTGGATCTATAGGTCATTTGCATCTTTAACATGTTTCAAGCATGCATATCCATTTTTAAAACATAGGTAGAAGAAATTTCTGTCTTATAAAATTCTAAGCAATTAGGGTTGAACTAGTGGAATTTCTCAAACTTGGATAAAAAAAACTATTGTGTTCATTTGTGGTGTGTTAATAAATTTTATTTACTTACATTTGTTATTGTTTTAATTTTTTTCTACACATAAACTCTAAAATTTTCATTTTTTGTTATGTTTTTTCCATTTTGTTTACGGGATGAAGGGAGACCAAAAACTCAAAGTTTTGTTTTAAGAAAAAAATATTCATAAAAAATAGAAATGCACAATGCAAAAATTTAGAGAGCAATAATTCCAAAGAGTGTCTGTAATTTTTAGGGATAGTAAACTCCTTTTAGATTTAATATATTATATTTTTCAATCGTTGGGGAAAGGGGGAGTTGGGGCATTTTTAACTAAGTGATTACACCCAATCCATAAGACATTTCTTACAAAAATTTCGCCCGTTGCCCGTTATGCTTGATAAATTACTTTACAATCATGTAAGGTTGTTAGGTCAGCTTTTTGTGAATGGGAAAAATAATCGTTTGTTTGACTCGGTTAGATATCACACCACACGTTAACTTGACAATTTAATGAGGGTTTGTTTTTCTCTTTAAAAGGTTTGGATCCATATGTCATTTGCATCTTTAATATGTTTCAAGCATGCATATCTATTTTTAAAACATGTGTAGAAGAAATCTCTTTCTGATAAAATTCCAAGCAATGAGGGTTGAACTAGTGGAATTTCCCAAAATTGGATAACAACACTTTTGTGGTGTGTGAATAAATTTTCTTTACTTACTTTTTTATTGTTTTAAATTTTTTCCAGACATAAACTCTAAAATTTTCATTTTGTTGTGATCTCTTTGCCTTTTTTGTTTACGGGATGAAGGGAGAGCGAAAACTGAAAGTTTTGATTAAATAAAAAAAGTATACATCTAAAATGGAAATGTACAATGCACAAATTTAGAGAGAGACAATTCCTAAGAATGTCCGTAATTTTTAGGGATTGTAAACTCCTTTCAGTTTTTACATATTAGATATTTCAATGATCGGGAAAAGGGGGAGGTAGGGGATTTTTAACTGAATGTTGACTCCCAATCCATAAGTCATTTCTTAAAAAAATATAGCCCGTTATGCATGATAAATCACTTTAGAATCATCTATGGTTCTTAGGTCAGCTTTTTGTAAAAGGGAAAAATAATGGGTTGTTTGACTCGAGTAAATATCCCACCGCAAATTCACTTGAGGATTTAATGAGCATTTTTTATTCTCTTTAATAGGTTTTGATCCATAGGTCATTTTCATCTTTAAAATGTTTAAAGCATGCATATCCACTTTTAAAACATGAGTAGAAGAAATCTCTTTCTTATAAAATTCCAAGCAATGAGGGTTGAACTACTGAAATTTCCCAAACTTGGATAACAAAAATTTTGTATTCAATTGTGGCGTGTGAATAAATTTTCTTGACTTACATTTGTTATTGTTCTTAATTTTTTCAATACTTAAATACTAAAATTTTCATTTTGTTGTCATCTTTTTGCCTTTTTTGTTTACAAGATGATGGGAGAGTGAAAACTCAAAGTTTTGATTTAAGAAAAAAATATACTTCTAAAATAGAAATGCACAATACGCAAATGTAGAGAGAGATAATTCCAATGATTTTCTATAAGTTTTAGGGATTTTAAACTACTTTTAGTTTTTATATTTTTCGTTTTGCAATCGTCCGAAAGAAGGGGAGGCTGGGGATTTTTAACTGAGTGTTGTCTCCCTATCCAAAAGTCATTTCTTACAAAAATATTGCCCGTTACGTATGATTAATCACTTTGTAATCATCTATGGTTGTTTGGTCGGCTTCTTGTAAATGGGCAAAAAAATAGCTTGTTTGACTCGAGTAAATATCCCACCGCATGTTCACTTGAAAATTTAATGAGGGTTTGTTATTCTCTATAAAAAATTTGGATCCATAGGTCATTTGAATCTTTAACATGTTTCATTGATGCATATCCATTTGTAAATCGTGTGTAGAAAAAATCTCTTTCTTATAAAATTCCAAGCTATTAGGTTTGAACTAGTGCAATTTCCCCGACATGGGTAACAAACTTTTGTGTTCATTTGTGGTGTGTGGAAAAATTTTCTTTACTTAATTTTTTTTAAAATATTTTCCATGAACTCTAAAAGTTTCATTTTGTTGTGATCTATTTGCCTTTGTTGTTTTACGGGATGAAGGGAGAGCGAAAACTCAAAGTTTTGATTTAAAAAAAAGTATACATCTAAAATGGAAATGCACAACTAACAAATGTAGAGAGAGATATCTCCAAAGATTGACTTTAATTTTTAGGGATTGTAAACTCCTTTTCATTTTTATATATTAGGTTTTGCAATTGTCGGGAAAAGGGGGAGACGGGGGATTTTTAACTGAGTGTTGATTCCTAATCCATAAGTCATTTCTAAAAAAATTATAGCCCGTTATGTATGATAAATCACTTTACAATCATCTATGGTTGTTAGGTCAGCTTTTTGTAAATGGGCAAAATAATGGCTTGTTTGACTCAAGTAAATATCCCACCGCACGTTCACTTGAGAATTTAATGGGGGTTTGTTATTCTCTAAAAGAAGTTTGGATCCATAGGTCATTTGCATCTTTAACATGTTTCAAGCATGCATATCAATTTTTGAAACATGTGTAGAAAAAATCTCTTTCTGATAACATTCCAAGCTATTAGGGTTGAAAAAATCTCTTTCTGATAACATTCCAAGCTATTAGGGTTCATTTGTGGTGTGTGAATAAATTTTCTTTACATACATTTTTTATTGTTTTAATTTTTTTCCACACATAAACTCTTAAATTTTCATTTTGTTGTGATCTATTTGTCTTTTTGTTTACGGGATGAAGGGAGAGCGAAAACTCAAAGTTTTGATTTAAGAAATAATTATACATCTAAAATGGAAATGCACCATGGACAAATGTATAAAGCGATAATTCCAAAGAGTGTTTGTAATTTTTAGGGATTGTAAACTCCTTTTAGTTATATGAGGTTTTGTAATCATCGGGAAAAGGGGGAGGTGGGGGATTTTTAACTGAGTGTTGAATCCAAATCCGTAATTCATTTTTTACAAAAATATAGCCTTTTACGCATGATAAATCACTTTACAATCAACAATGGTTGTTAGTTCAGCATTTTGTTAATGGGCAAAATAATGTCATGTTAGACTCGGGTCAATATCCCACCACAAATTCACTTGAGGATTTAATGAGCGTTTGTTATTCTCTTTAATAGGTTTGGATCCATCGGTCATTTGCATCTTTAGCATTTTTCAAGCTTGCATATCCATTTTTAATACATAGGTAGAAGAAATGTCTTTCTTATAAAATTTCAAGCAAATAGGGTTAATTTCTCAAACTTGGATAACAAAACTATTGTGTTTATTTTTCGTGTGTTAATAAATTTTCTTTACTTACATTTGTTATTGTTTTAATTTTTTCCACACATAAACTCTAAAATTTTCATTTTTTTGGGATCTATTTGCCATTTTGTTTATGGGATGAAGGGAGACCGAAAACTCAAAGTTTTGATTTAAGAAAAAATTAAACATCAAATAATTAAATGGAAAATGCAAAAATGTAGAGAGCGATAATTCCAAAGAGTGTATTTAATTTTTAGGGATTGTAAACTCCTTTTAGATTTTATATATTTAGTCGGGAAAAAGGGGAGGTGGGGGATTTTTAACTGAGTGTTGACTCCCAATCCATAAGTGATTTCTTACAAAAATGTTGCCTGTTGCCCGTTACATAGGATAAATTACTTTACAATCATGTATGGTTGATTGGACAGCTTTTTGTAAATGGGAAAAATAATGACTTGTTTGACTCTGGTAAATGTCCCACAGCACGTTCACTTGAGAATTTAATGAGGGTTTGTTGTTCTATTTAAAAAGTTTGGATCCATAGGTCATTTTCACCTTTAACATGTTTCAAGCATGCATATCCATTTT
Source organism: Aristolochia californica (assembly GCF_029961685.1). Taxonomy (NCBI): domain Eukaryota; kingdom Viridiplantae; phylum Streptophyta; class Magnoliopsida; order Piperales; family Aristolochiaceae; genus Aristolochia; species Aristolochia californica. Next base: position 18,534,829 of record NW_027181771.1, read on the forward strand.
TAAAACATGTGTTGAAGAAATCTCTTACTTATAAAATTCCTAGCTATGAGGGTTGAACTAGTAGAATTTCCCAAAATTGGATAGAAAAACTTTTGTGTTCATTTGTGGAGTGAAAATAAATTTTCTTTACTTACATTTTTATTGTTTTAAATTTTTTCCATACTTAAACTCTAAAATTTTCATTTTGTTGTGATCCATTTGCCTTTTTTATTACAGGATGAAGGGAGAGCGAAAACTCAAAGTTTTGATTTAAGAAAAAAATATACATCTAAAATGGAAATGCACAATGCACAAATGTAGAGAGAGATGTTTCCAAAGAGTGTCTATAATTTTTAGGGATTGAAAACTACTTTTAGTTTTTATATTTTAGTTTTTACAATTGTCGGGAAAAGGGGGGGGGGGGGGGGGGGTAATTGTTAAGTAAGTGTTGAATCCCAATCCGTAAGTCATTTCTTACAAAAATATAGCCCATTACGCATGATAAATAACTTTACAATCAACAATGGTTGTTAGTACAACTTTTTGGGCAAAATAATGTCTTGTTTGACTCGGGTCAATATCCCATCACAAATTCACTTGAGGATTTAATGAGCGTTTGATATTCTCTTTAATAGGTTTGGATCCATAGGTCATTTGCATCTTCAACATGTTTCAAGCATGTATATCCATTTTTAAAACATAGGTAGAAGAAATTTCTTTCTTATAAAATTTCAAGCAAATAGGGTTGAACTAGTGGAATTTCTCAAACTTGGATAACAAGACTGTTGTGTTAATTTTCATTTTTTTGTGATCTATTTGCCATTTTGTTTACGGGATGAAGGGAGACCAAAAACTCGAAGTTTTGATTTAAGAAAAAAGTATACATCAAAGATTGAAATGGACAATGCAAAAATGTAGAGTGCATTAATTCCAAAGAGTGTCTATAATTTTTAGAGATTGTAAAATCCTTTTAGATTTTATATATTTGGTTTTGCAATCATCGGGAAAAAGGGGAGGTGGGGGATTTTTAATTGAGTGTTGACTCCCAATCCATAAGTAATTTCTTACAAAATTGTTGCATGTTGCCCATTACGCAGGATAAATTACTTTACAATCATGTATGGTTGATAGGTCAGCTTTTTGTAAATGGGAAAAATAATGGCTTGTTTGACTCGGTTAAATATCCCACAGCACGTTCACTTGAGAATTTAATGAGTGTTTGTTATTCTCGTTAAAAGGTTTGCATAAATAGGTCATTTGCATCTTTAACACGTTTCAAGCATGCATATCCATTTTTAAAACATGTGTAGAAGAAATCTCGTTCTGATAAAATTCCAAGGAATGAGGGTTGAACTAGAGGAATTTCCCAAACTTGGATAACAAAAATTTTGTGTTCATTTGTGGTGTGTGAAAAAATTTTCTTCACTTACATTTGTTATTGTTTAAAATTTTTTCCATACATAAACTCTTAAATTTTCCTTTTGTTGTGATCTATTTGCATTTTTTGTTTACGAGATGAAGGGAGAGTGAAAACCGAAAGTTTTTATTAAAAAAAAAGTATACATCTAAAATTGAAATGCACATTGCACAAATGTAGAGAGAGATAATTCCAAAGATTCTCTGTAATTTTTAGGGATTGTAAACTCTGTTTTTTTATATATTAGGTTTTGCAATCGTTGGGAAAAGGGGGAGGTGGGGGATTTTTAACTGAGTGTTGACTCCCAATCCATAAGTCATTTCTTAAAAAAATATTTCCCTTTATGTATGATAAATCACTTTACAATCATCTGTTGTTGTTAGGTCAGCTTCTTGTAAATGGCCAAAAAAATGTGTTGTTTGACTCGGGTAAATATCCCACTGCACGTTCACTAGAGAATTTAGTGAGGGCGTGTTATTCTCTTTAAAAAGTTTGGATCCTTGGGTCATTTGCATCTTTAACATGTTTCAAGCTTGCATATCCATTTTTATAACATGTGTAGAACAAATCTCTTTCTTATATAATTCCTAGCTATTAGGGTTAAACTAGTGGAATTTCCCAAACTTGGATAAGAAAACTTTTGTATTCAATTGTGGTGTGTGAATAAATTTCATTATTTACATATGTTATTGTTCTAAATTTTTTCCATACATAAACTCTATATTTTTCATTTTGTTGTGATCTATTTGCCTTTTTTGTTCACAGGATAAAGAAAGAGCGAAAACTCAAAGTTTTTCTTTAAGAAAAAAATATACATCTAAAATGGAAATGCACAATGCATAAATGTAAAGAGATATAATTCCAATGATTGGCTGTAAGTTTTAGTTTTTATATTTTTGTTTTTGCTATTGTCAGGAAAAGGGGGAGGCATGGGATTTTTAATTGAGTGTTGACTCCCAATCCAAAAGTCATTTCTTACAAAAATATTTCCCGTTAAGTATGATTAATCACTTTACAATCATCTATGGTTGTTAGGTCAGCTTCTTGTAAGTAGGCAAAAAAAGGGCTTGCTTGACTCGGGTAAACATCCCACTACATGTTCACTTGAGAATTTAATGAGGGTTTGTTATCGTCTTTAAAACATGTGTAGAAAAAATCTTTTTCTTATAAAATTCCAAGTTATTAGGTTTGAATTTGTGAAATTTCCCAAACATGGATAACAAAACTTTTGTGTTCATTAGTGGTGTGTTAATAAATTTTCTTTACGTACATTTTTTTATTGTTTTAAATATTTTCCATACTTAAACTCTAATTATTTCATTTTGGTGTGATCTATTCTCCTATATTTTTTTATAGGAATAAGGGAATGCTAAAACTCTATGTTTTGATTTAAAAAAAAATATACATCTAAAATGGAAATGCACAATACACAAAAGTAGAGAGAGATAATTCCAAAGAGTGTCTATAATTTTAATGGATTGTAAACTACTTTTAGTTTTAATATTTTACGTTTTGCAATCGTCGGGAAAAGGGGGAGGCGGGGGATTTTTAAATGAGTGTTGACTCCCAATCCGTAAGTCATTTCTTATGAAGATAAATCCTGTTATGCAGGATAAATCACTTTACAATCAACTATGGTAGTTTGGTCATCTTTTTGTAAATGGGCAAAATAATGGCTTGTTCGACTTGGGTGAATATCCCACCGCAAATTCACTTGAGGATTTAATGAGCGTTTTTTATTCTGTTTAAAAGTTTTGGATCCATAGGTCATTTGCATCTTTAAAATGTTTCAAGCATGCATATCCACTTTTAAAACATGAGTAGAAGAAATCTCTTTCTAAAAAAATTCCAAGCAATGAGAGTTGAACTAGATGAATTTCCCAAACTTGGAAAACTTTTGTGTTCATTTGTGGTGTGTGAATAAAATTTCTTTACTTACATTTGTTGTCGTTTTAAATTTTTTCCACACATAAACTCTAAAATTTTCATTTTGTTGTGATCTATTTTCCATTTTGTTTACTGGATGATGGGAGAGTGAAAACTCAAAGTTTTGATTTAAGAAAAAAGTATACATCTAAAATGGAATTTCACAATGCAAAAATGTAGAGAGCGATAATTCTAGAGAGTGTCTATAATTTTTAGGGATTGTACACTCCTTTTAGATTTTATATATTAGCTTTTCCAATCGTTGAGAAAAGAGGGAGGTGGGGGATTTTTAACTGAGTGTTGACTCCCAATCCATAAGTCATTTCTTACAAAAATATAGAACGTTATGCATGGTAAATCACTTTACAATCATGTATGGTTATTAGGTCAGATTTTTGTAAATGAGAAAATGAAAGGCTTGTTTGACTCAGTTAAATATCCCACCGCATGTTCACTTGAGAATTTAATGATCGTTTGTTATTCGCTTTAAAATGTTTGGATCCATTGGTCATTTGCATCTTTAACATGATTGAAGCATGCATATCGATTTTTAAAACATGTGTCGAAGAAATATCTTCCTAATAAAATTCCAAGCAATGTGGGTTGAACTAGTGGAATTTCCCGAACTTGGATAACAAAAATTTTGTGGTTTGTGAATAAATTTTCTTTACCAACGTTTGTTTTTGCTTTAAATTTTTTCCTTACATAAACTCTTAAATTTTCATTTTGTAGTGGTCTATTTGCTTTTTTGTTTACGGGATGAAGGGAGAGCAAAAACTAAAAGTTTTGATTTAAGAAAAAAGTATACATCTAAAATGGAAATGCACAATGCACAAATGTTGAGAGAGATAATTTCAAAGATTGTCTATAATTTTTAGGAATTGTAAACTCCTTTCAGCTTTTATATATTAGGTTTTACAATCGTCTGGAAAAGGGGGAGGCGGGGGATTTTTAACTGAGTGTTGACTCCTAATCCATTAGTCATTTCTTACAAAAATATAGCCCATTATGCATGATAAGTCAATTTACAATCATCTATGGTTGTTAGGTCAGCTTCTTGTAAAAAGGCAAAAAAAAGGGCTTGTTTGACTCGGGTAAACATCCCACCGCATGTTCACTTGAGAATTTAATGAGGGTTTGTTATTGTCTTTAAAAAGTTTGGATCCATAGGTCATTTGCATCTTTAACATGTTTCAAGCATGCGTATCCATTTTTTTAACATGTGTAGAAAAAATCTCTTTCTTATAAAATTCCAAGCTATTAGGTTTGAATTTGTGGAATTTCCCAAACATGGATAACAAAACTTTTGTGTTCATTAGTGGTGTGTTAATAAATTTTCTTTACATACATTTGTTATTGTTTTAAATATTTTCCATACTTAAACTCTAATTATTTCATTTTGGTGTGATCTATTCTCCTTTTTTTTTTACAGGAATAAGGGAGTGCGAAAACTCTATGTTTTGATTTATGAAAAAAATATACATCTAAAATGGAAATGCAAAATGCCCAAAAGTAGAGAGAGATAATTCCAAAGAGTGTCTATAATTTTTATGGATTGTAAACTACTTTTAGTTTTTATATTTTACGTTTTGCAATCGTCAGGAAAAAGGGGGAGGCGGGGGATTTTTATTTGAGTGTTGACTTCCAATATGTAAGTCATTTCTTACAAAAATAAATCACGTTACGCATGATAAATCACTTTACAATCCACTATGGTAGTTTGTTCATCTTTTTGTAAATGGGCAAAATAATGGCTTGTTTGACTCGGGTGAATATCCCACCGCAAATTCACTTGAGGATTTATTGAGCGTTTTTTATTCTGTTTAAAAGTTTTGGATCCATAGGTCATTTGCATCTTTAAAATGTTTCAAGCATGCATATCCACATTTAAAACATGAGTAGAAGAAATCTCTTTCTAAAAAAATTCCAAGCAATGAGGGTTGAGCTAGTGGAATTTCCCAAACTTGGATAACAAAACTTTTGTGTTCATATGTGGTGTGTGAATAAAATTTCTTTACTTACATTTGTTGTTGTTTTAAATTTTTTCCACACATAAACTCTAAAATTTTCATTTTGTTGTGATCGATTTGCCATTTTGTTTACGGGATGATGGGAGAGCGAAAACTCAAAGTTTTGATTTAAGAAAAAAGTATACATCTAAAATGAAATTTCACAATGCAAAAATGTAGAGAGCGATAATTCCTAAGAGTGTCTGTAATTTTTAGGGATTGTAAACTCCTTTTAGATTTTATATATTAGCTTTTCCAATCGTCGAGAAAAGAGGGAGGTGGGGGATTTTTAACTGAGTGTTGACTCCCAATTCTTAAGTCATTTCTTACAAAAAATATAGAACGTTACGCATGACAAATCACTTTTACAATCATGTATGGTTATTAGGTCAACTTTTTGTAAATGGGAAAATGAAAGGCTTGTTTGACTCAGTTAAATATCCCACCGCATGTTCACTTGGGAATTTAATGAGCATTTGTTAATCTCTTTAAAAGGTTTGGATCCATTGGTCATTTGCATATTTAACATGTTTCAAGCATACATATCGATTTTTAAAACATGTGTCGAAGAAATCTCTTCCTAATAAAATTCCAAGCAATGTGGGTTGAACTAGTGGAATTTTCCAAACCTGGATAACAAAATTTTTGTGGTTTGTGAATAAAGTTTATTTACCTGCATTTGTTATTGTTTTAAATTTTTTCCTTACATAAACTCTTAAATTTTCATTTTGTAGTGGTCTATTTGCTTTTTTTTTTACAAGATGAAGGGAGAGCAAAAACTGAAAGTTTTGATTTAAGAAAAAAGTATACATCTAAAATGGAAATGCACAATGCACAAATGTTGAGAGAGATAATTCCAAAGATTGTCTCTAATTTTTAGGAATTGTAAACTCCTTTCTGCTTTTATATATTAGGTTTTGCGATCGTCTGGAAAAGGGGGAGGCGGGGGATTTTTAATTGAGTGTTGACTCCCAATCCATTAGTCATTTCTTACAAAAATATAGCCCGTTACGCATGATAAATCACTTTACAATCATCTATGGTTGTTAGGTCAGGTTCTTGTAAATAGGCAAAAAAAGGGCTGGTTTGACTCGGGTAAACATCCCACCGCATGTTCACTTGAGAATTTAATGAGTGTTTGTTATTCTATTTAAAAGGTTTTGATCCATATGTCATTTGCATCTTTAACATGTTTCAAGCATGCATATCAGTTTTTAAAACATGTATAGAAAAAATCTCTTTCTTTTAAAATTCCTAGCTATTAGGGTTGAACTAGTGAAATTTCCCAAACTTGGATAACAAAACTTTGTGTTCATTTGTGGTGTGTGAAGAAATTTTCTTTACTTACATTTTTTATTGTTTAAAATTTTTTTCATACTTAAACTCTCAATTTTTCATTTTGTTGTGATTTGTTATCCTTTTTTGTTTACAGGATGAAAGGAAAGCAAAAACTCAACGTTTTGATTTAGAAAAAAATATACATCTAAATTGGAAATGCACAATGTACAAATGATGAGAGAAATAATTTGAAAGAGTGTCTGTAATTTTTAGGGATTGTAAACTAATTTTAGTTTTTATTTTTTGGGTTTCGCAATCGTCGGGAAAAGGGGGAGGCAAGGGATCCTTAACTGAGTGTTGACTCTCAATCCATAAGTCATTTCTTCCAAAAATATAGCCTGTTGCGCATGATAAATCACTTTATAATTAACTATGGTTGTTAGGTCATCTTTTTTTAAATGGGCAAAATAATGGCTTGTTTGACTTGAGTAAATATCTCACCGCATATTCAGTTGAGAATTTAATGAGGGTTTTTTATTCTATTTAAAAGGTTTGGATCCATAGGTCATTTGCTTCTTTAACATGTTTCAAGCATGCATGTCCATTGTTAAAACATGTGTAGAAGAAATCTCTTTGTTATAAAATTCCAAGGTATGAGGGTTGACCAAGTGGAATTTCCCAAACTTGGATCAGAAAATATTTGTGTTCATTTGTGGGGAATGAATAAATTTTCTTAGCTTGCATTTGTTATTTTTTTAAATGTTTTCCATACATAGACTCTAAAATTTTCATTTCGTTGTGATATATTTGATTTTTTTAGTTTACAGGTTGAAGGGAGAGCGAAAACTCAAAGTTTTGATTTATGAAAAAATTATACATCTAAAATGCAAATCCACAATGCACAAAATTAGGGAGAGATAATTCCAAAGATTGTCTGTTATTTTTTGGGATTGTAAACTCCATTTAATTTATATTAGTCTGGTTTTACAATTGTCGGGAAAAAGGGGCAGGCGAGGGATTTTTAACTGAGTGTTGACTCCCAATCCTTAAGTCATTTCTTACAAAAATATATTCCATTATGTATGATAAATCAGTTTACAATAATCTATGGTTGTTATGTCAGCTTTTTCTAAATGGGCAAAATAATGGCTTGTTTGACTCGAGTAAATATCCCAATGCACGTTCACTTGAGATTTTAATGAGGGTTTGTTAAACTCTTTAAAAAGTTTGGATGCTTAGGTCATTTGAATATTTAACATGTTTCAAGCATGCATATCCATTTTTAAAACATGTGTAGAAAAAATCTCGTTCTTATAAAATTCCAAGCTATTAGGGTTGAACTTGTGGAATTTCACAAACATGGACAAAAATTTTTTGTGTTTATTTTTGGTGTGTGAATAAATTTTCTTTACTTAAATTTGTTATAGTTTTAAATTTTTTCCATACTTAAACTCTAACATTTTTTTGTTGTTGTGATCTATATACCTTTTTTTTTTACAGGATGAAGGGAGAGCAAAAACTCAAAGTTTTGATTTAAGAAAAAAATATACATCTAAAATGGAAATGCACAATGCGCAAATATTGAGAGAGATAATTCTAGAGACTGTATATATTCTTTAGGGATTTTAAACTACTTTTAGTTTTTATATTTTTAGTTTGGCAATCGTCGGGAAAAGGGGGGGTGAAGGATTTTTAACTGAGCGTTGACTCCCAATCCATAAGACATTTCTTACAAAAATATAGCCTATGATGCATGATAAATCACTTTAAAATCAAGTATGGTTGTTAGGTCGGCATTTTGTATATGGGCAAAATATAGGCTGGTTGGACTCGGGTAAATATCCCACCGCAAATTCACTTGAGGATTTAATGTGCATTTGTTATTCTCTTTAAAAGGTTTGGATCCATAGCTCATTTGCATCTTTAACATGTTTCAAGCATGCATATCCATTTTTAAAACATGGGTAGAATAAATCTTTCTTATCAAATTCCAAGCTATTAGGGTTTAACTAGTGGAATTTCCCAAACTTGGATAACAAAATTTTTGTGTTCATTTGTGGTGTGTGAATAAATTTTCTTTACATACATTTTTTGTTGTTTAAAATTTTTTCCACACATAAACTCTAAAATTTTCATTTTTTTGCGACCTGTTTGCCTTTTGGTTTACAGAATGAAGGGAGAGCGAAAACTCAAAAGTTTTGATTTAAGAAAAAAGTACACATCTAAAATGGAAATGCACCATGCACAAATGTAGAGAGCAATAATTCCTAAGAGTGTCTGTAATTTTTATGGATTGTAAATTCCTTTTAGTTTTTATATATTTGGTTTTGCAATCGTCAGGCAAAGGGGGATGTGGGGGATTTTTAAATAAGTGTTGACCCCCAATCCATAAGTCATTTCTTACAAAAATATAGCCTGTTACGCATGGTAAATCACTTTACAATCATCTTAGGTACTTTGGTAAGCTTTTTGTAAATGGAAAAAATAATGGCTTGTTTCACTCGGGTAAATATCCCACCACACGTTTACTTGAGAATTTAATGAGTGTTTGTTATTCTATTTAAAAGGTTTTGATCTATATGTCATTTGCATCTTTAACATGTTTCAAGCATGCATATCCATTTTTTAAACATCTGAAGAAAAAATCTCTTTCCTATAAAATTCCATGCTTTAAGGGTTGAACTAGTGGCATTTCCCAAACTTGGATAACAAAATTTTTGTGTTCATTTGTGGAGTGTCAATAAATTTTATTTACTTACATTTGTTATAGTTTTACATTTTTTCCAGACATAAACTCTAAAATTTTCATTTTGTTGTGATCTATTTGCCTCTTTGGTTAGGGGATGAAGGGCGAGCGAAAACTCAATGTTTTTATTTAAGAAAAAAGAATATATCTAAAATAGAAATTCACAACGCACAAATGTAGGGAGAGATAATTCCAAAGATTATCTGTAATTTTTAGGGATTGTAGACTCCTTTTAGTTTATATATGTTATGTTTTGCAATTGTAGGGAAAGTGGGAGGCGAGGGATTTTTAACTGAGTGTTAAATCCCAATCCTTAAGTCATTTCATAAAAAAATATAGCCCATTATGCATGATAAATCACTTTACAATAATCCATGGTTGTTTGGTCAGCATTTTCTAAATGGGCAAAATAATGGCTTGTTTGACTCGGGTAAATATCCCACAGCACGTTCGCTTGAGATTTTAATGAGGGTTTGTTAAACTCTTTAAACACTTTGGATCCTTAGGTCATTTTTATCTTTAACATGTTTCAAGTAGGCGTATCCATTTTTAAAACATGTGTAAAAAAAATCTCGTTTATATTAAATTCCAAGTTATAAGTGTTGAACTAGTGGAATTTCCCACACTTGGATAAGAAAACTTTTGTGTTCATTTGTGGTGTGTGAATAAATTTTCTTTACTTAAATTTCTTATTGTTTTAATTTTTTTCCATACTTAAACTCTAAAATTTTCATTTTGTTGTGATCTATTTGCCTTTTTTGTTTAAAGGATGAAGGGAGAGCGAAAACTCATAGTTTTGATTTAAGAAAAAAAATACATCTAAAATGGAAATGCACAATGTACAAATGTAGAGAGAGATAATTCCAAAGAGTTTCTGTAATTTTTGGGGTTTGTAAACTACTTTTATTTTTTATATTTTAGGTTTTGCAATCGTTGGGAAAAGGGGGAGGAGGTTGGGAATTTTTAACTGAGTGTTGACTCCCAATTCGTAAGTCACTCCTTACAAAAAATATAGCCCATTATGCATGATAAATCACTCTACAATCAACTATGGTTGATTGGTAAGCTTTTTGTAAATGGGCAAAATAATGGCTTTTTTTACTCGGGTAAATATCCCACCACTATTAGCGTTACACTAGTGGAATTTTTCAAACTTGGATAACTAAACTTCTGTGTTCATTTGTGGTGTGTGAATAAATTTTCTTTACTTACATTCGCTCTTGTTTTAAATTTTTTCCACACTTAAACTCTTAAATTTTCATTTTGTTGTGATCTATTTGCCTTTTTGTTTACGGGATGAAGCGAGAGCGAACACTGAAAGTTTAGATTAAAGAAAAAAGTATTCATCTAAAATAGAAAATCACAATGCAAAAATTTAGAGAGCAATAATTCCAAAGAGTGTCTGTAATTTTTAGGGATTGTAAAGTCCTTTTAGTTTTTGTATATTAGGTTTTGCAATCGTCGGAAAAAGGGGGAGGTGGGGGATTTTTAATGGAATGTTGAATCCCAATCCATAAGTCATTTCTTATAAAAATATAGCCCGTTACACATGATAAATCACTTTTCAATCATCTATGGTTGTTAGGCTAGCTTTGTGCAAATGGGAAAAATAATGGATTGTTTGACTCGGGTCAATATCCCACCGCACGTTCACTTGAGAATTTAATGAGCGTTTGTTATTCTCTATAAAAGGTGTGGATCCATTGGTCATTTTCATCTTTAACATGTTTCAAGCATGCATATCAATTTTTAAAACATGTGTACAAGAAATCTCTTTCTTATAAAATTCCAAGCAAAGAGGGTTGAACTAGTGAAATTTACCAAACTTGGATAACAAAAATTTTGTGTTCCATTGTGTGTGTGAATAAATTTTCTTTACTTAAAATTTTTTATTATTTTAAATGTTTTCCATACATAAACTCTAAAAGTTTCATTTTGTGGTGATCTATTTGCCGTTTTGTTTACATGATGAAGGGAGAGCGAAAAACTCAAAGTTTTGATTTAAGAAAAAAGTATACATCTAAAAATGGAAATGCACAATTCACAAATGTAGAGAGAGATAATTTCAAAGAGTGTCTATAATTTTTCGGGATTGTAAACTACTTTTAGTTTTTATATTTTAGGTTTTACAATCGTCGGAGAAAGGGGGAGGCGGGGATTTTTAACTGAGTGTTGACTCCCAATCTGTAAGTCATTTATTAAAAAAATATAGCCCATTGCTCATGATAAATCACTTGACAATCGACTATGGTTGTTAGGTCAACTTTTTGTAATTGGGCAAAGTAATGACTTGTTTGACTCGGGCAAATATCCCACTGCAAATTCACTTGAGTATTTAATGAGCATTTCTTATTCTCTTTAAAAGGTTTGGATCCATAGGTCATTTGCATCTTGAACATGTTTCAAGCATGCATATCCATTTTTAAAACATGTGTAGAAGAAATCTCTATCTTATAAAATTTCAAAAGTATTTGGGTTGAATTAGTGGAATTTCCCAAACTTGGATAACAAAACTTTTGTCTTCATTTGTGGTGTGTGAATAAATTTTATTTACTTACATTTGTTATTGTTTTAAATTTTTTCAAAAAGTCAACTCTAAATTTTTCATTTTGCTGTAATCTATTTGCCTTTTTATTTTATGGGATGAAGGGAGAGCGAAAACTCAACGTTTTGATTTTAAAAAAAAGTTTACATCTAAAAAGGAAATTCACAATGTACAAATTTAGAGAGAGATAATTCTAAATATTGCCTATAATTTTTATGGAATTTAAACTACTTTTAGTTTTTATATTTAAGGTTTTGCATTCGTCGGGAAAAGGGGAACGCAGGGGATTTTGAACTGAGTGTTGACTCCCAATCCATAAGTCATTTCTAACAAAATTATAGCCAATTATGTATGATAAATCACTTTACAATCATCTATGGTTGTTAGGTCAGCTTTTTCTAAATGGGCAAAAAAATGGTTTGTTTGACTCGGGTAAATATCCCATCGCAGGATCACTTGAGAATTTAATGAGGGTTTGTAGTTCTCTTTAAAAATTTTGGATCCATAGGTTATTTGCATCTTTAACATATTTCAAGCATAAATATCCATTTTTAAAACATGTGTAGAAAACATCTCTTTCTTATAAAATTCCAATCTATTTGGGTTGAACTCGTGGAATTTCCCAAACTTGGATAAGAAAACTTTTGTGTTCATTTGTGGTGCGTGCATAAATTTTCTTTACTTATATTTGTTTATTTATTAAATTTTTTCCATACTTAAACTCTAAAATTTTCATTTTTTTGTGATCTATATGCCTTTTTGTTTACGAGATGAAGGGAGAAGGAAAACTCAAAGTTTTGATTTAAGAAAAAGTATACATCTAAAATGGAAATACACAATACACAAATGTAGAGAGCAATAATTCCAAAGAGTGTCTGTAATTCTTAGGGATTGTAAACTCCATTTAGTTTTGATATATTAGGTTTTGCAATCATCGGGAAAAGGGGGAGGTGGGGGATTTTTAACTAAGTGTTGACTCCCAATCGATAAGTCATTTCTTAAAAAAATATTGCTCGTTACGCATGATAAATCACTTTAGAATCATCCATGGTTGTTAAGTAAGCTTTTTGTAAATGGAAAAAATAATGGCTTGTTTGACACGGGTAAATATCCCACCGCATGTTCCCTTGAGAATTTAATGAGTGTTTTCTATTCTCTTTAAAAGGTTTGGATCCATAGGTCATTTGCATCTTTAACAAGTTTCAAGTATGCATATCCATTTTTAAAACTTGTGTAGAAGAAATCTCTTTCTAATAAAATTCCTAGCTCTGAGGGGTTAACTAGTGGAATTTCCCAAACTTGGATAACAATACTTTTGTGTTAATTTGTGGTGTGTGAATAAATTTTCTTTACTTACATTTGTTATTGTTTTAAATTTTTTCCATATATAAACTCTAAAATTTTCATTTTGTCGTCATCTATTTGCCTTTTTTGTTTAGGGGATGAAGGGAGAGTGAAAACTCAAAGTTTTGACATAAGAAAAAAATATACATCACAAATGGAAATGCACAATGCACAAATGTGGAGAGAGATAATTCCAAAGAGTGTCTGTAATATTTAGGGATTGTAAACTACTTTTCGTTTTTATATTTTAGGTTTTCAAATCGTTGGGAAAAGGGGGAGGAAGGGGATTTTTAACTGAGTGTTGACTCCCAATCCATAAAGCATTTCTTAAAAAAATATAGCCCATTACGCATGATAAATCACTTTAGAATCATCTATGGTTGTTAGGTATGCTTTTTGTAAATGGGAAAAACAATGGCTTGTTTGAGTCGGGTAAATATCCCACAGTACATTCACTTGAGAATTTAATGAGCGTTTGTTATTCTCTATAAAAGATGTGGATCCATTGGTCATTTGTATCTTAAACATGTTTCATGCATCCATATCCATTTTTAAAACTTGTGTACAAGAAATCACTTTCTTATAAAATTCCAACCAATGAGGGTTGAACTTGTGGAATTTCCCAAACTTGGATAACAAAACTTTTGTGTTCATTTGTGGTGTTTGAATAAATTTTCATTACTTTCTTTTGTTATTGTTTTAAACTTTTTCCATACATAAACTCTAAAATTTTCATTTTGTTGTGATCTATTTGTCTTTTTCTTTACGGGATAAGGGAGAGTTAAAACTCAAAGTTTTGATTTAAGAAAAAAGTATATATCTAAAAAATAAATGCACAATGCAAAAATGTAGAGAGAGATAATTCCAAAGATTGTCTGTAATTTTTTGGGATTGTAAACTCCTTTTAGTTTTTATATATTAGATCTTGCAATTGTCGAGAAAAGGGGAAGTCGGGGGATTTTTAACAAAGTGTTGGTTCCCAATCCATAAGTCATTTCTTACAAAAATATAGCCCGTTATGTATGATAAATCACTTTACAATCATCTATGGTTGTTTGGTCAGCTTTTTGTAAATAGGCAAAAAAAGGGTTTGTTTGATCGGGTAAATATCCCACCGCACATTCACTTGAGAATTTAATGAGGGTTTTTATTCTATTTAAAGATTTTATATCCATAGGTCATTTGCATCTTTAACATGTTTCAAGCAAACATATCCATTTTTAAGACGTGTAGAAAAAATCTCTTTCTTATAAAATTCCTAGCTATTAGGGTTGAACTAGTGGAATTTCCAAAACTTGGATAACAAAACTTTTGTGTTCATTTGTGGTGTTTGAATAAATTTTCTTTACTTACATTTGTTATTGTCTAAAAATTTTTCCACACAAAAACTCTAAAATTTTCATTTTTTAGTGATCTTTCTGCATTTTTGTTTACGCGATGAAGGGAGAGCGAAAAGTCAAAGTTTTTATTTAAGAAAAAAGTATACATCTAAAATGGAAATGCACAATGCACAAATGTAGAGAGCGATAATTCCAAAGAGTGTCTGTAATTTTTATGGATAGTAAACTCCTTTTAGTTTTTACATATTAGGTTTTGTGATCGTCGAGAAAAGGGGGAGGTTGGGGATTTTTAACTGGGTGTTGACTCCCAATCCATAAGTCATTTCTTACAAAAATATAGCGCGTTATGCATGATAAATCACTTTAGAAGAATTTATGGTTGTTAGGTCAACTTTTTGTAAATGGGAAAAATAATGCCTTGTTTGACTCGGGCTACAACACGTTCAGTTGAGAATTTAATGAGCATTTGTTATTCTCTTTAAGAGGCTTGGATCCATAGATCATTTGCATCTTTAACATGTTTCAAGCATGCATAACCATTTTTAAAACATGTTTACAAGAAATCTCTCTCTGATAAAATTCCAAGCTATGTGGATTGAACTAGTGGAATTTCCCAAATGTGGATAAGAAAAACTTTTGTGTACATTTTTTTTGTGTGAATAAATTTTCATTACTTACATTTGTTGTTGTTTTAAATTTTTTCCATACATAAACTCTAAAATTTTAATTTTTTTGTGATCTATTTGCCGTTTTGTTTACGGGATGAAGGGAGAGCGAAAAATCTAATTTTTTATTTAAGAAAATAGTATATATCTAAAAAAGAAATGCACAATGCAAAAATGTAGAGAGAGATAATTCCAAAGATTGTCTATAATTTTCAGGGATTCTAAACTCCTTTTCGTTTTTATATATTAGGTTTTGCAAGCATCGAGAAAAGGGGGAGTCGGGCGATTTTTAACTAAGTGTTGGCTCCCAATACCTAAGTCATTTCTTACAAAAATATAGCCCGTTGTGTATTATAAATCAGTTTATAATCATCTATGGTTGTTTGGTCAGCTTTTTGTAAATGGGCAAAAAAATGGCTTGTTTGAGTCGGGAAAATATCCCACCGCACGTTCACTTGAGAATTTAATGAGGGATTGTTATTCTCTTTAAAAATTTTGGATTCCTAGGTCATTTGCATCTTTAACACGTTTCAAGCATGCATATGCATTTTTTACACATGTGTTGAAAAAATCTATTTCTTATAAAATTCCAAGCTATTACGGGTGAACTAATGGAATTTCCAAAACTTGAATAACAAAACTATTGTGTTCATTTGTGGTGTGTGAATAAATTTTATTTACTTACATATGTTATAGTTTTAAAAATTTTCCGTACTTAAACTCTTAAATTTTCATTTTGTTGTGATCTATTTGCCTTTTTTTTATTTCAGGATGAAGGAAGAGCGAAAACTCAAAGTTTTGATTTAAAAAAAAATATACATCTAAAATGAAAATGCACAATGCACAAATGTCGAGAACGATAATTCCAAAGAGTGTCTGTAATTTTTAGGGATTGTAAAATACTTTTAGTTTTTAAATTTTAGATTTTGCAATCCTCGAGAAAAGGGGGAGGTGGGGGATTTTTAACTACGTGTTTACTCCCAATCTGTAAATCATTTCTTAAAAAAATATAGCCCGTTATGCATGATAAATCACTTTAGAATCATCTATGGTTGTTTGGTCAGCTTTTTGTAAATGGGAAAATAATTGGTTGTTTGACTCGAGTAAATATCCCTCCGCATGTTCACTTGACATTTTAATGAGGGTTTGTTATTCTCTTTAAAAGGTTTGGATCCATAGGTCATTTGCTTCTTTAACATGTTTCAAGCATGCGTATAAATTTTTAAATCATGTGTAGAAGAAATCAATTTCTTATAAAATTCCAAGCTATGAGGGTTGAACTAGTGGAATTTCCAAAACGTGGATAACAAAACGTTTGTTTTCATTTGTGGTGTGTGAATAAATTTTCTTTACTTAAATTTGTAATTGTTTAAAATTTTTTCCATACATAAACTCTAAAATTTTCATTTTGATGTGATCTATTTGCCTTTTTGTTTACGGGAAGAAGGGCGAGCAAAAAGTTAATTTTTTTATTTAAGAAAAAAGTATACATCTAAAATTGAAATACACAATGCAAAAATGTAAAGAGAAATACTTCCTAAGAGTGTTTGTACTTTTTAGGGATTTTATACTCTTTTTTGTTTTTATATATAAGGTTTTGCAATTGTCGGGAAAAAGGGGAGGTGGGGGATTTTTAGCTGAGGGTTGACTTCAAATCCATAAGTCATTTCTTAAAAAAACATAGCCCGTTACACATGATAAATCACTTTAGCATCATCTATGGTTATTAGGCCTACTTTTTGTAAATGGGCAAAATATTAGCCTGTTTGACTTGGGTAAATATCCCACTGCACATTCACTTGAGAATTTAATGAGCATTTGTTATTCTCTTTAAAAGGTTTGGATCCATAGGTCATTTGCATCTTTAACATGTTTCAAGCATGCATATCTATTTTTAAAACATTGGTGGAAGAAATCTCTTTCTTATAAAATTCCTAGCTATTAGGGTTGAACAAGTGGAATTTCCCAAACTTGGATAAGAAAACTTTTGTGTTCATTTGTGGTGTGTGAATAAATTTTCTTTACTTACTTTTGTTATTATCTTAAATTTTTTCCTCACATAAATTCTAAAATTTTCATTTTGTTGTGATGTATTTGCCTTTTTATTTACGGGATGAAGGGAGAACGAAAACTCAAAGTTTTGATTTAAGAAAAGTGTACATCTAAAAAAGAAATGCACAATGCAAAAATTTTGAGAGTGATAATTCCAAAGAGTGTTTGTAATTTTTTGGGTTTGTAAACTCCTTTTAGTTTTTATATTTTAGGTTTTGCGATCGTCGAGAAAAGGCGGAGGCGGGGGATTTTTAATTGAGTGTTGACTCCCTATCCGTAAGTCATTTCTTAAAAAAATATAGCCCGTTATGTATGATAAATCACTTTACAAACATCTATGGTTGTTAGGTCAGCTTTTAGTAAATGGCAAAAAAATGGAAAGCTTGACTCAGGTAAATATCCCACCGCACATTCGCTTGAGAATTTAATGAGGGTTTGTTAATCTCTTTAAAAAGTTTGGATCCATAGGTCATTTGGATCTTTAACATGTTTCAAGCATGCATATCCATTTTTAAAACATCTGTTGAAAAAATCTCTTTCTTATAAAATGCCAAGCTATTAGGGTTGGACTAGTGGAATTTCCCAAACTTGAATAACAAAACTTTTGTGTTCATTTGTGGTGTGTGAATACATTTTCTTTCCTTACATACGTTATTGTTTTAAAATTTTTTCATACTTAAACTCTAAAATTTTGTTTTTGTTGTGATCTATTTGCCTTTTTTGTTTACAGGATGAAGGGAGACGGAAAACTCAATGTTTTGATTTTAGAAATAAAAATACATCTAAAATGGTAATTCACAATGCAAAAATGTAGAGAGAGATAAGTACAAAAAGTGTTTGTAATTTTTATGGATTGTAAACTACTTTTAGTTTTTATATTTTAGGTTTTGCAATCGTTAGGAAAAGGGGGAGGCGGGGGATTTTGAACTGAGTGTTGACTCCCAATTCATAAGTAATTTCTTACAAAAATATAGCCCGTTGCACATGATAAATCACTTTACAATTTACTATGGTTGTTTGGTAAGCTTTTTTTAAATGGGCAAAATATTGGCTTGTTTGACTCGGGTAAATATCCTACGGCAAATTCACTTGAGGAATTAATGAGCATTCGTTATTCTCTTTAAAAGTTTTGGATCCATAGGTCATTTGCATCTTTAACATGTTTCAAGCATGCATATCTATTTTTAAAACATGGGTAGAAGAAATCTCTTTCATATAAAATTCCTGGCTATTAGGGTTGAACTAGTGAAATTTCCCAAACTTGGATAAGAAAACTGTTGTATTCATTTGTGGTGTGTGAATAAATTTTCTTTACTTAAATTTGTTACAGTCTTAATTTTTTTCCACACAAAAACTAAAAAAATTTCATTTTGTTCTGATTTATTTGTCTTTTTGTTTACGGGATGAAGGGAGAGCGAAAACTCAATGTTTTGATCTAAGAAAAAAGTATACATCTAAAATGGAAATGCACAATGCACAAATGTAGAGAGTGATAATTCCAAAGAGTGTCTATAAATTTTAGGGATTGTAAACTCCTTTTAGTTTTTAAATATTAGGATTAACAATCGTAGGAAAAGGGGGAGGTGGGGGATTTTTAACTGAGTGTTGACTCCCAATCCATAAGTCATTTCTTACAAAAATATAACCCGTTATGCATGATAAATAAGTTTAGAATCATCTATGGTTGTTAGTTCAGCTTTTTGTAAATGGGGAAAACAATGGCTTGTTTGACTCTGGTAAATATCTGACCACACGTTCACTTGAGAATTTAATGAGCGTTTGTTATTCTCTTTAAGAGGTTTGTATCCATAGGTCATTTGCATCTTGAACATGTTTCAAGCATGCATATCCAATTTTAAAACATGTGTAGAAGAAATCTCTTTCTTATAAAATTCCAAGCAAAGAGGGTTGAACTAGTGGAATTCCCCAAACATGGATAACAAAACTTTTGTGTTCATTTGTGGTGTGTGAATAAATTTTCATTACTTACATTTTTTATTGTTTTAAGCTTTTTCCATACATAAACTCTAAAATTTTCGTTTTGTCGTGATCTATTTGCCTTTTTTGTTTAAGGGATGAAGGGAGAGGGGAAATTAAAGTTTTGACTTAAGAAAAAAATATACATCTAAAATGGAAATGCACAAATGTAGAGAGAAATAATTCCAAAGAGTGTCTGCAATATTTAGGGATTGTAAACTACTTTTAGTTTTTATATTTTAGGTTTCGCAATTTTTAGGAAAAGGGGAAGGTGGGGGATTTTTATTTGAGTGTTGACTCCCAATCCGTAAGTAATTTATTAAAAAAATATAGCCCATTGAGCATGATAAATCATTTTACAATCAACTATGCTTGTTAGGTCAGCTTTTTGTAAATGGGCAAAAAAATGGCTTGTTTGACTCAGGTAAATATCCCACCTTAAATTGAGTTGAGGATATAATGAGCGTTTGTTATTCTCTTTAAAATTTTTGGACCTATAGGTCATTTGCATCTTTAACATGTTTCAAGCATGCATATCTATTTTTAAAACATGGGTAGAAGAAATCTCTTTCTTATAAAATTCCTAGCTATTAGGGTTGAACTAGAAAAATATCCCAAACTAGGATAAGAAAACTTTTGTGTTCATTTGTGGTGTGTCAATAAATTTTCTTTACTTAAATTTGTCCTTGTCTTAAATTTTTTCCACACATAAACTCTAAAATTTTAATTTTGTAGTGATCTATTTGTCTTTTTGTTTACAGGATGAAGGGAGAGTGAAAACCCAAAGTTTTGATTTAAGAAAAAGTATACATCTAAAATGGAAATGCACAATGCACAAATGTAGAGAGCAATAATTCCAAAGAGTGTCTATAGTTTTAAGGGATTGTAAACTCCTTTTTGTTTTTATATATTAGGTTTTGCAATCATCGGGAAATCGGCGAGGTGGGAGATTTTTTACTAAGTGTTGACTCCCAATCCATAACTCATTTCTTACAAAAATATAGTCCGTTACGCATGATAAATCACTTTAGAATCATTTATGGTTCTTAGGTCAGCTTTCTGTAAATGGGAAAAATAAAGGTTTGTTTGACTAGGGTAAATATCCCACCGCACGTTCACTTGAGAATTTAATGAGCGTTTGTTATTCTCTATAAAAGTTGTGGATCCATTGGTCATTTGCATCTTAAACATGTTTAAACCATGCATATCCATTTTAAAACATGTGTAGAAGAAATCTCTTTCTTATAAAATTCCAAACAATGAGGGTTGAACTAGTGGAATTTCCCAAACATGGATAACAAAACTTTTGTGTTCATTTGTGGTGTGTGAATAAATTTTCATTACTTACATTTGTTATTGTTTTAAATTTTTTCCATGCATAAACTTTAAAATTTTCATTTTGTCGTGAACTATTTGTCTTTTTTGTTTAGGGGATGAAGGGAGAGCGAATACTCAAAGTTTTGACTTAAGAAAAAAATATACTTCTAAAATGGAAATGCACAATGCACAAATGTAGAGAGAGATAATTCCAAAGAGTGTCTGTAATATTTAGGGATTGTAAACTACTTTTAGTTTTTATATTTTAGGTTTCACAATCATCAGGAAAAGGGGAAGGCGGGGGATTTTTAATTGAGTGTTGACTCCAATTACGTAAGTCATTTCTTACAAAAATATAGCCCGTTGCGCATGATAAATCACTTTACAATCAACTATGGTTGTCAGGTCAGCTTTTTGTAACTGGGCAAAATAATGGTATGTTTGACTCGGGTAAATATCCCACCTTAAATTGACTTGAGGATTTAATGATCGTTTTTTATTCTCTTTAAAAGGTTTGGATCCATAGGTCATTTGCATCTTTATCATGTTTCAAGCATGTATATCTATTTTTAAAACATGGGTAGAAGAAATCTCTTTCTTATAAAATTCCTAGCTATTAGGGTTGAACTAGTGGAATTTCAAAAACACGGATAAGTAAACTTTTGTGTTCATTTGTGGTGTGTGAATAAACTTTCTTTACTTACATTTGTTATTGTTATAAATATTTTCCTCACATAAACTCTAAAATTTTTATTTTGTTGTGATGTATTTGCCTTTTTATTTACAGGATGAAGGGAGAGCGAAAACTAAAAGTTTTCATTTTATAAAAAAGTTTACATCTAAAATGGAAATGCACAATGCACAAATGTAGAGAGTGATAATTCCATAGAGTGTCTGTAACTTTTAGGGATTGTAAACTCCTTTTAGTTTTTGTATATTAGGTTTTGCAATTGTCGGGAAAAGAGGGAGGTGGGGGATTTTTAACTGAGTGTTGACTCCCAATCCGTAAGTCATTTGTTACAAAAATATATTCCGTTATGCATGATAAATCACTTTAGAATCATCTATGGTTGTTAGGTCAGCTTTTTGTAAATGAGAAAAATAATGGCTTGTTTGACTTGGGTAAATATCACACTGCACGTTCACTTGAGAATTTAATGAGTGTTTGTTGTTCTCTTTAATAGGTTCGGATCCATTGGTCATTTGCATCTATTACATGTTTCAAGCATGCATATCCATTTTTAAAAGATGGGTAGAAGAAATCTCTTCCTTATAAAATTCCTAGCTGTTAGGATTGAACTAGTGGAATTTCCAAAACTTGGATAACAAAACTTTTGTGTTCATATGTGGTGTTTGAATAACTTTTCTTTACTTACATTTGTTATTGTCTTAAATGTTTTCCACACATAAACTCTAAAATTTTCATTTTGTTGTGATCTTTTTGCCTTTTTGTTTAAGGGATGAAGGGAGAACAAAAACTCAAAGTTTTGATTTAAGAAAAAATAATATATCTAAAATAGAAAAGCACAATGCAAAAATGTAGAGAGTGATAATTCCAAAGAGTGTCTGTAATTTTTAGGGACAGTAAACTCCTTTTTGTTTTTATATATTAGGTTATGCAATCGTCAAGAAAAGGGAGGGTCGGGAAATTTTTAACTAAGTGTTGGCTCCCCATCCATAAGTCATTTCTTACAAAAATATAGCCCATTAAGTATAAGAAATCACTTTACAATCATCTATGGTTGTTAGATCAGCTTTCTGTAAATGGGTAAAAAAATTGCCTGTTTGACTCGGGTAAATATCCCACCGCACGTTCTCTTTTTAAAGTTTGGATCCATATGTCATTTGCATCTTTAACATGTTTCAAGCATGCATATCCATTTTTAAAACATGTGTAGAAAAATCTCTTTCTTATAAAATTCCCAGCTATTAGGGTTGAACAAGTGGAATTTCCCAAACTTTAATAACAAAACTTTTGTGCTCATTTGTGGAGTGTGAATAAATTTTATTTATATGAACTCTAAAATTTTTATTTTGTTGTGATCTATTTGCCTTTTTTATTTACAGGATGAAGGGAGTGCGAAAACTCACTGTTTTGATTGAAGAAAAAAATATTGGTCTAAAATGGAAATGCACAATGCACAAATGTAGAGAGAGATTTTTCCAAAGAGTGTCTGTAATTTTTAGAGATTGTAAACTCCTTTTAGTTTTTATATATAAGGTTTTGCAATCATCGGGAAAAGGGGGCAGTGGGGGATTTTTAACTGTGTGTTGACTCCCAATCCGTAAGTCATTTCTTACAAAAATATAGCCTATTATGCATGATAAATCACTTTAGAATCATTTATGGTTCTTAGGTCAGCTTTTTTTGAAAGGGAAAAATAATGGGTTGTTTGACTCGGGTAAATATCCCACCGCACGTTTCACTTGAGAATTTAATGAGTGTTTGTTATTCTCTTTAAAAGGTTTGTATCCATAGGTCATTTGCACCTTTAACATGTTTCAAGTATGCGTATCAATTTTTAAATCATGTGTAGAAGAAATCAATTTCTTATAAAATTCAAAGCTATGAGGGTTGAACTAGTGGAATTTCCCAAACGTGGATAACAAAACTTTTTTGTTCATTTGTGGTGTATGAATAAATTTTCATTACTTACATTTGTTATTGTTTAAAATTTTTTCCATACATAAACTCTAAAATTTTCATTTTTTATTGTGATCTATTTCCTTTTTTGTTTATGGGATGAAGGGAGAGCGAAAACTCAATGTTTTTATTTAAGAAAAAAGTATACATCTAAAGTAGAAATGCACAATGCACAAATGTTGACAGAAATTATTCCAAAGATTGTTTATAATTTTTAGAGATTGTAAACTCCTTTTAGTTTTTATATATTAGGATTTGCAATCATCGGGAAAAGGGGGAGTTGAGAGATTTTTAACTGAGTGTTGCCTCCCAATCCATAACTCATTTTGTTCAAAAATATAGCCCGTTATGTATGATAAATCACTTTACAATCACCTATGGTTGTTAGGTCAGTTTTTTGTAAATGTGCAAAAAAATGGTTTGTTTGACTCGGGTAAATATCCCACCGCACGTTCACTTGAGAATTTAATGAGGATTTGTTAATCTGTTTAAAAATTTTGGATCCGTAGGTCTTTTGCATCTTTAACTTGTTTTAAGCATGTGTATCCATTTTTAAAACATGTGTAGAAAAAATCTCTTTCTTATAAAATTCCAAGCAATTAGGGTTGAACTAGTGGAATTTCCCAAACTTGAATAACAAAAATTTTGTGTTCATTTGTGGTGTGTGAATAAACTTTCTTTACTTACACATGTTATAGTTTTAAAAAATTTCCATTCTTAAACTCTAAAATTTTCATTTTGTTGTGATCTATTTGCCTATTTTTTTTTACAAGATGAAGGGAGAGCAAAAACTCAAAGTTTTGATTTAAGAAAAAAATATAAATTTAAATTGCAAATGCACAATGCACAAATGTAGAGAACGATAATTCCAAAGAGTGTCTTTAAATTTTAGGGATTATAAACTACTTTTAGTTTTTATATTTTAGGTATTGCAATCGTATGGAAAAGGGGGAGGCAGGGGATTTTTAACTGAGTGTTGACTCCCAATCCATAAGTCATTTCTTAAAAAAATATAGCCCGTTATGCGTGATAAATCACTTTAGAATCATCTATGGTAGTTAGGTCAACTTTTGGGGAATAGGAAAAATAATTGCTGGTTTGACTGGGCTAGTATCCCACCGCACGTTCACTTGAGAATATAATGAGCATTTTTTATTCTCTTTAAAAGGTTTGGATCCATAGGTCATTTCCATATTTAACATGTTTCCAGCATGCGTATCAATTTTTAAATTATATGTAGGAGAAATCAATTTCTAATAAAATTCCAAGCTATGAGGGTTGAACTAGTGGAATTTCCCAAACGTGGATAAAAAAAATTTTGTGTTCATTTGTGGTGTGTGAATAAATTTTCATTACTTACAATGTTTTCCATTCATTAACTCTAAAATTTTTAATTTGTTGTGATCTATTTGCCTTTTTGTTTACGGGATGAAGGGAGAACAAAAACTCAAAGTTTTTATTTAAGAAAAAAGTATACATCTAAAATAGAAAAGTACAATGCAAAAATGTAGAGAGAGATATTTCTAAAGATTGTCTGTAATTTTTAGGGATTGTAAACTCCTTTTAGTATTTATATATTAGGTTTTGCAATCGTCGGGAAAAGGGGGAGTCAAAGAATTTATAACTGAGTGTTGACTCCCTATCCATAAGTCATTTCTTACAAAAATATAGCACATTGAGTAAGATAAATCACTTTACAATCATCTATGGTTGTTAGGTCAGATTTTTGTAAATGGGCAAAAAAATGGCTTGTTTGACTCGGGTAAATATCCCACCGCAAGTTCACTTGAGAATTTAATGAGGATTTTTTAATTTGTTTAAAAAGTTTGGATCCATAGGTCATTTGCATCTTTAACAAGTTTAAAGCATGCATATCCATTTTTTTAAACATTTGTTGAAAAAATCTTTCTTGTAAAAATCCAAGCTATTTGGGTTGAACTAGTGGAATTTCCCAAACTTGAATAAAAAAACTTTTGTGTTCATTTGTGGTGTGTGAATAAACTTTCTTTCCTTAGGTATGTTACTGTTCAAAATTTTTTCCATACTTAAACTCTAAAATTTTCTTTTTGTTGTGATCTATTTGCCTTTTTTTTGGGGATGAAGGGTGAGTGAAAACACAATGTTTTGATTTAAGATAAAAATATAAGTCTAAAATGGAAATGCACAACGTACAAATATTAAGAGAGATAATTCCAAAGAGTGTCAGTAATTTTTAGGGGTTGTAAACTACTTTTAGTTTTTCTATTTTATGTTTCGCAATCGTCGGGAAAAGGGGGAGGCGGGGGATTTTTAACTGAGTGTTCACTCCCAATCCGTAAGTCATTTCTTACTAAAATATAGCCCATTGCGCATGATAAATCTCTTTACAATCAACTATGGTTGTTAGATCACCATTTTGTAAATGGGAAAAATAAAGGCTTGTTTGACTAGGGTAAATATTCCACTGCAAATTCACTTGAGGATTTAATGAGCGTTTATTATTCTTTTTAAAAGGTATGGATCCATAGATCATTTACATCTTTAACATGTTTCAAACATGCATATGCATTTTTATAACATGGGTAGAAGAAATCTCTTTCTTATAGAATTCCTAGCTATTTGGGTTGAACTAGTGGAATTTCCCAAACATGGATAAGTAAACTTTTTGTGTTCATTTGTGGTGTGTGAATAAATTTTCTATTTTTTAAAAAACATTCCTCACATAAACTTTAAAATTTTCATTTTGTTGTAGTGTATTTGTCTTTTTGTTTACAAGATGAAGGGAGAGTGAAAACACAAAGTTTTGATTTAAGAAAAAAGTATACATCCAAAATGGAAATGCACTATGAAAAAATGTAGAGAGTTATAATTCCTAAGAGTGTCTATAATTTTTAGGGATTGTAAACTCCTTTTAGTTTTTATTTATTAGGTTTTGCAATCGTAGGAAAAGGGGGAGGTGGGAGATTTTTAACTGAGTGTTGACTCCCAATCCATAAGTCATTTCTGACAAAAATATAGCCCGTTACTCATGATAAATCACTTTAGAATCATCTATGGTTGTTAGGTCATCTTTTTGTTCATGGGAAAAATAATGGCTTGTCTGATTCAGGTAAATATCCCACCGCACTTTCACTTAAGACTTTAATGAGCATTGGTTATTCTCTTTAAGAGGTTTGGATCCATAGGTCATTTGCATCTTTAACATGTTTCAAGCATGCATATCCATTTTTATAACATGTGTAGAATAAATCTCTTTATTATAAAATTCAAAGCTATGATGGTTGAACTAGTGGAATTTCCCAAACGTGGACAACAAAACTTTTGTGTACATTTGTGGTGTGTAAGTAAATTTTCTTTACTTACATTTGTTAATGTTTTAAATTTTTTCCATACATAAACTCTAAAATTTTCCTTTTGTTGTGATCTATTTGCCTTTTTTTACGGGATGAATGGAGAGCGACAACTCAAAGTTTGGATTTAAGAAAAAAATGTACATCTAAAATGGAAATGCACAATGCAAAAATGTAGAGAGCGATAATTCCAAAGTGTGTCTATAACTTTTTGGGAATGTAAACTTCGTTTAGTTTTTATATATTAGGTTTTGCAATCGTAGGGAAAAGGGGGAGTCGGGGGATTTTTAGCTGAGTGTTGACTCCCAATCCATAAGTCATTTCTTAAAAAAATATAGCCCGTTATGTATGATAAATCACTTTACAATCACCTATGGTTGTTAGGTCAGCTTTTTGTAAATGACCAAAAAAATGGCTTGTTTGACTCGGGTAAATATCCCACCGCAAATTGACTTGAGGATTTAATAAGCGTTTGTTATTTTCTTTAAAAGGTTTGGATCCATAGGTCATTTGCATCTTTAACATGTTTCAAACATGCATATCTATTTTTAAGACATGGGTAGAAGAAATCTCTTCTTTATAAAATTCCAAGCGATTAGGGTTGAATTAGTTGAATTTCCCAAACTTGGATCAGAAAACTTTTGTGTTCCTTTGTGGTGTGTGAATAAATTTTCTTTACTTACATTTTTTATTGTCTTAATTTTTTTCCACACATAAACTCTAAAATTTTCATTTTTTTGTGATGCATTTGCCTTTTTGTGTATGGGATGAAGAGAGAGCGAAAACTCAAAGTTTTGATTTAAGAAAAAAGTATACATCTAAAATGCAATTGCAAAATGCACAAATGTAGAGAGTGATAATTCAAAAGTGTGTGTATAGTTTTTAGGGATTGAAAACTCCTTTTAGTTTTTATATATTAGGTTTTGCAAGCATCGCGAAAAGGGGGTGGTAGGGGATATTTTGCATAGTGTTGACTCCCAATCTATAAGTCATTACCTAAGAAAATATAGCCCATTACACATGATAAATCACTTTAGAATCATCTATGGTTGTTAGGTCAGCTTTTTGTAAATGGGAAAAATATTGGCTTGTTTGACTCGGGTAAATATCCTACCGCAAGTTTACTTGAGAATTTAATGAGCAAGTTCTCTATAAGAGGTTTGGATCAATAGGACATTTGCATCTTTATAATGTTTCAAGGATGCATATCAATTTTTAAAACATCTGTAGATGAAATCTCTTTCTTATAAAATTCCAAGCTATGAGGGTTGAACTAGTGGAATTTGCCCAATGGGGATAACAAAACTTTTGTGTTCATCTGTTGTGTGTGAATAAATTTTCATTACTTACATTTGTTATTGTTTTATATTTTTTTCATACATCAATTCACAAATTTACATTTTGTTGTGATCTATTTACCTTTTTGTTTACAGGATGAAGGAAGAGAGAAAAATAAAAGCTTTGTTTTAAGAAAAAAGTATACATCTAAAATAGAAATGCATAATGCAAAAATGTAGAGGAAGATAATTCCAAAGAATTGTCAGTAGTTTTTAGGGATTGTAGACTCCTTTCAGTTTTATTTATTAGGTTTTGCAATCGTCGGTAAAAGGGGGAGTCGGGGGATTTTTAACTGAGTGTTGACTCCCAATCCATAAGTCATTTCTTACAAAAATATTGCCCATAATGTGTGATATTTCACTTTACAATCATCTATGGTTGTTAGGTTAGCTTTTTGTAAATGGGCAAAAAAATGGCATATTTGACTTGGGTATATATCCCACCGCACGTTTACTTGAGAATTTAATGAGGGTTTGTTATTCACTACAAAATTTTTGGATCCATAGGTCATTTGCATCTTTAACATGTTTTAAGCATGCATATCCATTTTTAAAACATGTGTTGAAAAAATCTATTTCTTATAAAATTCCAAGCTATTATGGTTCAACTAGTGGAACTTCCCAAACTTGAATGAAAAAACTTTTGTTTTCAATTGTGGTGTGTGAATAAATTTTCTTTTTGTTTATATCTATTTGGTTTTTTGTTTACGGGATGAAGGGATAGCGAAAATTCAAAGTTTTGATTTAAGAAAAAAGTATACAACTAAACTGGAAATGCACAATGCACAAATGTAGAGAGAGATAATTCCAAAGATTGTCTGTATTTTTTAGGGATTGTAAACTCCTTTTATTTTTTATATGTCACATTTTGCAATCGTCGGTAAAAGGGGGAGTCGGGAGATTTTTAACTGATTGTTGACTCGCAATCCATAAGTCATTTCTTACAAAAATATAGCCGGTTATGTATGATAAATACTTTAAAATCATCCATGGTTGTTTGGTCAACTTTTTGTAAATGAGCAAAAAAATGGCTTGTTTGACTCGGGTAAATATCCCACCGCGCGTTCACTTGAGAATTTAATGAGGGTTTTTTATTCTATTTAAAAAGTTTGGATCCATAGATAATTTGCATCTTTTAACAAGTTTCAAACATGCATATCCATTTTTAAAACATGGGTAGAAGAAATCTTGTTCTTATAAAATTCCTAGCTATTAGGGTTGAACTAGTGGAATTTCAAAAACTTGGAAAACAAAACTTTTGTGTTCATTTGTGGTGTGTGAATAAATTTTCTTTACTTACATTTTTTGTTCTCTTAAAAATTTTCCCCACATAAATTCTAAAATTTTAATTTTTTTGTGATATATTTGCCTTTTTGTTTACGGGATTTAAGAAAAAAATATACATCTAAAATAGAAATGCACAATGGACAAATTTAGAGAGAGATAATTCCAAAGTGTGTCTGCAATTTTTAGGGATTGTAAACTCTTTTTAGTTTTTATATATTAGGTTTTGCAATCGTCGAGAAAAGGGGGAAGTGGGGGATTTTTAACTGAGTGTTGACTCCCAATCCATAAGTCATTCCTTACAAAAATATAGCCCGTTACGCATGATAAATCACTTTAGAATCATCTATGGCTGTTAGGTCAGCTTTTTGGACTCGGGTAAATATCCTACCACATGTTCACTTGAGAATTTAATGACCGTTTGTTATTCTCTTTAAGAGGCTTGGATCCATAGTTCATTTGCATCTTTAACATGTTTCAAGGATGCACATCAATTTTTAAAACATGTGTAGAAGAAATCTCTTTCTAACAAAATTCCAAGCTATAAGGGTTGAACTAGTGGAATTTCCTAAACGTGGATAACAAAATTTTTTTGTTTATTTGTGGTGGTGTGTGTATAAATTTTCATTACTTACATTTGTTATTGTTTTAAATTTTATCCATACATAAACTCTAAAGTTTTCATTTTGTGTTGATCTATTTGCCTTTTTGTTTACGGGATGAAGAGATAGCGAAAACTCAAAGTTTTGATTTAAGAAAAAAGTATACATCTAAAATAGAAATGCACAATGCATAAATGTAGAGAAAGATAATTCCAAAGATTGCCAGTAATTTTTAGGGATTGTAAACTCCCTTAAGTTTTTATATATTAGGTTTTGCAATCGTTGGGAAAAGGGGGAGTCGGGGGATTTTTAACTGAGTGTTGACTCCCAATCCATAAGTCGTTTCTTACAAAAATATTGCCCGATACGCATGATAAATCACTTTAGAATCATTTATGGCTGTGAGGTCAGCTTTTTGTAAATGGGAAAAATAATGGCTTGTTTGACTCGGGTAAATATCCTACCACACGTTCACTTTAGAATTTAATGAGCGTTTGTTATTCTCTTTAAGAGGTTTGAATCCATAGGTCACTTGCATCTTTAACATGTTTCAAGGATCCATATCAATTTTTAAAACATGTGTAGAAGAAATCCCTTTCTAATAAAATTCCAAGCTATGAGGGTTGAACTAGTGGAATTTCCCAAACGTGGATAACAAAAATTTTGTGTTCATTTGTGGTGTGTGAATAAACTTTCTTTACTTACACATGTTATAGTTTTAAAAAATTTCCATTCTTAAACTCTAAAATTTTCATTTTGTTGTGATCTATTTGCCTATTTTATTTTACAAGATGAAGGGAGAGCAAAAACTCAAAGTTTTGATTTAAGAAAAAAATATAAATTTAAATTGCAAATGCACAATGCACAAATGTAGAGAACGATAATTCCAAAGAGTGTCTTTAAATTTTAGGGATTATAAACTACTTTTAGTTTTTATATTTTAGGTATTGCAATCGTATGGAAAAGGGGGAGGCAGGGGATTTTTAACTGAGTGTTGACTCCCAATCCATAAGTCATTTCTTAAAAAAATATAGCCCGTTATGCGTGATAAATCACTTTAGAATCATCTATGGTAGTTAGGTCAACTTTTGGGGAATAGGAAAAATAATTGCTGGTTTGACTGGGCTAGTATCCCACCGCACGTTCACTTGAGAATATAATGAGCATTTTTTATTCTCTTTAAAAGGTTTGGATCCATAGGTCATTTCCATATTTAACATGTTTCCAGCATGCGTATCAATTTTTAAATTATATGTAGGAGAAATCAATTTCTAATAAAATTCCAAGCTATGAGGGTTGAACTAGTGGAATTTCCCAAACGTGGATAAAAAAAATTTTGTGTTCATTTGTGGTGTGTGAATAAATTTTCATTACTTACAATGTTTTCCATTCATTAACTCTAAAATTTTTAATTTGTTGTGATCTATTTGCCTTTTTGTTTACGGGATGAAGGGAGAACAAAAACTCAAAGTTTTTATTTAAGAAAAAAGTATACATCTAAAATAGAAAAGTACAATGCAAAAATGTAGAGAGAGATATTTCTAAAGATTGTCTGTAATTTTTAGGGATTGTAAACTCCTTTTAGTATTTATATATTAGGTTTTGCAATCGTCGGGAAAAGGGGGAGTCAAAGAATTTATAACTGAGTGTTGACTCCCTATCCATAAGTCATTTCTTACAAAAATATAGCACATTGAGTAAGATAAATCACTTTACAATCATCTATGGTTGTTAGGTCAGATTTTTGTAAATGGGCAAAAAAATGGCTTGTTTGACTCGGGTAAATATCCCACCGCAAGTTCACTTGAGAATTTAATGAGGATTTTTTAATTTGTTTAAAAAGTTTGGATCCATAGGTCATTTGCATCTTTAACAAGTTTAAAGCATGCATATCCATTTTTTTAAACATTTGTTGAAAAAATCTTTCTTGTAAAAATCCAAGCTATTTGGGTTGAACTAGTGGAATTTCCCAAACTTGAATAAAAAAACTTTTGTGTTCATTTGTGGTGTGTGAATAAACTTTCTTTCCTTAGGTATGTTACTGTTCAAAATTTTTTCCATACTTAAACTCTAAAATTTTCTTTTTGTTGTGATCTATTTGCCTTTTTTTTGGGGATGAAGGGTGAGTGAAAACACAATGTTTTGATTTAAGATAAAAATATAAGTCTAAAATGGAAATGCACAACGTACAAATATTAAGAGAGATAATTCCAAAGAGTGTCAGTAATTTTTAGGGGTTGTAAACTACTTTTAGTTTTTCTATTTTATGTTTCGCAATCGTCGGGAAAAGGGGGAGGCGGGGGATTTTTAACTGAGTGTTCACTCCCAATCCGTAAGTCATTTCTTACTAAAATATAGCCCATTGCGCATGATAAATCTCTTTACAATCAACTATGGTTGTTAGATCACCATTTTGTAAATGGGAAAAATAAAGGCTTGTTTGACTAGGGTAAATATTCCACTGCAAATTCACTTGAGGATTTAATGAGCGTTTATTATTCTTTTTAAAAGGTATGGATCCATAGATCATTTACATCTTTAACATGTTTCAAACATGCATATGCATTTTTATAACATGGGTAGAAGAAATCTCTTTCTTATAGAATTCCTAGCTATTTGGGTTGAACTAGTGGAATTTCCCAAACATGGATAAGTAAACTTTTTGTGTTCATTTGTGGTGTGTGAATAAATTTTCTATTTTTTAAAAAACATTCCTCACATAAACTTTAAAATTTTCATTTTGTTGTAGTGTATTTGTCTTTTTGTTTACAAGATGAAGGGAGAGTGAAAACACAAAGTTTTGATTTAAGAAAAAAGTATACATCCAAAATGGAAATGCACTATGAAAAAATGTAGAGAGTTATAATTCCTAAGAGTGTCTATAATTTTTAGGGATTGTAAACTCCTTTTAGTTTTTATTTATTAGGTTTTGCAATCGTAGGAAAAGGGGGAGGTGGGAGATTTTTAACTGAGTGTTGACTCCCAATCCATAAGTCATTTCTGACAAAAATATAGCCCGTTACTCATGATAAATCACTTTAGAATCATCTATGGTTGTTAGGTCATCTTTTTGTTCATGGGAAAAATAATGGCTTGTCTGATTCAGGTAAATATCCCACCGCACTTTCACTTAAGACTTTAATGAGCATTGGTTATTCTCTTTAAGAGGTTTGGATCCATAGGTCATTTGCATCTTTAACATGTTTCAAGCATGCATATCCATTTTTATAACATGTGTAGAATAAATCTCTTTATTATAAAATTCAAAGCTATGATGGTTGAACTAGTGGAATTTCCCAAACGTGGACAACAAAACTTTTGTGTACATTTGTGGTGTGTAAGTAAATTTTCTTTACTTACATTTGTTAATGTTTTAAATTTTTTCCATACATAAACTCTAAAATTTTCCTTTTGTTGTGATCTATTTGCCTTTTTTTACGGGATGAATGGAGAGCGACAACTCAAAGTTTGGATTTAAGAAAAAAATGTACATCTAAAATGGAAATGCACAATGCAAAAATGTAGAGAGCGATAATTCCAAAGTGTGTCTATAACTTTTTGGGAATGTAAACTTCGTTTAGTTTTTATATATTAGGTTTTGCAATCGTAGGGAAAAGGGGGAGTCGGGGGATTTTTAGCTGAGTGTTGACTCCCAATCCATAAGTCATTTCTTAAAAAAATATAGCCCGTTATGTATGATAAATCACTTTACAATCACCTATGGTTGTTAGGTCAGCTTTTTGTAAATGACCAAAAAAATGGCTTGTTTGACTCGGGTAAATATCCCACCGCAAATTGACTTGAGGATTTAATAAGCGTTTGTTATTTTCTTTAAAAGGTTTGGATCCATAGGTCATTTGCATCTTTAACATGTTTCAAACATGCATATCTATTTTTAAGACATGGGTAGAAGAAATCTCTTCTTTATAAAATTCCAAGCGATTAGGGTTGAATTAGTTGAATTTCCCAAACTTGGATCAGAAAACTTTTGTGTTCCTTTGTGGTGTGTGAATAAATTTTCTTTACTTACATTTTTTATTGTCTTAATTTTTTTCCACACATAAACTCTAAAATTTTCATTTTTTTGTGATGCATTTGCCTTTTTGTGTATGGGATGAAGAGAGAGCGAAAACTCAAAGTTTTGATTTAAGAAAAAAGTATACATCTAAAATGCAATTGCAAAATGCACAAATGTAGAGAGTGATAATTCAAAAGTGTGTGTATAGTTTTTAGGGATTGAAAACTCCTTTTAGTTTTTATATATTAGGTTTTGCAAGCATCGCGAAAAGGGGGTGGTAGGGGATATTTTGCATAGTGTTGACTCCCAATCTATAAGTCATTACCTAAGAAAATATAGCCCATTACACATGATAAATCACTTTAGAATCATCTATGGTTGTTAGGTCAGCTTTTTGTAAATGGGAAAAATATTGGCTTGTTTGACTCGGGTAAATATCCTACCGCAAGTTTACTTGAGAATTTAATGAGCAAGTTCTCTATAAGAGGTTTGGATCAATAGGACATTTGCATCTTTATAATGTTTCAAGGATGCATATCAATTTTTAAAACATCTGTAGATGAAATCTCTTTCTTATAAAATTCCAAGCTATGAGGGTTGAACTAGTGGAATTTGCCCAACGGGGATAACAAAACTTTTGTGTTCATCTGTTGTGTGTGAATAAATTTTCATTACTTACATTTGTTATTGTTTTATATTTTTTTCATACATCAATTCACAAATTTACATTTTGTTGTGATCTATTTACCTTTTTGTTTACAGGATGAAGGAAGAGAGAAAAATAAAAGCTTTGTTTTAAGAAAAAAGTATACATCTAAAATAGAAATGCATAATGCAAAAATGTAGAGGGAGATAATTCCAAAGATTGTCAGTAGTTTTTAGGGATTGTAGACTCCTTTCAGTTTTTATTTATTAGGTTTTGCAATCGTCGGTAAAAGGGGGAGTCGGGGGATTTTTAACTGAGTGTTGACTCCCAATCCATAAGTCATTTCTTACAAAAATATTGCCCATAATGTGTGATATTTCACTTTACAATCATCTATGGTTGTTAGGTTAGCTTTTTGTAAATGGGCAAAAAAATGGCATATTTGACTTGGGTATATATCCCACCGCACGTTTACTTGAGAATTTAATGAGGGTTTGTTATTCACTACAAAATTTTTGGATCCATAGGTCATTTGCATCTTTAACATGTTTTAAGCATGCATATCCATTTTTAAAACATGTGTTGAAAAAATCTATTTCTTATAAAATTCCAAGCTATTATGGTTCAACTAGTGGAACTTCCCAAACTTGAATGAAAAAACTTTTGTTTTCAATTGTGGTGTGTGAATAAATTTTCTTTTTGTTTATATCTATTTGGTTTTTTGTTTACGGGATGAAGGGATAGCGAAAATTCAAAGTTTTGATTTAAGAAAAAAGTATACAACTAAACTGGAAATGCACAATGCACAAATGTAGAGAGAGATAATTCCAAAGATTGTCTGTATTTTTTAGGGATTGTAAACTCCTTTTATTTTTTATATGTCACATTTTGCAATCGTCGGTAAAAGGGGGAGTCGGGAGATTTTTAACTGATTGTTGACTCGCAATCCATAAGTCATTTCTTACAAAAATATAGCCGGTTATGTATGATAAATACTTTAAAATCATCCATGGTTGTTTGGTCAACTTTTTGTAAATGAGCAAAAAAATGGCTTGTTTGACTCGGGTAAATATCCCACCGCGCGTTCACTTGAGAATTTAATGAGGGTTTTTTATTCTATTTAAAAAGTTTGGATCCATAGATAATTTGCATCTTTTAACAAGTTTCAAACATGCATATCCATTTTTAAAACATGGGTAGAAGAAATCTTGTTCTTATAAAATTCCTAGCTATTAGGGTTGAACTAGTGGAATTTCAAAAACTTGGAAAACAAAACTTTTGTGTTCATTTGTGGTGTGTGAATAAATTTTCTTTACTTACATTTTTTGTTCTCTTAAAAATTTTCCCCACATAAATTCTAAAATTTTAATTTTTTTGTGATATATTTGCCTTTTTGTTTACGGGATTTAAGAAAAAAATATACATCTAAAATAGAAATGCACAATGGACAAATTTAGAGAGAGATAATTCCAAAGTGTGTCTGCAATTTTTAGGGATTGTAAACTCTTTTTAGTTTTTATATATTAGGTTTTGCAATCGTCGAGAAAAGGGGGAAGTGGGGGATTTTTCACTGAGTGTTGACTCCCAATCCATAAGTCATTCCTTACAAAAATATAGCCCGTTACGCATGATAAATCACTTTAGAATCATCTATGGCTGTTAGGTCAGCTTTTTGGACTCGGGTAAATATCCTACCACATGTTCACTTGAGAATTTAATGACCGTTTGTTATTCTCTTTAAGAGGCTTGGATCCATAGTTCATTTGCATCTTTAACATGTTTCAAGGATGCACATCAATTTTTAAAACATGTGTAGAAGAAATCTCTTTCTAACAAAATTCCAAGCTATAAGGGTTGAACTAGTGGAATTTCCTAAACGTGGATAACAAAATTTTTTTGTTTATTTGTGGTGGTGTGTGTATAAATTTTCATTACTTACATTTGTTATTGTTTTAAATTTTATCCATACATAAACTCTAAAGTTTTCATTTTGTGTTGATCTATTTGCCTTTTTGTTTACGGGATGAAGAGATAGCGAAAACTCAAAGTTTTGATTTAAGAAAAAAGTATACATCTAAAATAGAAATGCACAATGCATAAATGTAGAGAAAGATAATTCCAAAGATTGCCAGTAATTTTTAGGGATTGTAAACTCCCTTAAGTTTTTATATATTAGGTTTTGCAATCGTTGGGAAAAGGGGGAGTCGGGGGATTTTTAACTGAGTGTTGACTCCCAATCCATAAGTCGTTTCTTACAAAAATATTGCCCGATACGCATGATAAATCACTTTAGAATCATTTATGGCTGTGAGGTCAGCTTTTTGTAAATGGGAAAAATAATGGCTTGTTTGACTCGGGTAAATATCCTACCACACGTTCACTTTAGAATTTAATGAGCGTTTGTTATTCTCTTTAAGAGGTTTGAATCCATAGGTCACTTGCATCTTTAACATGTTTCAAGGATCCATATCAATTTTTAAAACATGTGTAGAAGAAATCCCTTTCTAATAAAATTCCAAGCTATGAGGGTTGAACTAGTGGAATTTTCCAAACGTGGATAACAAAAATTTTGTGTTCATTTGTGGTGTGTGAATAAACTTTCTTTACTTACACATGTTATAGTTTTAAAAAATTTCCATTCTTAAACTCTAAAATTTTCATTTTGTTGTGATCTATTTGCCTATTTTATTTTACAAGATGAAGGGAGAGCAAAAACTCAAAGTTTTGATTTAAGAAAAAAATATAAATTTA
The DNA here is from genome assembly GCF_029961685.1 of Aristolochia californica. Taxonomy (NCBI): domain Eukaryota; kingdom Viridiplantae; phylum Streptophyta; class Magnoliopsida; order Piperales; family Aristolochiaceae; genus Aristolochia; species Aristolochia californica. The sequence continues at coordinate 18,572,035 of NW_027181771.1, forward strand.
AATTGCAAATGCACAATGCACAAATGTAGAGAACGATAATTCCAAAGAGTGTCTTTAAATTTTAGGGATTATAAACTACTTTTAGTTTTTATATTTTAGGTATTGCAATCGTATGGAAAAGGGGGAGGCAGGGGATTTTTAACTGAGTGTTGACTCCCAATCCATAAGTCATTTCTTAAAAAAATATAGCCCGTTATGCGTGATAAATCACTTTAGAATCATCTATGGTAGTTAGGTCAACTTTTGGGGAATAGGAAAAATAATTGCTGGTTTGACTGGGCTAGTATCCCACCGCACGTTCACTTGAGAATATAATGAGCATTTTTTATTCTCTTTAAAAGGTTTGGATCCATAGGTCATTTCCATATTTAACATGTTTCCAGCATGCGTATCAATTTTTAAATTATATGTAGGAGAAATCAATTTCTAATAAAATTCCAAGCTATGAGGGTTGAACTAGTGGAATTTCCCAAACGTGGATAAAAAAAATTTTGTGTTCATTTGTGGTGTGTGAATAAATTTTCATTACTTACAATGTTTTCCATTCATTAACTCTAAAATTTTTAATTTGTTGTGATCTATTTGCCTTTTTGTTTACGGGATGAAGGGAGAACAAAAACTCAAAGTTTTTATTTAAGAAAAAAGTATACATCTAAAATAGAAAAGTACAATGCAAAAATGTAGAGAGAGATATTTCTAAAGATTGTCTGTAATTTTTAGGGATTGTAAACTCCTTTTAGTATTTATATATTAGGTTTTGCAATCGTCGGGAAAAGGGGGAGTCAAAGAATTTATAACTGAGTGTTGACTCCCTATCCATAAGTCATTTCTTACAAAAATATAGCACATTGAGTAAGATAAATCACTTTACAATCATCTATGGTTGTTAGGTCAGATTTTTGTAAATGGGCAAAAAAATGGCTTGTTTGACTCGGGTAAATATCCCACCGCAAGTTCACTTGAGAATTTAATGAGGATTTTTTAATTTGTTTAAAAAGTTTGGATCCATAGGTCATTTGCATCTTTAACAAGTTTAAAGCATGCATATCCATTTTTTTAAACATTTGTTGAAAAAATCTTTCTTGTAAAAATCCAAGCTATTTGGGTTGAACTAGTGGAATTTCCCAAACTTGAATAAAAAAACTTTTGTGTTCATTTGTGGTGTGTGAATAAACTTTCTTTCCTTAGGTATGTTACTGTTCAAAATTTTTTCCATACTTAAACTCTAAAATTTTCTTTTTGTTGTGATCTATTTGCCTTTTTTTTGGGGATGAAGGGTGAGTGAAAACACAATGTTTTGATTTAAGATAAAAATATAAGTCTAAAATGGAAATGCACAACGTACAAATATTAAGAGAGATAATTCCAAAGAGTGTCAGTAATTTTTAGGGGTTGTAAACTACTTTTAGTTTTTCTATTTTATGTTTCGCAATCGTCGGGAAAAGGGGGAGGCGGGGGATTTTTAACTGAGTGTTCACTCCCAATCCGTAAGTCATTTCTTACTAAAATATAGCCCATTGCGCATGATAAATCTCTTTACAATCAACTATGGTTGTTAGATCACCATTTTGTAAATGGGAAAAATAAAGGCTTGTTTGACTAGGGTAAATATTCCACTGCAAATTCACTTGAGGATTTAATGAGCGTTTATTATTCTTTTTAAAAGGTATGGATCCATAGATCATTTACATCTTTAACATGTTTCAAACATGCATATGCATTTTTATAACATGGGTAGAAGAAATCTCTTTCTTATAGAATTCCTAGCTATTTGGGTTGAACTAGTGGAATTTCCCAAACATGGATAAGTAAACTTTTTGTGTTCATTTGTGGTGTGTGAATAAATTTTCTATTTTTTAAAAAACATTCCTCACATAAACTTTAAAATTTTCATTTTGTTGTAGTGTATTTGTCTTTTTGTTTACAAGATGAAGGGAGAGTGAAAACACAAAGTTTTGATTTAAGAAAAAAGTATACATCCAAAATGGAAATGCACTATGAAAAAATGTAGAGAGTTATAATTCCTAAGAGTGTCTATAATTTTTAGGGATTGTAAACTCCTTTTAGTTTTTATTTATTAGGTTTTGCAATCGTAGGAAAAGGGGGAGGTGGGAGATTTTTAACTGAGTGTTGACTCCCAATCCATAAGTCATTTCTGACAAAAATATAGCCCGTTACTCATGATAAATCACTTTAGAATCATCTATGGTTGTTAGGTCATCTTTTTGTTCATGGGAAAAATAATGGCTTGTCTGATTCAGGTAAATATCCCACCGCACTTTCACTTAAGACTTTAATGAGCATTGGTTATTCTCTTTAAGAGGTTTGGATCCATAGGTCATTTGCATCTTTAACATGTTTCAAGCATGCATATCCATTTTTATAACATGTGTAGAATAAATCTCTTTATTATAAAATTCAAAGCTATGATGGTTGAACTAGTGGAATTTCCCAAACGTGGACAACAAAACTTTTGTGTACATTTGTGGTGTGTAAGTAAATTTTCTTTACTTACATTTGTTAATGTTTTAAATTTTTTCCATACATAAACTCTAAAATTTTCCTTTTGTTGTGATCTATTTGCCTTTTTTTACGGGATGAATGGAGAGCGACAACTCAAAGTTTGGATTTAAGAAAAAAATGTACATCTAAAATGGAAATGCACAATGCAAAAATGTAGAGAGCGATAATTCCAAAGTGTGTCTATAACTTTTTGGGAATGTAAACTTCGTTTAGTTTTTATATATTAGGTTTTGCAATCGTAGGGAAAAGGGGGAGTCGGGGGATTTTTAGCTGAGTGTTGACTCCCAATCCATAAGTCATTTCTTAAAAAAATATAGCCCGTTATGTATGATAAATCACTTTACAATCACCTATGGTTGTTAGGTCAGCTTTTTGTAAATGACCAAAAAAATGGCTTGTTTGACTCGGGTAAATATCCCACCGCAAATTGACTTGAGGATTTAATAAGCGTTTGTTATTTTCTTTAAAAGGTTTGGATCCATAGGTCATTTGCATCTTTAACATGTTTCAAACATGCATATCTATTTTTAAGACATGGGTAGAAGAAATCTCTTCTTTATAAAATTCCAAGCGATTAGGGTTGAATTAGTTGAATTTCCCAAACTTGGATCAGAAAACTTTTGTGTTCCTTTGTGGTGTGTGAATAAATTTTCTTTACTTACATTTTTTATTGTCTTAATTTTTTTCCACACATAAACTCTAAAATTTTCATTTTTTTGTGATGCATTTGCCTTTTTGTGTATGGGATGAAGAGAGAGCGAAAACTCAAAGTTTTGATTTAAGAAAAAAGTATACATCTAAAATGCAATTGCAAAATGCACAAATGTAGAGAGTGATAATTCAAAAGTGTGTGTATAGTTTTTAGGGATTGAAAACTCCTTTTAGTTTTTATATATTAGGTTTTGCAAGCATCGCGAAAAGGGGGTGGTAGGGGATATTTTGCATAGTGTTGACTCCCAATCTATAAGTCATTACCTAAGAAAATATAGCCCATTACACATGATAAATCACTTTAGAATCATCTATGGTTGTTAGGTCAGCTTTTTGTAAATGGGAAAAATATTGGCTTGTTTGACTCGGGTAAATATCCTACCGCAAGTTTACTTGAGAATTTAATGAGCAAGTTCTCTATAAGAGGTTTGGATCAATAGGACATTTGCATCTTTATAATGTTTCAAGGATGCATATCAATTTTTAAAACATCTGTAGATGAAATCTCTTTCTTATAAAATTCCAAGCTATGAGGGTTGAACTAGTGGAATTTGCCCAACGGGGATAACAAAACTTTTGTGTTCATCTGTTGTGTGTGAATAAATTTTCATTACTTACATTTGTTATTGTTTTATATTTTTTTCATACATCAATTCACAAATTTACATTTTGTTGTGATCTATTTACCTTTTTGTTTACAGGATGAAGGAAGAGAGAAAAATAAAAGCTTTGTTTTAAGAAAAAAGTATACATCTAAAATAGAAATGCATAATGCAAAAATGTAGAGGGAGATAATTCCAAAGATTGTCAGTAGTTTTTAGGGATTGTAGACTCCTTTCAGTTTTTATTTATTAGGTTTTGCAATCGTCGGTAAAAGGGGGAGTCGGGGGATTTTTAACTGAGTGTTGACTCCCAATCCATAAGTCATTTCTTACAAAAATATTGCCCATAATGTGTGATATTTCACTTTACAATCATCTATGGTTGTTAGGTTAGCTTTTTGTAAATGGGCAAAAAAATGGCATATTTGACTTGGGTATATATCCCACCGCACGTTTACTTGAGAATTTAATGAGGGTTTGTTATTCACTACAAAATTTTTGGATCCATAGGTCATTTGCATCTTTAACATGTTTTAAGCATGCATATCCATTTTTAAAACATGTGTTGAAAAAATCTATTTCTTATAAAATTCCAAGCTATTATGGTTCAACTAGTGGAACTTCCCAAACTTGAATGAAAAAACTTTTGTTTTCAATTGTGGTGTGTGAATAAATTTTCTTTTTGTTTATATCTATTTGGTTTTTTGTTTACGGGATGAAGGGATAGCGAAAATTCAAAGTTTTGATTTAAGAAAAAAGTATACAACTAAACTGGAAATGCACAATGCACAAATGTAGAGAGAGATAATTCCAAAGATTGTCTGTATTTTTTAGGGATTGTAAACTCCTTTTATTTTTTATATGTCACATTTTGCAATCGTCGGTAAAAGGGGGAGTCGGGAGATTTTTAACTGATTGTTGACTCGCAATCCATAAGTCATTTCTTACAAAAATATAGCCGGTTATGTATGATAAATACTTTAAAATCATCCATGGTTGTTTGGTCAACTTTTTGTAAATGAGCAAAAAAATGGCTTGTTTGACTCGGGTAAATATCCCACCGCACGTTCACTTGAGAATTTAATGAGGGTTTTTTATTCTATTTAAAAAGTTTGGATCCATAGATAATTTGCATCTTTTAACAAGTTTCAAACATGCATATCCATTTTTAAAACATGGGTAGAAGAAATCTTGTTCTTATAAAATTCCTAGCTATTAGGGTTGAACTAGTGGAATTTCAAAAACTTGGAAAACAAAACTTTTGTGTTCATTTGTGGTGTGTGAATAAATTTTCTTTACTTACATTTTTTGTTCTCTTAAAAATTTTCCCCACATAAATTCTAAAATTTTAATTTTTTTGTGATATATTTGCCTTTTTGTTTACGGGATTTAAGAAAAAAATATACATCTAAAATAGAAATGCACAATGGACAAATTTAGAGAGAGGTAATTCCAAAGTGTGTCTGCAATTTTTAGGGATTGTAAACTCTTTTTAGTTTTTATATATTAGGTTTTGCAATCGTCGAGAAAAGGGGGAAGTGGGGGATTTTTAACTGAGTGTTGACTCCCAATCCATAAGTCATTCCTTACAAAAATATAGCCCGTTACGCATGATAAATCACTTTAGAATCATCTATGGCTGTTAGGTCAGCTTTTTGGACTCGGGTAAATATCCTACCACATGTTCACTTGAGAATTTAATGACCGTTTGTTATTCTCTTTAAGAGGCTTGGATCCATAGTTCATTTGCATCTTTAACATGTTTCAAGGATGCACATCAATTTTTAAAACATGTGTAGAAGAAATCTCTTTCTAACAAAATTCCAAGCTATAAGGGTTGAACTAGTGGAATTTCCTAAACGTGGATAACAAAATTTTTTTGTTTATTTGTGGTGGTGTGTGTATAAATTTTCATTACTTACATTTGTTATTGTTTTAAATTTTATCCATACATAAACTCTAAAGTTTTCATTTTGTGTTGATCTATTTGCCTTTTTGTTTACGGGATGAAGAGATAGCGAAAACTCAAAGTTTTGATTTAAGAAAAAAGTATACATCTAAAATAGAAATGCACAATGCATAAATGTAGAGAAAGATAATTGCAAAGATTGCCAGTAATTTTTAGGGATTGTAAACTCCCTTAAGTTTTTATATATTAGGTTTTGCAATCGTTGGGAAAAGGGGGAGTCGGGGGATTTTTAACTGAGTGTTGACTCCCAATCCATAAGTCGTTTCTTACAAAAATATTGCCCGATACGCATGATAAATCACTTTAGAATCATTTATGGCTGTGAGGTCAGCTTTTTGTAAATGGGAAAAATAATGGCTTGTTTGACTCGGGTAAATATCCTACCACACGTTCACTTTAGAATTTAATGAGCGTTTGTTATTCTCTTTAAGAGGTTTGAATCCATAGGTCACTTGCATCTTTAAGATGTTTCAATGATCCATATCAATTTTTAAAACATGTGTAGAAGAAATCCCTTTCTAATAAAATTCCAAGCTATGAGGGTTGAACTAGTGGAATTTCCCAAACGTGGATAACAAAAATTTTGTGTTCATTTGTGGTATGTGTATAAATTTTCATTACTTACATTTGTTATTGTTTTAAATTTTTTCCATACATAAACTCTAAATATTTCATTTTGTGTTGATCCTTTTGCCTTTTTGTTTACTGGATGAAGGGAGAGCGAAAACTCAAAGTTTTGATTTAAGAAAAAAGTATACATCTAAAATAGAAATTCACAATGCACAAATATAGAGAGAGATAATTCCAAAGATTTTCTATAGTTATTTGTGATTGTAAACTCCATTTAGTTTTTATATATTAGGTTTTACAATCGTCAGGAAAAGGGGGAGGCGGGGATTTTTAATTGGGTGTTGACTCCCAATCCATAAGTAATTTCTTAAAAAAATATAGCCTGTTATGTATGATAAATCACTTTACAATCATCTATGGTTCTTAGGTCAGCTTTTTGTAAATGGGTAAAAAAATGGCTTGTTTGACTCGGGTAAATATCTCACCGCACGTTCACTTGAGAATTTAATGAGGGTTTGTTATTCTCTTTAAAAAGTTTGGATCCAAAGGTTATTTGCATCTTTAACAAGTTTCTAGCATGCATATCCATTTTTAAAACATGGTTAGAAGAAATCTCTTTCTTATAAAATTCCTAGCTATTAGGGTTGAACTTGTGGAATTTCCCCAACTTTGATAACAAAACTTTTGTGTTCATTTGTGGTGTGTGAATAAATTTTCTTTACTTACATTTGTTTTTGTCTTAAATTTTTCCCCACATAAACTCTAAAATTTTCATTTTGGTTTGATATATTTCCCATTTTGTTATGTTATGAAGGGGGAACGAAAACTCAAAGTTTTGATTTAAGAAAGAAATATACATCTAAAAAGGAAATGCACTAAGCACAAATGTAGAGAGAGATAATTCAAAAGAGTGTCAGTAATTTATAGGGATAGTAAACTACTTTTAGTTTTTATATATTTGGTTTTGCAATCGCCGAAAAGAGGAGGAGGTGGGGGATTTTTAACTGAGTGTTGACTCCCAATCTGTAAGTCATTTCTTACAAAAATATAGCCCGTTGTGCATGATAAATCATTTTAAAATAAACTATGGTTGTTAGGTCAGCTTTTTGTAAATGGGCAAAATAATGGCTTGTTTGACTTGGGTAAATATTCCTCCGCAAATTCACTTGAGGATTTAATGAGCGCCTGTTATTCTCTTGGATCCATAGGTCATTTGCATATTTAACATGTTTCAAGCATGCATATCCATTTTTAAAACATGGGTAGAAGAAATCTCTTTCTTATAAAATTCCTAGCTATTAGGGAAGAACTAAAGGAATTTCTCAAACTTGCATAACAAAACTTTTGCATTCATTTGTGGTGTGTGAATAAATTTTCTTTATTTACATTGTTATTGTCTTAAATTTTTTCCACACAAACTCTAAAATTTTCATTTTGTTGTGATGTATTTACCTCTTGTTTAAGGGATGAAGGGCGAGCGAAAACTCAAAGTTTTGATTTAGGAAAAGAATATACATCAAAACGGGAAATGCACAATGCACAAATGTAGAGAGCGATAATTCCAAAGTGTGTCTGTATTTTTTAGGGATTGTAAACTCCTTTTATTTTTTGTACATTGGGTTTTGCAATCATCGAGAAAAGGGTGAGGTGGGGGATTTTTAACTGAGTGTGGACTCCCAATCCAAAAGTCATTCCTTACAAAAATATTGCCCGTTACGCATGATAAATCACTTTTAAAATCATCTATGGTTGTTAGGTCAGCTTTTTGTAAATGGGAAAAATAATGGCTTGTTTGACTCGAGTAAATATCCCATTGCACGTTCAATTGAGAATTTCATGAGCGTTTGTTATTATCTTTAAAAGGTTTGGAACCGTAGGTCATTTGCATCTTTAACATGTTTCAAGCATGCATATCCATTATTAAAACATGTGTTGAAAAAATCTCTTTCTTGTAAAATTCCAAGTAATTAGGGTTGAACTAGTGGAATTTCCAAAACTTGAATAAGAAAACTTTTGTGTTCATTTGTGGTGTGTGAATAAATTTTCTTTCCTTACATATGTTATTGTTTTAAATTTTTTCCCTACTTAAACTCTAAAATTTTCATTTTGTTGTGATCTATTTGCCTTTTTTGTTTAATGGATTAAGGGAGAGCGAAACTCACAGTTTTGATTTAAGTAAAAAATATAAATCTAAAATGGAAATGCACAATGCACAAATGTAGAGAGAGATAATTCCAAAGAGTGTCTGTAATTTTTAGGGATTGTAAACTCCTTTTAGTTTTTATTCATTAGGTTTTGCAATCGTGGGGGAAAAGGGGAAGCGAGGGATTTTTAATTGTGTGTTGACTCCCAATCCATAAGTCATTTCTTACAATAATATAGCCCGTTATGTATGATAAATCACTTTAATATAATCTATGGTTGTTAGGTGAGCTTTCTGTAAATGGGCAAAACAATGGCTTGTTTGACTCGGGTAAATATTTCACCACAAGTTCACTTGAGAATTTAATGAGGATTTTTTATTCTCTTTAAAAAGTTTGGATTCACAGGTCATTTGCATCTTTAACATGTTTCAAGCATGCACATACATTTTTAAAACATGTGTAGAAAAAAACTATTTCTTATAAAATTCCTAGCTATTAGGGGTTAACTAGAGGAATTTCCAAAAAAATGGATAAGAAAAATTTTGTGTTCATTTGGGGTGTGTAACTAAATTTTCTTTTCTTACATTTGTATTGTTTAAAAGATTTTCCATACTTAAAATCTAAATTTTCATTTTTTTGTGATCTATTTGCCTTTTTTGTTGACAAGATGAGGGAAGAGCGAAAACTCAAAGTTTTGATTTAAGAAAAAAAATATACATCTAAAATTGAAATGCACGTTGCACAAGTGTATAGAGAGATAATTCCAAAGAGTGTCTGTAATGTTTAGGGATTGTAAACTACTTTTAGTTTTTATATATTAGGTTTTGCAATCATTGAGAAAAGGGGGAGGAGGGGGATTTTTAATTGAGTGTTGACTCCCAATCCATAAGTCATTTTATACAAAAATATAGCCAGTTATGTATGATAAATCATTGTACAATCATCTATGGTTGTTAGGTGAGCTTTTTGTTAATGGGCAAAAAAAGGGCTTCTCTGACTCGGGTAAATATCCCACCGCAAGTTCACGATAGAATTTAATGAGGGTATTGATGTGTAACGGCTATAATTTTAGTTAGAAATGACTTATGGTTTGGGAGTCAACACAGTTAAAAATGCCTTGCCCCCCTTTTTCGATGATTGCACAACCTAATTTATAAAAAACTAAAAGAGTTTGCATTCCATAAAAATCCCATATACTTTTTGGAATTATCTCTCTCAACATTTGTGCATTTCCATTTTGGATGTACAATTTTTTTTTCAAATCAAAACCTGAATTTTCACCCTTCCAATTTTCTTGTAAACAAAAAAAAAAGGCAAATAGATCACAAGAAAATAAAAATTTTAAAGTTTAAGTTTGTAAAAAAATGAAAAATATAATAAATATAAGTGAAGAAAATTATTTCTCACACTAAAAATGAACACCAATGTTTTGTTATCCATGTTTGGGAAATTCCACCAATACAACCCCAAATAGCATGGTGTAATTTCATAAGTAAGAGATTTCTAATTGATCCTAAGATGTTTTAAATATGGATATGAATGTCTGAAACATGTTGAAGATGCAAATGACCTAATGATCCAAAAAATTCAAGGAGTCGAAAAAATTAAATTCCCATGTTAACGTGGATATTTACTAGAGCCAAACAATCCACTTTTTGCCTATTTACAAAAAGAGGACCTAACTATGATAGATCATCTTAAATTTTTTGATAGATTAATGATGTGTAATGACTATAATTTTTCTTAGAAATAACCTATGGTTTGGCAGTCAACACTGAGGTAAAAATGCATCACCCCCCCCCCCCCCCCCCCCCCCTTTTCCGGTGATTACAAAACCTAAGAAATAAACCACTAAAAGTGTTTAAGATCCTTAAAAATCATAGATAATTTTTGGAATTATCTCTCTCAGCATTTGTGCATTTCAATTTTGGATGTTCAAGTATTTTTTTAAATCCAAACTTGAGCTTTCACTCTGCCTTTTTTCTCGTAAACAAAAAGATAAGGCAAATAGAACACAAGAAAATGAAAATTTTAGAGTTTGTGTATGTAAAAAATTGAAAATTATAATAAAAGTAAGTGAACAAAATTATTTCAGTCAATAAAAATGAAAACCAAAGTATTGTTATCCATGATTGGGAAATTCCACCGGTACAACCACTAATAGCTTGGTGGAATTTCATAAGAAAGAGATTTCTAATTGATCCAAACATTTTTTTAAATATGGATATGCATGCTTGAAACATGTTGAAGATGCAAAAGACCTAATGATCCAAAAATTTCAAAGAGTAGAAAAAATTAAATTCTCATGTTGACGTGTGGTGGGATATTTACCAGAGCCAAACAACCCACTTTTGGCCTATTTAAAAAAAGCTGACCTAACAATCATAGATCATCGTAAATGTTTTGATCAATTAATGTTGTGTAACGGCTATAATTTTAGTAAGAAATGACTTATGGTTTGGGAGTCAACACTCAGGCAAAAAGGGCTCGCGCCCCCTTTTCCTGTGATTGCAAAACCTAATTTATAAAAAACTAAAAGAGTTTACAATCCATAAAAATCACAGATACTTTTTGGAATGATCTCTCTCAGCATTTGTGCATTTCCATTTAGGATGTTTAATTATTTCTCAATTCCGAACTTGAGTTTTTACTCTCCCTTTTTCCTTGTAATCGAAAAGATAAGGCAAATAGAACACAACAAAATAAAAATTTTAGAGGTATGTAAGCAAAAAATTTAAAACAATAATAAGATTAAGTCTAGAAAATTATTTCACTCACTTGAAATGAACACCAAATTTTTGTAATCCATGTTAGGAAAATTCCACCAGTACAACCCCTATTTGCTTGGTGGAATTTTATAAGAAAGAGATTTCTAATTGATTCTAACATGTTTTAAATATGAATATGTATGCCTGAAACATGTTGAAGATTCAAATTATGTAATGATCCAAAAATTTTGAGTAGAAAAAATTAAATTCTCTAGTTAACGTGTGGTTGGATACTTACCAGAGCTAAACAACCCACTTTTTGCCTTTTTACAAAAAGTGGACCTAAAAATCATTGATCATCGTAAATGTTTTGATCAACTATTGACGTGTAACGGCTATAATTTTAGTTAGAAATGACATATGGTTTGGGAGTCAACACTCAGTTAAAAATGCCTCGCCCCCCTTTTTCCGATGATTGAAAAACATAATTTATAAAAAATTAAAGGAGTTTAAATTCCATAAAAATCCTATATACTTTTTGGAATTATCTCTCTCAGCATTTGTGCATTTCCATTTTGGATGTACAATTTTTTTTCAAATTCAAACTTGAGTTTTCACCCTCCCAATTTTCTTGTAAACAAAAAGAAAAGGCAAATAGATCACAAGAAAATCAAAATTTTAGAGTTTATGTTTGCAAAAAAATTAAAAATATAATAAATATAAGTGAAGAAAATTATTTCTCACACAAAAAATGAACACCAATGTTTTGTTATCCATGTTTGGGAAATTCCACCAATACAGTCCCTAATAGCTTGGTGGAATTTCATAAGAAAGAGATTTCTGATTGATCCTAACATGTTTTAAATATGGATATGAATGCCTAAAACATGTTGAAGATGCAAATGACCTAATGATCCAAAATTTTCGAGGAGTCGAAAAAATTAAATTCTCATCTTAACGTGTGGTGGGATATTTACTAGAGTCAAACAACCCACTTTTTTCCTATTTACAAAAAGCGGACCTAACTACGATAGATCATCGTAAAAGTTTTGTTCGATTAAGGATGTGTAACGACTATAATTTTTTTTAGAAATGACTTATGTTTGGGAGTCTGCGCTCAGTTAAAAATGCATCACCCCCCCTTTTCCGTTGATTGCAAAACCTAAAATATAAAAAACTAAAAGTGTTTACAATCCTTAAAAATCATGGATAATTTTTTGAATTATCTCTCTAAGCAATTGTGCATTTCCATTTTGGATGTTCAATTTTTTTCAAATCCAAACTTGAGCTTTCACACTGCCATTTTTCTCGTAAACAAAAAGGTATGGCAAATAGAGCACAAGAAAATGAAAATTTTAGAGTTTATGTATGCAAAAAAATTGAAAATTATAATAAATGTAAGTGAAGAAAATTATTTCACGCACTAAAAATGAACACCATAGTTTTGTTATCAGTGTTTGGGAAATTCCACCGATACAACCACTAATAGCTTGGTGGAATTTCATAAGAAAGAGATTTTGAATTGATTCAAACATGTTTTAAATATGGATATGCATGCCTGAAACATGTTGAAGATGCAAAAGACCTAATGATCCAAAAATTTCGAGTATAAAAAATTAAATTCTCAAGATGACGTGTGGTGGGATATTTACCAGAGCAAAATAACCCACTTTTTGCCTATTTAAAAAAAGCAGACCTAACAATCATAGATCATCATAAATGTTTTGATGAATTAATGTTGTGTAATGGCTATAATTGTTTTTAGAAATGACTTATGGTTTGGGAGACAACACTTAGGTAAAAATTATTTCTCGCACTTATAATGAGCACCAAAGTTTTGTTATCCATCTTAGGGAAATTCCACCAGTACAACTAGTATTAGCTTGGTGAAATTTTATAAGAAAGAGATTTCTAATTGATCCTAACAAGTTTTAAATACTGATATGCTTGCCTGAAAAATGTTGAAGATTCAAATGATCTAATGATCCGAAAATTTCAAGGACTAGAAAAAATAAAATTCTCTAATTAACGTGCGGTGGGATTTTTACCCAAGCCAAACAACCCACTTTTTGCCTTTTTACAAAAAGCGGACCTAACAATCATTGATCACCGTAAATGTTTTGACCAACTATTGATGTGTAACGGCTATAATTTTAGTTTGAAATGACTTATGGTTTGGGAGTCAACACTCAGTTAAAAATGCCTTGCCTCCCTTTTCCGATGATTCCAAAACCTAATTTATAAAAAACTAAAAGAGTTTTACATTCCATAAAAATCCCATATACTTTTTGGAATCATCTCTCTCAGCATTTGTGATGTACAATTTTTTTTGAAATGAAAACTTGAGTTTTCACCCTCCCAATTTTCTTGTAAACAAAAAGAAAAGGCAAATAGATCACAAGAAAATGAAAATTTTAGAGTTTAAGTTTGAAAAAAAATGAAAAATATAATAAATATAAGTGAAGAAAATTATTTCTCACACTAAAAATGAACACCAATGTTTTTTTATCCATGTTTGGGAAATTCCACCAATACAACCCCTAATAGCATGGTGGAATTTCATAAGTAAGAGATTTCTAATTGATGCTAAGATGTTTTAAATATGGATATGAATGTCTGAAACATGTTGAAGATGGAAATGACCTAATGATCCAAAAATTTCAAGGAGTCGAAAGAAATACATTCTCATGTTAACGTGGATATTTACTAGAGCCAAACAACCCACTTTTTTCCTATTTACAAAAAGCGGACCTAACTATGATAGATCATCGTAAAATTTTTGATCGATTAATGATGTGTAACGACTATAATTTTTCTTAGAAATGACTTATGGTTTGGGAGTCAACACTCAGGTAAAAAAGCATCACCTCCCCCCTCCCCCCCTTTCAGGTGATTACAAAACCTAAGAAATAAACAACTAAAAGTGTTTACAATCCTTAAAAATCATAGATAATTTTTTGAATTATCTCTCTCAGCATTAGTGCATTTCTATTTTGGATGTTCAATTATTTTTTAAAATCCAAACTTGAGCTTTCACTTTGCCTTTTTTCTCGTAAACAAAAAGATAAGGCAAATAGAACACAAGAAAATACAAATTTTAGAGTTCATGTATGTAAAAAATTGAAAATTATAATAAAAGTAAGGGAACAAATTTATTTCAGTCAATAAAAATGAAAACCAAAGTTTTGTTATCCGTGATTGGGAAATTCCACCAGTATAACCACTAATAGCTTGATGGAATTTCATAAGAAAGAGATTTCTAATCGATCCAAACATGTTTTTAATATGGATATGCATGCTTGAAACATGTTGAAGAGGCAAAAGACCTAATGATCCAAAAATTTCAAGGAGTAGAAAAAATTAAATACTCAAGTTGACATGTGGTGGGATATTAACCAGAGCCAAACAACCCACTTTTTGCCTATTTTAAAAAAGCGGACCTAACAATCATAGATCATCGTAAATGTTTTGATCAATTAATGTTGTGTAACGGCTATAATTTAAGTTAGAAATGACTTATGGTTTGGGAGTCAACACTCAGGTGAAAATGGCTCACCCCCCTTTCCTTTGATTGCAAAACCTAATTTATAAAAAACTAAAAGAGTTTACAATCCATAAAAATCACAGATACTTTTTGGGATGATCTCTCTCAGCATTTGTGCATTTTCATTTTGGATGTTCAATTATTTTTCAATTCCGAACTTGAGTTTTTACTCTCCCTTTTTTCTCGTAAACAAAAATATAAAGCAAATAGATCACAACAAAATAAAAATTTTAGAGTTATGTAAGCAAAAAATTTATAACAATAATAAGATTAAGTGTAGAAAATTATTTCACGCACTTGAAATGAACACCAAAGTTTTGTAATCCATGTTAGGGAAATTCCACCAATACAACCCCTATTAGCTTGGAGGAATTTTATAAGAAAGAGATTTCTAATTGATCCTAACATGTTTTAAATATGGATATGCATGACTGAAACATGTTGAAGATTCAAATGATCTAATGACCCAAAAATTTCGAGTAGAAAAAATTAAATTCTCTAGTTAACGTGCGGTGGGATATTTTCCAGAGCCAAACCACCTACTTTTTGCCTTGTTACAAAAAGCGAACCTAACAATCATTGATCATCGTAAATATTTCGATTAACTATTGATGTGTAATGGCTATAATTTTATTTAGAAATGACTTATGTTTTGGGAGTCAACACTCATTTAAAAATGCCTCTCCCCCCCCATTTCCGATGATTGCAAAATCTAATTTATAAAAAACTAAAGGAGTTTACATTCTGTAAAAATCCCATATAGTTTTTGGAATTATCCCTCTCAGCATTTGTGCATTTCCATTTTGGATGTACAATTTTTTTTCAAATTCAAACTTGAGTTTTCACCCTCCCAATTTTCTTGTAAACAAAAAGAAAAGGTAAATAGGTCACTAAAAAATCAAAATTTTAGAGTTTAAGTTTGCAAAAAAATAAAAATATAATAAATATAAGTGAAGAAAATTATTTCGCACACTAAAAAGGAACACCAATGTTTTGTTATCCATGTTTGGGAAATTCCACCAATACAACCCCTAATAGCTTGGTGGAATTTCATAAGAAAGAGATTTCTAATTGATCCTAACATGTTTTAAATATGGATATGAATGCCTGAAACATGTTGAAGATGCAAATGACCTAATGATCCAAAAATTTCAAGGAGTCGAAATTATTAAATTCTCATGTTAACGTGCGGTGGGATATTTACTTGAGACAAACAACCCACTTTTTGCCTATTTACAAAAAGCGGTCCTAACTATGATAGATCATCGTAAAAGTTTTCATCGATTAAGGATGTGTAACGACTATAATTTTTCTTAGAAATGACTTATGTTTGGGAGTCAGCGCTCAGTTAAAAATGCATCACCCATGCCCCCCCCTTTTCTCTTGATTGCAAAACCTAAGAAATAAAAAACTCAAAGTATTTACGATCCTTAAAAATCATAGATAATTTTTGGAATTATCTCTCTCAGCATTTGTGCATTTCCATTTTGGATGTTCAATTTTTTTTCAAATCCAAACTTGAGCTTTCAATCTTCCATTTTTATCGTAAACAAAAAGATATGGCAAATAGAACACAAGAAAATGAAAATTTTAGAGTTTTTGTATGCAAAAAATTGAAAATTATATTAAATGTAAGTGAAGAAAATTATTTCACGCACTAAAAATGAACACCAAAGTTTTGTTATCCCTGTTTGGGAAATTCCACTAATACAACCACTAATAGCTTGGTGGAATTTCATAAGAAGGAGATTTTGAATTGATCCAAACCTCTTTTAAATATGGATATGCATGCCTGAAACATGTTGAAGATGCAAAAGACCTAATCATCCAAAAATTTCAAGGAGTAGAAAAAATTAAATTCTCAACTTGACGTGTGGTGGGATATTTACCAGAGCAAAATAACCCACTTTTTGCCTATTTAAAAAAGTAGATCTAACAATCATAGATCATCGTAAATGTTTTGATCAATTAATCTTGTGTAAGGGCTATAATTTTTTTTAGAAATGACTTATGGTTTGGGAGTCAACCCTCAGGTAAAAAGATACTTTTTGGGATGATCTCTCTCAGCATTTGTGGATTTCCATTTTGGATGTTCAATTATTTTTCAATTCCGAACTTGAGTTTTTACTCTCCCTTTTTTCTCGTAAACAAAAATATAAAGCAAATAGATCACAACAAAATAAAAAATTTAGAGTTATGTAAGCAAAAAATTTATAACAATAATAAGATTAAGTGTAGAAAATTATTTCACGCACTTGAAATGAACACCAAAGTTTCATAATCTATGTTAGGAAAATTCCACCAGTACAACCCCTATTAGCTTGGAGGAATTTTACAAGAAAGAGATTTCTAATTGATCCTAACATGTTTTAAATATGGATATGCATGACTGAAACATGTTGAAGATTCAAATGATCTAATGACCCAAAAATTTCGAGTAGAAAAAATTAAATTCTCTAGTTAACGTGCGGTGGGATATTTTCCAGAGCCAAACAACCAACTTTTTGCCTTGTTACAAAAAGCAAACCTAACAATCATTGATCATCGTAAATGTTTTGATTAACTATTGATGTGTAACGGCTATAATTTTAGTTAGAAATGACTTATGTTTTGGGAGTCAACACTCAGTTAAAAATGCCTTCCCCCCCATTTCCGATGATTGAAAAATCTAATTTATAAAAAACTAAAGGAGTTTACATTCTGTAAAAATCCCATATAGTTTTTGGAATTATCCCTCTCAGCATTTGTGCATTTCCATTTTGGATGTACAATTTTTTTTCAAATTCAAACTTGAGTTTTCACCCTCCCAATTTTCTTGTAAACAAAAAGAAAAGGCAAATAGATCACTAAAAAATCAAAATTTTAGAGTTTAAGTTTGCAAAAAAATAAAAATATAATAAATATAAGTGAAGAAAATTATTTCGCACACTAAAAAGGAACACCAATGTTTTGTTATCCATGTTTGGGAAATTCCACCAATACAACCCCTAATAGCTTGGTGGAATTTCATAAGAAAGAGATTTCTAATTGATCCTAACATGTTTTAAATATGGATATGAATGCCTGAAACATGTTGAAGATGCAAATGACCTAATGATCCAAAAATTTCAAGGAGTCGAAATTATTAAATTCTCATGTTAACGTGCGGTGGGATATTTACTTGAGCCAAACAACCCACTTTTTGCCTATTTACAAAAAGCGGTCCTAACTATGATAGATCATCGTAAAAGTTTTCATCGATTAAGGATGTATAACGACTATAATTTTTCTTAGAAATGACTTATGTTTGGGAGTCAGCGCTCAGTTAAAAATGCATCACCCATGCCCCCCTTTTCTCTTGATTGCAAAACCTAAGAAATAAAAAACTCAATGTGTTTACGATCCTTAAAAATCATAGATAATTTTTGGAATTATCTCTCTCAGTATTTGTGCATTTCCATTTTGGATGTTCAATTTTTTTTCAAATCCAAACTTGAGCTTTCAATCTTCCATTTTTATCGTAAACAAAAAGATATGGCAAATAGAACACAAGAAAATGAAAATTTTAGAGTTTTTGTATGCAAAAAATTGAAAATTATATTAAATGTAAGTGAAGAAAATTATTTCACGCACTAAAAATGAACACCAAAGTTTTGTTATCCGTGTTTGGGAAATTCCACCGATACAACCACTAATAGCTTGGTGGAATTTCATAAGAAAGAGATTTCGAATTGATCCAAACCTGTTTTAAATATGGATATGCATGCCTGAAACTTGTTGAAGATGCAAATGACCTAATGATCCAAAAATTTCAAAGACTAGAAAAAATTAAATTCTCAAGTTAATGTGCAGTGGGATATTTACCAGAGCCAAACAACCCACTTTTTGCCTATTAACAAAAAGCAGACCTAACAATTATAGATCATCATAAATGTTTGATCAATTATTGATGTGAAACCGCTATAATTTTTTTTAGAAATGACCTATGGTTTGGGAGTCAACACTCAGTTAAAAATGCCTTGCCCCCCCCTTTTCCGATTATTGCAAAACCTAATTAATAAAAAACTAAAAGTGTTTACAATCCATAAAAATCACAGAAACTTTGTAGAATTATCTCTCTCAACATTTTTGCATTTTCATTTTGGATGTTCAATTATTTTTCCAATCCATACTTGAGTTTTCAATCACCCATTTTGCTCTTAAACAAATAGATAAGGCAAATAGATTACATCAAAATAAAAATGTTAGAGTTTATGTATGCAAAAAATTAAAAACAACAATAAATGTAAGTAAATAAAATTATTTCACGCACTAAATATGAACACAAAAGTTTTGTTATCCTTATTTGGGAAATTCCACCGGTACAACCCCAAATAGCTAGGTGGAATTTTATAAGAAAGAGATTTCTAATTGATCCTAACATATTTTAAATAAGGATATGCATGACTGTAACATGTTGAAGATGCCAATGACCAAATGATTCAAAAATTTGAGGGAGTCCAAAAAATTAAATTCTCAAGTTTACGTGCAGTGGGATAATTACCAGAGCCAAGCAATCCACTTTTTGCCAATTTAAAAAAAGCGGACCTAACAATTATAGATCATCGTAAATGTTTTGATCTATTAATGACGTGTAATGACTATAATTTTTGTTAGGAATGACTTATGGTTTGGAAGTCAACACTCAATTCAAAATGCATCGCACCCCCCCCCCCCCCCCCCCCCCCCCCCCTTTTCCGATGATTGCAATACCTAACATATAAAAAACTAAAAGTGTTTACGATCCTTAAAAATCATAGATAATTTTTGGAATTATCCCTGACAGCATTTGTGCATTTCCTGTTTGGATGTTCAAATTTTTTCAAATCCAAACATGAGTTTTCACTTTGCCATTTTTCACGTTAACAAAAAGTTTAGGCAAATTGATCACAAGAAAAAGAAAAATTTTAGAGTTTATGTATGCAAAAATTGAAAACTATAATAAATGTAAGTGAAGAAAATTATTTCACGCACTAAAAAGGAACACCAAAGTTTTGTTATCCTTGTTTGGGAAAATCCACCAGTACAACCCCTAATAGGTTGGTGGAATTTTATAAGAAAGAGATTTCTAATTGATCCTAACATATTTTTAATATGGATATGCATGACTGGAAAATTTTGAAGATGCAAATGACTTAATGATCTAAAATTTTCAAGGAGTCAGAAAAAATAAATTCTCAAGTTAACGTGCGGTGGTATATTTATCAAAGCCAAACTACCCAGTTTTTACCTCTTTACAAAAAGCGGATCTAACAATCATATATCATCATAAATGTTTTGAATGATTAATGTTGTGTAACGGCTATAATTTTTTTTAGAAATGACTTATGGTTTGGGAGTCAACACTCAATTAAAAATGCCTCGTCCCCCCACCCCCTTTTCTGATGATTGCAAAACCTAATATATAAAAAAGCTAAAAGAGTTTAGAGTCGTAAAAAAATCACATATACTTTTTGTAATTATCTCTTTCAACATTTGTGCATTTCTATTATGGATGTCCCATTTTTTTTCAAATCTGAACTTGAGTTTTCACTCTCCCATTTTACCCGTAAACAAAATGATAAGCTGAATAAATCACAACAAAATAAAAATTTAGAGTGTATGTATGCAAAAAAGTTGGAAAGTATAATAATTGTAAGTGAAGAAACTTGTTTAACGCACTAAAAATGTACACCAAAGTTTTGTTATCTTTGTTTGGGAAATTCCACTAGTACAACCCCTAATAGCTTGGTGGAATTTTATAAGAAAGAGATCTCTAATTGATCCTAACATGTTTTAAATATGGACATGCATGCCTGAAACATGTTGAAGATGAAAATGAACACAATTTCTGTTAACCATGTTTGGAAAATTCCACCAAAACAACCCCTAATATTTTTGTGGAATTTTATAAGAAAGAGATTTCAAATTGATCCTAACATGTTTGAAATATGAATATGCATGCCTGAAACATGTTGAAGATGGAAATGACCTAATGATCCAAAAATTTCAAGGCATAGCAAAAATTAAATTCTCAAGTTAGCATGTAGTGGGATATTTACCAAAGACAAACAACCCACATTTTGCCTATTTACAAAAAGCAGACCTAACAATCATAGATCATCGTAAATGTTTTGATCAATTAATGATGTGAAATGACTATATTTTTGTTAGAAAAAAATTATGGTTTGGGAGTGAACACTCAGTTAAAAATGCTTTGCTCTCCCATTTTTTATGATTGCAAAACCTAATTTATAAAAAACTAAAAGAGTTTAAAATCCTTAAAAATTAGAGAAAATTTTTGGAATTATCTCTCTCAACATTTCTACATTTTCATTTTGGATGGTCAATTATTTATCAAATCCAAACTTTGAGTTTTCACTCTCCCATTTTACTCGTAAACAAAAAGATAAGGCAAATAGATCACAACAAAATGAAAATTTTAGAGTTTTTGTATGGAAAAAATTGAAAACTATAATAAATGTAAGTGAATAAAATTATTTCATGCACTAAAAATAAACACAAATGTTTTATTAACCCTGTTTGGGAAATTCCACCAGTATAACCCCTAATAGCTTGGTGGAATTTTATAAGAAAGAGATTTCTAATTAATCCTAACATATTTTAAATATGGTTATGGATGCCTGAAACATGTTGAAGATGCAAAGGACCTAATGATGCAAAAATTTCAAGGAGTGGGAAAAAGTAAATTCTCGAGTTAACGTGCGGTGGGATATTTACTAGAGCCAAACAACCCACTTTTTGCCTATTTACAAAAAGTGGACCTAACAGTCATAAATCATCGTAAATGATTTGATCGATTAATGATGTGTAACAGCTATAATTTTTGTTAGAAATTACTTCTGGTTTGGGAGTCAACACTCAGTCAAAAATGCCTCACCCCCCCTTTTTTTTATGATTGAAAAATCTAATATATAAAAAACTAAAAGAGTTTAAAATCCTTAAAAATCATAGATACTTTTTGGAATTTTCTCTCTCAGCATTTGTGCATTTCCATTTTGGATGTTCAATATTTTTTCAAATCCAAACTTGAGTTTTCACTCTGCCTTTTTTCTTGTAAAGAAAAAATAAGGCAAAAAGATCACAAGAAAATGAAAATTTTAGAGTTTATGTATGCAAAAAATCAAAAACTATATTAAATGTAAATGAAGAAAATTATTTTACGCTCTAAAAATGAACGCCAAAGTTTTGTTATCCATGTTTGGGTAATTTCACCAGTACAACCCCGATTAGCTTGGTGGAATTTTATACGAAAGAGATTTCTAATTGATCCTAACATGTTTTAATTATGGATATGCATGCTTGAAACATGTTGAAGATGCAAATGACCTATGATCCAAAAATTTCAAGGAGTAGAAAAAATTAAATTCTCAAGTTAACGTGTCGTGGCATATTTACCAGAACCAAACAATCCACTTTTTTCCTATTTACAAAAAGCGAACCTAAAAATCATAGATCATCGTAAATGTTTTGATTGATTAATGCAGTGTAACGGCTATAATTTTTTCTAGAAATGACTTATGGTTTGGGAGTCAACACTCAGTAAAAAATGCCTCACCCCCCCTTTTTTATGATTGAAAAATCTACTATATAAAAAACTAAAAGAGTTTACAATCCTTAAAAATCACGGATACTTTTTGGAATTTTTTCTCTCAGAATTTGTGCATTTCCATTTTGGATGTTCAATTTTTTTTCAAATCCAAACTTGAGTTTTCACTCTGCCATTTTTCTCGTAAAGAAAAAATAAGGCAAAAAAATCACAAGAAAATGAAAATTTTAGAGTTTATGTATGCAAAAAATCAAAAACTATATTAAATGTAAGGGAAGAAAATTATTTTACGCTCTAAAAATTAACGACAAAGTTTTGTTATCCATGTTTGGGTAATTTCACCAATACAACCCCGATTAGCTTGGTGGAATTTTATACGAAAGAGATTTCTAATTGATCCTAACATATTTTAATTATGGATATGCATGCCTGAAACATGTTGAAGATGCAAATGACCTTTGATCCAAAAATTTCAAGTAGTAGAAAAAATTAAATTCTCAAGTTAACGTGTCATGGCATATTTACCAGAGCAAAACAATCCACTTTTTTCCTATTTACAAAAAGCGAACCTAAAAATCATAGATCATCGTAAATGTTTTGATTGATTAATGAAGTGTAACGGCTATAATTTTTTTTAGAAATGACTTATGTTTTGGGAGTCAACTCTCTGTTAAAAATACCACAACCCCCCCCCCCCCCCCCCCCCCCCCCCCTTTTCCTATGATTGCAAAACCTAATATATGAAAAACGAAAGGAGTTTACAATCCTTAAAAATGACAGATACTCTTTGAAATTATCTTTCCCAGCATTTGTACATTTCAATTTTGGATTTTCAATTTTTTTTTCAAATCCAAACTTGACTTTTCACTCTCCGATTTTTTTCGTAAAGTAAAAGAAAAGGCAAATTGATCACAATAAAAAGAAAATTTTAGAGTTTATCTATGCAAAAAATTTAAAACTATAATAAATGTAAGTGGGAAAATAATTTCACGTACTAAAAATGATCACCAAAGTTTGGTCATCCATGTTTGGGAAATGCCACCTGTACAACCCCTAATAGCTTGGTGGATATTGACAAGAAAGTGATTTCTAATTGATCCTAACACTTTTAAATATGAATATGCTTGCCTAAAAGATGTTGCAGATGCAAATGACCTAATGATCCAAAAATTTCAAGGATTAGAAAAAATTAAATTCTGAAGTTAACTTGCGGTGGGATATTTTCCTGAGCCAAACAACCAAGTTTTTGGCTATTTACATAAAGCGGACCTAACAATCATAGATCATTGTAAATGTTTTGATCAATTAATGATATGTTTGTTAAACACCTAGCCAATACTACCCAAAAGACAGACCTGTTAGGAGCAGAAGACATAGGTACCTAACCCAAGACCATAACATCACACCCACCTTCGTGAGCCGACGACCACAGCAGCCCACTCTAGCAATGGCCTACTCTAGCAATAGCCCACTTTAGCGACATTGGCCGGACCTGGGTTAAGTTCCTATGGCCTACCAGTAATTTTATTTTGGCCTCTAGGTCAGCCCCTCCGCTAGGTCACCCCCTTTGGGATTTGAACTCGCAACGTGGGATCCCGCTCTGATACCAAATGTCAAGCACCTAGCCAATACTACCCAAAAAACCGGCCTATTAGGAGCGGAAGACATATATACTTAACCCAGGACCATAAAACTTTAACGTCTCAAATTTTTGTTAGAAATGACTTATGGTTTGGGAGTCAATTAAAAATGCCTCGCCCCCTCTTTTCCGATGATTACAAAACCTAATTTATAAAAAACTAAAAGAGTTTACAATACAAAAAAATTACAGATATTTTTTGGAATTATCTCCCTAAGAATTTGTGCATTTTGGATGTTCAATTGTTTTTCAAATCCATACTTGAGTTTTCACTCTCCCATTTTTCTCATAAACAAAAAGATAAGGAAAAAAGATTAAAAAAATGAAAATTTCAGACTTTATCTACACAAAAAATTGAAAACTATAATAAATGGAAGTAAAGAAAAATATTTCATGCACTAAAATTGAACACCAAAGTTTTGTTATCCATGTTTGGGAAATTTCGCTAGTACAACCCCTAATAGCTTGGTGGAATTTTATAAGAAAGAGATTCCTAATTCATCCTAACTTGTTTTAAATATGGATATGCATGTATGAGACATGTTTAAGATGCAAATGATCTAATGATCCAAAAAATTCAAGGTAGAAAAAATTAAATTCTCAAGTTAACGTCCTGTGGGATATTTACAAGAGCCAAACAACCCAGTTTTTGCCTATTAAGAAAAAGAGGATCTAACAATCATAGATCATCATAAATGTTTTGATTGATTAATGATGTGTAATGGCTAAAATGATTTTTAGAAATGACTTATGGTTTGGGAGTCAACAATCTATTAAAAATGCATCGCACCCCCCCCCCCCCCCCCCCCCCCCCCCCCCCCCCCCCCTTTCCGATGATTGCAAAACCTAATATATAAAAAACTAAAAGAGTTTACAATCCTTAAAAATCATAGATAATTTTTGGAATTATCACTTTCAGCATTTGTGTTTTTCAAATTTGGATATACAATTTTTTTTTCAAATCCAAACTTGAGTTTTCATTCTCCCATTTTTCTTGTAAACAAAAAGATAAGGAAAATAGATCACAACAAAATGAAAATTTGAGAGTTTATGTATGCAAAAAAATTGAAAATTATAATAAATGTAAGTGAAGAAAATTATTTCATGCACTAAAAATGAACACCAAAGTTTTTTTATCCATGTTTGGGAAATTCCACTAGTATAACCCCTAATAGCTTCGTGGAATTTTATAAGAAAGAAATTTCTAATTGATCCTAACATGTTTTAAATATAGATA
The DNA here is from genome assembly GCF_029961685.1 of Aristolochia californica. Lineage (NCBI taxonomy): Eukaryota > Viridiplantae > Streptophyta > Magnoliopsida > Piperales > Aristolochiaceae > Aristolochia > Aristolochia californica. The sequence continues at coordinate 18,597,249 of NW_027181771.1, forward strand.
TGCATGCCTGAAACATGTTGAAGATGCAAATGAATGAATGATTCAAAAATTTCAAGGAGAAGAAAAAATTAAATTCTCAAGTTAACGAGTGGTGGGATATTTACCAAAGCCAAACTACCAAGTTTCTACCTATTTACAGAAAGCGGATCTAACAATCACATATCATCATAAATGTTTTGATTGATTAATGATGTGTAACGGCTATAATTTTTGGAAGAAATGACTTATGGTTTGGGAGTCAACACTGTTAAAAATGTCTTGCCCCCCCTTTTTCGATGATTGCAAAACCTAGTTTATAAAAAACTAAAAGAGTTTACAATCCATAAATATCATAGATACTTTTTGGAATGATCTCTCTCAGCATTTGTGCATTTCCATTTTGGATGCACAATTTTTTTTCAAATCCAAACTTGAGTTTTCACTCTCCTATTTTTCTCGTAAACAAAAAGATAAGGCAAAAAGATTACAACAAAATGAAAATTTTGGATTTTATATATGCAAAAAATTGAAAGCTATAATAAATGTATGTGAAGAAAATTATTTCTTGCACTAAAAATGAACACGAAAGTTTTATTATCCATGTTTGGGAAATTCCACCAATACAACCCCTAATAGCTTGGTGGAATTTTATAAGAAAGAGATTTCTAATTGATCCTAACTGTTTTAAATATGCATATGCATGCCTGAAACATGTTGAAGATGCAAAAGACCTAATGATCCAAAAATTTCAAGGAGTTGAAAAAATTAAATTCTCAAGTTAACTTGTGGTGGGATATTTACTAGAGCCAAACAACGTACTTTTTGCGTATTTACAAAAAGTGGACCTGACAATCATAGATCATCGTAAATGTTTTGATCGATTAATGATGTGTAATGGCTATAATTTTTGTTAGAAATGACTTATGGTTTGGGAGTCGACACTTAGTTAAAAATGCGTTGCCCCCCCTTTTTCGATGATTGCAAAACCTAATATATAAAAATCTAAAAGAGTTTACAATACTTAAAAATAACATATACTTTTAGGAATTATCTCTCTCAGAATTTGTGTATTTTCATTTTGGATGTTATATTTTATTTCAAATCCAAACTTGAGTTTTCACTCTGGTGTTTTTCTCGTAAATAAAAGGATAAGGCAAATAAATCACAAGAAAATGATAATTTTAGAGTTTATGTATACAAAAAGTTGAAAAAAATAATAAATTTATGTGCAAAAAATTATTTCACGCACTAAAAATGAGCACTAAAGTTTTGTTATCCATATTTGGGAAATTCCACCAATACAACCCCTAATAGCTTGGTGGAATTTTATAAGAAAGATATTTTTAATTGATCCTAACATATTTTAAATATGGATATGCATTACTGAAACATGTTGAAGATGCAAATGATCTAATGATCGAAAAATTTCAAGGAGTCAAACAAATTAAATTCTCAAGTTAACGTTTGGTGGGATATTTACTAGCGCCGAACAACCCACTTTTTGCCAATTTACAAAAAGCGGACCGAACAACCATAGATCATCGTAAAAGTTTTGATCGATTAATGATGTGTAAGGGCTATAATTTTTGTTAGAAATGATTTATTGTTTGGGAGTAAACAGTCAATTAAAAATGCATCCCCCCCCCCTTTTCCGATGATTGAAAAACCTAATATATAAAATAATAAAAGTGTTTATGATCCTTAAAAATCATAGATAATTTTTGGAAATATCTCTATCAGCATTTGTGCATTTCCATTTTGGATGTTAAATTTTTTTTCAAATCCAAACTTGAGTTTTTTCTCTGCAATTTTTCTTGTAAACAAAAAGATAAGCAAAATAGATCAAAAGAAAATGAAAATTTTAGAGTTTATGTAAGTAAAAAATTGAAAACTATAATAAATGTAAGTGAAGAAAATTATTTCACACACTAAAAATGAACACCAATGTTTTGTTATCCCTGTTTGGTAAATTCCACTAGTACAACCCCTAATAGCTTGGTGGAATTTGATAAGAAAGAGATTTCTAATTGATCCTAACAAGTTTTAAATATGGATATGAATGCTTGGAACATGTTGAGATGCAAATGACCTAATGATCCAAAAATTTCGAGTAGAAAAAATTAAATTCTCAAGTTAACGTGTGGTGGGATATTTACCAGAGCCAAACAACCCACTTTTTGCCTATTCACAAAATGCGGATCTAACAATCATAGATCAACATAAATGTTTTGATAGATTAATGATGTGTTATGGCTATAATTTTTGGTAGAAATGACTTATTGTTTGGGAGTCAGCACTAAGTTAAAAATGCTTCGCCCCCACTTTTCCAATGATTGCAAAACCTAATATATAAAAAACTAAAAGAGTTTTCAATCCTTAAAAATCATAGATACTTTTTGGAATTATCACTCTCAAAATTTGTGCCTTTCCATTTTGGATGTTCAATTTTTTTTCAAATCCAAATGTGATTTTTCACTCTCCCATTTTTCTCGTAAACAAAAAGATAAGGTAAAAAGATTACAACAAAATGAAAATTTTAGAGTTTATGTATGAAAAAAATTGAAAAATATAATAAATGTATGTGAAGAAAATTATTTCACGCACTAAAAATGAACACCAAAGTTTTGTAATTCATGTTTGAAAAATTCTACCAATACAACCCCTAATAGCTTGGTGGAAATTTATAAGAAAGAGATTTCTAAATGATTCTAACATGTTTTAAATAGGGATAAGCATGCCTGAAACATGTTGAAGATGCAAATAACCTAATTATCCAAAAATTTAAAGGATTAGAAAAAATTAAATTCTTAAGTTAACGTGTGGTGGGATATCTACCTGTGCCAAACAACCCACTTTTTATTTACAAAAAGTGAACCTAACAATCATAGATCATCATAAATGTTTTAATCGATTAATAAAGTGTTATGGTTATAATTTTTGTTAGAAATCACTTATGGCATGGGAGTCAACACTCAGTTAAAAATGCCTCGACCCCCCTTATTTGATGATTACAAAACAAAAAATATAAAAATATAAAAGAGTTTAATCCTTACAAATCACATATACTTTTTGGAATTATCTCTCTAAAAATTTTTGCATTTTCATACTGGATGTTTGATTTTTTTTCAAATCCAAACTTGAGTTTTCACTCTGCCATTTTTTCAAGTACACAAAAGGATAAGGCAAATAGATCACAATAAAATGAAACTTTTAGAGTTTATGTATGTAAAAAATTGAAAACTATAATAAATGTAAGTGCAGAAAATCATTTCACGCACTAAAAATGAACACCAAGTTTTGTTATCCATGTTTGGGAAATTCCACCAATACAACCCCTAATAGCTTGGAGGAATTTTATAAGAAAGAGATTTCTAATTGATCCTAACATGTTTTAAATATGGATATGAATGCTTGAAACATGTTGAAGATGCATATGACCTAATGATCTAAAACATTCGAGTAGAAAAAATTAAATTTTCAAGTTAACGTACGGTGGGATATTTACCTGAGCCAAACAACCAAGTTTTTGCCTATTTACAAAACGCGGACCTAACTATCATAGATAATCATAAAATATTTGATCGATTAATGATGTGTAACGGCTATAATGTTTCTTAAAAATGACTTATGGTTTGGGAGTGAACATTCGGTTAAAAATGTCTCTTCCCCCCTTTTCATATGATCGCAAAACCTAATATATGAAAAACTAAAAGAGGTTACAATCCTTAAAAATCATAGATATTTTTTGGAATTATCTCTCTCAGAAATTGTGCATTTCCATTTTGGATGTTCAATTTTTTTTCAAATCCAAACTTGAGTTTTCGCTTTGCAATTTTTCACTTAAAAAAAAAGGATTAGGGAAATAGATCACAAGAAAAATGAAAATTTTAGAGTTTAAGTATGAAGAAAGTTGAAAACTATAATAAATTTAGGTGAAGAAAATTATTTCACGCACAAAAAATGAACACCAAAGTTTTTTTTTTATGTTACGGAAATTCCACTAGCACAACCCCTAATAGTTTGGTGGAATTTTATAAGAAAGTGATTTCTAATTGATCCTAACATGTTCTAAATATGGATATACATGCCTGAAACATGTTGAAGATGCAAATGACCTATTGACAATAAAAAATCGAGTAGAAAAAAATTAAATTCTCAAGTTAACGTGCGGTGGGACATTTACTAGAGCCCAACAACCCACTTTTTGCCTCTTTACAAAAAGGGGACCTAACAATCATTGATCATCAGAATTGTTTTGAACAATTAATGATGGGTAACGGCTATAATTGTTTTTAGAAATGACATTTGGATTGGGAGTCCTATTTTACTCGAAAATACATGACAACATAAAAAAAATTTAGAGTTTATGTATGCAAAAAATTGAAAACTACAATAAATATAAGTGAAGAAAATTATTTCACACACCAAAAATAAGCACAAAAGTTTTGTTATCCATGTTTGAGAAATTCCACCAGTACAACAATGCAAAAATTTCAAGGAGTGGGAAAAATTAAATTCTCGAGTTAACGTGCAGTGGGATATTTACCAAAGACAAACAACCCACTTTTTGCCTACTTACAAAAAGCAGAGCTAACATTCATAGATCATCGTAAATGTTTAGATCGATTAATGATGTGATGACTATAATTTTTGTCAAAAATGACTTATGGTTTGGGAGTCAACACTCAATTAAAAATGCCTCCCCCCCCCCTTTTTCGCTGATTGAAAATCCTAATATATAAAAAAATAATAGAGTTTCCAATCCTTAAAAATCACAGATACTTTTTGGAATTATCTCTCTCAGCATTTGTGCATTTTTACTTTGGATGTTCAATTTTTTTTCAAATCCAAACTTCAGTTTTTACTCTGCCATTTTTCTCGTAAACAAATAGATATGGCAAATAGATCACAAGAAAATGAAAATTTTAGAGTTTATGTATGTAAAAAATTGAAAAATATATTAAATGTAAGTGAATAAAATTATTTCACGCACTAAAAATGAATACCAAAGTATTGTTATCCATGTTTGGGAAATTCCACTAGTAAAACCCCTAATAGCTTCGTGGAATTTTATAAGGAAGAGATTTCTAATTGATCATAACATGTTTTAAATATGGACATGCATGCCTGAAACATGTTGAAGATGCAAATGACCTAATGATCCTAAAATTTCAAGGAGTAAAAAAAATTAAATTTTCAAGTTAACGTACGGTGGGATATTTACTTGAGCCAAACTACCTAGTTTTTGCTTATTTACAAAAATCGGACCTAACTATCATAGATCATCGTAAAAGTTTTGATCAATTAATGATGTCTAACAGCTATAATGTTTCTTAAAAATGATTTACGATTAAAAACGCCTCTCCCCCCCTTTTCCAATGATCGCAAAACCTAATATATGAAAAACTAAAAGAGTTTACAATCCTTAAAAATCATAGGTACATTTTGGATTTATCTCTCTCAAAAATTGTGCATTTCCATTTTGGATGTTCAATTTTTTTTCAAATCCAAACTTGAGTTTTCGCTCTACAATTTTTCTCTTAAAAAAAGGACAAGGGAAATAGATCACAAGAAAATGAAAATTTTAGAGTTTAATTATGCAAAAAGTTGAAAACTATAATAAATGTAAGTGAAGAAAATTATTTCACACACGAAAAATGAACACCAAATTTTTGTTTTCGATGTTTGGGAAATTTCACTAGTACAACCCCTAATTGCTTGGTGGAATTTTATAAGAAAGTGCTAATTAATCCTAACATGTTTTAAATACGGATATGCATGCCTGAAACATGTTGAAGATGCAAATGACCTATTGATCCAAAAATTTCGAGTAAAAAAAATTAAATTCTCAAGTTAACGTGCGCTGGGACATTTACCAGAGCCCAACAACCCACTTTTTGCTTATTTACAAAAAGGGGACCTGACAGTCATAGATCATGATAATTGTTTTGATCAATTAATGATGCGTAACGGCTATAATTTTTTTTAGAAATGACATATGGTTTGGGAGTCAACACTCAGTTGAAAAATGCCTCGTCCCCTCCTCCCTTTTCCAATCATTGCAAAACATAATTTATAAAAAACTAAAAGAGTGTACAATCCATATAAATCACAGAAATATTTTGGAATTATCTCTCTCAGCATTTGTGCATTTCCATTTTGGATGTTCAATTATTTTTCAAATCCAAACTTGAGTTTTCACTGTCCCATATTACTCGAAAACAAAAAGGTAAGGCAAATAGATCACAACATAACAAAAATCTTAGAGTTTATGTATGCAAAAAATAGAAACCTATATTAGAAGTAAGTGAAGAAAATTATTTCACACACTAAAAATGAACACAAAAGTTTTGTTATCCATGTTTGGGAAATTCCACCAGTACAACCCCTAATAGCTTGGTTGAATGTTAAAAGAAAGAGATTTCTAATTGATCCTAAAATATTTTAAATATGGATATGCATGAGTGAAACATGTTGAAGATGCAAATGACCTAATGATGTAAAAATTTCAAGGAGTGGGAAAAATTAAATTTTTGAGTTAACGTGCAGTGGGATATTTACCAAAGTCAAACAACCAACTTTTTGCCTACTTACAAAAAGCGGACCTAACATTCATAGATCATCATAAATGTTTAGATCGATTAATGATGTGTGACGGCTATAATTTTCGTTAGAAATGACTTATGGTTTGGGAGTCAACACTCAATTACAAATGCCTCGCCATCCCCCCCCCCCCCCCCCCTCTTTTTCGATGAATGCAAAACCTAATATATATAAAAAACTAATAGAATTTCCAATCCTTAAAAATCATAGATACTTTTTGGAATTATCTCTCTCAACATTTCTGCATTTTTATTTTGGATGTTCAATTTTTTTTCAAATCCAAACTTTAGTTTTCACTCTGCCATTTTTCTCGTAAACAAATAGATGTGGCAAATAGATCACAAGAAAATGAAAATTTTAGAGTTTATGTATGCAAAAAATTGAAAAATATATTAAATGTAAGTGAAGAAAATTATTTCACGCACTAAAAATCAACACCAAAGTATTGTTATCCATGTTTGGGAAATTCCACTAGTACAACCCCTAATAGCTTGGTGGAATTTAATAAGGAAGAGATTTCTAATTGATCATAACATGTTTTAAATATAGATATGCATGCGTGAAACATGTTGAAGATGCAAATGACCTAATGATCTTAAAATTTCAAAGAGTAGAAAAAATTAAATTTTCAAGTTAACGTACGGTGGGATATTTACCTGAGCCAAACAACCCAGTTTTTGCCTCTTTACAAAACGCAGACTTAACTATGATAGATCAGCGTAAAATTTTTGATCGATTAATGATATGTAACGGCTATAATGTTTCTTAAAAATGACCTATGGTTTGGGAGAGAACATTCGGTTAAAAATGCCGCTCCCTCCCTTTTTCGATGATCTCAAAACCTAATATATGAAAAACTAAAAGAGTTTACAATCCTTAAAAATCACAGATACTTTTTGGAATTATCTCTCTCAGAAATTGTGATTTTCCATTTGGATGTTAAATTTTTTTTCAAATCCAAACTTGAGTTTTCGCTCTGCAATGTTTCTCTTAAAAAAAAGGATAAGGGAAATAGATCACAAGAAAATGAAAATTTTAGAGTTTAAGTATGCAAAAAGTTAAAAACTATAATAAATGTAATTGAAGAAAATTATTTCATGCACAAAAAATGTACACCAAAGTTTTGTTTTCGTTGTTTGGGAAATTCCACTAGTACAACCCCTAATAGCTTGGTGGAACTTTATAAGAAAGTGATTTCTAAATGATCCTAACATGTTTTAAATATGGATATGCATTCCTGAAACATGTTGAAGATGCAAAATGACATATTGATCCAAAAATTTCAAGGAATAGAAAAAATTAAATTCTCAAGTTAACCTGCGGTGGGACATTTACCATAGCCCAACAACCCACTTTTTGCCTATTTACAAAAAGCGGACTAACAGTCATAGATCATGATAATCTTTTTGATCAATTAATGATGCGTAACGGCTATAATTTTTTTTAGAAATGACATATGGTTAGGGAGTCACAGCCCCCCCCCCCCCCCCCCCCCCCCCCCCTCTTTTCCAATCATTGCAAAACATAATTTATAAAAAAACTAAAAGAGTGTACAATCCATATAAATCACAAAAATATTTTGGAATTATCTCTCTCAGCATTTGTCCATTTCCATTTTGGATGTTCAATTATTTTTCAAATCCAAACTTGAGTTTTCACTGTCCCATATTACTCGAAAACAAAAGGTAAGGCAAATAGATCACAACATAAAAAAAATTTTAGATTTTATGTATGCAAAAAATTGAAACCTATATTATAAGTAAGTGAAGAAAATTATTTCACACACTAAAAATGAACACAAAAGTTTTGTTATCCATGTTTGGGAAATTCCACCAGTACAACCCCTAATAGCTTGGTGGAATTTTAAAAGGAAGAAATTTCTAATTAATCCTAACATATTTTAAATATGGATATGCATGACTGAAACATGTTGAAGATGCAAACGACCTAATGATGCAAAAATTTCAAGTAGTGGGAAAAATAAAATTTTCGAGTTAACGTGCAGTGGGATATTTACCAAAGTCAAACAACCCACTTTTTGCCTACTTACAAAAAGCGGACCTAACATTCATAGATCATCATAAATGTTTAAATCGATTAATGATGTGTGACGACTATACTTTTTGTTAGAAATGATTTATGGTTTGGGAGTCAACACTCAATTAAAAATAATTCTTGCAAAACATAATATATAAAAAACTACTAGAGTTTCCAATCCGTAAAAATCACAGATACATTTTGGAATTATCTCTCTCAGCATATGTGCATTTTTATTTTGGATGTTCAAATTTTTTTCAAGTCCAAACTTGAGTTTACACTCTGCCATTTTTCTCGTAAACAAATAGATATGGAAAATAGATCACAAGAAAATGAAAATTTTAGAGTTTCGGTATGCAAAAAATTTAAAAATATATTAAATGTAAGTGAAGAAAATTATTTCATGCACTTAAAAAGAACACCAAATTATTGTTTTCCATGTTTGGGAAATTCCACTAGTACGACCCCTAATAGCTTGGTGGAATTTTATAGGGAAGAAAACTCTAATTGATCATAGCATGTTTTAAATATGGATATGCAAGCCTGAAACATGTTGAAGATGCAAATGACCTAATGATCCTAAAATTTCAAGTAGTAGAAAAAATTAAATTCTCAAGTTTACGTGCGATGGGATATTTACCAGTGCCAAACAACCAACTTTTTGCCTATTTAGAAAAAGCGAACCTAAAAATCATAGATCATCGTAAATGTTTTGATCGATTAATGATGTGTAACGCCGATAATTTTTGTTCGAAATGACTTATGGTTTGGGAGTCAACACTCTATTAAAAATACCTTGCCCCTCTTTTTCCGATGATTGCAAAACCTAATATATGAAAAACTAAAAGAGTTTAAAAACCTTAAAAATGACAGAAACTCTTTTGAATTATCTCTCTTAGCAATTGTGCATTTCCATTTTGTATGTTCTGTTTTTTTTCAAAACCAAAATTGAGTTTTTACTCTCCCATTTTACTTGTAAACAAAAAGTAAAGGCAAAAAGATCACAATAAAAATAAAATTTTAGAGTTTATGTTTGAAAAAAATTTAAAACTATAATAAATGTAAGTGAATAAAATAATTTCATGCACAAAAAATGAACACCAAAGTTTTTTTATCCATGTTTGGGAAATGCCACTATTACAACTGTTAGTGTATCAATACCCACCTCTCTCAAGTTACCGTTAATGTAATGTATTCACTGGCCCCCAAGTATGAGGAGCGCCAATGTCGATAGTGAGTAATTAGTTAACGGTTCCAGCTTAGACGCTGATGAGGTCAAATTGTGACCGCAATGGTTACTTGTGAATAAACTGTAAAACAAATAGTAGGGTTTGGGGCGTCAGCCCTAACGGGGGTCTAAGGGGGCTGACCCCATGGTATGCACGTGTCACGATTGCATCACCAAGTGCCAACGTGGAGGATAGCTGGATGGCTTGCTCTACAAGCTTCCTAGACGGCTTGCTCTACAAGTTTCCTAGATGGTATGCTCTACAAGCTTCCTAGATGGCTTGCTTTACAAGCTTCCTAGATGGCTTGCTCTACAAGCTTCCTAGATGGTGTGCTCTACAAGCTTCCAAGATGGCTTGCTCTACAAGCTTCCTAGATGGTGTGCTCTACAAGCTTCCTAGATGGCTTGCTCTACAAGCTTCCTCAATGAAAAACACTTATAAATAGAGGTGTTCTTCAGCTGCATTGGTATCCAGAAAATGAGAGTAATTCCTTCTTCATTACTCTGTTTTATTGTTTAGTTTCTTCTTGTAATTTCTGTTCAGTCCAGAAACCATTGAAGCTCTTCTAGAGCGTGTGGTGGGACGAAGTTTCTTATCGTATTTGTAATAGATCAGTGTTGGTTTTCTTCTTGATTGCTGTTTAGATGTTCCTGGGCTGAGTTTACTCTGTTTTACAACAACCCCTAATAGCTTAGTGGAATTTTATAAGAAAGAGATTTCTAATTGATCCTAACATGTTTTAAATATGGATATGCATGCCTGAAACTTGTGGAAGACGTAAATTACCAAATGAGCGAAAAATTTAAAGGAGAAGAAAAAATTAAATTCTCAAGTTAACGTGCGGTAGGATATTTACCAGAGCCAAACAACCCATTTTTGCCTATTTAAAAAAAGCGGACCTAACAATCATAGATCACTGGAAAATGTTTTGAATAGTTAATGATGTATAACGGCCATAATTTTTGTTAGAAATGACTGATGGCTAGGGAGTCAACACTCAGTTAAAAATGCATCACCCCTCCTTTTCCGATGATTGCAAAACCTAATTTATAAAAAAACTAAAAGAGTTTACTATCCATAAAAAGCACATATACTTTTTCATTTGTACATTTCCATTTTGGATGTTCAATTCTTTTTCAAATCAAAACTTGAGTTTTCACTCTCCCATTTTTCTCGTAATAAAAAAGATAAGGCAAATAGAACATCACAAAATGTAAATTGCAGAGTTTATGTATGCACAAAATTGAAAACTATAATAAATTTTAGGCAACAAAATTATTTCACGCACTAAAAAATAACACCAAAGTTTTGTTATCCAAGTTTGGGAAATTCCACTAGTACAATCCCTAAGAGCTTGGTGGAATTTTATAAGAAAGAGATTTCTAATTGATCTTAACATGTTTTAAACATGGATATGCATCCATGAAACATATTGAAGATGCAAATGATCTAATGATCCAAAAATTTCAAGGATTAGAGAAAATTAAAATCTCAAGTTAACGTGTGGTGGGATATTTACCAAAGCCAAACAACCCAGTTTTTGCCTATTAACAAAAAGCGGATCTAACAATCATAGAGCATCATAAATGTTTTGATTGATTAATGATGTGTAATGGCTAAAATTTTTGTTATCCATGAGTTATGGTTTGGGAGTCAGCACTTAGTTAAAAATGTCTCGCACCCCCCCCCCCCCCCCCCCCCCCCCCCCCCCCCTCTTTTACGATGATTGCAAAAACTAATATATAAAAAAATAAAAGAGTTTACAGTCCTTAAAAATCACATATACTTCTTGAAATTATCTCTTTCCGCATTTGTACATTTCCATTTTGGATGTTAAATATTTTTTCAAATCCAAACTTGAGTTTTCATTTTTCCATTTTTCTCGTCAACAAAAAGATAAGCCAAATAGATCACAGCAAATTGAAAATTTCAAAATTTATGTGTGCAAAAAATTGAAAATTATAACAAATTTAAGTGAATAAAATTATTTCACGCACTAAAAATTATCACAAAAGTTTTGTTATCCAAGTTTGGGAAATTCCACTAGTGCAACCCCTATTAGCGTGGTGGAATTTTATAAGAAAGAAATTTCTAATTGATCCTAACATGTTTTACATATGGATATGCATGCCTAAAACATGTTGAAGATGCAAATGATCTAATGTTCCAACAATTTCAAAGAGTTAAAATTTTTAATTCTCAATTTAGCGTGAGGTGGGATATTTACCAAAGCCAAACTACCCAATTTTTTTCTATTTAAAAAAAGTGGATCTAAAAATCATATATCATCATAAAGGTTTTGATTGATTAATGATGTGTAATGGCGGTAATTGTTTTTAGAAATGACTCCTGGTTTGGGAGTCAACACTCAGTTAAAATTGTCTGGCCCCCCTTCTTTCGATGATTGCAAAACCTAATATATAAAAAGCTAAAAGAATTTACACACCTTAAAAATCACATATACTTTTTGGAATTATCTCTTTCAACATTCTTGCATTTCCATTTTCTATGTTCAATTTTTCTTCTAATCCAAACTTGAGCTTTCACTCTCCCATTTTACTTGTAAACAAAAAGATAAGGCAAATAGATCACAAGAAAATGAAAATTTTAGAGTTTATGTATGCAAAAAATTGAAAACTATAATAAATGTAAGTGACGAAAATGATTTCACGACTAAAAATGAACACCAAAGTTTTGTTATCCATGTTTGGGAAATTCCACCAGTACAACCCCTAATAGTTTGGTGGAATTTCATAAGAATAAGATTTTTATTTGATCCTAACATGTTTTAAATATGGATATGCAAGCCTAAAACATGTTGAAGATGCAAATGACCTAATGATCCAAAATTTTCAAGCAGAAGAAAAAATTAAATTCTCAAGTTAACATGCGGTGGGATATTTACCTGAGCCAAACAACCCACTTTTTGCCTATTTAATAAAAATGGACCTACCAATCATAGATCACCTTAAATGTTTCGATCGATTAATGATGTGTAAAGGCTATAATTTTTGTTTGAAATGACGTATCGTTTGGGAGTCAACACCCAGTTAAAAATGTCTCGTCCCCCCATTTTTGATGATTGCAATACCTAATTTATAAACAACTAAAAGAGTTTCAATCTATAAAAATCACAGATACTTTTTGAAATAATCTCTCTTAGAATTTGTGCATTTCCATTTTGGATGTTCAATTTTTACCAAATCCAAACTTGAGTTTTCACTCTCCCATTTTTCTCGAAAACAAAAAGAAAAGGCAAATAGATCACAAAAAATGAAAATTTCAGAGTTTATGTATGAAAAAAATATAAAACAATAATAAATGTAAGAGAAGAAAATTATTTCACTCACTAAAAATTAGCACCAAATTTTTGTTATCCATGTTTGGGAAATTCCACCAATACAACCCCTAATAGTTTGGTGGAATTTTATAAGAAAGATATTTCTAATTGATCTGAACATGATTTAAATATGGAGATGCATGCATTAAACATGTTGAAGATGCAAATGATCTAATGATCCAAAAATTTCAAGGACTAGAAAAAATTAACTTCTATAGTTAACGAGCGGCGGGATATTTACCAGAGCCAAACAACCCACTTTTTCCCTTTTTACAAAAAGTGGATCTAAGAATCATAGATCATCTCAAATGTTTTTATTGATTAATGATGCGTAACGGCTACAATTTCTTTCATCAAAGATTTATATTTTTGTGACTCAACTCTCAGTTAAAAATGAGTCGCTACCCCCTTTTACGATGATTGCAAAAACTAATATATAAAAATACTAAAAGAGTTTACAGTCCCTAAAAATCAAGTATACTTTTTGGAATTATGTCTTTCCACATTTGTGCATTTCCATTTTGCATGTTCAATATTTTTTCAAATCCAAACTTGAGTTTTCACTTTCCCATTTTTCTCGTAAACAAAAAGATAAGGAAAATAGATCACAAAAAATTGAAATTTTCAGAGTTTATGTAAGCAAAAAACTGAAAACTATAATAAATGTAAGTGAAGAAAATTATTTCACACACTAAAAATGAACACCAGAGTTTTGTTATCCATGTTTGGGAAATTCCACCAAAATGTAACCCCTAATTACTTGGTGGAATTTTATAAGAAAGAGATATCTAATTGATCCTAACATGTTTTAAATATGGATATGCATGCCTGAAACATGTTGAAGATGCAAATGACCTAATGATCCAAAAATTTCAAGGAGTAGAAAATATTAAATTCTCAAGTTGTGTGGTGGGATATTTACCAAAGCAAAACTACCCAAGTTTTACCTATTTACAAAAAGCGGATCTAACAATCATATATCATCATTAAGGTTTTGATTGATTAATGATGTGTAATGGCGGTAATTATTTTTAGAAAAGACTTATAGTTTTGGAGTCAACACTTAGTTAAAAATGTCGGGCCCCCCCATTTCCGTTGATTGCAACACCTAATGTATAAAAATCTAAAAGAGTTTACAATCCTTGAAAATCACATATACTTTTTGGAATTATCTCTTTCAGAATTAGTGCTTTTCCATTTTCGATGTTCAATTTGTTTTCAAATCCAAACTTGAGTTTTCACTTTGCCATTTGACTTGTAAACAAAAAGATAAGACAAAAAGATCACAAGCAATGAAAATTATAGAGTTTATGTATGCAAAAAATTGAAAACTATAATAAATGTAAGTGAAGAAAATTTTTTCACGCACTAAAAATGAACACCAAAGTTTTGTTATCCATGTTTGGGAAATTCCACTTGAACAACCCCTAATAGCTTGGTGGAATTTCATAAGAAAGAGATATCTAATTGATCCTAACATGTTTTAAATATGGATATGCATGCCTGAAACATGTTGAAGATGCAAATGACGTAATGATCCAAAAATTTCAAGGAGAAGAAAAAATTAAATTCTCACGTCAACGTGCGATGGGATATTTACCAGAGCCAAAGAACCCACTTTTTGCCTATTTAATAAAAGCGTACCTACAAATCATAGATCATCGTAAATATTTTGATCGATTAATGATGTGTAACGGCTATTAGTTTTTTTTAGAAATGACTTATGGATTGGGAGTCAACCCTCAGTTAAAAATGTCTTGCCCCCCCTTTTTCGAATATTGCAAAACCTAATTTATAAAAAACAAAAAATGTTTACAATCCTTAAAAATCATATTTAATTTTTGAAATGATCTCTATCAGCATTTGTGCATTTCCATTTTGGTTGTTCAATTTTTTTTTTAAATCCAAAATTGAGTTTTCACTCTCCAATTTTCTCGTAAACAAAAACATAAGGCAAATAGATCACAACAAAATGAAAATTTCAGAGTATATATATGCAAAAAAATGAAAACTATAATAAATGTAAGTGAAGAAAATTATTTCACGCACTAAAAATGAACACCAATGTTTTGTTATCCATGTTTGGGAAATTCCACTAGTAAAACCCCTAATAGCTTGGTGGAATTTTATATGAAAAAGATTTCTAATTGATCCTAACATGTTTTAAATATGGATATGCAAGCCTGAAATATGTTGAAAATGCAAATGACCTAATGATTCAAAAAATTTTAGCAGAATCAAAAATTAAATTCTCAAGATAACGTGCGATGGGATATTTACCTGAGCCAAACAAACCACTTTTTGCCTATTTACAAAACGCAGACCTAACAATCAATGATCATTGTAAATGTTTTGAAGGATTAATGATGCGTAACGGTCATAATTTTTTGTAGAAATGACTTATGGTTTGGGAGTCAATACTAAGTTAAAAATTCCTCACCCCCACTTTTTCGATGATTGCAAAATCTAATATATAAACTACCCAAAGAGTTTACAATCCTTAAAAATCGTAGATACTTTTTGGAATTATCTCTCACAGAATTTGTGGCTTTCCATGTAGGATGTTAAATTTTATTTCAATTCCAAACTTGAGTTTTCAATCTCCCATTTTTCTCGTTGACAAAAAGATAAGGCAAAATGATTACAGCAAAATGAAAATTTTGGAGTTTAAATATGCAAAAAATTGAAAACTATAATAAATGTATGTGAAGAAAATTATTTCTCGCACTAAAAATGAACACCAATGTTTTGTTATCGATGTTTGGGAAATTCCACCAATACAACCCCTAATAGCTTGGTGAAATTTTATAAGAAAGAGATTTCTAATTGATCCTAAAATGTTTTAAATATGGATATGCATGCCTGAAACTTGTTGAAGATGCAAATAACCTAATGATCCAAAATTTTCAAGGTGTAGAAAAAATTAAATTCTCAAGTTAACATGTGGTGCGATTTTTACCAGAGCCAAACAACCCACTTTTTGCCTATTTACAAAAAGGGGACCGAACAATCATAGATCATCATAAATGTTTTGATCAATTAATGATGTGTAACTACTATAATTTTTTTTAGAAATGGCTTATGGTTTGGGAGTCAACACTCAGTTAAAAATTCCTCGGCCCCCCCTATCCGATGATTACAAAACCTAATATATAAAAAACTAAAAGAGTTTACAAGCCTTGAAAATCACATATACTTTTTGGAATTATTTCTCTTAGAATTTTTGCATTTTTATTTTGGATGTTCAATTTTGTTTCAAATCCAAAAATGAGTTTTCACTCTCCCATTTTTCTCGTAAACAAAACAATAAGGCAAATAGTTCAGAAGACAAAGAAAATTTTAGATTTTATCTATGAAAAAAAATTTAAGACTATAAAAGTGAAGAAAATAATTTCATACAGTAAAAATGAACACCAAAGTTTTGTTATCCAAGTTTGGGAAATTCCACGAATATAACCGCTAATAGCTTGGTGAAATTTTATAAGAAAGAGACTTCTAATTGATCCTAACATGTTTTAAATATGGATATGCATGCCTTCAACATGTTGAAGATGCAAATAATCTAATGATCCAAAACTTATAAGGAGTAGAAAAAATTAAATTCTCAAGTTAACGTGCGGTGGGATTACTTGTGCCAAATAACCCTGTTTTTGCCTGTTTAGAAAAAGTGAACTTAACAATCATAGATCATTGTAAATGTTTTGATCGGTTAATGATGTGTAATGACTTTAATTTTTGTTAAAAAAAAATTTGGTTTGGGAGTCAACACTCAATTAAAAACGCCTGCCACCCCCCCCCCCCCCCCCCCCCCCCCCCCCCTCCCCCCCCCCCCCCCCCCCCCCCCCTTTTCGATAATTGAAAAATGTAATATATAAAAAACTAAAAGAGTTTACGATCCTTAAAAATGACAGATACTTTTTGGAATTATCTCCCTCTGCATTTGTGCATTTCCCTTTTGATGTTGAATTTTTTTTTCAAATCCAAACTTGAGTTTTCACTCTCCCATTTTACTCTTAAACAAAAAGATAAGGCAAATAGATCACAATAAAATTAAAAATTTTGAGCTTATGTATGAAAAAAATTGAAAAATATAATAAAGTTTGGTGAGGAAATGATTTCACGTACTAAAAATGAACACCAAAATTTTGTTATCCATGTTTGGGAAATTCCACTAGTACAACCCCTAAAACCTTGGTCGAATTTTAAAAGAAAGAGATTTTTAATTGATCCTAACATGTTTTAAATATGGATATGCATGCCTGAAATATGTTCAAGTTCCAAAGGATCTAGTGATCCAAAAATTTCAAGGAGTAGAAAAAATAAAATTCTCAAGTTAACGTGCAGTGCGATTTTACCAAGCCAAACAACCCAGTTTTTGCCTATTTACAAAAAGCGGACTTAACAATCATAGATCATCGTAAATGTTTTTATCGATTAATGATGTGTAATGGCTTTAATTTTTGTTAGAAATGTTTTTTGCTTTAGAAGTCAAGACTCAGTTCAAAATTTCTTGCCCCCCATTTTTCGATGATTGCAAAACCTAATATATAAAAAACTAAAAGAGTTTACGATCCTTAAAAATCACAGGTACATTTTGGAATTATCTCTCTGAGTATTTGGGCATTTCCGTTTTGGATGATCAATTTTATTTTCAAATCCAAACTTGAGTTTTCACTCTCCCATTTTACTCATAAACAAAAAGATAAGGCAAATATATCACAATAATATGAAAATTTAGAGTTTATGTATGCAAAAAAATGAAAACTATAATAAATGAAGGTGAAGAAAATAATTTTACGCACTATAAATGAACATCAAAATTTTGTTATCCATGTTTGGGAAATTCCACCAGTACAACCCCTAATAGCTTGGTCAAATTTTATAAGAAAGAAATTTCTAATTGAACCTAACATGAGTTAAATATGGATATGCATGCCGAATTTTATAAGAAAGAGATTTCTTCCAGACATGTTTTGAAAATAGATATGCATGCTTGAAAAATGATAAAGATGCAAATGACCTATGGATCCAAACCTTTTAAAAAGAATAACAAACGATCATTAAATTCTCAAGTGAACGTGCGGTGGGATATTTACCCGAGTCATACAAGCCATTATTTTGCCCATTTACAAAAAGCTGACCTCACAATCATAGATGATTCTAAAGAGATTTATCGTGTGTAACGGGCTATATTTTTATATGAAATAACTTATGGACTGGGAGTCAACACTTAGTTAAAAATCCTCTTCCTCCTCCTTTTCCCGATGATATCAAAACCTAATATATAAAAACTAAAAGGAGTTTACAATCCCTAAAAATTAAAGACACACTTTGGAATTTTCTCTCTCTACATTTATGCATTGTGTATTTCCAATTTAGTTGTATACTTTTTTCTTAAATCAAAACTTTGAGATTTCACTCTCCCTTTATTCCGCAAAACAAACAAGGGAAATAGATCACAACATAATGAAAATTTTAAAGTTTTTATGGAAAAAATTTAAAACAATAACCAATATAAGTAAAGAAAATTTATTCACCCACCACAAAAGAACACAATAGTTTTGTTATGCATGTTTGGGAAGTTCCACTAGTTCAACCCTAATTGCTTGGAATTTAATAAGAAAGCTATTTCTTCTACACATGTTT
The DNA here is from genome assembly GCF_029961685.1 of Aristolochia californica. Classification (NCBI taxonomy): domain Eukaryota; kingdom Viridiplantae; phylum Streptophyta; class Magnoliopsida; order Piperales; family Aristolochiaceae; genus Aristolochia; species Aristolochia californica. The sequence continues at coordinate 18,616,083 of NW_027181771.1, forward strand.
TAAATATGGATATGGATGCTTGAAACATGTTAAATATGCAAATGACCTATGGAACCAAACCTTTTAAAGAGAATAACAAGTGCTCATTAAATTCTCCAGTGAACGTGCAGTGGGATATTTACCCGTCAAACAAGCCATTATGTTGCCCATTTACAAAAGTTGACCAAACAATCAGAGACGATTGTAAAGTGATTTATCATTCTTAATGGGCTATATTTTTGAAAGAAATGACTTATGGATTGGGAGTCAACACTCAGTTACAAATCACCCACCTCTCCCTTTTCTCGACGATTGCAAAACCTGATATATAAAAACTAAAAGGACTTTAAAATCCCTAAAAATTGCAGATAATCTTTGGAATTATCTCTCTCTTCAATTTTGCATTATGCATTTCCATTTCAGATGTTTAGTTTTTTTTTAAATCAAAACTTTGAGTTTTCGCTCTCCGTTCATCTTGTAAACAAAAAAGGCAAATTGATCACAACAAAATGAAAATTTAAGAGTTTATGAATGGAAAAAATTTAAAACGATAACCAATGTGAGGAAAGTAAATTTATTCACACACCACAAATGAACACAAAAGTTTTGTTGACCAAGTTAGGGAAATTCCACTAGTTCAACCCTAATAGCTTGGAATTTTATAATAAAGAGATTTCTTCTACATGTGTTTTAAAAATGGAAATGCATGCTTGAAACATGTTCAAGATGGAAATGACCCATGGATCCAAACCTTTTAAAGGGAATCAAAAAAACTCATTAAATTCTCAAGTGAACGTGCGGTGGGATATTTACCCGAGTCAAACAAGCCATTATTTTGCCAATTTACTAAAAGCTGACAAAAAAACCATAGATGATTGTAAAGTGATTTATCATGCGTAAGGGGCTATATTTTTGTAAGAAATGACTTATGGATAGGGAGTCAACACTTAGTTAAAAATCCCCCGCCTCCCCCATTTCCCAACGATTGCAAAACCTAATATATAAAAACAAAAAGGAGTTCACAATACCAAAAATTGCAGACACTCTTTGGAACTATCTCTCTCTACATTTCTGCATTGTACATTTATATTTTAGATGTATTCTTTTTTCTTAAATCAAAACTTTGAGTTTTCACTCTCCCTCCATCCCGTAAAGAAAAAAGGAAAATAGATCACAACAAAAAGAAAATTTTAGAGTTTAAATATGGAAAAAATTTAAAACAATAACAAATGTAAGTAAAGAAAATTTATTCACTCACCACAAATGAACACAATAGTTTTGTTATGCAAGTTTTGGAAATTCCACTTGTTCAACCCTAATAGCGTGGAGTTTTATAAGAAAGAGATTTCTTATACACAAGTTTTAAATATGGATATGCATGCTTGAAACAAGTTAAAGATGCAAATGACCTATGGATTCAAACCTTTTAAAGAGAATAACAAGCGCTCATTAAACTCTCCAGTGAACGTGCGGTGGGATATTTACCTGAGTCAAACAAGCCATTATTTTGCCCATTTACAAAAAAGCTGACCTAACAATCATAGAGGATTGTAAAGTGATTTATCATGCGTAATGGGCTATATTTTTGTGAGAAATGATTTCTGGATTGGGAGTCAACGCTCAGGTAAAAATTCCCCACCTCTCCCTTTTCCCGACGATTGCAAAACCTTATATATAAAAACTAAAAGGACTTTACAATCCTTAATACTCTTTGGAATTATTGCTCTATTCATTTGTGCATTGCACATTTCCATTTCAGATGTTTACTTTTTTCGTAAATCAAAAATTTCAGTTTCCGTTCTCCCTTCCTTCCGTTAATAAAAAAGGCAAATAGATCACGACAAAATGAAAATTTTAGAGTTTATTTATGGAAAAATTTTAAAACAATAACCAATGTGAGGAAAGTAAATTTATTCACACACCACAAATGAACACAAAAGTTTTGTTATCCAAGTTAGGGAAATTCCACTAGTTCAACCCTAATAGCTTGGAATTAGCTTGGAATTTTATAAGAAAGAGATTTCTTCTACACATGTTTTAAAAATGGATATGCATGCTTGAAACATGTTAAAGATGGAAATGACCCATGGATCCAAACCTTTTCAAGAGAATAAGAAACGCTCATTAAATTCTCAAGTGAACGTCCAGTGGGATATTTACACAAGTCAAACAAGCCATTATTTTGCCCAATTACTAAAAGTTGACCAAACAACCATAGATGATTGTAAAGTGATTTATCATGCGTAACGGGCTATATTTTTGTAAGAAATTACTTATGGATTGGGAGTCAACACTCAGTAAAAAATCCCTCGCCTCCCCCTTTTACCGACGATTGCAACACCCAATAAATAAAAACTAAAAGCAGTTTTCAATGCCTTAAAATTACAGATACTCTTTGGAATTATCTCTCTTTACATTTGTGCCTTGTACATTTCCATTTTAGATGTACACTTTTTTCATAAATAAAAACATTGAGATTTCGTTGTCCATTCATCCCGTAAACAAAAAAGGCAAAGAGATCACAACAAAATGAAAATTTTAGAGTTTTTGTATGGAAAAAATTTCAAACAAAAAAAAAATTAAGGGAAGAAAATTTATTCATACAACACAAATGAACACAAAATTTTTATTATCCAAGTTTGGGAAATTGAACTAGTTCAACCCTAATAGCTAGGAATTTTAAAAGAAAGAGATTTCTTCCAGACATGTTTTGAAAATAGATATGCATGCTTGAAAAATGATAAAGATGCAAATGACCTATGGATCCAAACCTTTTAAAAGGAATAACAAACGATCATTAAATTCTCAAGTGAACTTGCGGTGGGATATTTACCCGAGTCATACAAGCCATTATTTTGCCCATTTACAAAAACCTGACCTCACAATAATAGATGATTGTAAAAAGATTTATCATGTGTAACGGGCTATATTTTTATATGAAATAACTTATGGACTGGGAGTCAACACTTAGTTAAAAATCCTCTTCCTCCCCCTTTTCCCGATGATATCAAAACCTAATATATAAAAAATGAAAGGAGTTTACAATCCCTAAAAATTACAGACACACTTTGGAATTATCTCTCTTTACATTTATGAAGTGTGTATTTCCAATTTAGTTGTATACTTTTTTCTTAAATCAAAACTTTGAGATTTCACTCTCCCTTTATTCCGCAAAACAAACAAGGGAAATAGATCACAACAAAATGAAAATTTTAAAGTTTGTATGGAAAAAATTTAAAACAATAACGAATATAAGTAAAGAAAATTTATTCACAAACCACTAAAGAACACAATAGTTTTGTCATGCATGTTTGGGAAATTCCACTAGTTCAACCCTAATAGCTTGGAATTTAATAAGCAAGATATTTCTTCTACACATATTTTAAATATGGATATGCATCCTTGAAACATGTTAAATATGCAAATGACCTATGGAACCAAACCTTTTAAAGAGAATAACTAGCGCTCATTAAATTCTCCAGTGAACGCGCGGTGGGATATTTACCCGTCAAACAAGCCATTATGTTGCCCATTTAAAAAAAGCTGAACAAACAATCATAAACGATTGCAAAGTGATTTATCATTATTAATGGGCTATATTTTTTATATAAATGACTTATGGATTGGGAGTCAACACTCAGTTAAAAAACCTCCACCTCTCCCTTTTCTCGATGATTGCAAAACCTGATATATAAAAACTAAAAGGACTTTAAAATCCCTAAAAATTGCAGATACTCTTTGGAATTATCTCTCTCTTCATTTGTGCATTATGCATTGCTATTTCAGATGTTTTGTTTTTTCTTAAATCAAAACTTTGAGTTTTCGCTCTCCGTTCATCTCGTAAACAAAAAAGGCAAATTGATCACGACAAAATGAAAATTTAAGAGTTTATGAATGGAAAAAATTTAAAAATATAACCAATGTGAGGAAAGTAAATTTATTCACACACCACAAATGAACACAAAATTTTTGTTAACCAAGTTAGGGAAATTCCACTAGTTCAACACTAATAGCTTGGAATTTTATATTAAACAGATTTCTTCTACACATGTTTTAAAAATGGAAATGCATGCTTGAAACATGTTCAAGATGGAAATGACCCATGGATCCAAACCTTTTAAAGGGAATTAGAAACACTCATTAAATTCTCAAGTGAACGTGCGGTGGGATATTTACCCGAGTCAAACAAGCCATTATGTTGCCAATTTACTAAAAGCTGACCAAAAAACCATGGATGATTGTAAAGTGATTTATCATGCGTAAGGGGCTATATTTTTTTAAGAAATGACTTATGGATTGGGAGTCAACACTCAGTTAAAAAACCCCCGCCACCTCCTTTTATCGATGATTGCAAACCCTAAGAAATAAAAACTAAAAGCAGTTTTCAATCCCATAAAATTACAGACACTCTTTGCAATTATCTCTCTCTACATTTGTGAAGTGTGCATTTCCATTTTAGATGTACACTTTTTTCATAAATCAAAACTTTGAGATTTCGTTCTCCCTTCATCCAGTAAACAAAAAAGGCAAAGAGATCACAACAAAATGAAAATTTTAGAGTTTTAGTATGGAAAGAATTTTAAAAAATAAAAAAAGTAAGTAAAAAAAATTTATACAAACACCACAAATGAACAAAAAAAATTTGTTATCCAAGTTTGGGAAATTCCACTAGTTCAACCCTAATAGTTTGGAATTTTATCAGAAAGATATTTCTTCTCCACATGTTTTAAAAATGGATATGCATGCTTGAAACATGTTAAAGGTTCAAATGAACTATGGATCCAAACCTTTTAAACAGAACAAAAAACGCACATTAAATTCTCAAGTAAACATGCGGTGGGATATTTACCTGTCAAACAAGCCATTATTCATTGATGATTGTAAATTTATTTATCCTGTGTTACGGGCTATATTTTTGTAAGAAATGACTTGTGGATAGGGAGTCAACCCTTAGTTAAAAATCTCCCGCCTCCCCCATTTCCCGACGATTGCAAAACCTAATATATAAAAGCAAAAAGGAGTTTACAATACCAAAAATTGGAGACACTCTTTGGAACTATCTCTCTCTACATTTCTGCATTGTTCATTTCCACTTTAGATGTATTCTTTTTTCTTAAATCAAAACTTTGAGTTTTCGCTCTCCCTCCATCCCGTAAAGAAAAAAGGCAAATAAATCACAACAAAAAGAAAATTTTAGAGTTTAAGTATGGAAAAAATTTAAAACAATAACAAATGTAAGTAAAAAAAATTTATACACTCACTGCAAATGTACACGATAATTTTGTAATGCAAGTTTAGGAAATTCCACTAGTTCAACCCTAATAGCGTGGAGTTTTATAAGAAAGAGATTTCTTCTACACAAGTTTAAATATGGATATGCATGCTTGAAACATGTTAAAGATGCAAATGACTTGTGGATTCGAACCTTTTAAAGAGAATAACAAGCGCTCATTAAATTCTCTAGTGAACGTGCGGTGGGATATTTACCTGACTCAAACGAGCCATTATTTTGCCCATTTACAAAAATCTGACCTAACAATCATAGAGGATTGTAAAGTGATTTATCATGCGTAACAGGCCATATTTTTGTGAGAAATGACTTATGGACTAGGAGTCAACGCTCAGGTAAAAATTCCCCACCTCTCCCTTTTACCGATGATTGCAAAACCTAATATATAAAAACTAAAAGGACTTTAAAATCCTTAAAAATTGCATATACTCTTTCGAATTATTGCTCTCTTCATTTGTGCATTGCACATTTACATTTCAGATGTTTACATTTTTCTTAAATCAAAAATTTCAGTTTTCGTTCTCCCATCCTTCCGTAAATAAAAAAGGCAAATAGATCATGACAATATGAAAATTTTAGAGTTTATGTATGGAAAAAATTTAAAACAATAACCAATGTGAGGAGAGTAAATTTATTCACACACCACAAATGAACACAAAAGTTTTGTTATCCAAGTTAGGGAAATTTCACTAGTTCAAGCCTAATAGCTTGGAATTTTATAAGAAAGAGATTTCTTCTACACATGTTTTAAAAATGGATATGCATGTTTGAAACATGTTAAAGATGGAAATAACCCATGGATCCAAACCTTTTAAAGAGAATAAGAAACGCTCATTAAATTCTCAAGTGAACGTGCAGTGGGATATTTACACGAGTCAAACAAGCCATTATTTTGCCCATTTACTAAAAGTTGACCAAACAACCATAGATGATTGTAAAGTGATTTATCATGCGTAACGGGCTATACTTTTTTAAGAAATGGCTTATGGATTGGGAGTCAACACTCAGTAAAAAATCCCTCGCCCCCTTTTACCGATGATTGCAACACCCAATAAATAAAAACTAAAAGCAGTTTACAATGCCTTAAAATTACCGATACTCTTTGGAATTATCTCACTTTATTTTGTGCATTATGCATTTCCATTTTAGATGTACCCTTTTTTCTTAAATAAAAACTTTGAGATTTCACTGTCAATTCATCCCGTAAACAAAAAAGGCAAAGAGATCACAACAAAATGAAAATTTCAAAGTTTTTGTATGGAAAAAATTTCAAACAAAAAAAAAAGTAAGGGAAGAAAATTTATTCATACAACACAAATAAACACAAAATTTTTACTATCCAAGTTTTGGAAATTGCACTAGTTCAACCCTAATAGCTTGGAATTTTATAAGAAAGAGATTTCTTCCAGACATGTTTTAAAAATAGATATGCATGCTTGAAAAATGATAAAGATGCAAATGACCTATGGATCCAAACCTTTTAAAAAGAATAACAAACGATCATTAAATTCTCAAGTGAACATGCGGTGGGATATTTACCCGAGTCATACAAGCCATTTTTTTGCCCATTTACAAAAAGCTGACCTCACAATCATAGATGATTGTAAAGTGATTTATCGTATGTAACGGGCTATATTTTTATATATCAACACTTAGTTAAAAATCCTCTTCCTCCCCCTTTTCCCCATGATTTCAAAACCTAATATATAAAAACTAAAAGGAGTTTACAATCCCTAAAAATTACAGACACTCTTTGGAATTTTCTCCCTCTACATTTATGCATTGTATATTTCCAATTTAGTTGTATACATTTTTCTTAAATCAAAACTTTGAGCTTTCACTCTCCCTTTATTTTGCTAAACGAACAAGGGAAATAGATCACAACAAAATGAAAATTTTAAAGTTTGTATGGAAAAATTTTAAAACAATAATGAATGTAAGTAAAGAAAATTTATTCACACACCACCAAAGAACACAATAGTTTTGTTATGCATGTTTGGGAAATTCCACTAGTTCAACCCTAATAGCTTGGAATTTATTAAGAAAGATATTTCTTCTACACATGTTTTAAATATGGATATGCATGCTTGAAACATGTTAAATATGCAAATGACCTATGGAACCAAACCTTTTAAAAAGAATAACAAGTGCTCATTAAAATCTCCAGTGAACGCGCGGTGGGATATTTACCCGTCAAACAAGCCATTATGTTGCCCATTTACAAAAAGCTGACCAAAAAATCATAGACGATTGTAAAGTGATTTATCATTATTAATGGGCTATATTTTTGAAAGAAATGACTTATGGATTCTGAGTCAACACTCAATTAAAAATCCCCCGCCTCTCCCTTTTCTCGACGATTGCAAAACCTGATATATAAAAACTAAAAGGACTTTAAAATCCCTAAAAATTTCAAATACTCTTTGGAATTATCTCTCTCTTCATTTGTGCATTATGCATTTCCATTTCAGATGTTTAGTTTTTTCTTAAATCAAAACTTTGAATTTTCGCTCTCCCTACATCTCGTAAACAAAAAAGGCAAATTGATCACGACAAAATGAAAATTTAAGAGTTTATGATTGGAAAAAATTTAAAACGATAACCAATGTGAGGAAAGTAAATTTATTCACACACCACAAATGAACACAAAAGTTTTGTTAACCAAGTTAGGGAAATTCCACTAGTTCAACCCTAATAGCTTGGAATTTTGTAATAAAGAGATTTCTTCTACACGTGTTTTAAAAATGGAAATGCAGATTTCAAACATGTTCAAGATGGAAATCACCCATGGATCCAAACCTTTTAAAGGGAATCAGAAACACTCATTAAATTCTCAAGTGAGCGTGCGGTGGGATATTTACAAGAGTCAAACATGCCATTGTTTTGCCAATTTACTAAAAGCTGAGCAAAAAACCATAGATGATTGTAAAGTGATTTATCATGCGTAAGGAGCTATACTTTTGTAAGAAATGACTTATGAATTGGGAGTCAACACTCAGTTAAAAAACCCCTGCCTCCCCCTTTTATCGATGATTGCAAAACCTAATAAATAAAAAATAAAACAGTTTACAATCCTATAAAATTACAGACACTCTTTGCAATTATCTCTCTCTACATTTATGAAGTGTGAATGTCCAATTTAGATGTAAACTTTTTTCTTAAATGAAAACTTTGAGATTTCGCTCTCCCTTCATCCCATAAACAAAAAAGGCAAAGAGATCACAACAAAATGAAAATTTTAGAGTTTTAGTATGGAACAAATTTTAAAAAATAACAAAAGTAAGTAAAAAAAATTTATACAAACACCACAAATGAACAGAAAATTTTTGTTATCCAAGTTTGGGAAATTCCACTAGTTCAACCCTAATAGTTTGGAATTTTATCAGAAAGATATTTCTTCTCCACATGTTATAAAAATGGATATGCATGCTTGAAACATGTTAAAGATTCAACTGAACTATGGATCCAAACCTTTTAAAGAGAACAAAACTCGCACATTAAATTCTCAAGTAAACGTGCGGTGGGATATTTACCCGTCAAACAAGCCATTATTTTGCACATTTACAAAAAACTAACCTAAATTTCATAGATGATTGTAAATTTATTTATCCTGTGTTATGGGCTATATTTTTGGTAGAAATGACTTATGGATAGGGAGTCAACACTTAGTTAAAAATCCCCCGCCTCCCCAATTTTTCGACAATTGTAAAACCTAATATATAAAAATAAAAAGGAGTTTACAATACCAAAAATTGCAGATACTCTTTGGAACTATCTCTCTCTACATTTGTGCATTGTTCATTTTCATTTTAGATGTATTCTTTTTTCTTAAATCAAAACTTTGAATTTTCGCTCTCCCTTCATCCCGTAAAGAAAAAAGGCAAATAGATCACAACAAAAAGAAAATTTTAGATTTTAAGTATGGTAAAAATTTTAAACAATAACAAATATAATTAAAGAAAATTTATTCACTCACCACAAATGAACACAATAGTTTTGTTATGCTAGTTTTGGAAATTCCACTAGTTCAACCCTAATAGCGTGGAGTTTTATATGAAAGAGATTTCTTCTACACAAGTTTTAAATATGGATATGCATGCTTGAAACATGTTAAAGATGCAAATGACCTGTGGATTCAAACATTTTAAAGAGAATAACAAGCGCTCATTAAATTCTCTAGGGAATGTGCGGTGGGATATTTACCTGAGTCAAACAAGCCATGATTTTGCCCATTTACAAAAAGCTGACCTAACAAACATAGAGGATTGTAAAGTGATTTTTTATGTGTAAGGGCTATATTTTTGTGAGAAATGACTTATGGATTGGGAGTCAACGCTCAGGTAAAAATTCCCCACCTCTCCCTTTTCCCGATGATTGCAAAACCTAATATATAAAAACTAAATGGACTTTACAATCCTTAAAAATTGCAGATACTCTTTGGAATTATTGCTCTCTTCATTTTTGCATTGCACATTTCCATTTAGGATGTTTACTTTTTTCTTAAATCAAAATTTCAGTTTTCGTTCTCCCTTCCTCCCGTAAAAAAAAAAAGGCAAATAGATCACGACAAAATGAAAATTTTTGAGTTTATGTATGGAAAAAATTTAAAACAATAACCAATGTGAGGAAAGTAAATTTATTAACACAGCAGAAATGAACACAAGTTTTGTTATCCAAGTTAGGGTAATTCCACTAGTTCAACCCTAATAGCTTGGAATTTTATATGAAAGAGATTTCTTCTACACATGTTTTAAAAATGGATATGCATGCTTGAAACATGTTAAAGATGGAAATGACCCATGGATCCAAACCTTTTAAAGAGAATAAGAAACGCTCATTAAATTCTCAAGTGAACGTGCGGTGGGATATTTACACGAGTCACACAAGCCATTATTTTTCCCATTTACTAAAAGTTGACCAAACAACCATAGATGATTGTAAAGTGATTTATCATGCGTAAAGGGCTATACTTTTGTAAAAAATGACTTATGGATTGGGAGTCAACACTCAGTAAAAAAGCCCTCGCCTCCCCCTTTGACCGACGATTGTAACACCCCATAAATAAAAACTAAAAGCAGTTTACACTGCCTTAAAATTATAGATACTTTTTGGAATTATCTCTCTCTACATTTGTGCATTGTGCATTTCCATTTTAGATGTACACTTTTTTCTTTAATAAAAACTTTGAGATTTCACTGTCCATTCATCCCGTAAACAAAAAAGGCAAAGAGATCACAACGAAATGAAAATTTTAGAGTTTCTGTATGGAAAAAATTTCAAACAAAAAAAAAGTAAGGGAAGAAAATTTATTCATACATCACAAATGAACACAAAATTTTTATTATCCAAGTTTGGGAAATTGCACTAGTTCAACCCTAATAGCTTGGAATTTTATAAGAAAGAGATTTCTTCCAGACATATTTTGAAAATAGATATGCATGCTTGAAAAATGATAAAGATGCAAATGACCTATGGATCTAAACCTTTTAAAAAGAATAACAAACGATTATTAAATTCTCAATTGAACGTGCGGTGGGATATTTACCCGAATCATACAAGCCATTATTTTTCCCATTTACAAAAAGCTGACCTCACAATCATTGATGATTGTAAAGAGATTTATCGTGTGTAACGGGCTATATTTTTATATAAAATAACTTATGGACTGGGAGTCAACACTTAGTTAAAAATCCTCTTCCTCCCCCTTTTCCCGATGATTTCAAAACCTAATATATAAAAACTAAAAGGAGTTTACAATCCCTAAAAATTACAGACACACTTTGGAATTATCTCTATACATTTATGCATTGTGTATTTCCAATTTAGTTGTATACTTTTTTCTTAAATCAAAACTTTGAGTTTTCACTCTCCCTTTATTCCGCAAAACAAACAAAGGAAATAGATCACAAAAAATTAAAAATTTTAAAGTTTGTATGGAAAAAATTTAAAACAATAACGAATGTAAGTAAAGAAAATTTATTCACACACCACTAAAGAACACAATAGTTTTGTTATGCAAGTTTGTTAAATTCCATTAGTTCAACCCTAATAGCTTGGAATTTTGTCAGAAAGATATTTCTTCTACACATGTTTTAAATATGGATATGCAAGCTTGAAACATGTTAAATATGCAAATGACCTATGGAACCAAACCTTTTAAAGAGAATAACAAGCGCTCATTAAATTCTCCAGTGAACGTGCGGTGCGATATTTGCCCATCAAACAAGCCATTATGTTGCCCTTTTACAAAAAGCTGACCAAACTATCATAAACGATTGTAAAGTGATTTATCATTCTTAATGGGCTATATTTCTGAAAGAAATAACTTATGGATTGGGAGTCAACACTCAGTAAAAAATCTCCCACCTCTCCCTTTTCTCGACGATTGCAAAACCTGATATATAAAAACTAAAAGGACTTTAAAATCCCTAAAAATTGCAGATACTCTTCGGAATTATCTCTCTCTTCATTTGTGCATTATGCATTTCCATTTCAGATGTTTAGTTTTTTCTTAAATCAAAACTTTGAGTTTTCGCTCTCCCTTCATCTCGTAAACAAAAAAGGCAAATTTGTCACGACAAAATGAAAATTTAAGAGTTTATGAATGGAAAAAATTTAAAACAATAACCACTGTGAGGTAAGTAAATTTATTCACACACCACAAATGAACACAAAAGTTTGGTTATCCAAGTTAGGGAAATTCCACTAGTTCAACCCTAATAGCTTGGAATTTTATAAGAAAGATTTCTTCTACACATGTTTTAAAAATGCATGTGCATGCTTGAAACATGTTCAAGATGGAAATGACCCATGGATTCCAACCTCTTAAAGAGAACAAGAAACACTCATTAAATTCTCAAGTGAACGTGCGGTGGCATATTTACCCGAGTCAAACAATCCATTATTTTGCCCATTTACTAAAAGCTGACCAAACAATCATAGATGATTGTAAATTGATTTATCATGCATAACGGGCTATATTTTTATAAGAAATGACTTATGGATTGGGAGTCAACACTCAGTTAAAAATCCCCCGCCTCCCCCTATTATCGAAGATTGAAATACCTAATAAATAAAAACTAAAAGCAAATTATAATCCCTTAAAATTACAGATACCCTTTGGAATTATCTTTTTCTACTTTGGGCAATGTGCATTTTCTTTTTAGATGTACACTTTTTTCTTAAATCAAAACTTTGATAATTCGTTCTCCCTTCATCCAGTAAACAAGAATGGCAAGGAGATCACAACAAAATGAAAATTTTAGAGTTTCTGCATGGAAATTCTTTTGAAACTAAAACAAAAGTAAGTAAAGAAAATTTATTCATACTCCACAAATGAACAAAAAAAAAATTTTATCCAAGTTTGGGAAATTGCACTAGTTCAACCCTAATAGCTTGGAATTTTATAAGAAAGAGATTTCTTCCAGACATCTCTTAAAAATAGATATGCCTGGTTGAAAAATGTTAAAGATGCAAATGACCTATGGATCCAAACCTTTTAAAAAGAATAACAAACGATCATTAAATTCTCAAGTGAACATGCGATGGGATATTTACACGAGTCATACAAGCCATTATTTTTCCCATTTACAAAAAGCTGACCCCACAATCGTAGATGATGTAAAGTGATTTATCATGCGTAATGGGCTATATTTTTATAAGAAATAACTTATGGACTGGAAGACAACACTCTTTAAAATTCCCCTGCCTCCCTTTTCTCTCGATGATTTCAAACAGACACTCTTTGGAATCATCTCTCTCTACATTTATGCATTGTGCTTTTCCAATTTAGATGTATACTTTTTTCTTAAATCAAAACTTTGTGTTTTCGCTCTCCCTTCATTTCGTAAACAAAAAAGGGAAACAAATCACAAAAAAATGAAAATTTTAAAGTTTGTATGGAAAAAATTTAAAAAAAATCACGAATGTAAGTATAAACAATTTATTCACATACCACAAACGAACACAAAAGTTTGGTTATCCAAATCTGGGAAATTCGACTAGTTCAACACTAATAGCTTGGAATTTTTATAAGAAAGAGATTTCTTCTACACATGTTTTAAAAATCGATATGCATGCTTGAAACATGTTAAAAATGAAAATGACTTATGGATCATAACCTTTTGAAGAGAATAACAAACGCTCATTATATTCTCAAAAAACCATTATTTTGCCCATTTTCAAAAAGCTTACCTAACAATCATAGATGATTTTAATGTGATTTATCATGTGTAACGGGCTATATTTTTCTAAAAAATGACTTATGGATTGGGAGTCAACACTCAGTTAAAAATCCCCCACCTCCCTCTTTTCCCGAAAATTGCAAAACCTAATTTATAAAAACTAAAAGGAGTTTACAAACCCTAAAAATTAAAGACACTCTTTGGAAGTATCTATCTCTACATATGTGCATTGTACATTTCCATTTTAAATGTATACTTTTTTCTTAAATCAAAACTTTAAGTTTTTCGCTCTCCCTTCATCTCGTAAACAAACAAGCCAAATAGAAAACAACAAAATGAAAATTTTAGAGTTTTGTATGGAAAAAATTTAAAACAATAACAAAAGTAAGTAAAGAAAATTTATTCAGACTCCATAAATGAAAACAAAAGTTTTGTTATCCAAGTTTGGGAAATTCCACTACTTCAACCCTAATAGCTTGGAATTTTATAAGAAAGATATTTCTTCTACACATGTTTTAAAAATGGATATGCATGTTTGAATAATGTTCAAGATACAAATGACCTATGGATGCAAACCTTTTAAATAGAATAAAAAAAGCTCATTAAATTCTCCTGTGAACGAGTGGAGAGATATTTACCTAAGTCAAACAAGTCATTATTTTGCTCATTTACAAAAAGTAGAACCAACAATCATAGATGATTGTAAAGTGATTTATCATGCGTAACGGGCTATATTTTTGTAAGAAATGACTTATGGACTGGGAGTCAACACTCAGTAAAAAATCCCCCACCTCTCTCTATTCCCAACGATTACAAAACCTAATATATAAAAACTAAACGGACTTTATAATCCCTAAAAATTGTAGACACTCTTCAGAATTATCTCTCTCTACATTTGTGCATTCTGCATTTCCATTTTAGATGTATACTTTTTTCTTAAATCAAAACTTTGTGTTTTTGCTCTCCCTTCATACCGTATACCAAAAAAAGGCAAATAGATCACAACAAATTGAAAATTTTAGAGTTTATGTATGAAAAAAATTTAAAACAATAGCAAATGTAAGTAAAGAAAATTTTTTCACACACCAAAAATGAACACAAAAGTTTTGTTTTCCAACTTTAGGATATTCCACGAGTTCAACCCTAAAAACTTGGAATTTTATAAGAAAGCGATTTCAACACACGTTTTAAAAGTGGATATGCATGCTTGAAACATGTTAAAGATGCAAATGACCGATGAAAACAAATATTTATAAGAGAATAACAAACACTCATTAAATTCTCAAATGAACGTGCGGTGGGATATTTACCTGAGTCAAACAAGCCATTATTTTGCCCATTTACAAAAAGCTGACTTAACAATCATAGATGATTGTAAAGTGATTTATCATGCGTAACGGACTATATTTTTGTAAGAACTGACTTAAGCATTGGGAGTCAACACTTAGGTAAAAATCCCCCGGCTCCGCCTTTTCCTGATCATTGCAAAATCGAATATATAAAAATTAAAAGGAGTTTACAATCCCTAAAAATTACAGACACTCTTTTGAAATATCTCTCTCTACATTCGTGCATTGTGCATTGCATTTCCATTTTAGATGTTTACTTTTTTCTTAAATAAAAACACTTACTTTTCGCTCTCCCCTCATCCTGTAAAAAAAAAAAGGCAAATAGATCACAAGAAAATAAAAAATTTAAAGTTTACGTACAAAAAAAAATAAAAACAATAACAAATGTAAGTGAAGAAAATTTATTCACACATTGCAAATGAACACAAAAGTTTTGTTATCCAAGTATTGGAAATTCCACTAGTTCAACCCTAATAGCTTAGAGTTTTATAAGAAAGAGATTTCTTCTACACATGTTTTAAAAATGGACATGCATGCTTGAAACATGTTAAAGATGCAAATGACCTATGGATCCAAACCTTTTAAATAGAATAACACACAATCATTAAATTCTCCAGTGAAGGTGTGGTGGGATATTTACTAGAGTCAAGCATGCCATTATTTTGTCCATTTACAAAAAGCTGACCAAACAATCATAGATGATTGTAAAGTGATTTATCATGTGTAATTGGATACATTTATGTAAGAAATAACTTATGTATTGGGAGTCAACATTCAGTTACAAATCCCCCGCCTCACTATATTCCCAACGATTGCAAAACCAAATTTATAAAAACTAAAAAAGAATTTATAATCCCTAAAAATTGCAGGCACTCTTTGGAATTATCTCTCTCAACATTTGTGCATTGTGCATGTCCATTTTAGATGTATACTTTTTCTTAACTCAAAACTTTGAGTTTTTGCTCTCCCTTCATCCCATAAACAAAGAAGGCAAATAGATCACAACAAAATTAAAATTTTAGAGTTTATATTTGAAATTTTAAAAAAAAAAAAATGTAAGTAAAGAAAATTTATCCACTCACCACAAATGAACACAAAAATTTTGTTATCCAAGTTTGGGAAATTCCACTAGTTCAACCCTAATAGCTTTGAATTTTAAAAGAAAGAGATTTCTTCTACACATGTTTTAAAATGGATATGCATGCTTGAAACAAGTTACAAATGCAAATGATCTATGGACCCAAATCTTTAAAAGAGAATAACAAACGCTCGTTAAATTCTCAAGTGAACGTGTGGTGGGATATTTACCCGAGTCCAACAAGCCATTATTTTGCCCATTTGCAAAAAGCTTACTTAACAATCATAGATGATTGTAAAGTGATTTATCATGCTTAACGGGCTATATTTTTTTAATAAATGACTTATGGATTGGGAGTCAACACTCAGTTAAAAATCCCCCACCTCCCTCTTTTCTCAACGATTGCAATACCTAATATAAAAACAAAAAGTAGTTTACAATCCCTGAAAATTACAGACACTCTTTGGAATTATCTCTACATTTGTGCATTGTGCATTTCTATTTTAGATGTATACTTTTTGTTAAATTAAAATTTTGATTTTTTGCTCTACCTTCATCCCGTAAACAAAAAAGTCAAATAGATCACAACAAAATAAAAATTTTAGAGTTTATGTATGAAAAATATTTCAAACAATAACAAATGTAAGTAAAGAAAATTTATTGACACACCACAAATGAACACAAAAGTTTTGGTATCGAAGTTTGGGAAATTCGACTAGCTCAAACCTAATAACAAGGAATTTTATCAGAAAGAGATTTCTTTTACACATGATTTAAAAATGGATATGCACGCTTGAAATATGTTAAAGATGCAAGTGACCTATGGATCCAAATGTTTTAAGAGAATAACAAACGCTCATTAAATACTCAGGTGGTCGTGTGGTGGGATATTTACCTGAATCAAACAAGCCATTATTTTACCAATTTACAAAAAGCTGACCTAACAATCATAGATGATTGTAAAGTGATTTGTCATGTGTAATGGGCTATATTTTTGTAAGAAATGGCTTTTGGATTGGGAGTTAACACTCAGTTAAAAATCCCTCGCCTCCCCCTTTTCTTGACGATTGTAAAACCCAATATATGAAAACAAAAAAAGTTTACAATCCCTAAAAATTGCAGACATTCTTTGGAATTACCTCTCTCAAAATTTGTGCATTATTTATTTCCATTTGAGATGTATACTTTTTTCTTAAAAAAAAACTTTGAGTTTTCGCTCTCCCTTCATCCCATAAACAAAAAAGCCAAATAGATCACAACAAAATTTAAAACAATAAAAAATCTAACTATGGAAAATTTATTCACACACCACAAATGAACACAAAAGATTTGTTCCAAGTTCGGGAAATTCTACTAGTTCAACCGTAATAGCTTGGAATTTTATAAGAAAGAGATTTCTTCTACACATGTTTTAAAAATGGATATGCATGCTTGAAATATGTTAAAGATGCAAATGACCTATGGGTCCAAACCTTTTAAAGATAAAAACAAATGCTCATTAAATTCTCAAGTGAACGTGCAGTGGGATATTTACCCGAGTCAAACAAGCCATTATTCTACCCATTTACAATTAGCTGACCTAACAATCATAGATGATTGTAAAGTGATTTATCATGCGTAACGGGCATTTTTTTATAAGAAATGACTTATGGATTGGGGTTCAACACTAAGTTAAAAATTCCCCGCCTCCCCCTTTTCCTAAAGATAACAAAACTAATATATAAAACCTAAAAGAAGTTTACAATCCATAAATTTTAAAAACACTTTTTGGAATTATCTCTCCCTGCATTTGTGCATTGTGCATTTCTATTTTTGATGTAAACTTTTTTCTTAAATCAAAACTTTGAGTTTTCACTCTACCTTCATCCCGTAAACTAAAAAGGCAAATAGATCACAACAAAATGAAAATTTCAGAGTTTATGTATGGAAAAAGTTTAAAACAACAACAAATGTAAGTAAAAAAAATTTATTCAAACACCACAAATGAACACAAAATTTTTGTTATCCAAGATTGGGAAATTCCACTAGTTAAATCCAAATAGCTTGGAATTTTAAAAGAAAGAGATTTCTTCTACACATGTTTTAAAATGGATATGCATGCTTGAAACATGTTAAAGATGGAAATGATCTATGGAACCAAAACTTTAAAAGAGAATAACAAACGCTCGTTAAATTCTCAAGTGAACGTGTTGTGGGATATTTACCTGAGTCAAACAAGCCATTATTTTACCCATTTTCAAAAAGCGGACTTAACAATCATAGATGATTGTAAAGTGATTTATCATGCGTAATGGGCTATATTTTTTTAAGAAATGGCTTATGGATTTGGAGTCAACACTCAATTAAAAATCTCTCGCCTCTCCCTTTTCCCGACAATTAAAAAACCTAATATATACAAACTAAAATAAGTTTACAATCCCTAAAAATTACAGAAACTCTTTGAAATTATCTCTCTCTACATTTGTGCATTGTGCATTTCCATTTTAGATGTATACATTTTTCTTAAATCAAAATATTGTGTTTTCGCTCTCCCTTCATCCCATAAACAAAAAAGGCAAATAGATCACAACAAAATGAAAATTTTAGAGATTATGTAAGGAAAATATTTAAAACAATAACAAATGTAAGTAAATAACATTTTTTCACACACCTCAAATGAACACAATTGTTTTGTTATCCAAGTTTGGGAATTCCACTAGTTCAACCCTATTAGCTAGGAATTTTATAAGAAAGAGATTTCTTCTACACATGTTTTAAAAATGGATATGCATGCTTGGAACATGTTAAAGATGCAAATGACCTATGGATCCAAACCTTTTAAAGAGAATAAAAAACACTCATTAAATTCTCAAGTGAACGTGTGGTGGGATATTTACCCAAGTCAAACAAGCCATTATTTTGCCCATTTAAAAAAAGGTGACCTAACAATCATAAATGATGTAAAGAGATTTATTGTGCGAAATGGGCTATTTTTTTGTAAGAAATGACTTATGGATTGGGAGTCAACACTTCTTAAAAAATCCCCCGCCTCCCCTTTTTCTTGACGATTGCAAAACATAATATATAAAAACTAAAAGGAGTTTACAATTCCTAAAAATTATAGACACTCTTCGGAATTATCTCTCTGTGTATTTGTACATTGTGCATTACCATTTTAGATGTATACTTTTTTCTTAAATCAAAACTTTGAGTTTTCGCTCTCCCTTCATCCCGTAAAAAAAGGCAAATCGATCACAACAAAATGACAATTTTAGAGTATTTTTATGGAAAAAATTTCAAACAATAACAAATGTATGTAAAGAAAATTTATTTTCACACCACAAATGAACACAAAAGTTTGTTATCCAAGTTTGGGAAATTCCACTTCTTGACTCTAATAGCTTGGAATTTAATAACAAAGTGATTTCTTCTACACATGTTTTAAAAATGGATATGCGTGCTTGAAACATGTTAAAGATGTAAATGACCTATGGATCCAAACCATTTAAAGAGAATAACAAATGCTCATTAAATTCTCCAGTGAACGTGCAGGGCATATTTACTCGAGTCAAATAAGCCATTATTTTGCACATTTAAAAAAAGTTGACCTAACAATCATAGATGATTGTAATGTGATTTATCATGCGTAACGGGCTATATTTTTGTAACAAATGAATTTTGGATTGGGAGTCAACACTAAATTAAAAATCTCCCACCTCGCCCTTTTCCCTACGATTCCAAAAGCTAATATATAAAACTGAAAGGAGTTTACAATCCCTAAAAATTATAGACACTCTATGGAATTATCTCTCCCTGAATTTGTGCATTGTGCATTTCCATTTTAGAGGTATACTTTTTTCTTAAATCAAAACTTTTGAGTTTTCACTCTCCCTTCATACCGTAAACAAAAAAGGAAAATAGATCAAAACAAAATGAAAATTTGAGAGTTTTTGTATGGAAAAAATTTAAAACAATAAAAAATGTAAGTAAAGAAATTTTTTTCACACACCACAAATTAACACAAAAGTTTTGTTATTCAAGTTTGGGAAATTCCACTAGTTCAACCATAATAGCTTGGAATTTTATTAGAAAGATATTTCTTCTACACATGTTTTAAAAATGGATATGCGTGCTTGAAACATGTCAATGACGTGAATGACCTATGGATCCAAACCTTTTAAAGAGAATAACAAACGCTGATTAAATACTCTAGTGAACGTGCAGTGGGATAATTACCAGAGTCAAACAGCCACTATTTTGCCCATTTACAAAAAGTTAACCTACCAATCACAGATGATTGTAAAGTGATTTTTCATCTGTCACATGCTATATTTTTTTAAGAAATTACTTATAGATGGGAGTCAACACTCTGTAAAAAATCCCCTGCCTCTCCCTTTTCCCGACGATAGAAAAACCTAATATATAAAAATTAAAAAGACTTTAAAATCCCTAAAATTTCCAGAAACTCTTTGGACTTATCTCTCTCAAAATTTTTGCAATGTGAATTTCCATTTTAGATGTATACTTTCTTCTTAAATATAAACTTTGAGTTTTCGCACTCCTTTCATCCCATAAAACAAAATGGTAGATTTATCACAACAAAATGAAAATTTTAGAGTTTATGTATGGAAAAAATTTAAAACAATAACAAATGTAAGTAAAGAAAATTTATTCACAAACCAAAAATGAAGACAAAAGTTTTGTTATCCAAGTTGGGGAAATTCCTCTAGTTCAACCCTAATAGCTTGGAATTTTATAAGAAAGATATTTCTTTTACTCATGTTTTAAAAATGGATATGCGTGCTTGAAGCATGTTCAGGATGGAAATGACCTATGGATCCAAAACTTTTAAAGAGAATAACAAACGTTCATTAAATTCTCAAGTGAACGTGTGGTGGGATATTTACCCATGTTAAACAAGCCATTATTTTTCCCATTTACAAAAAGCTGACCTAACAATCATAGATGATTTTAATGTGATTTATCATCTGTAACGGGCTATATTTTTGTAAGAAATGACTTATGGATTGGGAGTCAACACTCGGTTAAAAATCCCCCGCTTCCCCCTTTTCCCGACGTTTGGAAAACCTAATATATCAAAACTAAAAGGAGTTTAGAGTCCCTAAAAATTACATACACTCTTTGGAATTATCTCTCTCTACATTTGTGCATTATGCATTTCAATTTTAGATGTATACTTTTTTTTTAAATAAAAACATTGATTTTTCGCTCTCCATTCATCCCTTAAACAAAAAAGGCAAATAGACCACAAGAAAATGGAAATTTTAGAATTTATGTATGAAAAAAATTTAAAACAATAACAAATGTAAGAAAAGAAAATTTATTCACACACAACAAAAGAACATAAAAGTTTTGCTATCCAAGTTTTGGAAATTCCACTAGTTGACCCTAATAGCTTGGAATTTTATAAGAAAGAGATTTCTTCTACACATGTTAAAGATGCAAATGACTTAGGGATCCAAACCTTTTAAAAAGAATAACAAACGCACATTAAATACTCAAGCGAACGTGCGGTGGGATATTTACCCGAGTCAAACAAGCCATTATTTTGCCCATGTACAAAAAGATGACCTAAAAATCATAGATGATTGTAAAGTGATTAATCATGCGTAACGGGCTATATTTTTGTAAGAAATGACTTATGGACTGGGAGTCAAGATTCAGTTAAAAATCCCCCACCTCCCACTTTTCTCGACGTTTGCAAAACCTATTAAATAAAAAATCAAAGGAGTTTGCAATCCCTAAAAATTACAGACTCTCTTTGGAATTATCTCTCTCTAGATTTGTGCATTAAGCATTTCCATTTTAGATGTATACTTTTTTCTTAAATCGAAACATTTAGTTTTCTCTATCCCTTCATTCCGTAAAAAAAAAAAAAGGCTAATAGATCACAACAATATGAAAATTTTAGAATTTATGTAAGAGAAAATTTTAAAACTTTAACAAATATAAGTAAAGAAAAATTATTCACACACCACAAATGAACACAAAATTTTTGTTATCCAAGTTTGGGAAATACCACTATTTCAACCCTAATATCTTGGAATTTTATAAGAAAAAATTTCTTCTACACATGTTTTAAAAATGGATATGCATGCTTGAAACATGTTAAAGATGCAAATGACCTATGGATCCAAACCTTTTAAAGAGAATAACAAACGCTCATTAAATACACTATCAAAAGTGTGGTGGAATATTTACCCGAGTCAAACAAGCCATTATTTTTCCCATTAACAAAAAGCTGACCTAAGAATCACAGATGATTGTAAAGTGATTTATCATGCGTAAGGGGCTATATTTTTTTAATAAATTACTTTTGGAGTGGGTGTCAACACTCAATTCAAAATCCCCCGCCTCCCCCTTTTCCGACGATTGGAAAACCTAATATATAAATTATAAACGAAGTTTACAAGCCCTAAAAATTATAGACACTATAAAGAATTATCTCTCTCTGTATATGTGTATTGTGCATTTCCATTCTAGACGTATACTTTTTTCTTAAATCAAACCTTTTGAGTTTTCGCTCTCCCTTTATCCCGTAAACAAAAAAGGCAAATAGCTCGCAACAAAATGAAATTTTTGAGTTTTTGTATGGAAAAAAATTTAAAACAATAACAAATGTGAGTAAAGAAAATTTGTTCACACACCACAATGAACAAAGAAGTTTTGTTATCCAAGTTTTGGAAATTCCACTGGTTCTACCATAATAGCTTGGAGTTTTATAAGAAAGAGATTTATTCTACACATGTTTTAAAAATGGATATGCGTGCTTGAAACATGTTAAAGATGCAAATGACCTATGGATCCAAACCTTTTAAAGAGAATAACAAACGTTAATTAAATACTCAAGTGAATGTGCGGTGGGATATTTACCCGAGTCAAACAAGCAATTCTTTTGCCCATTAACAAAAAGCTGACCAAACAATCATAGACAACTGTAAAGTGATTTATCATGCGTAACGGGCTATATTTTTGTAATAAATGACTTTTGGAATGGGTGTCAACACTCAATTCAAAATCCCCTTCCTCCCTCTTTTCCCGACGATTGCAAAACCTAATATATAAAAACTAAAAGGAGTTTACAATTCCTAAAAATTACAGACACTCTTTGGAATTATCTCACTCTACATTTGTACATTGTGCATTTCAATTTTAGATCTATACTTTTTTCTTAAATCAAAACTTTGAGTTTTCACTCTCCCTTCATCCCATAAACAAAAAAGGCAAATAGAAGACAACAAAATAAAAACTTCAGAGTTTATGTATGGAAAAAAGTTAAACAAAAACAATTGTAAGTAAAGAAAATATATTCAAACACCACAAATGAACACAAAAGTTTTGTTATCCAAGTTTGGGAAATTCCACTAGTTGACCCTAATAGCTTGGAATCTTATACGAAAGAAATTTCTTCTACGTATTCTTAAAAAATGGATATGCGTGCTTCAAACATGTTAATGATTCAAATGACCGATAGATCCAATCTATTTAAAGAGAATAACAAACGTTCATTAAATACTCAAGTGAACGTGCGGTGGGATATTTACCCGAGTCAAACAAGCCATTATTTTACCCATTTACAAAAAGCTGACCTAACAATCATAGATGATTTTAATGAGATTTATCATGCGTAACGGGCTATATTTTTATAACAATGACTTATGGATTGGGTGTCAACACTCAGTTAAAAATCCTCCACCGATTGCAAAACCTAATATATAAAAACTAAAAGGACTTTCCAATCAATAAAATTAGCAGAAACACTTTGGAATTATCTCTCTCTACATTTTTGCAATGTGAATTTCCATTTTAGAAGTATAATTTTTTCTTAAATCAAAACTTTGAGTTTTCGTAGTCGCTTCATCCCAAAAACAAAAAAGGCAAATTCATCACAAAAAAATGAAAATTTTAGAGTTTATGTATGGGAAACATTCAAAACAATTACAAATGTAAGTAAAGAAAATTTGTTCACACACCACAAATGAACACAAAATTTTTTTTATCCAAGTTTTGGAAATTCCTCTAGTTCAACCATAATAGCTTGGAATTTTATAAGAAAGAGATTTCTCTTACACATGTTTTAAAAATGGATATGCATGGTTGAAACATGTTAAGGATGCAAATGACCTATGGATCCAAACCTATTAAAGAGAATAACAAACGTTCATTAAATTCTCAAGTGAATGTGCGGTGGGTTATTTGGCCCAGTCAAACAAGCCATTATTTTGCCCATTTACAAAAAGTTGACCCAACAATCATAGATGATTGTAAAGTGATTTATCATGTGTAATGCGCTTTGTTTTTGTAAGAAATGACTTATGGCCTAGGAGTCATCACTCAGTTAAAAATCCCCCACCTCCCGCTTTTCCCAATGATTGCAAAACCTAATATATAAAAACTAAAAGGAGTTTACAATCCCTAAAAAATTACTGAAACTCTTTGGAATTATCTCTCTCTACATTTGTGCATTGTGCATTTATGTTTTAGATGTATACTTTTTTCTTAAATCAAAACTTTGAGTTTTCGCAATCCCTTCATCCTTTAAACCAAAAAGGCAAATAGATCCCATCAAAATCAAAATTTTGGAATTTATGTTTGGAAAATTTTTAAAACGATAAAAAATGTAAGTAAAAAAAATTTAGTCACACACCACATTAGAGCACAAAAGTTTTGTTATCTAAGTTAGGGAAATTTCACAAATTGACCCTAATAGCATGGAATTTTATAAGAAATATACTTCTTCTACACATGTTTTAAAAATGGATATGCGTGCCTGAAACATGTTAAAGATGCAAATGACCTATGGATCCAAATCTTTTAAAGAGAATAACAAACACTCATTAAATAATCAAGCAAACGTGCGGTGGGATATATACTCGAGTCAAACAAGCCATTATTTTTCCCATTTACAAAAAGCTGACCTAACAATCATAGATAATTGTAAAGTGATCTTTCATGCATAATGGCCTAGATTTTTGTAAGAAATGACTTTTGGATCTGGAGTCAACTCTCAATTCAAAATCCCCCGCCTCCCTCTTTTATCGACGATTGCAAAACCTAATATATAAAAAGTAAAAGAAGTTTATAATCCCTAAAAATTAAAGACACTCTTCAGAATTATCTCTCTCCACATTTGTGCATTGTGCATTTCCATTTTAAAAGTATACATTTTTCTTGAATCATAACTTTGAGCTTTCGCTCTCCGTTCATCCCGTAAACAAAAAAGGGAAATAGATCACAACAAAATGAAAATTTTAGAGCTTATGTATGGAAAAAAATTTAATAAATAAAAAATTTATCAAAAGAAAATTTATTTGCACATCACAAATGAAGACAAAAGTTTTGTTATCCAAGTTTGGGAAATAGCACTAGTTCAACCCTAAAAGCAAGGAATTTTAGAAGAAAGAGATTTTTTCTACACATGTTTTATAAAATGATATGTGTGCATGAAATATGTTAAAGATGCAAATGACCTACGGATCCAAACCTTTTAAAGCAAATAAAAAACGTTCATTAAATACTCAAGCGAATGTGTAGTGGGATATTTACCCGACTCAAACAAGCCATTATTTTGCCCATTTAAACAAAGCTGACCTAACAATCATAGATAATTGTAAAGTGATTTGTCTTGCGTAACGGCTATATTTTTATAAGAAACGACTTTTGGATTGGGAGTCAACATTCAATTCCAAATCCCCCCCCCCCCCCCCCTTTCTCGGGATTGAAAAATCTAATATATAAAAACTAAAAGGAGTTTACAATACCTAAAAATAACAAACACTCTTTGGAATTATCTCTTTATATTTGTGCATTGTGCTTTTCAATTTTAGATGTATATTTTTTTCTTAAATCAAAACTTCTAGTTTTCGCTCACCCTTCAACCCGTAAACAAAAAACGCAAATAGATCACAAAAAAATGAAAATTTTAGAGTGTATGTATGGAAAAAAATTAAAACAATATGAAATGTAAGTAAAGAAAACTTATTCATACACCACAAATGAACACAAAAGTTTTGTTGTCCAAGTTTGGGAAATTCCACTATTTCAACCCAAATAGCTTGAAATTTTATAAGAAAGAGATTTCTTCCACACATGCTTTAAAAATGAATATGCATGCTTGAAACATGTTAAAGATGCAAATCACCTATGGATCCAAACCTTTTAAAGAGAATTACAAACGCTCATTAAATTCTCAAGTGAAAGTGCGGTAGGATATTTACCCTAGTATAACAAGCCATTATTTTTCCCATTTACAAAAAGCTAACCTAACAGTAATAGATGATTGTAAAGTGATTTAGAATCCGTAATGACTATATTTTATCAAGGAATGACTTATGGATTGGAGTCAACACTCAGTTAAAAATCCCCCGCCTCCCCCTTTTCCCGACGATTGCAAAACCTACAATATAAAAACTAAAAGGAGTGTACAATCCCTAAAAATTGCAGACACTCTTATGAATTATCTCTCTCTAAATTTGTGCGTTGTGCATTTCCATTTTAGAAATATACTTTTTTCTTAATTCAAAACTTTGAGTTTTCGCTCTCCCTTCTTCTTGTAAAAAAAAAAAAAAGGCAAAATAGATCACAACAAAATGAAATTTTTTGAGTAAATGTATGAAAAAAATTTAAAAAAAATAATAAATTTACGTAAAGAAAATATATTCACACACCAAAACTGAACACAAAAGTTTTCGTATCCAAGTTTGGGAAATTCGTGTAGTTGAACTCTAATAGGTTGGAGTGTTATAAGAAAGAGATTTCATCTACAAATGTTTTAAAAATGGATATTCGTGCTTGAAACATGTTAAAGAGGCAAATGACCTATGGATCCAAACCTTTTAAAGAGAATAAGAAACTCTCATTAAATACTCTAGCGAACGTGTGGTGGGATATTTACCCGTGTCAAACAAGCCATTATTTTTCCCATTAACAAAAAGCTGACCTAACAATCACAGATGATTGTAAAGTGATTTATCATGCGTAACGGGCTATTTTTTTGTAATAAATGACTTTTTGAGTGGGTGTCAACACTCAATTCAAAATCCCCCACCTCCCCCACTTCCCGGCGATTGCAAAACTGAATATATAAAATCTAAATGGAGTTTAAAAGCCCTAAAAATTATAGACACTCTAAAGAATTATCTCTCTCTGCATTTGTGTATTGTGCATTCCCATTTTAGAAGTATACTTTTTTCTTAAATCAAAACTTTTGAGTTTTCGCTCTCCCTTTATCCCGTAAACAAAAATGGGAAATAGCTCACAACAAAATGAAATTTTTGAGTTTTGGTATGGAAAAAATTTTAAAAAATAAGAAATGTAAGTAAAGAAAATTTGTTCACACCCCACAAATGAATAAAGAAGTTTTGTTATCCAAGTTTGGGAAATTCCACTAGTTCAACCATAATAGCTTGGATTTTTATAAGAAAGAGATTTCTTCTACACATGTTTTAAAAATGGATATGCGTGCTTGAAACATGTTAAAGATGCAAATGACCTATGGATCCAAACCTTTTAAAGAGAATAACAAACGCTCATAAAATAGTCAAGTGAACGTTCGGTGGGATTTACCCGAGTCAAACAAGCCATTATTTCTCCCTATTACAAAAAAGTTACCTAACAAGCATAGATGAATGTAAAGTGATTGATCATGCATAATGGGCTATATTTTTGTAAGAAATGACTGATGGATTAGGAGTCAAAACTCAGTTAAAAATTCGCTGCCTCCCCCTTTAACTGACGATTGGAAAACCTAATATATAAAAACTAAAAGGAGTTTACAATTCCTAAAAATAACATACACTCTTTGGATTTATGTCTCTCTACATTTCTTCTGCATTGTGCATTTCTATTTTAGATGTATACTTTTTTCTTAAATCAAAACTTTGAGTTTTCACTCTCCCTTCATCCCGTAAAAAAAAGGGGCAATTAGATCAAAACAAAATAAAAACTTTATAGTTTATGTATGGAAAACATTTAAAAATAAATAAATGTAAGTAAAGAAAATATATTCAAACCCCACAAATGAACACAAAAGTTTTGTTATCCAAGTTTGGGAAATTCAACTAGCTGACCCTAATAGCTCCCAATCTTATACAAAAGATATTTCTTCTACACATGTTTAAAAATGGATATGCGTGCTTGAAACATGTTAATGATTCAAATGACCGATGGATCCAAACCTTTTAAACATAACAACAAAAGTTCATTAAATTCTCAACGTGCGGTGGGATATTTACCCGAGTCAAACAAGCCATTATTTTGCCAATTTAGAAAAAGCTGACCTAACAATCATAGATGATTTTAATGTGATTTATCATGCGTAATAGCTTTATTTTTATAAGAAATGATTTTTGGATTGGAGTCAACACTCAATTAAAAATCCCCTACCTCCCCCTTTTCCCAACGATTGCAAAACCTAATATATAAAAACTAAAAGGAGTTTAAAATCCCTAAATATTTCAGACACTCTTTGGAATTATCTCTCTCTATATTTCACACTCCCTTCTTCCCGTAAACAAAAAAAAAAAAAAAATACATCACAACAAAATAAAAATTTTAGATTTTTTGTGTGGAAAAAATTTAAAACAATAACAAATGTACGTAAAGAAATTTTGTTTACACACTAGAAATGAACACAAATGTTTTGTTATCTAAGTTTGGGAAATTTCACTAGTTTAACCATAATAGCTTGGAATTTTATAAGAAGGAGATTTATTCTACACATGTTTTAAAAATGGATATGCGTTCTTGAAACATGTTCTAGATGCAAATGACCTATGGATCCAAACCTTTTAAAGAGAATAAGCTAAGCTCATTAAATACTCAAGTGAACGTGTGGTGGTATATATACCTGAGTCAAAAACGCCATTACTTTGCCAATTTACAAAAAGATGACATAACAATCATAGATGATTGTAAAGTGATTTATCATGCGTAACGGGCTATATTTTTATAAAAAATGACTTATGGATTGGGTGTGAACACTCGGTTAAAAATCCCCCGCCTCTCCATTTTCCAGACGATTGCAAAACCTAATATATAAAAACTAAAAGGACTTTACAATCTCTAAAATTTTCAGAAATTCTTTGAAATTATCTCTCTCTACATTTTCGCATTGTGAATTTCCATTTTAGAAGAATACTTTTTTCTTAAAGAAAAACTTTGAGTTTTCGCACTCCCTTCATCCCATAAACAAAAAAGGCAAATTGATCACACAAAATGAAAATTTTAGAGTTTATGTATGGAAAAAATTTAAAACAATTACAAATGTAAGTATAGAAAATTTATTCACACACCACAAATGAACACAAAAGTTTTTTTATCCAAGTTTAGGAAATTCCTCTAGTTCAACCCTAACAGTTTGGAATTTTATAAGAAAGAGATTTCTTCTACACATGTTTTAAAAATGGATATGCATGCTTGAAACACGTTTATGATGCAAATGACCTATGAATCCAAACCTCTTAAAGAGAAAAAGAAACGTGTTGTGCGTTATCTGCCTGAGTCAAACAAGCCATTATTTTGACCATTTACAAAAAGCTGACCTAACAATCAAAAATGATTGTAAGGTAATTTATCATGCGTAATGGGCTTTATTTTGGTAAGAAATGACTTATGGATTGGGAGTCAACACTCAATTAAAAATCCCCCGCCTCTCGCTTTTCCCAACGATTGCAAAACCTAATATATAAAAACTAAAAGGAGTTTACAATCCCTAATAATTACTAACACTTCGGAATTACTTCTCTCTACATTTGTGCATTGTGTATTTCCTTTTTAGATGTATACTTTTTTCTTAAATCAAAACTTTGAGTTTTGATCTCCCTTCATCTTGTAAACAAAAAAGGCAAATAGATCCCATCAAAATGAAACTTTTAGAATTAATGTTTGGAAAAAAATTAAAACGATAAAAAATGTAAGTAAAGAAAATTTAGTCACACACCACATATGAACACAAAAGTTTTGTTATCTAAGTTTTGGAAATTCCATAAGTTGACCCTAATAGCATGGAATTTTATGAGAAATATACTTCTTCTAAACATATTTTAAAAATGGATATGCCTGCTTGAAACATGTTAAAGATGCAAATGACCTATGGATCAAAACCTTTTAAAGAGAATAACAAACGCTTATTAAATAATCTAGCGAACATGCGATGGGATCTAAACTCGAGTCAAACAAACCATTATTTTGACCATTTACAAAAAGTTGACCTAACAATCATTGATGATTGTAAAGTAATTTTTCATGCGTAATGGGCTATATTTCTGTAAGAAATGACTTTTGGATCTAGAGTTAACACTCAATTGAAAATCCCCCGCCTCCCCCTATTCCTGACGATTGCAAAACCTAATATATAAGAACTAAAAGAAGTTTATAATCCCTAAAAATTATAGACACTCTTTGGAATTATCTCTCTCCACATTTTTGCATTGTGCATTTCCATTTTAAATGTATACTTTTTTTCTTAAATCATAATTTTGAGTTTTCTCTCTCCCTTCATCCCGTAAACAAAAAAGGAAAATAGATCACAACAAAATGAAAATTTTAGAGTTTATGTATGGAAAAAAATTAAAACAATAACAAATGTAAGTAAAGAAAATTTATTCACACACCAAAAATAAAGACAAAAGTTTTGTTATCCAAGTTCAACCCTAATAGCAAGGAATTTTATAAGAAAGACATTTCTTCTACACATGTTTTATAAAATGATATGCG
Organism: Aristolochia californica; assembly: GCF_029961685.1. Lineage (NCBI taxonomy): Eukaryota > Viridiplantae > Streptophyta > Magnoliopsida > Piperales > Aristolochiaceae > Aristolochia > Aristolochia californica. Next base: position 18,646,677 of record NW_027181771.1, read on the forward strand.
TGCATGAAACATGTTAAAGATGCAAATGACCCATGGATCTAAATTTTTTAAAGAGAATAAAAAACACTCATTAAATACTCAAGTGAACGTGCAGTGGATATGCATGCTTGAAATGTGTTTAAGATGCAAATGACCTATGGATCCAAACTTTTTGAAGAGAATAACAAACGCTCATTAAAAACTCAAGCGAACGTGCAGTGGGATATTTACGCGAGTCAAACAAGCCATTATTTTGCCCATTTACAAAAAGCTGACCAAACAATCATAGATCTTTATAAAGTGATTTATCTTGCGTAACGGGCTATATTTTTGTAAAAATGACTTTTGGATTAGGAGTCAACACTCAATTCAAAATCTCCCCCTCCCCCTTTTCCTAATGATTGAAAATCCTAATATATAAAAACTAAAAGGAGTTTACAATCTCTAAAAATAACAAACACTCTTTGGAATTATCTCTCTCTATATTTGTGCATTGTGCTTTTCCATTTTAGATGTATATTTTTTTCTTAAATCAAAACTTTGAGTTTCCATTCACCCTTCATCCCGTAAACAAAAAACGCAAATAGATCACAACAAAATGTGAGTTTTAGAGTTTATGTATGGAAAAAAATTAAAAAAATATGAAATGTAAGTAAAGAAAATTTATTCATACACCACAAATGAACACAAAAGTTTTGTTATCCAAGTTTGGGAAATTCCACTTGTTCAACCCTAATAGCTAGGAATTTTAGAAGAAATATATTTCTTTTACTCATGTTTTAAAAATCGATATGTTTGCTTGAAACATGTTAAAGATGCAAATGACCTATAGATCCAAACCTTTTAAAGAGAATAACAAACGCTCATTAAATTCTCAAGTGAAAGTGCGGTGGGATATTTACCAGAGTATAACAAGCCATTATTTTGCCCATTTACAAAAAGCTAACCTAAAAATAATAGATAATTATAAAGTGATTTAGAATCCGTAACCGCTATATTTTTTTAAGGAATGAGTTATGGATTGGGAGTCAACACTCAGTTAAAAATCCCCCGCCTCTCCCTTTTCCGGATGATTGCAAAACCTACAATATAAAAACAAAAAGGAGTGTACAATCCCTAAAAATTGTAGACACTCTTATGAATTATTTCTCTCTCCATTTGTGCATTGTGCATTTCCATTTTAGATATATACTTTTTTTTTTAATTCAAAAAATTGAGTTTTCACTCTCCCTTCTTTCCGTAAACAAAAAAGGGAAAATAGATCACAACAAAATGAAACTTTTTGAGTAAATGTATGCAAAATATTTAAAACAATAATAAATTTAAGTAAAGAAGATATATTCACACACCACAAATGAACACAAAAGTTTTGGTATCCAAGTTTGGGAAATTCCTATAGTTGAACTCTAATAGGTTGGATTGTTATAAGAAAGAGATTTCTTCTACACATGTTATAAAAATGGATATACATGCTTGAAACATGTTAAAGATGCAAATGACCTGTGGATCCAAACCTTTTAAAGAGAATAACAAACGGTCATTAAATTCTCAAGTGAACGTTCGGTGGGATATATACCCGAGTCAAACAAGCCATTATTTTGCCCATTTACAAAAAGCTGACCTACCAATCATAGATGATTGTAAAGAGATTTATCATGCGTAACAAGCTATATTTTTATAAGAAATGACTTATGGAATGGGAGTCAACACTTAGTAGAAAATCCCCCACCTCTCCCTTTTCTCGATGATTGCAAAACCTAATATATAAAAACTAAAAGGACTTTACAATCCCTAAAATTTGCCGAAACTCTTTGGAATTATCTCTCTCTAAATTTTTGCATTGTGATTTTCCATTTTAGCTGTATACTTTTTTTTAAAATTAAAACTTTGAGTTTTCGCACTCCTTTCATCCCATAAACAAAAAAGGCAAATTTATCACAACAAAAAAAAAATTTAGAGTTTATGTATGGAAAAAATTTAAAACAAACCACAAATGAACACAAAAGTTGTATTATCCAAGTTTGGGAAATTCTTCTATTTCAACCCTAATAGCTTGGAATTTTATAAGAAAGAGATTTCTTCTATACATGTTTTAAAAATGGATATGCATGCTTGGAACATGTTATGGACGCAAATGACCTATGAATCCAAATATTTTAAAGAGAATAACAAATGTTCATTAAATTCTCAAGTGAACGTGTGGTGGGATATTTACCCGAGTCCAACAAGCCATTATTTTGCCCATTTACAAAAAGCTGGCCTAACAATCATAGATGATCGTAAAGTGATTTATCATGTGTAACGGACTATATTTTTGTAAGAGATGACTTATGGATAAAAACTCAGAGTTTACAATCCCTATAAATTACAAACACTTTTTGGAATTATCTCTCTCTTCATTTGTGCATTATGCATTTCCATTTTAGATGTATACTTTTTTCTTAAATCAAAACATTGAGTTTTCTCACTCCCTTTATCCCATAAATAAAAAAGGCAAATAGGTCACAAAAAAATGAAAATATTAGAATTTATGTTTGAAAACAAAAGTTTTATTATCCAAGTTTAAGAAATTCCACTAGTGGACCCAAATAGCTTGGAATTTTATAAGAAAGAGATTTCTTCTACACATGTTTTAAAAATGGATCTGCGTGCTTGAAACATGTTGAAGATGCAAATGACCTATGGATCCAAACCTTTTAAAGTGAATAAAAAATGCTCATTAAATACTCAAGCGAACATGGCGTGGGATATTTACCCGAGTCAAACAAGCAATTATTTTGTCCATTAACAAAAAGCTGACCTAACAATCATAGACGATTGTAAAGTGATTTATCATGTGTAACGGGATATATTTTTGTAATAAATGACTTTTGGATTGGGTGTCAACACTCAATTCAAAATTCCCCGCCTTCCACTTTTCCTGACGATTGCAAAACCTAATATTTAAAAACTTAAAGGAGTTTACAATCCCAAAAAATTACAGACACTCTTTGGAATTATCTCTCTCTAAATTTGTGCATTGTGCATTTCTATTTTAGATATATACTTTTTTTCTTAAATCAAAACTTTTGAGATTTCGCTCTCACTTCATCCCGTAAACAAAAAAGGCAAGTAGATCACATAAAAATACAAATTTTAGAGCTTATGTATGGAAAAATTTAAAGCAATAAAAAATGTATGCAAAGAAAATATATTCAAACACCACAAATGAACACAAAAGTTTCGTTATCCAAGTTTGGGAAATTCCACTAGTTGACCCTATTAGCTTGGAATCTTATACGAAAGAGATTTCTTTTACACATGTTTAAAAATGGATATGCGTGCTTGAAACATGTTAATGATGCAAATGACCGATGAATCCAAACCTTTTAAAGAGAATAACAAACGCTCATTAAATACTCAAGTGAATGTGCGGTGGGATATTTACCCGAGTCAAACAAGCCATTATTTTGCCCATTTACAAAAAGCTCACCTAACAATCATAGATGATTGTAATATGATTTATCATGCATAACTGGCTATATTTTTATAAGATATGACTTTTGGATTTGGAGTCAACACTCAATTAAAAATCCCCTGCCTCCCCCTTTTCTCTACGATAGCAAAACATAATATATAAAAACTAAAAGGATTTTACAATCCCTAAAAATTTCAGATACTCTTTGGAATTATCTCTCTCTATATTTTGTTCTCCCTTCATCCCGTAAACAAAAAAGGCAAATACATCACAACAAAAATTAAAATTTTAGAATTTTTGTTTGGAAAAAAATTAAAACAATAACATATGTATGTAAAGAAAATTTGTTCACGGACCACAAATGAACACAAATGTTTTGTTATCCAAGTTTGGGAAATTCCACTTGTTTAACCATAATAGCTATGAATTTTTTCAGAAGAAGATTTCTTCTACACATGTTTTAAAAATGGATATGGGTGCTTGAAACATGTTAAAGATGGAAATGACCTATGGATCCAAACCTTTTAAAAAGAATAAAAAAAGCTCATTAAATACTCAAGTGAACATACGGTGGGATATTTACCCGAGTCAAACAAGCCATTATTTTGCCCATTTAAAAAAAGATGACGTAACAATCATAGATGATTGTAAAGTGATTTATCATGCGTAACGGGCTATATTTTTATAAGAAATGACTTATGGAATGGGAGTCAACACTCAGTTAAAAATCCCCCACCTCTCCATTTTCCTGACGATTGCAAAACCTAATATATAAAAACTGAAAGCAGTTTACAATCCCTAAAATTTGCAGAAACTCTTTGGATATATCTCTCTCTACATTTTTGCATTGTGAATTTCCATTTTAGATGTATACTTTTTTCTTAAATCAAAACTTTGAGTTTTCTCACTCCCTTCATCCCATAAACAAAAAAGGCAAATTGATCACAATAAAATGCAAATTTTAGAGTTTATGTATGGAAAATTTTTAAAAAAATTACAAATGTAAGTAAAGAAAATTTATTCAAACACCACAAATGAACACAAAAGTTTTGTTATCCAAGTTTGGGAAATTCCTCTAGTTCAACCCTAATAGCTTGGAATTTTATAAGAAAGAGATTTCTTCTACACATGTTTTAAAAATGGATATGCATGCTTGAAACATGTTCAGGACGCAAATGACATATGGATCCAAACCTCTTAAAGAGAATAAAAAATATTCATTAAATTCTCAAGTGAACGTAGAGTGGGTTATTTGCCCGAGTCAAACAAGCCATTATTTTTCCCATTTACAAACTGCTGACCTAACAATCATAGACGAATGTAAAGTGATTTATCATGTGTAATGGGCTATATTTTTGTCAGAAATGACGTATGGATTGCGAGTCAATGCTCAGTTAAAAATCCCCCGCCTCCACCTTTTCCCGAGGAATGCAAAACCTAATATGTAAAAACTAAAACGAGTTAACAATCCTATAAATTACACACACTCTTTGGAATTATCTCTCTCTACATTTGTGCATTGTGCATTTCCATTTTAGATGTATACTTTTTTCTTAAATCAAAACTTAGGGTTTTTGCTCTCCCTTCATCCTGTAAACAAAAAAGACAAATAGATCCCAGCGAAATGAAAATTTTAAATTTATGTTTGGAAAAAATTTAAAATAATAAAAAATGTAAGTATATAAAATTTAGTCACACACCACAAATGAACACAAAAGTATTGTTATCCAAGTTTGGGAAATTTTATTAGTTGACCCTAATAGCATGGAATTTTATAAGAAAGATACTTCTTCTACACATGTTTTAAAAATGGATATGCGTTCTAGAAACATGTTAAAGATGCAAATAACCTATGGATCCAAACCTTTTCCAGAGAATAACAAACGCTCATTAAATACTCAAGCGAACATGCGGTGGGATATATACCCGAGTCAAACAAGCCAATATTTTGCCCGTTTACAAAAAGATGACCTAACAATCATAGATGATTGTAAAGTGATTTATCTTGCGTAACGGGCTATATTTTTGTATGAAATAACTTTTGGATTGGGAGTCAACACTCAATTCAAAATCCCCCGCCTCCCCCTTTTCCAGACGATTGAAAAACCTAATATATAAAAACTAAAAGGAGTTTACAGTCCCAAAAAATAACAGACACTCTTTGGAATTATCTCTCTCAATATTTTTTCTGCGTTTTCATTTTATATGTATACTTTTTCTTAAATAAAAACCTTGATTTTCGCTCTCCCTTCTTCTCGTAAACAAAAAACGCAAATAGATCACAACAAAATGAGAATTTTAGAGTTTATGTATGGAAAAAAATTAAAACAATATAAAATGTAAGTAAAGTAAATTTATTCATACACCACAAATGAACACAAAAGTTTTGTTATCCAAGTTTGAGAAATTCCACTTGTTTAACACTAATAGCTAGGAATTTTATAAGAAAGAGATTTCTTGTACGCATATTTTAAAAATGGATATGTTTTCTTGAAACATGCTAAGGATGCAAATGACCTATGGATCCAAACCTTTAAAAGAGAATAACAAACGCTCATTAAATTCTCAAGTGAAAGTGCGGTGGGATATTTACCTGAGTCTAACAAGCCATTATTTTTCCCATTTACCAAAAGCTAACCTAAAAATCATAGATAAATATAAAGTGATTGAGCATCTGTAATGGCTATATTTTTGTAAGAAATGACATATGGATTAGGAGTCAACACTCAGGTAAATATCCCCCGCCTCCCCCTTTTCCCAACGATTGCAAAACCTATAATTTAAAAACTAAAAGGAGTGTACAATCCCAAAAAATCTCAGACACTCTTATGAATTATCTCTCTCTACATTTGTGCATTGTGCATTTCCATTTTTGATATATACTTTTTTATTTTTTCAAAACTTTTAGTTTTCGCTCTCCCTTCATCCCTAAAAAAAAAAAAGGAAAATAGATCACAACAAAATGAAAATTTTTGAGTTAATGTATGGAAAAAATTTAAAACAATAATAAATGCAGTAAAGAAAATATATTCACACTCCACAAATGAACACAAAAATTTTGGTATCCAAGTTTGGGAAATTCCTGAAGTTTAACTCTAATAGCTCTGAGTGTTATACGAAAGAGATTTCTTCTACACATGTTTTAAAAATGGATATGCATGCTTGAAACAAGTTAAAAATGCAAATGACCTATGGATCCATACCTTTTAAAGAGAATAACAAACGCTCATTAAATTCTTAAGTGAACGTTTAGTGGGATATATACGTGAGTCAAACAAGCCATTATTTTGCCCATTTACAAAAAGCTCACCTAATAGTCATAGATGATTGTAAAGTGATTTATCATGCGTAACGGGCTATATTTTTGTAAGAATTGACATATGAATTGGGAGTCAACCCTCAGTTATGAATACCTCGCCTCTCCATTTTCCTGACGGTAGCAAAACCTAATATATAAAAACTAAAGGGATTTTTACCATCCCTAAAAATTATAGACACTCTTTCGAATTATCTCTCTCTAAATTTGTACATTGTGCATTTCCATTTAGATGTATACTTTTTTCCTAAATCAAAACTTTGAGTTTTCTCTAACCCTTCATCCCGTAAAAATAAAAGGAAAATAGATCACAACAAATATTAAAATTTTAGAGTTTATGTATGGAAAAAATGTCAAACATTATCAAATGTAAATAAAGAAAACTTATTCACACACCACAAATGAACACAAAAGTTTGTTATCCAAGTTCAACCCTAATAGCTTGGAATTTTATAAGAAAGAGTTTTCTTCTACACATGTTTTAAAAGTGGATATGCATGCTTGAAACATGTTCAAGACGCAAACGACCTATGGGTCCAAACCTCTTAAAGAGAATAACAAATGTTCATTAAATTCTCAAGTGAACGAACGTGTTGTAGGTTATTTGCCCGAGTCAAACATCCCATTATTTTGCCCATTTACAACAAGTTGACCTAACAATAATAGATGATTGTAAAGTGATTTATCATGCATAATGGGCTATATATTTTTAAGAAATGACTTATTGATTGGGAGACAACACTCAGTTAAAAATCCTACGCCTCCCCCTTTTCCTGATAATTGCAAATCCTAATATATAAAAAATAAAAGGAGTTTAAAATCCCTAAAAATTGCAGGCACTCTTTGGAATTATCTCTCTCTACATTTGTGCATTGTGCATTTACATTTTAGATGTATATTTTTTTCTTAAATCAAAACTTTGAGTTTTCGCTCTCCCTTCATCCTGCTAACAAAAAAGGCAAATAGATCACAACAAAATGAAAATTTTAGAGTTTATGTATGGAAAAATATTAAAACAATAAAAAATATAAGTAGAAAAATTATTCACACACAAAAAATGAACACAAAAGTTTTGTTATCCAAGTTTGGGTAAATTCCACTAGTTGAACCCTAATAGCTTGGAATTTTATAACAAAGAGATTTCTTCTAGACATATTTTAAAAATGGATATGCATGCTTAAAACTTGTTAAAGATTCAAATGAACTATGGATCCAAATCTTATAAAGAGAATAACAAACGCTCCTTAAATTCCCAAGTGAACGTGTGGTGGGATATTTACCCAAGTCAAACCTGCCATTATTTTACCCATTAACAAAAATCTGACCTAACAATTATAGATGATTGTAATGTGATTTATCATGCGTAACGGGCTATATTTGTATAATAAATGACATACAGATTCTGAGTAAACAATCAGTTAAAAATCCTCTGCCTCCCCCTTTTCCCGATGATTGCAAAACCTCATATATAAAAACTAAAAGGAGCTTTCAATCCCTAAAAATTGCAGACACTCTTTGGAATTATCTCTCTCCACATTTTTCTATTGTACATTTCCATTTTAGATGTGTACTTTTTTCATAAATCAAAGCTTTGAGTGTTCGCTCTCCCTTCATCCCGTAAACAAAAAAGGCAAATAGATCACAACAAAATAAAAAAATTAGAGTTTATGTAAGGTAAAAATTTTAAAAACTACCAAATGTATATAAGGAAAATTTATTCACACACCACAAATGAACACAAAAGTTTTGTTATCCAAGTTTGGGAAATTCCACTAGTTCAACCCTAATTGCTTGGAATTTTATAAGAAAGGTATTTCTTCTACACTTGTTTTAAAAATGGATATGCAAGCTTGAAACATGTTAAAGATGCAAATGACCTATGGATGCAAACCTTTTGAAAGAGAATAACAAACGCTCATTAAATTCTTAAGTGAACATGTGGTGGGTTAAAAATCCCCCGCCTGCACCTTCTCTTGCCGATTGGAAAACCAAATATATAAAAACTAAAAGGAGTTTACAATCCCTAAAAATTACGGACACCCTTTGGAGTTATCTCTAACTACATTTATGAATTGTCTATTTCCTTATTAGATGTATAATTTTTTCTTAAATCAAAACTTTGAGTTTTCGCTCTCCCTTCATCCCGTAAATAAAAAGGCAAATAGATCACAACAAAAATAAAATTATTGTGTTGATGTACGGAAAAAATTTAAAACAATAACAAATGTAAGTAAATAAAATTTATTCACACACCACAAATGAACACAATAGTTTTGTTATCCATGTTTTAAAAATTGATATGCATGCTTGAAACATGTTAAAGATGCAAATGACCTATGGATCCAAACCTTTTAAAGAGAATAACAAATGCTCATTAAATTCTCCGATCACGTGCGGTGGGATATTTACTTGACTCAAACAAGCCATTATTTTTCCCAATTACAATAAGCTGACCTAACACCCATAGATGATTTTAAAGTGATTTATCATGCATGACAGGCTATATTTTTGTAAGAAATGACTTATGGATTTGAAGTCAACACTCTATTAAAAATTCCCTGCCTCCCCGTTTTCCTGATGATTGTAAAACCTAATATATAAAAACTAAAAAGAGCTTACAATCCCTAAAAATTACTGACACTCTTATGAATTATCTCACTCTACATTTGTGCATTGTACATTTCCATTTTAGATGTATACTTTTTTCTTAAATCAAAACTTTGAGATTTCGCTCCCCCTTTATCCCGTAAACAAAAAAAGGCAAAAACATCACAGCAAAATAAAAATTTTAGAGTTTATGTACGGTAAATTTTTTAAAAAATACCAAATATATATAAGGAAAATTTATTCACACACCACAAATGAACACATAAGTTTTGTTATCCAAGTTTGGGAATTTTCACTAGTTCAACCCTAATAGCTTGGAATTTTATAAGAAAGTGATTTCCTCTAGACATGTTTTAAAAATGGATATGCAAGCTTGGAACATGTTAAAGATGCAAATGACCTATGGATGCAAACCTTTTGAAAGAGAATAACAAACGCTCATTGAATTCTCAAGTGAACGCGTGGTGGGATATTTACCTGAGTCAAACAAGCCATTATTTTGCATATTTACAAAAAGCTGACCTAACAATGATGGATGATTGTAAAGTGATTTATCATGGGTAACAGGCCTTATTTTTGTAAGAAATGACTTACGGATTGGGAGTCAACACTCAGTTAAAAATCCCCCGCCTCCCCCTTCTCCTGCCGGTTGGAAAACCAAATATATAAAAACTAAAAGGAGTTTACAATCCCTAGAATATACAGACACCCTTTGGAATTATCTCTATCTACATTTATGCATTGTCCATTTCCATTTTAGATGTATATTTTTTTATTAAATCAAAACTTTGAGTTTTCACTATCCCTTCCTCCTGTAAACAAAAAAGACAAATAGATCACAACAAAAAGAAAATTTTAGTGTTTATGTACGAAAAAAATTTATAACAATTACAAATGTGAGTAAAGAAAATTTATTCTCACACCACAAATGAACACAATAGTTTTGTTATCCAAGTTTGGGAAATTACACTAGTTTAACCCTAATAGCTTGGAATTTTATAAGAAAGTGATTTCTTCTACACATGTTTTAAAAATAGATATGCAAGCTTGAAACAAGTTAAAGATGCAAATGACCTGTGGATCCGAACCTTTTAAAGAGAATAACAAATGCTCATTAAATTCTCAAGAGAACGTGTGGTGGGATATTTACCCGACTCAAACAAGCCTTTATTTTGCCCATTCACAAAAAACTAACCTACCTATCATAGATGATTCTAAAAAGATTTATCATGTGTAACGGGCTATATTTTAGTAAGAAATGACTTATGGATTGGGAGTCAACACTCAGATAAAAATTCCACGCCTCCCCTTTTTCCTGACGATTGCAAAACCTAATATATAAAAACTAAATGGAGTTTAAAGTCCCTGAAAGTTATACACACTCTTTGGAATTATCTCTCTCTACCTTTGTGCATTGTGCATTTCAATTTTAGATGTATAATTTTTTCTTATATCTGAACTTTGAGCTTTCATTCACCCTTCATCCAGTTAACAAAAAAGGCAAGAAGATCACAACAAAATGAAAATTTCAGACTTTATTTAAGGAAAATATTTAAGACAATAACAAATGTAAGTAGAGAAAATTTATTCACACACCACAAATGAACACAAAATTTTTGATATTCAAGTTTGGGAAATTCCACTAGTTCAACCGTAATAGCTTGGAATTTAATAAGAAAGAGATTTCTTCTCCCCATGTTTTAAAAATTCATATGCGTGCTTGAAACATGTTAAAGATGCAAATGGCCTATGGATCCAAACCTTATAAAGAGAATAAAAAACCCTCATTAAATTCTCAGGAGAACATGCAATGGGATATTTACTCGAGTCAAACAAGCCATTATTTTTCCCATTTACAATAAACTGACCTAACAACCATAGATGATTGTAAAGTGATTTATCATGCATAACAGGCTTTATTTTTGTAAGAAATGACTTATGGATTTGAAGTCAACACTCTGTAAAAAATCCCCTGCCTCCCCGTTTTCCTGACGATTGTAAAAACTAATATATAAAAACTAAAAAGAGTTTACAATCCCTAAAAATTACTGACACTCTTATGAATTATCTCTCTCTACATTCGTGCATTGTGCATTTCTATTTTAGATGTATATTTCTTTCTTAAATCAAAACTTTGAGTTTTCGCTCTCCATTCATCCCATAAACAAAAAAGGCAAATACATCACAACAGAATAAAAATTTTAGAGTTTATGTACGAAAAAATTTTAAAACAATACCAAATGTAAATAAGGAAAATTTTTTAACACACCACAAATGAACACAAAAGTTTTGTTATCCAAGTTTCGGAAATTCCACTAGTTCAACCCTAATAGCTTGAAATTTTATAAGAAAGAGATTTCCTCTAAACATGTTTTAAAAATGGATATGAATGCTTGAAACATGTTAAAGATGCAAATGACCTATGGATGCAAACCTTTTAAAGAGAATAACAAACGCTCATTAAATTCTCAAGTAAACATGCGGTGGGATATTTACCCTAGTAAATAAAGCCACTATTTTTCCCATTTACAAAAAGCTGACCTCACAATCATAGATGATTGTAAAGTGCTTTATCATGCATTACGGGCTATATTTTTGAAATAAATGACTTATGGATAGGGATTCAAAACTTAGTTAAAAATCCCCTGCCTCCCCATTTTCCTGACTATTGTAAAACCTAATATATAAAAACCAAAAGGAGTTTACAATCCCTAAAAATTACGGACCGACTTTGGAATTATCTCTCTCTACATTTGTGCATTGTGTATTTCCATTTCAGATGTATACTTTTTCCTTAAATCAAAACTTTGATTTTTCGCTTTGCATTCATCCCGTAAACAAAAAAGGCAAATCGATCACAAAAGAATGAAATTTTAGAGTTTATGTTGGGAAAAATTAAAAACAATAACAAATGTAGGTAGAGAAAATTTATTAACACACCTCAAATGAACACAAAAGTTTTGTTATCCTAGTTTGGGAAATTCCACTAGTGGAACCCTAACAACTTTGAATTTTATAAGAAAGAAATTTATTCTACACATGTTTTAAAATGGATATTCATGCTTGAAACATGTTAAAGATGCAAATGACCTATGGAGCCAAAAAATTTTAAGAGAATAACAAACCCTAACTAATTTCTCAAGTGAACGTCTAGTGAGATATTTACCCGAGTCAAACAAGCCATTATTTTGCCCATTTAATAAAAGGTGACCTATCAATCATAGATGATTGTAAAGTACTTTATCAAGCATAACGACCTTCATTTTTTTATGAAATTAGTTATGGATTGGGATTCCACACTCAGTTAAAAATCCCGCGCCTCCCCCTTTTCCCGACGATTGCGAAACCTAATATAAAAACTTAATGGAGTTAAAAATCGCTCGCCTCCCCCTTTTCCCGATGATTGCATAACCTAATATATAAAAACTAAGTGGAGTTAAAAATCCCTAAAAATTGTAGACACTCTTTATAATTATCTCTCTCTACATTTGTGCACTGTGCATTTCCATTTTAGATGTATACTTTTTCTTAAATCAAAACTTTGAGTTTTCGCTATGCATTCATCCCGTAAACAAAAAAGGCAAATAGATCACAACAAAATGAAAATTTTAGAGTTTTTGTATGGAAAAAATTGAAAAAAATAACAAATGTAAGTAGAGAAAATTTATTCCCACACCTCAAATGAACACAAAAGTTTTGTTATCCTAGTTTGGGAAATTCCACTAGTTGAACCCTAGTAACTTGGAATTTTATAAGAAAGAGATTTATTTTACACATGTTTTAAAATGGATATTCATGCTTGAAACCTGTTAAAGATGCAAATGACCTATGGAGCCAAAATTTTTTAAGAGAATAACAAACCCTAATTAATTTCTCAAGTGAACGTCTAGTGAGATATTTACCCGAGTCAAACAAGCCATTATTTTGCCCATTTAACAAAAGGTGACCTATCAATCATAGATGATTGTAAAGTAATTTATCAAGCATAACGGCCTTTATTTTTTTATGAAATTAGTTATGGATTGGGAGTCCACACTCAGTTAAAAATCCCGCGCCTCCCCCTTTTCTCGACGATTGCAAAACCTAATATAAAAAAACTTAATGGAGTTAAAAATCGCTCGCCTCCCCCTTTTCCTGATGATTGCATAACCAAATATATAAAAACTAAATGGAGTTAAAAATCCCTAAAAATTGCAGACACTCTTTGTAATTATCTCTCTCTACATTTGTGCACTGTGCATTTCCATTTTAGATGTATACTTTTTTCTTAAATCAAAACTTTGAGTTTTCACTCTCCCTTCATCCAGTAAACAAAAAAGACAAATAGATCACAACAAAATGAAAATTTTAGAGTTTTTGTATGGAAAAAATTGAAAACAATAACAAATGTAAGTAGAGAAAATTTATTCCCACACCACAAATGAACACATGTTTTCTTATCCAAGTTTGGGAAATTCCACTAGTTGAACCCTAGTAGCTTGGAATTTTATAAGAAAGAGATTTCTTCTACGCATGTTTGAAAAATGGATATGCGTGCTTGAAACATGTTAAAAATGCAAATGACCTGAGGATCCAAACCTTTTAAAAAGAATAACAAATGCTCATTAAAATCTCAAGTGAACGTATGCTAGATATTTACCCGAGTCAAACAAGCCATTATTTTGCCAATTTACAAAAACCGGACATAGCAGTCATAGATAATTTTAATGTGATTTATCACGCGTATTGGTCAATGTTTTTGTAAGAAACGACTTATGGATTGGGAGTCAACACTTAGTTAAAAATCCCCTACCACCACCTTTTCCAAAAGATTGCAAAACCTAATTTATAAAAACTAAAAGGATTTTAAAATCCCTTAAAATTATAGACACTCTTTGGAATTATCTCTCTCTACATTTGTGCATTGTGTATTTCAATTTTAGATCTATACTTTTTTCTTAAATCAAAACTTTGAGTTTTTGCTCTCCCTTCATCCTTTAAAGAAAAAGGGAAATAGATCACAACAAAATGAAAATTTTCGAGTTTATGTATGGAAAAAATTTAATACAACAACAAATGTAAGTAAAGAAAATTTATTCACACACCACAAATGGAACAAAAGTTTTGTTATCAGAGTTTGAGAAATTCCACTAGTAGAACCCTAATAGCTTGGAATTTTATCAGAAAGAGATTTCTTCTACACATGTTTTAAAGATGCAAATGACCTATGGATCCAAACCTATTAAAAATAATAAAAAACTCATATTAAATTCTCAAGTGAATGTGTGGTGGGATATTTACCCGAGTCAAACAAGCCATTATTTTGCCCATTTGCAAAAAGCTGACCAAACAATCATAGATGATTGTAAAGTGATTTATCATGCGTAATGACCTATATTTTTGTAATAAATTACTTATGGATTGGGAGTCAACACTCAGTTAAAAATCCTTTGCGTCCCCCTTTTCCAGACGATTGCAAAACCTAATATATAAAAACTGAAAGGAGTTTAAAATCCAAAAAAATTGCAGACACACTTTGGAATTATCTCTCTCTAAATTTTTGCATTGTGCATTTCCATTTTATATGTATACTTTTTTTTTCAATCAAAACTTTGAGTTTTCGTTGTCCCTTTATCCAGAAAACAAAAAAGGCAAATAGATGACAACAAAATGAAAATTTTAGAGTTTATGTATGGAAAAAATTTAAAATTATAACAAATGTAAGTAAAGAAAATTTATTCACACATCACAAATGAAGAAAAAAGTTTTGTTATCCAAGTTTGGGAAATTCCACTATTGAACCCTAATAGCTTGGAATTTTATAAGAAAGAGATTTTTTCTACACATGTTTTAAAAATGGATATATATGATTGAAAGATGTTAAAGATGAAAATGACCTATGGATCCAAACTGATTAAAGAGCATAACAAACACTCATTAAATTCTCAAGTGAATGTGTGGTGGGATATTTACCTGAGTCAAACAAGCCATTATTTTGCCCATTTAGAAAAAGCTAACCTAACAATCATAGATGATTGTAAAGTGATTTATCATGTGTAACGGGCTATATTTTTTTGATAAATGACTTATGGATTGGGAGTCAACACTCTATTAAAAATCCCTCGCCTCCCCCTTTTTTCGTCAATTGCTAAACCTAATATATAAAAACAAAAAAGAGTTTACAATCCCTAGAAATTGCAGGCACTCTTTGGAATTATCTCTCTCTACATTTGTGCATTGTGCATTTCATTTTTAGTTGTATACTTTTTTCTCCAATCAAAACTTTGAGTTTTCGCTCTCCCTTCATCCTGTTATCAAAAAAGGCAAATAAATCACAAAAAAATGAAAATTTTACAGCTTATGTGTGATAAAAATTTAAAACAATAAAAAATGTAAGTAGAGAAAATATATTCACACACCAAAATTGAACACTGAAGTTTTGTTATCCTAGTTAGGGTCATTCCACTAGTTAAATCCAAATAGCTTGGAATTTTATAACAAAAAGATTTCTTCTACACATGTTTTAAAAATGGATATGCATGTTTGAAACATGCTAAAGATGCAAATGACCTATGGATCCAAACTTTTTAAGAGAATAACAAAACACTCATTAAATTCTCAAGTGAACGTGCGGTGGGATATTTACCTGAGTCAAACAAGCCCTTATTTTGCCCTCTTACAAAAAGCTGACCTAACAGTCATAGATGATTGTAAAGTTATTTATCATGCGTAACTGGCTATATTTTTGTAAGAAATGACTTATAGATTGGGAGTAAACACTCAGTTAAAAATCCTTTGCCTCCCCATTTTCCCGATGATTGGAAAACCTAATATATAAAAACTAAAAGGAGTTTACAATCTCTAAAAATTGCAGACACTCTTTGGAATTATCTCTCTCCATATTTCTGCATTGTGCATTTCCATTTTAGATGTATACTTTTTTCATAAAGAAAAACTTTGAGTTTTCGTTCTTCCTTCATCCCGTAAAGAAAAAAGGCAAATAGATCACGACAAAAACAAAATTTTAGAGTTTATGTACGAACAAAATTGAAAAAATAACAAATGTAAGTAAAGAAAATTTATTCACATGCCACATATGAACACAATAGTTTTGTTATCCAAGTTTGGGAAATTACACTAGTTCAACCCTTACAGCTTGGCATTTTATAAGAAAGTGATTTCTTCTACATATGTTTTAAAAATGGATATACAAGCTTGAAACATATTAAAGATATAAATAACCTCTTGATCCAAACCTTTTAAAGAGAATAAAAAATTCTCATTAAATTATCAAGTGAACGTGCGGTGGGATATTTACCCGAGTCAAACAAGCCATTATTTTGCCCATTTACATAAAGCTGACCTACCAATCATAGATGATTATAAAGTGATTTACCATGCATAACGGCCTATATTTTTGTAAGAAATGACTTATGGATTGGGAGTCAACACTCAATTAAAAATTCTCCGTCTCCCCCTTTTTTTGTAGATTGAAAAACCTAATATATAAAGCCTAAAAGGAGTTTATAATCCCTAAAAATTACATGCACGCTTTGGAAATATATCTCTCTACATTTGTGCTTTGTGCATTTCCATTTTAGATGTATATTTTTTCTTAAATAAAAACTTTGACTTTTCGCTCTCCCTTCATCTTATAAACAAAAAAAGGCAAATAGATCACAAGAAAATTAAAATTTTAGAGTTTATGTCCGGAATAAATTTGAAACAATAAAAAATGTAAGTAAAAAAAATTTATTCACACACCGCAAATGAACACAAAATTTTTGTTATCCAAGTTTGGGAAATTCCACTAGTTGAACCCAAATAGCTTGGAATTTTATAAGAAAGAGATTTCTTCAACACAAGTTTTAAAAATGGATATGCAAGCTTAAAACATGTTAAAGATGCAAATAACCTATGGATCCAAACTTTTTAAAGAGAATAACAAATGCTCATTAAATTTTCAAGTGAACGTTTGGTGGGATATTTACCCGAGTCAAACAAGACATTATTTTGACCATTTACAAAAAGGTGACCTACCAATCATAGATGTAAAGTGATTTATCATGTCTAACAGGCTATATTTTTTAAAAAATGACTTATGGATTGGGAGTCAACACTCAGTTAAAAATCCCTTACCGCCCCCTTTTCCCAACGATTGCATGACCTAATATTTAAAAAATAAATGGAGTTTAAAATCCCTAAAAATTGCAGACACTGTTTGGAATTATCTCTTTATACATTTCTGCAATGTGCATTTCCATTTTAGATGCATTCTTTTTTCTTAAATTTGTACTTTTAGCATTCTCTCTCCCTTCATCCAGTAAACAAAAAAGGAAAAAAGAAAATGAAAAATTTAGAGTTTATTGAAGGAAAAAATTGAAAACAAAAACAAATGTAAGTAGAGAAAATTTATTCACACTCCAGAAATGTAGAGAAAATTCCACTTGCTCAACCCTAATAGCTTGGAATTTTATAAGAAAAAGATTTCTTCTACACATGTTTTAGAAATTGATATGCATGCTTGACACATGTTAAAGATGCAAATGACCTATGGATCCAAACCTTTTAAAAAGATTAACAAACGCTCATTAAATTCTCAAGCGAACGTGCGGTGGGATATTTACTCGACCTAAACAAGCCATTATTTTGCCCATTTACAATAAGCGGACCTAACAACCATGGATGATTGTGAAGTTATTTATCATGCGTAACGGGCTTAATTTTTGTAAGAAATGACTTATGGATTTCGAGTCAACACTCTGTTAAAAATCCCCTGCCTCCCCGTTTTCCCCACGATCGTAAAACCTAATATATAAAAACTAAAAGGAGTTTACAATCCCTAAAAATTACTGAAACTCTTATGAATTATCTCTATCTACATTTGTGCATTGTGTATTTCCATTTTACATGTATACTTTTTTTTTATTAAATCAAAACTATGAGTTTTCACTCTCCCTTCTTCCTAGTAAACAAAAAAGGCAAATACATCACAACAAAGTGAAAATTATAGAGTTTATGTACGAAAAATGTTTAAAACAATACCAAATTTAAATAAGGAAAATTTTTTCACACACCACAAATGAACACAAAAGTTTTATTATCCAAGTTTGGGAAATTCCACTAGTTCAACCCTAATAGCTTGGAATTTTATAAGAAAGAGATTTCCTCTACACATGTTTTAAAAATGGATATGAATGTTTGAAACATGTTAAAGACAAAAATGACCTATGGATGCAAACCATTTGAAGAGAATAAAAAACGCTCATTAAATTCCCAGGTGAACATGCGGTGCGATATTTACCCGAGTAAATAAAGCCACTATTTTGCCTATTTAATAAAAGCTAACCTCACAATCATAGATGGGTGGGATATTTACCCGAGGAAATAAACCCACTATTTTGCCCATTTACAAAAAGCTGACCTCACAATCATAAATGATTGTAAAGTGATTTATCATGCGTAACGGGCTATATTTTTGAAATACATGACTTATGGATAGGGAGTCAAAACTCAGTTAAAAATCCCCCGCCTCCCCTTTTTCCCGACTATTGCAAAATCTAATATATAAAAACCAAAAGGAGTTTACATTCCCTAAAAATTACAGACCCTCTTTGGAATTATCTCTCTCTACATTTGTGCGTTGTGCATTTCCATTTTAGATGTATACTTTTTTCTTAAATCAAAACTTTGAGTTTTTGCTCTCCATTCATCCCATAAAAAAAGTGGCAAATAGATCACAAAAAAATGAAAATTTTAGAGTTGATGTAGGGAAACAATTACAAACAATAACAATGTAAGTAGACAAAATTTATTCACACACGACAAATGAACACAAAAGTTTTGTTATCCAAGTTTGGGAAATTCCACTAGTTGAACCGTAACAGCTTGGAATTTTATAAGAAAGAGATTTCTTCTACACATATTTTAAAATTCATATTCATGCTTGAAACATGTTAAAGATGCAAATGACCTATGGAGCCAAACCTTTTAAAGAGAATAAAAAATGCTCATTAAATTCTCAAGTGCACATGCGGTGAGATATTTGCCAGAGTCAAACAAACCATTATTTTTCCCATTTACAAAGAGGTGACCCAACAATCATAGATGATTTTAAAGTGAGTTAAGAAATGACTTATGGATTGGAAATCAACATTCAGTTAAAAATACCGCACCTCCCCCTTTTCCTGACGATTGCAACAACTAATACATAAAAACTAAATGGAGTTTAAAATGCCTAAAAATTACAGACACTCTTTGGAATTATCTCTCTCGATATTTGTCCAATGTGCATTTCCATTTTAGATGTATAATTTTTTTTAAATCAAAACTTTGAGTTTTCGCTCTCCCTTCATGAAGTAAAAAAAAGTCAAATAGATCACAACAAAATGAAAGTTTTCGAGTTTTTGAATGGAAAAAATTTAAAACAATAACAAATGTAAGTAGAAAAAATTATTCACCCACCACAAATGAACACAAAAGTTTTGTTATCCAAGTTTGGGAAATTCCACTAGTTGGACCCTAATTGCTTGGAATTTATAAGAAAGATATTTCTTCTATGCATGTTTTAAAAATGGATATGCATGCTTGAAACATGTTAAAGATGCAAATGACATAAGGATCCAAACCTTTTAAAGTGGCTAATAAACGCTCATTAAATTCTCATGTGAACGTACAGGGGGATATTTACCCTAGTCAAACAAGCCATTATTTTTCCTATTTACAAAAAACTGACCTAACAATCATAGGTAATTGATATGTGATTTATCATGCATATTGGTCAATATTTTAGTAAGAAATGACTTATGGATTTCGAATCAACACTCAGTTAAAAATCCCCCGCTTCACCCTTTTCCCAAAGATTGCAAAACATAATTTTAAAAACTAAAAGGAGTTTAAAATCCCTAAAAATTAAAGACACTCTTCGGAATTATCTCTCTCTACATTTGTGCACTATGCATTTCTATTTTAGATCTATACTTTTTTCTTAAATCAAAAGATTGAGTTTTCGTTCTCCCTTCATCGCGTAAACAAAAAAGGCAAATAGATCACAACAAAATGAAAATTTTCGAGTTCATGTATGGAAATTTTTTTATAAAACAACATATGTAAGAAAATAAAATTTATTCACATACCAAAAATGAACACAAAAGTTTTGTTATCCAAGTTTGGGAAATTCCACTAGTTCAACCCTAGTAGTTTGGAATTTTATAAGAAACAAATTTCTTCTACACATGTTTTAAAAAGGGATATGCATGTTGGAAACATGTTAAAGATGCAAATGACCTATGGATCCAAACCTTTTGAAGAGAATAACAAACACTCCTTAACTTTTCAAGTGAACATGTCATGGGATATTTACCCGAGTCAAACAAGCCATTATTTTGCCCATTTACAAAAACCTGACCAAACAATCATAGGTGATTGTAAAGTGATTTATCATGCGTAACGACCTATATTTTTTTTAAGAAATGACCTATGGATTGGGAGTCAACACTCAGTTAAAATTCCCCTGCCTCCGCCTTTTCCTGTCGTTAGCAAAACCTAATACATAAAAATTAAAAAGAGTTTAAAATCCAAAAAATTTGCAGACACTCTTTGGAATTATCTCTTTCTAAATTTGTGCATTGTGCATTTCCATTTTATATGTATAATTTTTTCTTAAATCAAAACTTTGAGTTTTCGCTCTCCCTTCATCTAGTAAACAAAAAAGGCTAATGGATTACAACAAAATGAAAATTTTAGAATTTATGTATGGAAAAAATTTAAAACTATAACAAATGTAATTAAAGAAAATTTATTCACACACCACAAATGAACACAAAAGTTCTGTTATTCAAGTTTGGGAAATTCCACTAGTTGAACCCTAATAGCTTGGAATTTTATAAGAAAGAGATTTCTTCTACACATGTTTTCAAAAGGGATATGCATACTTCAAAGATGTTAAAGATGCAAATGATCTATGGATCCAAACCTATTAAAGAGAATAACAAACGTCATTAAATTCTAAAGTGAACGTGTGGTGGGATATTTACCCGAGTCAAATAAGCCCTATTTTTGCCCATTTAGAAAACGCTGACCTAAAAATCATAGATGATTGTAAAGTGAATTATTATGTGTAACGGGCTATTTTTTTGTTACAAATGACTTATGGATTGGGGGTCGACAATCAGTTAAAAATCCCCCGCCTCTGCCATTTCCCGACAATTGAAAAACTTAATATATAATAACTAAAAGGAGTTTAAAATCCCTAAAAATCGCAGGCACTCTTTGGAATTATCTCTCTCTACATTTTTGCATTGTACATTTCTATTTTAGATGTATACTTTTTTCTCAAATCAAAACATTGAGTTTTCGCTCTCCCTTGATCCTGTTAACAAAAAAGGGAAATAGATCACAACAAAATGAAAATTTTAGAGTTTATGTATGGGAAAAATTTTAAACAATAACAAATGTAAGCAGAGAAAATTTATTCACACACCAAAAATGGACACAAAATTTTTGTTATCCAAGTATGGGTAATTCCAGTAGTTGAACCCTAATAGATAGGAGTTTTATAACAAAGAGATTTCTTCCACACATGTTTTAAAAATTGATATGCATTCTTGAAACATGTTAAAGATGCAAATGACCTATGGATCCAAACCTTTTTAAGTGCATAACAAACGCTCATTAAATTCGCAAGTGAACCTGCGGTGGGATATTTACTCGGGTCAAACAAGCCATTATTTTGCCCATTTACAGAAAGCTGACCTAACAATCATAGATGACTATAAAGTGATTTATCATGCATAAATGGTAATATTTTTTTAAGAAATGACTTATAGATTGAGAGTAAACACTCAGCTAAAAATCCTCTTCCTCCCCTTTTTCCTAATGATTGCAAAACCTAATATATAAAAACTAAAAGCACTTTACAATCCCTAAAAATTGCAGACACTCTTCAGAATTATCTCTCTCCACAGTTGTGCATTGTGCATTTCCATTTTTGATCTATACATTTTTCATAAATGAAAACTTTGATTTTTTGCTCTCTCTTCTTCCCGTAAACAAAAAAGGCGAATAGATCACAACAAAAAAAATTTTTAGAGTTTATGTATGGAAAAAATTTAAAAAAATAACAAATGTAAGTAGTGAAAATTTATTCACAGACCACAAATGAACACAAAAGTTTTGTTATCCAAGTTTGGGAAATTCCACTATTTGAACCCTAATAGCTTGGAATTTTATAAGAAAGAGATTTCTTCTACACATGTTTTAAAAATGGATATGAATGCTTGAAATATGTTAAAGATGCAAATGACCTATGGATCCAAACCTATTAAAGAGAATAATAAACATTATTAAATTCTCAAGTGAACCTGTCGTGGGATATTTACCCGAGTCAAATAAGCCATTATTTTGCCCATTTAGAAAACGTTGACCTAACAATCATAGATGATTGTAAAGTGACTTATCATGTGTAACGGCCTAT
Organism: Aristolochia californica; assembly: GCF_029961685.1. Lineage (NCBI taxonomy): Eukaryota > Viridiplantae > Streptophyta > Magnoliopsida > Piperales > Aristolochiaceae > Aristolochia > Aristolochia californica. Next base: position 18,669,489 of record NW_027181771.1, read on the forward strand.
AGTTTTGTTATCAATGACTTATGGATTGGGAGTCAACAGTCACTTAAAAATCCCTCGCCTCTGCCATTTCCCGACAATTGCAAAACATAATATATAATAAATAAAAGAAGTTTAAAATCCCTAAAAATCGCCGGCACTCTTTGGAAATATCTCTCTCTACGTTTGTACATTGTGCCTTTCAATTTTAGATGTATACTTTTTTCTTAAATCAAAACATTGAGTTTTCGCTCTCCCTTGATCTTGTTAACAAAAAAGGCAAATAGAGCACAACAAAATGAAAATTTTAGAGTTTATCTATGGAAAAAATTTAAAACAATAAGAAATTTAAGTAGAGAACATTTATTCACACACAAAAATGAACACAAAAGTTTTGTTATCAGAGTTTGGGTAATTCCACTAGTAAAACCCTAATAGCTTGGAATTTTATAACAAAGAGATTTTTTCTACAAGTTTTAAAAATTGATATGCATTCTTGAAACATGTTAAAGATGCAAATAACCTATGGATCCAAATCTTTTTAAGAGAATAACAAACGCTCATTAAATTCTCAAGTGAACATGCGGTGGGATATTTACTCGGGTCAAAGAAGCCATTATTTTGCCCATTTATAGAAAGTTGACCTAACAATCACCTAACAATCATAGATGATTGTAAAGTGATTTATCATGCGTAACGAGCTATATTTTTTTAAGAAAAGACTTATAGATTGAAACTAAACACTCAGTTAAAAATCCTCGGCTTCCACCTTTTCCCGATGATTGCAAAACCTAATATATAAAAACTAAAAGGAGCTTAAAATCCAAAAAAATTTCAACCACTCCTTGGAATTATCTCTCTCCACATTTGTGCATTGTGCATTTCCATTTTAGATGTATACATTTTTCATAAATCAAAACTTTGATTTTTCGCTCTCCCTTCTTCCAGTCAACAAAAAAGGCAAATAGATCACAGCAAAATAAAAATTTTAGAGTTTATGTATGGAAAAAATTTAAACAAATAAAAAATGTAAGTAGCGAAAATTTATTCACAGACCACAAATGAACACAAAAGTTTTGTAATCCAAGTTTGGAAAATTCCACTAGTTCAACCCTAATAGCTTGGAATTTTATAAGAAAGTGATTTCCTCTACACATGTTTTAAAAATGGATATGCATATTTGAAAAATTTTAAAGATGCAAATGACCTATAGATGCAAACCTTTTGAAAGATAATAACAAATGTCATTAAATTCTCAAGTGAACATGTGGTGGAATATTTACCCGAGTCAACAAAGCCACTATTTTGCTCATTTAGAAAAAGCTGACCTCACAATCACAAATGATTGTTATGTGATTTATCATGCTTAACGAGCTACACTTTTTAAAGAAATGACTTATGGATAGGGAGTCAACACTCAGTTAAAAATCCCATGCCTCCCCCTTTTCCCGACGATTCCAAAACCTAATATATAAAAACGAAAAAGGATTTTTCAATCCCCAATAGTTGCAGACCCTCTTTGGAATTATCTCTCTCTACATTTGTACATTGTGCATTTCCATTTTAGATGTATACTTTTTTCTTAAATCAAAACTTTGAGTTTTCGTTCTCCTTTCATCCCATTAATAAAAAATGCAAATAGATCACAACCAAATGAATATTTTAGAGTTTATGTATGGAAAAAATTTAAAACAATAAGAAATGTAAGTAGAGAAAATTTTTTCACACACCACAAATGAACACAAAAGTTTTGTTATCCAAGTTTTGGAAATTCATCTAGTGGAACCTTAATAGCTTGGAATTTTAAAAGAAAGCGATTTCTTCTACACATATTTTAAAAATGGATATGCATGCATGAAACATGTTAAACATGCAAATGACCTAAGGATCCAAACCTTTCAAAGAGAATAACAAACGCTCATTAATTTCTAAAGTGAATGTGCGGTGAGATATTTACCCGAGTCAAACAAGCCATTATTTTGTATATTTACAAAAAGTTGACCCACCTTCCCCTTCTCCTGCCGATTGAAAAGCTAATATATAAAAACTTAAAGGAGTTTACATTCCCTAAAAATTACAGACACCCTTTGGAATTATCTCTCCCTACATTTTTGCATTGTGCATTTTATGTTTTAAATGTATACTTTTTTCTTAATACAAAACTTTGAGTTTTCCCTCTCGCTTCATCCAGTAAACAAAAAAGGCAAATACATCACAACAAAATAAAATTTTAGAGTTTATGTATGTAAAAAATTTTAAACAATAACAAATGTAAGTAAATAAAATTTATTCACACTCTACAAATGAACTAAATAGTTTTGTTATCCAGGTTTAGGAAATTACACTAGTTGAAACGTAATAGCTTGGAATTTTATAAGAAAGTGATTTCTTCTACACATGTTTTAAAAATGGATATGCAAGCTTGAAACATATTAAAGATGGAAATGACCTGTGGATCCAAACCTTTTAAAGAGAATAACAAACGCTCATTAAATTATCAAGTGAATGTGTGGTGGGATATTTACCCGCGTTAAACAAGCCTTTATTTTGCCCATTTACAAAAAGTTGACGTAACGATCATAGATGATTTTAAAGTGATTTATCATGCGTAACGGCATATATTTTTGTAAGAAATGACTTATGGATTGGGAGTTAACTATCAATTAAAAATTTCCCGCCTCCCCCTTTTCCCGACGATTGCAAAACCTAATATATAAAAACTAAAAGGAGTTTAAAATCCCTAAAAATTTTAGGCAAACTTTGGAATTATATATTTCTACATTTTTTTATTGTGCTTTCCCATTTTAATTTTAAACTTTTTTCTTAAATAAAAACTTTGAGTTTTCGCTCTCCCTTCATATCGTAAACAAAAAATGCTAATAGATCACAAGAAAATTTAAATTTTAAAGTTTATGTATGGAAGAAATTTAAAACAATAACAAATGTAAGTAAAGAAAATTTATTCACACACCACAAATGAACACAAAAGTTTTGTTATCCAAGTTACGGAAATTCCACTAGTTGAACCCTAAGAGCTTGGAATTTTATAAAAAAAGGGATTTCTTGTACACATGTTTTAAAAATGGGTATGCATGCTTGAAACATGTTAAAGATGCAAATAACCTATGGATCCAAACCTTTTAAAGAGAATAACAAACGCTCATTAAATTCTCATGTTGATTGTAAAGTGATTTATCATGTGTAACGGGATATATTTTGCTAAGAAATGACTTATGGATTGGGAGTCAACACTCACTTAAAAATCCCTCGCCTCCACCTTTTCCCGACGATTGAAAAACCTAATATATAAAAAAGAAGTGGAGTTTAAAATCCCTAAAAATAGTAGACACTATGGAATTATCTCTCTATACATTTTTACATTGTGCATTTCCTTTTTAGATGTATATTTTTTTCTTAAATTGGAACTTTGAGCTTTCACTCTCCCTTATCCAATAAACATAAAAGGCAAAAAGATCACAACAAAATGAAAATTTTAGAATTTATTTAATCAAAAAATTTTAAACAATAACAAATGTAAATAGAGAAAATTTATTCACACATCACAATTCAACATAAAAGTTTTGCTATCCAAGTTTGGGAAATTCCACTAGTTCAACCCTAATAGCTCGGAATTTTATAAGAAAGAGATTTCTTCTACACATGTTTTTAAAATTGATATTCATGCATGAAACATGTTAAATATTCAAATGACCAATGGATCCAAACATTTAAAGAGAATAACAAACACTCATTAAATTCTCAAGTGAATGTGCGGTGGGATATTTACTCAACTCAAACAAGCCATTATTTTGCCCACTTACAATAAGCTGACCTAAAAACCATAAATGATTGTAAAGTGATTTATCATGCGTAACGGGCTATATTTTTTTAAGAAATGACTTATCGATTTGAAATCAACACTCTGTTAAAAATCCCCAACCTCCCCGTTTTCCCGACAATTGTAAAACCAAATATATAAAAACTAAAAGGAGATTACAATCCCTAAAAATTACTGACACTCTTATGAATTATCTCTCTGTACATTTTTGCATTGTGCAATTCCATTTTAGATGTATACTTTTTCTTAAATCAAAACTTTGAGTTTTCGCTCTCCCTTCATCCTGTAAACAAAAAAGGCAAATACATCACAACAAAATAAAAATTTTAGAGTTTATGTAAGGAAAAAATTTAAAACAATACCAAATGTAAATAAGGAAAATTTATTCATACACCACAAATGAACACAAAAGTTTTGTTATCCAAGTTTGGGAAATTCCACTAGTTCAACCCTAATAGCTTGGAATTTTATAAGAAATAGATTTCCTCTACACATGTTTTTAAAATGGATATGAATGTTTGAAACATCTTAAAGAGGCAAATGACCTATGGATGCAAACCTTTTAAAGAGAATAACAAACACTCATTAAATTCTCAAGTAAACATGTAGTGGGATTTTTACCCGAGTAAATAAAGCCACTATTTTGCCCATTTACAAAAACTTGACCTCACAATCATAGATGATTGTATAGTGATTTACCATGCATAACGAGCTATATTTTTGAAATAAATGACTTAAGGATAGGTAGTCAAAACTCAGTTAAAAATCCCCCGCCTCCCCCTTGTCCGTTGAAATTACAGACCCTCTTTGGAATTATATCTCTCTACATTTGTGTGTTGGGTATTTCTATTTTTGATGTATACTTTTTTCATAAATAAAAACTTCGAGTTTTCGCACTCCATTCATCTCGCAAAAAAAAGGCAAATAGATCAGGACAAAACGAAAATTTTAGAGTTTATGTAGGAAAAAAATTAAAAACAATAACAAATGTAAGTAGAGAAAATTTATTCACACACCACAAATGATAACAAAAGTTTTGCTAACCAAGTTTGGAAAATTCCACTTGTTGAACCCTAAAAGCTTGGAATTTTATAAGAAAGATATTTCTTCTACACATGTTTTAAAATGGATATTCATGCTTGAAACATGTTAAAGATGCAAATGACCTAGGGAGCCAAACCTTTTAAAGAGAATAAAAGACCCTCATTAAATTCTTAAGTTAATGTGCAGGGAGATATTTACCCGAGTCAAACAAGTCATTATTTTGCCCATTTACAAAAAAATGACCTAACAATCATAGATGATTGTAAAGTAATTTATCATGCATAACAGGCTATAGAAATGACTTATGGATTGGGAGTCAACACTCAGTTAAAAATCCCGCGCCTCCCCCTTTTCCCGACAATTGTAAAACCTAATATATATAAACTAAATGGTGTTAAAAATCCCTAAAAATTGCAGACGCTCTTTGGAATTATCTCTCTATACATTTGTGCATTGTGCATTTCCATTTTAGACGTATACTTTTTTCTTAAATCAAAACTTTGAGTTTTTGCTCTCCCTTCATCCAGTAAACAAAAAATGCAAATAGATCACAACAAAATGAAAATTTTAGAGTTTATGTATAGAAGAAATTTAAAACAATAGAAAATGTAAGTAGAGAAAATTTATTCACACACCGCAAATGAACACAAAATTTTGTTATCCAAGTTTGGGAAATTCAGCTAGTTGAACCCTAGTAGCTTGGAATTTTATAAGAAAGAGATTTCTTCTACGCATGTTTTAAAAATGGATATGCATCCTTGAAACATGTTAAAGATGCAAATGACCAAAGGATCCAAACCTTTTAAAGAGAATAACAAACACTCATAAAATTCTCAAGTGAACGTACGGTCGATATTTACCCGAGTCAAACAATCCATTATTTTACCTATTTACAAAAAGCTGACATAGATCGCATAGATAATTGTAATATGATTTATCACGCGTAATGGTCAATATTTTTGTAAGAAACGACTTATGGATTGGGAGTCAACACTCAGTTAAAATTCCCCCGCCTCCCCCTTTTCCTTAAGATTGCAAAACCTAATTTATAAAAACTAAAAGGATTTTAAAATCCCTAAAAATTTCAGACCCTCTTTGGAATTATCTCTGTCTACATTTGTGCATTGTGCATTTCCATTTTAGATCTATACTTTTTTCTTAAATCAAAACAATGAGTTTTCGCTCTCCCTTCATCCTATAAAAAAAAAAGGCAAATAGATCACAACAAAATAAAGAATTTCGAGTTTATGTATGGAAAAAATTTAATACAACAAAAAATGTAAGTAAAGAAAATTTATTCACACTCCACAAATGAAGTCAAAAGTTTTGTTATCCAAGTTTGGAAAATTCCACTAGTTGAACCCTAATAGCTTGGAATTTTATAAGAAAGAGATTTCTTCTACACAAGTTTTAAAAATGGATATGCATGCTTGAAACATGTTAAAGATGCAAATGACCTAAGGATCCAAACCTATTAAAGAGAATAACAAACGCTTATTAAATTCTCAAGTGAACGTGTGGTGGGATATTTACCCGAGTCAAACAAGCCATTATTTTGCCCATTTAAAAAAAACTGACCAAACATTCATAGATGATTGTAAAGTGCTTTATCATGAGGAACGGCCTATACTTTTGTAAGAAATGACTCATGGATTGGGAGTCAACACTTAGTTAAAAATCCCCCGCCTCCCCCTTTTCCTGACGTTTGCAAAACCTAATATATAAAAACTAAATGGAGTTCAAAATCCAAAAAAATTGCAGACACTCTTTGGAATTATCTCTCTCTAAATTTGTGCATTGTGCATTTCCATTTTATATGTATATTTTTTTCTTAAATCAAAACTATGAGTTTTCACTGTCCCTTTATCCAGTAAACAAAAAAGGCAAATAGATCACAACAAAATGAAAATTTTAGAGTTTAAGTTTGGAACAAATTTAAAACAATAAAAAATGTAAGTAAAGAAATTTATTCATACATCACAAATGAAGACAAAATTTTTGTTATCCAAGTTTGGGAAATTCAACTAGTTGAACCATAATTGCTTGGAATTTTATAAGAAAAAAATTTCTTCTACACATGTTTTAAAAATGGATATGCATGCTTGAAAGATGTTAAAGATGAAAATGACCTATTGCTCCAAACCTATTGAAGAGAATAATGAACGCTCATTAAATTCTCAAGTGAACATGTGGTGGGATATTTACCTGAGTCAAACAAGCCATTATTTTGCCCATTTAAAAAAAACTGACCTAACAATCATAAATGATTGAAAAGTGATTTATCATGTGTAACAGGCTATATTTTTGTAATAAATGACTTATGGATTGGGTGTCAGCACTCTATTAAAAATCCCCCACCTCCCGCTTTTCCTGACAATTGCAAAACCTAATATATAAAAATGAAAAGGAGTTTACAATCCCTTAAAATTGCAGGGACTCTTTTGAATTATCTCTCTCTACATTTGTGCATTGTGCATTTCATTTTTAGATGTATACTTTTTTCTTAAATCAAAACTTTGTGTTTTCTCTCTCCCTTCATCCTGTCATCTAAAAAGGCAAATAGATCACAACAAAATGAAAATTTTAGAGTTTATATGTGGTAAAAATTTAAAAGAATAACAAATGTAAGTAGAGAAAATATATTCACACAACAAAACAGAACACAAGTTTTGCTATCCTAGTTTGGGTAATTCCACTAGTTAAACCCTAATAGCTTGGAATTTTATAACAAAGAGATTTCTTCTACATATGTTTTGAAAATCGATATGCATGCTTGAAACATTTTAAAGATGCAAATGACCTATGGATCCAAACTTTTTTTAGAAAATAAAAAATACTCATTAAATTCTCAAGTGCACGTGCGGTGGGATATTTACCTGAGTCAAACTAGCCTTTATTTTGCCCATTTACAAAAAGCTAACCTAACAATCATAGATGATTGTAAAGTGATTTATCATGTGTAACGGGCTATTTTTTTTGAGCAATGACTTATAGATTGGGAGTAAACACTCAGTTAAAAATCCTCTACCTCCCCCTTTTCCTGATGATTGCAAAACCTATTATATAAAAACTAAAAGTAGTTTACAATCCCTAAAAATTTCAGAAACTCTTTGGAATTATCTCTCTCCTCATTTGTGCATTGTGCATTTCCATTTTAGATGTATACTTTTTTCATAAATCAAAACTTATAGTTTTCGCTCTCCCTTCATCCCGTAAACAAAAAAGGCCAATAGATCACAAAAAAATAAAAATGTAAGAGTTTATGTAAGGAAAAAAATTAAACAAATAACAAATGTAAGTAGAGAAAATTTACTCACACACCACAAATGAACACAAAAGTTTTGTTATCCAAGTTTGGGAAATTCCACTAGTTCAACCCTAATAGCTTGGAATTTTATAAGAAAGTGATTTTTTTTACACGTTTTAAAAATGGATATGCATGCTTGAAACATATTATAGATCCAAATTACCTATGGATCCAAATCTTGTAAAGAGAATAACAAACGCTCATTAAATTCTCAAGTGAACGTGTGGTGGGATATTTACTTGAGTCAAACAAGCCATTATTTGGCCCATTTACTATAAGCTGACCTAATAATCATAGATGATTGTAAAGTGATTTATTATGTGTAACAAGCAATATTTTTGTAATAAATGACTTATGGATTGGGAGTTAACACTCAGTTAAAAATACCACGCCTTCCCATTTTCCCGACGATTGCAAAACCTAATATATAAAAACTAATAGGAGTTTACAATCCCTTAAAATTACTGACACTCTTATGAAATTATCTTTGTCTACATTTCTGCATTGTGGATTTCCATTTCAGATGTATACTTTTTTCATTAATCAAAACGTTGTGTTTTTGCTCTCCCTTCATCCCGTAACCAAAAAAGGCAAATACATCACAACAAAATGAAAATTTGAGAGTTTATGTATGGAAAAAATTTAAAACAATACCAAATGTATATAAGGAAAATTTTTTAACACACCAAAAATGAACACAAAAGTTTTGTTATCCAAGTTTGGGAAATTCCACTAGTTCAACCCTAATAGCTTGGAATTTTATAAGAAAGTGATTTCCTCTACACATGTTTTACAAATGGATATGCATGCTTGAAACATGTTAAAGATTCAAATGACCTATAGATGCAAACCTTCTGAAAGAGAATAACAAATGCTCATTAAATTCTCAAGTGAACATGCCGTGGGATATTTACCCAAGTAAAAAAAGCCACTATTTTTCCCATTTAGAAAAAGCTGACCTCACAATCACAGATGATTGTTAAGTGGTTTATCATGCGTAACGGGCTATATTTTTTAAAGAAATGACTTATGGATGGGGAGTCAACACTCAGTTAAAAATCCCCCGCCTCCCTCTTTTCCTGACGATTCCAAAACCTAATATATAAAAACTAAAAGGAGTTTAGAATCCCTAAAAATTACAGGCACTCTTTGGAATTGTTTCTCTCTACTTTTGTGTATTGTGCATTTCCATTTTAGATGTATACTTTTTTCTTAAATCAAAACTTTGAGTTTTCTCTCTCCTTTCATCCCATTAACCAAAAATGCAAATAGATCACAACAAAATGAAAATTTTAGAGTCTATGTATGGAAAAAATTTAAAACAATAAGAAATTTAAGTAGAGAAAATTTATTCACACACCACAAATGAGCACAAAAGTTTTGTTATCCAAGTTTGGGAAATTCCACTAGTTGAACCCTAATAGCTTGAAATTATATGAGAAAGAGATTTCTTCTACATATGTTTTAAAAATGGATATGCAAGCTTGAAACATGTTAAAGATGCAAATAACCTATGGATCCAAACCTTTTAAAGAGAATCATTAAATTCTCAAGTGAACATGTGGTGGGATATTTACCCGAGTCAAACAAGCCAATTTACAAAAAACTGACCTACCAATCATAGATGATTGTAAATTAATTTATCATGTGTAACGGGCTATATTTTTGTAAGAAATGACTTATGGATTGGGAGTCAACACTCAGTTAAAAATCCCTCGCCTCCCCCTTTTCCCAACGATTGCAAAAGCTAATATAAAAAAACTAAATGGAGTTTAAAATCCCTAAAAATTACAGACACTCTTTGGAATTATCTTTTTATACATTTTTGAATTTTGCATTTCCATTTTAGATGCATACTTTTTTCTTAAATCTGAAATTTGGGCGTTTGCTCTCCCTTAATCCAGTAAACTAAAAAGGCAAAAAGATCACAACAAAATGAAAATTTTAGAGTTTATTTTAGGAAAAAATTTAAAACAATAACAAATGTAAGTAGAGAAAATTTATTCACACTCCAGAAAAGAACACAAAAGTTTTGTTATCCCAGTTTTGGAATTTCCACTAGTTCAACCCTAATAGCTTTGTATTTTAAAAGAAAGAGATTTCCTCTAGACTTGTTTTTAAAAATGATATGCATGCTTAAGACATGTTCAAGATGCAAATGACCTACGGATCCTAACCTTTTAAAAAGAATAACAAAAGCACATTAAATTCTCAAGCAAACATTCGGTGGGATATTTACTCGACTAAAACAGCCATTATTTTGCCAATTTACAATAAGTTGACCGAACAACCATAGATGATTGTAAATTTATTTATCATGTGTAATGGGCTATATTTTTTTAAGAAATGACTTATGGATTTGGAGTCAACACTCGGTTAAAAATCCCCAACCTCCCCGTTTTCCTGACGATCGTAAAACCTAATATATAAAAACTAAAAGGAGATTACAATCCCTAAAAATTACTGACAATCTTATGAATTATCTCTCTCTACATTTGTGCATTGTGAATTTCCATTTTAGATGGCTACCTTTTTATTAAATCAAAACTATGAGTTTTCTCTCTCCCTTCATCCCGTAAACAAAAAAGGCAAATACATCACATCAAAATGAAAATTTTAGAGTTTATGTACGGAAAAAGTTTAAAAAAAAACCAAATGTAAATAAGGTAAATTTATTCACACACCAAAAATGAACACAAAAGTTTTGTTATCCAAGTTTGGGAAATTCCACTAGTTCAACCCTAATACTTTGGAATTTTATAAGAAAGTGATTTCCTCTACACATGTTTTAAAAATTGATATGAATGCGTGAAACAAGTTAAAAATGCAAATGACCTATGGATGCAAACCTTTTAAAGAGAATAAAAAACGCTCATTAAATTCTCAAGTGAACATGCGGTGGGATATTTACCCGAGTAAATAAAGCCACTATTTTCCCCATTTACAAAAAGCTGACCTCACAATCATAGATGATTGTAAAGTGATTTATCATGCGTAATGGGCTATATTTTTGAAATAAAGGACTTATGGATAGGGAGTCAAAACTCAGTTAAAAATCCCCCGCCTCCCCGTTTTCCCGACGATTGCAAAACCTAGTATATAAAAACCAAAAGGAGTTTACAATCCCTAAAAATTACATACCCTCTTTGGAATTATCTCTCTCTACATTTGTGCATTGTTCATTTCCATTATAGATGTATACTTTTTTCTTAAATCAAAACTTATAGTTTTTCCTCTCAGTTCATCCTATAAAAAAAGGAGGCAAACAGATCACAACAAAACAAAAATTTTAGAGTTTATGTCGGGAAAAAATTAAAAACAATAACAAATGTAAGTAGAGAAAATTTATTCACACACCACAAATGAACACAAAAATTTTGTTATCCAAGTTTGGGAAATTCCACTAGTTGAACCCTTACAGCTTGGAATTTAATAAGAAAGAGATTTCTTCTACACATGTTCTAAAATGGATATTCATGCTTCAAACATGTTAAAGATGCAAATGAACTATGGAGCCAAACCTTTTAAAGAGAATAACAAACGCTCAATAAATTTTCAAGTGAACGTGCGGTGAGATATTTACCCGAGTCAAGCAAACCATTATTTTGCCCACTTACAAAATGGTGACCTAACAATCATAGATGATTGTAAAGTGATTTATCATGCATAACAGGCTATATTTTTTTAAGAAATGACTTATGGATTGGGAGTCAACATTTAGTTAAAAATCCCGCGCCTCCTCTTTTTCCCGACAATTGCAAAACCTAATGTATAAAAACTAAATGGAGTTTAAAATCCCTAAAAATTTCAGACACTCTTTGGATTTATCTCTCTCTACATTTGTGCATTGTCCATTTCCATTTTAGATATATAATTTTGTCTTAAATCAAAATTTGAGTTTTTGCTGTCCCTTCATCTAGTAAACAAAGAAGGCAAATAGGTCACAACAAAATGATAATTTTAGAGTTTGTGTATGGAAAATTTTTATAGAAATAACAAATGTAAGTAGAGAAATTTTTTCACACACCACAAATGAACAGAAAAGTTTTGTTATCCAAGTTTGGGAAATTCCACTAGTTGAACCCTAATTGCTTGGAATTTTATAAGAAAGAGATTTCTTCTATGCATGTTTTAAAAATGGATATGCATGCTTGAAACATGTTAAAAATACAAATGACCTAAGGATCCAAAATTTTTAAAGAGGATAATAAACGCTCATTCAATTCTCAAGTGAACATACGGGGGGATATTTACTCAAGTCAAACAAGCAATTATTTGGCCTATTTACAAAAAACTGACCAAACAATCATAGGTAATTGCAATATGATTTATCACGCATATTGGTCAATATTTTTGTAAGAAACGACTTATGGATTGGGAGTCAACACACAGTTAAAAATCCCCCGCTTCCCACTTTCCCCGAAGATTGGAAAACCAAATTTTCAAAAACTAAAAGGAGTTTAAAATCCCTAAAAATTATAGACACTCTTTGGAATTATCTCTCTCTACTTTTGTGCATTTTTCATTTCTATTTTTTATCTATACTTTTTTCTTAAATCAAAAGATTGAGTTTTCGCTCTCCCCTCATCCCATAAAAAGAAGGCAAATAGATCACAACAAAATGAAACTTTTCGAGTTAATGTATGGAAAAAATTTAAAAAAAAAACAAATGTAAGTAAAGAAAATTTATTCAAACACCACAAATGAATACAAATGCTTTGTTATCCAAGTTTGGGAAATTCCACAAGTTGAACCCTAATAGCTTGGAATTTTATAAGAAATAGATTTCTTCTACACATGTTTTAAAAATGGATATTCATGCATGAAAGATGTTAAAGATGCAAATGACTTATGGATCCAAACTTTTAAAGAGAATAACAAACGCTCCTTAAGTTTTCATGTGAATATGTGGTGGGATATTTACCCGAGTCGAAAAAGCTATTATTTTGCCCGTTTACAAAAAGCTGACCAAACATTCATAGGTGATTGTAAAGTGATTTATCATGCGTAACGGCCTTTGTTTTTTTAAGAAATTACTTATGGATTGGGAATCAACACTCAGTTAAAAATCCCCTGCGTCTCACGTTTCCCGATGATTGGAAAGCCTAATATATAAAACTAAAAGGAGTTTAAAATCCCAAAAATTTGAAGACACTCTTTGGAATTATCTCTCTCTAAATTTGTGCATTGTGCATCTCCATTTTTTATGTATACTTTTTTCTTAAATCAAAACTTTGAGTTTTCGCTCTCTCTTCATCCAGTAAACAAAAAAGGCAAATGGATCACAACAAAATGAAAATTTTAGAGCTTATGTATGGAAAAAATGTAAAACTATAACAAATGTATTTAAATAAAATTTTTTCACACACCACAAATTAACACAAAAGTTTTGTTATCCAAGTTTTTCAAATTCCACTACCCTAATAGCTTGGAATTTTATAAGAAAGAGATTTCTTCTACACATGTTTTAAAAATGGATATGCATGCTTGGAAGATGTTAAAGATGCAAATGCCCTATGGATCCAAACCTATTAAAGAGAATTACAAACGCTCATTAAATTCTCAAGTGAACGTGTGGTGGGATATTTTCCCGAGTCAAACAAGCCATTATTTTACCCATTTAGAAAAAAATGACCTAACAATCATAGATGATTGTAAAATGACTTATCATGTGTAACAAGCAATATTTTTGTTATAACTGACCTATGGATTGGGAGTCAACGCTCAGTTAAAAATCCCTAAATATTGTAGGCACTCTATGGAATTATCTCTCTTTACATTTTTGCATTATGCATTTCCTTTTTTTATGTATACTTTTTTCTTAAATCTGAACTTTGAGATTTCGCTCACCCTTCATCAAGTAAACAAAATAGGCAAAAAGATCACAACAAAATGAAAATTTTAGAGTTTATGTATGGAAAAAATTTAAAACAATAACAAATCTCAGTAGAAAAAATTTATTCACACAACAAAAATGAACATAAAAGTTTTTTTATTTTGGAAATTCCACTAGTTCAACCCTTATAGCTTGGAATTTATAAGAACGTGATTTCTTCTACACATGTTTTAAAAATTGATAAGCACGCATGAAACATGTTAAAGATGCAAATGACCTATGGATCCAAACCTTTTAAAGAGAATAACATGTTAAAGTTAATGTGCGGTGGGATATTTACTCGACTCAAACAAGCCATTATTTTGCCCATTTACAATAAGCTGACCTAACAACCATAAATGATTGTAAAGTGATTTATCATGCATAACAAGCTATATTTTTTTAAGAAATGACTTATCGATTTGAAGTCAACACTCTGTTAGAAATCCCCAGCCTCCCCGTTTTCCCGACGATTGTAAAACCTAATATATAAAAACTTAAAGGAGTTTACAATCCCTAAAAATTACTGATACTCTTATGAATTATCTCTCTGTACATTTGTGCATTGTGCTTTTCCATTTTAGATGTATGCTTTTTTCTTAAATCAAAACTTTAAGTTTTTCGCTCTTCCTTCATCATGTAAACAAAAACGGCAAATACATCAATACAAAATAAAAATTTTAGGGTTTGTGTACAGAAAATTGTTTAGACAATACCAAATGTAAATAAGGAAAATTTATTCACACACCACAATTGAACGCAAAAGTTTTGTTATCCATGTTTGGGAAATTCCACTAGTTCAACCCTAAAAGCTTGTAATTTTATAAGAAATAGATTTCCTCCACACATGTTTCAAAAATGGATTTGAATGCTTGAAACATGTTAAAGATGCAAATGACCTATGGATGCAAACCTTTTAAAGAGATTAAAAAACTCAAGTAAATAAAGCCACTATTTTGCCCATTTACAAAAACTTGATTTCACAATCATAGATGATTGTAAAGTGATTTAACATGCGTAACGAGCTATATTTTTTAAATAAATGACTTATGGATAGGGAGTCAAAACTCAGTTAAAAATCCCCCGCCTCCCCCTTTTCCCGATGATTACAAAACCTAATATATAAAAACTAAAAGGTCTTTACAATCCCTTAAAATTACAGACACTCTTTAGAATTTTCTCTCTCTACATTTGTGCGTTGTGCATTTCCATTTTTGATGTATACTTTTTTCATAAATCCAAACTTTGACTTTTCGCTCTCCATTCATCCCGTAAAGAAAAAGGCAAATAGATCACAACAAAACGAAAATTTTAGAGTTTATGTAGAGAAAAAATTAAAAATAATAACAAATGTAAGTAGAGAAAATTAATTCACTCACCACAAATGAACACAAATGTTTTGTTATCTAAGTTTGGGAAATTCCACTAGTTGAACCTTAACAGCATGGAATTTTGTAAGAAAGAGATTTCTTCTACACGTGTTTTAAAATGGATATTCATGCTTGAAACATGTTAAAGATGAAAATGACCTACGGATCGAAACCTTTTAAAGAGAACAACAAACACTCATTAAATTTTCAAGTGAACGTACGGTGGGATATTTACCCGAGTCAAACAAGTAATTATTTTGCCCATTTATAAAAACTGATATAACAATCATAGATGACTGTAAAGTGATTTATCATGGGTAACGGGGCATATTTTTTTAAGAAATGACTTATGGATTGGGAGTCAACACTCAGTTAAAAATCCCCTACCACCCCCTTTTCCCGACGATTGCATAACCTAATATATAAAAACTAAATGGAGATTAAAATGCCTAAAAATTGCAAACAGTCTTCTGAATTATCTCTCTCTACATTTGTTCATTGCACATTTTCATTTTAGATGTGTACTTTGTTCTTAAATCAAAACTTTGAGTTTTCGCTCTCCCTTCATCCAGTAAACAAAAAAGGGAAATAGATCACAACAAAATGAAAATTTTAGAGTTTGTGTTTAGAAAAAATTTAAAACAATAACAAATGTAAGTAGAGAAAATTTATTCACACACCACAAATGAACATAAAATTTTTTTATCCAAGTTTGGGTAATTCCACTAGTTGAACCCTAATAGCTTGGAATTTTATAAGTAAGAAATTTCTTCCACGCATGTTTTGAAAATGGATATGCATGCTTGAAACATGTTAAAGATGCAAATGACCTAAGGATCCAAACTTTTTAAGGAGAATAACAAACGCTCATTAAATTCTAAAGTGAACGTGTAGTGGGATATTTACCCGAGTCAAACAAGCCATTATTTTTCCTATTTACAAAAAGTTGCCCTAACAATCATAGATAATTTTAATGTGATTTATCACGCGTAATGGTCAATATTTTGTAAGAAACGATTTATGGATTGGGAGTCAACACTCCGTTAAAAATCCTCTGCATCCCCCTTTTCCCAAAGATTACAAATCCTAATTTATAAAAGCTAAAAGGAGTTTAAAATCCCTAAAAATTACCGACACTCTTTTGAATTATCTCTCTCTACATTTGTGAATTGTGCTTTTCCATTTCAGACCTATAATTTTTTCTTAAATCAAAACATTGAGTTTTCGCTCTCCCTTCATCCCCTAAACAAAAAAGGCAAATAGATCACAACAAAATGAAAATTTTCGAGTTTATGTAAGGAAAAAATTTAATACAACAACAAATGTAAGTAAAGAAAATTTATTCACACACCTCAAATGAACACAAAGTTTTGTTATCCATGTTTTGGAAATTCCACTAGTTGAACCCTAATAGGTTGGAATTTTATAAGAAAGAGATTTCTTCTACACATGTTTTAAAAATGGATATGCATGCTTGAAACATGTTAAAGATGCAAATCACAAATTGATCCAAACCTTTTAAAGAGAATAACAAACACTCCTTAAGTTCTCAAGTGAACTTATGGGGGGATATTTACCCGAGTCAAAGAAGTCATTATTTTGCCCATTTACAAAAAGCTGACCAAACAAACATAGATGATTGTAAAGTGATTTATCATGCATAACGCCCTATATTTTTGTAAGAAATGACTTATGGATTGGGAGTCAACACTCAGTTAAAAATCCCCCGCCTCCTCCTTTTCCCGATGATTGCAAAACCTAATATATAAAAACTAAAAGGAGTTTAAAATTCCAAAAAATTGCAGACCTTCTTTGGAATTATCTCTCTCTACATTTGTTCATTGTGCGTTTCCATTTTAGATGAATAAATTTTTTCTTAAATCAAAACCTTGAGCTTTTCGCTCTCCCTTCATCTAGTGAACAAAAAAGGCAAATCGATCACAACAAAATGAAAATTTTAGAGTTTATGTAACGGAAAAAATTTAAAACAATAACAAATGTATGTAAAGGAAATTTACTCACACACCACAAATGAAAACAAAAGTTTTTTTATCCAAGTTTGAACCCTAATAGCTTGGAATTTAATAAGAAAGTGATTTCTTCTACACGTTTTGAAAAATGGATACGCATGCTCTAAACATGTTAAAGAGGAAAATCGCCTATTGATCGAAATTAAAGAGAATAACAGACGCTCATTAAATTCTCAAGTGAACGTGCAATGGGATATTTACTCGAGTCAAACAAGCCATTATTTTGCCCATTGAGAATAAGCTGACCTCACAATCATAGATGATTGTAAAGTGATTTATCATGCATAACGGGCTATATTTTTTAAATAAATGACTTATGGATTGGTATTCAACACTTAGTTAAAAATCCTCTGCTTCCCCCTTATCCCAACGATTGCAAAACCTAATATATAAAAACCAAAAGGAGTTTCCAATCCCTAAAAATTACAAACACTCTTCGGAATTCTCTCTCACTACATTTGTGCATTGTACATTTCCATTTTAGATGTATACTTTTTTCTTAAATTAAAAATTTGAGTTTTTGCTCTCCTTTCATCCCGTAAACAAAAAGGCAAATAGATCACAACAAAATGAATATTTCAGAGTTTATGTACGGAAAAAATTTAAAACAATAACAATTTTCAGAAAAGAAAATTTATTCACACACCTCAATTCAAGACAAAAGTTTTGTTATCCAAGTTTTGGAAATTCTAGTAGTTCAACCCTAATAGCTTGGAATTTTATAAGAAAGTGATTTCTTGTACACATGTTTTAAAAATGGATATGCATGCTTGAAACATGTTAAAGATGCAAATGACCTATGGATCCAAACCTTTTAAAGAGAATAACAAGCACTCATTAAATTCTTAAGGGAACGTGCGGTGGGATATTTTCCCGAGTCAAACAAGCCATTATTTTGCATATTTACAAAAAGCTAACCTAACAATCATAGATGATTGTAAAGTGACTTATCATCCGTAATGGGCTATATTTTTTTATGAAATGACTTATGGATTGGAAGTCAACACTTAGTTAAAAATCTCCCGCCTCCCCCTTCTCCTGACGACTTGAAAACCTAATATATAAACACTTAAAGGAGTTTACAATCCCTAAAAATTACAAACACCCTTTGTAATTGTCTCTCTCTACAGTTGTTCATTGTGCATTTGCATTTTAGATGTATACTTTTTTTGTAAATCAAAACTTTGAGTTTTCACTCTCCCTTCTTCCCGTAAACAAAAAAACCAAATATATCACAACAAAAAGAAAATTTTAGAGTTTATGTACGGAAAAAATTTAAAAAAATAACAAATGTAAGTAAAGAAAATTTATTCACACACTTCAAATGAACACAATAGTTTTGTTATCCTAGTTTGGGAAATTACACTAGTTCAACCCTAATAGCTTGGAATTTTATAAGAAAGTGATTTCTTCTACACATGTTTTAAAAATGGATATGCAAGGTTGAACATGTTAAAGATGCAAATGACATGTGGTCCAAACCTTTTAAAGAGAATGGAAAACGTTCATTAAATTCTTAAGTGAACGTGCGGTGGATATTTACCTGAGTCAAACAACCATTATTGTGCCCATTTACAAAAAACTGACTTAACAAAGAGAGATGATAGTAATGTGATTTATCATGCATAACGGGCTATATTTTTGTAATAAATGACTTATGGATTGGAAGTCAACACTCAGTTAAAAATCTCCCGCCTCCCCCTTTTCCCAAAAATTGCAAAACCTAACATATAAAAACTAAAAGGAGTTTACAATCCCTAAAAATTACAGGCACTCTTTGGAATTATCTCTCTCTACATTTGTGCATTCTGTATTTCCATTTTAGATGTATACTTTTTTCTTAAATCAAAACTTTGAGTTTTCGCTCTCCCTTCATCTCGTAAACAAAAAAGGCAAATAGATCATTACAAAATGAAAATTTTAGTGTTTATGTATGATGAGGACATCAAGCCTACGGGGAATACTCATTAACCAACTCAAGTTCTAGTTGGTCCAGTGACGAGGGCACAAGCTAAAAGATGCAAAGACATGCTGAATTATTTAGTCCAGATTGTTATGCAACAAGAAGCGAGTGTGGCCACAAAGGAAGGGAGAAAAGGCTGATTTCACTCATCAAGGTTGATCCGGAAGAGGGCCCAGCATCCACACATGTGCATTGAGGAAGAGAATGTGGGCCACGTGTTGGCAAGACATTAGGGTTTCCTTAAGTCTCTTTTAGTGAATGTAATTAGGGTTTCGGGCCTCCACTATAGAGGCTTCTAAAAAATTTTTTGAACTTTTGTCATTTTTAAGTGAAAACATTCTCCTTGGTTTCTTGCCAGAAAACTATTCGAACTTATCAAGGATTTTCCTTGTTGCGTTCATCAACATATCAAATGGATTTCCATCCCCCTTTGTGGCATCTTCGATTTTCCATCCAAACTGGAAAGGTCTTGGGGACATTTACCATAATTTGTATCAGGTTTCGTCCTAGGTTGTCATTGTTCGTATCAAATACTCAGTTGAAAATCCCCCGCCTCCCCCTTTTCCCGAAGATTGCAAAACCTAATTTATAAAAACTAAAAGGAGTTTACAATCCTTAAAAATTAGAGACACTTTTTGGAATTATCTCTCTCTACATTTGTACATTGTGCATTTCTATTTTAGATGTATACTTTTTTCTTAAATCAAAACTTTGAGCTTTTGCTCTCCCTTCATGTCGAAAACAAAAAAGACAAATAGATCACAACAAAATTAAAATTTTAGAGTTTGTGTAGGGAAAAAATTTAAAACAACAACAAATGTAAGTAAAGAAAATTTATTCACACACCACAAATGAAGAAAAAAGTTTTGTTATCCAAGTTTGGGAAATTCCACTAGTTGAACCCTAATAACTTGGAATTTTATAAAAATTTGATTTCTTCAACACATGTTTTAAAAATGGATATGAATGCTTGAAACATGTTAAAGATGCAAATGACCTGTGGATCCAAACTTTTTAAATAGAATAACAAACGCTCCTTAAGTTCTTAAGTGAACATGTGGTGGGATATTTACCCGAGTCAAACAAGCCACTATTTTTCCCATTTACAAAAAGTTGACCTAACAATCATAGATGATTGTAAAGTGATTTCTCATGCATAACAGGCTATATTTTTGTAAGAAATGACTTATGGATTGGGAGTCAACAGTTAGTTAAGAATCCCCCACCGTTCCCTTTTCCTGAGGATTGCAAAACCTAATATATAAATACTAAAATAATTTAAAATCGGTAAAAATTGAAGACACTCTTTGGAATTATCTCTCGGTAAATTTGTGCATTGTACATTTCCTCTTTAGATGGATACTTTTTTATTAAATCAAAACTTTGAGTTTTTGCTCTCCCTTCTTCCAGTAAACAAAAAAGGCAAATAGATCACAACAAAATTAAAATTTTAGAGTTTGTGTAAGGAAAAAATTTAAAACAACAACAAATGTAAGTAAAGAAAATTGATTCACACACCACAAATGAAGAAAAAAGTTTTGTTATCCAAGTTTGGGAAATTCCACTAGTTGAACCCTAATAACTTGGAATTTTATAAAAATTTGATTTCTTCGACACATGTTTTAAAAATGGATATGAATGCTTGAAACTTGTTAAAGATGCAAATGACCTGTGGATCCAAACCTTTTAAATAGAATAACAAACGCTCCTTAAGTTCTTAAGTGAACATGTGGTGGGATATTTACCCAAGTCAAACAAGCCATTATTTTTCCCATTTACAAAAGGTTGACCTAACAATCATAGATGATTGTAAAGTGATTTCTCATGCATAACAGGCTATATTTTTGTAAGAAATGACTTATTGATTGGGAGTAAACACTTAGTTAAGAATCCCCCACCGTCCCCTTTTCCCGAGGATTGCAAAACCTAATATATAAATACTAAAAGAATTTAAAATCGCTAAAAATTGCAGACAATCTTTGGAATTATCTCTAAGTAAATTTGTGCATTGTGCATTTCCTCTCTAGATGGATACTTTTTTATTAAATCAAAACTTTGTGTTTTCGCTCTCCCTTCTTCCAGTAAACAAAAAAGGCAAATAGATCACAACAAAATCAAAATTTTAGAGTTTATGTATGGAAAAAATTTAAAACTATAACAAAGGTAAGTGGAGAAAATTTATTCACACACCACAAATGAACACAAATGTCTTTTTATCCAAGTTTGGGAAATGACACTAGTTGAACAATAATAGCTTGGAATTTATAAGAAAGAGATTTCTTCTACACATGTTTTAAAAATGGATATGCATGCTTGAAAAATGTTAAAGATGCAAATGACCGATGGATCCAAACCTATTAAAGATAATAACAAACGCTCATTAAATTCTCAAGTGAACGTGTGGTGGGATATTTACTCGAGTCAAACAAGCCATTATTTTGCCCATTTACAAAAAGCTGACCTAACAATCATAGATGATTGTAAAGTGATTTTCATGTGTAATGGGCTATATTTTTGTAACAAATGACTTATGGATCCAAACCTTATAAAGAGTATTTCGAGTCAACACTCAGTTAAAAATTCCATCCCCCTTCCTTTTCCTAACAATTGCAAAACCTAATATATAAAACTTAAAGGAGTTTAAAATACCAAAAAATTACAAACACTATTTGGAATTATCTCTCTCTACATTTGTGCATTGTGCATTTCCATTTTAGATGTATACTTTTTTCTTAAATCAAAACTTTGAGTTTTCACTCTCCCTTCATTCAGTAAACAATAAAGGCAAATAAATTTCTACGAAATGAAAATTTTAGAGTTTATTTGTGGAAAAATTTTAAAACAATAACAAATGTAAGTATTGAAAAATTATTCACACACCAAATATGAACACAAAAGTTTTGTTATACAAGTTTGGGTAATTCCACTAGTTGAACCCTAATAGGTTCGAATTTTATAAGAAATAGATTTCTTCTACACTTGCTTTAAAAATGGATATTCATGCTTGAAACATGTTAAAGATGCAAATGACCTTTGGATCCAAACCTTATAAAGAGAATTACAAACGCTCATTAAATTCTCAAGTGAACGTGCAGTGGGATATTTACCCGAGTCAAACAAGCCATTATTTTGCCCATTTTTGAAAAGCATACCTAACAATTATAGATGATTGTAAAGGGATTTATCATGCGTAACGGGCAATATTTTTTTAAGAAATGACTTATAGATTAGGAGTGAACACAGTTAAAAATCCTCTGCCTCCCCCTTTCTCTGCCTCCCCCTTTTCCTGATCATTGCAAAACCTAATATATAAAAACTAAAAGGAGTTTCCAATCCCTAAAAATTGCAGACACTCTTTGGAATTATCTCTCCACATTTGTGCACTGTGCATTTCCATTCTATATTTATACTTTTTTCATACATCAAAACTTTGAGTTTTCGCTTTCCCTTCATGCCGTAAACAAAAAAGGCAAATAGATCACAGCAAAATTAAAATTTTAGAGTTTATGTATGGAAATAATTTAAAACTATAACAAATGTAAGTAGAGAAAATTTATTCAGACACCACAAATGAACACAAAAGCTTTGTTATCGAAGTTTTGGAAATTCCACTAGTTCAACCCAAATAGCTTGGAATTTTATAAGAAAGTGATTTCCTCTACACGTTTTAAAAATGGATATGCATGCTCTAAACATGTTAAAGATGCAAATGACCTATGGATCAAAAACTTTTAAAGAGAATAACAAACGCTCATTAAATTCTCAAGTGAACGTGCGGTGCGATATTTACTCGAGTCAAACAATCCATTATTTTTCTCATTTACAATAAGCTGACCTAACAATCAAAGTTGATTGTAAATTGATTTATCATGCATAAAGGGCTATATTTTTTTAATAAATGACTTATGGATTGGGAGTTAACACTCAATTAAAAATCCCACGCCTCCCCATTTTCCTGACGATTCCAATACCTAATATATAAAAACTAAAAGGAGCTTACAATCCCTAAAAATTAATGACACTCTTATGAATTATCTCTCTCTACATTTGTGCAAATTGCATTTCTATTTTAGATGTATTATTTTTTCTTAAATCAAAACTTTGAGTTTTCGCTCTCCCTTCATCCCGTAAACTTAAAAGGCAAATACATCACAACAAAATGAAAATTAGAGCGTTTACTTACGAAAAAAATTTAAAACAATACTAAATGTAAATAAGGAAAATTTATTCACACACCACAAATGAACACAAAAGTTTTTTTATTCAAGTTTGGGAAATTCCACTAGTTCAACCCTGATTGCTTGGAATTTTATTAGAATGTGATTTCTTCTACATATGTTTTAAAAATGGATATGCATGCTTGAAACATGTTAAAGATGCAAATGACCTATGCATGCAAAACTTGTAAATAGAATAACAAACGCTCATTAAATTCTCAAGTGAACATGAAGTGGGATATTTACCCGAGTAAAAAAAGCCACTATTTTGCCCATTTAGAAAAAGCTGACCACACAATCATAGATGATTTTAAAGTGATTTATCATGCGTGACAGGCTATATTTTTTAAAGAAATGACTTATGGATTGGTAATCAACACTCAGTTAAAAATCCCTTGCCTCCCCCTTATCCCAACGATTGGAAAACCTAATATATAAAAACTAAAAGGAGTTTCCAATCCCTAAAAATTACAAACACTTTTTGAAATTATCTCTCTCTACATTTTTGCATTGTGCATTTCCATTTTAGATGTATACTTTTTTATTAAATTAAAACATTGAGTTTTCGCTCTTCTTTCTTCCCGTAAAAAAAAAAGGCAAATAGATCACAGCAAAATGAATATTTCAGAGTTTATGTACGGAAAAAATTTAAAACAATAACAAATGTAAGTAAAGAAAATTTATTCACAACCCACAAATGAACACAAAAGTTTTGGTATCCAAGTTTGGGAATGTCCACTTGTTGAACCCTAATAACATGGAATTGTTTAAGAAAGAGATTTCTTCTACGCATATTTTAAAATTGGATATGCATGCTTTAAACATCTTATAGATGCAAATGACCTATGGATCCAAAACTTTTAAACAGAATAACAAACGCTCATTAAATTCTCAAGATAAAGTGCGGTGGGATATTTACCTGAGTCTAACAAGCCATTATTTTGCCCATTTACAAAAAGCTAACCTAACAATCATAGATGATTTTAAAGTGATTTATCATTCGTAATGAACTATATTTTTGTAAGAAATGACTTATGAATTGGGAGTCAACACCTAGTTAAAAATCCACCACCACCCCCTTTTCCCGACGATTGCAAAACCTAATATATAAAAAATAAAAGGAGTTTAAAATCCCAAAAATTGTAGACACTCTTTGGAATTATCTCTCTCCACATTTGTACATAGTGTATTTCCATTTTAGGAGTATAATTTTTCTTAAATCAAAACTTTGAGTTTTCGCTCTTCCTTCATCCCATAAAGAAAAAAGGCAAATAGATCACAACAAAATTAAAATTTTAGATTTTCGGTATGGAAAAAATTTAAAACAATAACAGATGAAAGTATATAAAAATTTGTCACCCACCACAAATGAACACAAAAATTTTGGTATCCTAGTTTGGGAAATTCCTGTAGTTCAACCCTAATAGTTTGGAGTTTTATAAGAGAGAGATTTCTACTACACATGTTTTAAAAATAGATATGCACGTTTGAAACATGTCAAATATGCAAAAGACCTATGTATCCAAACCTTTTAAAGAGAATAAAAAAGGCTCATTAAATTCTGAAGTGATGGTGCGGAGGGATATTTACCCGAGTCAAACAAGCCATTATTTTGCACATTTACAAAAAGTTGATCTAACAATCATACATGATTGTAAAGTTATTTATCATGCGTAATGGGCTATACTTTTGTAACAAATAACTTATGGATTGGGAGTCAACTCTCAATTAAGAATACTCCGCCTCTCCATTTTCCAAACGATTGCAAAACCTAATATATAAAAACTAAAAGGAGTTTAATATCCCTAAAAATTACAGACACTCTTTGGAATTATCTCTCTCTACATTTTCACATTGAGCATTTATATTTTAGTTTTGTACTTTTTTCTTAAATAAAAACTTTGAGATTTCGCTCTCCGTTCATCCCGTAAACAAAAAAAAGGCAAATAGATCACAACGAAATGAATATTTTAGTGTTGATGTAAGGAAAAAATTTAAAACAATATCAAATGTAAGTAAAGAAAATTTATTCACACACCACAAATGACCAAAACAAATTTTTTATCAAAGTTTGGAAAATTCCACTAGTTCAACCCGAATTGCTTGGAATTTTATAAGAAAAAGATTTCTTCTACTCATGTTTTAAAAATGGATATACATGTTAGAAACATGTTAATGATGCAAATGACATGTGTATCCAAACCTTTTGAAGAGAATTAAAAATGCTCATTAAATTCTCAAGTGAACGTGGGGTGGGATATTAACCCGTGTCAAACAAGCCATTATTTTTCCGATTTAGAAAAAGCTGACCTAACAATCATAGATGATTGTAAAGTGATTTATCATGCGTAACGTGATATATTTTTATAATAAATGACTTATGGATTGGGAGTCAACACTCAATTAAAAATCCCCCCCTCTCCTTTTTCCCGACGATTGCAAAACCTAATATATAAAAACTAAAAGGAGTTTACAATCCCTAAAAATTGCAGTCACTCTTTGGAATTATCTCTCTCTACATTTGTGCATTGTGTATTTCCATTTTAGATGTATACTTTTTTCTTAAATCAAAACTTTGAGTTTTCGCTCTCGCTTCAACCCTAAACGAAAAAGGTAAATAGATCACTAAAAAATAAAAAATTTTGAGTTTATGTGTGGAAAAAATTTAAAACAAAAAAAAAATGTAAGATTTTTTTTTTTCACACACTACTAATGAAAACAAAAGTTTTGTTATATAAGTTTGGGATATTCTACTTGTTCAACCCTAATAGCTAGGAATTTTGTAAGAAAGAGATTACTTCTACACATGTTTTTAAAAATGGATATGAATGCTTGAAACATGTTAAAGATGCAAATGACCTATGAATTCAAACCTTTTAAAGAGAATAACAAGCGCTCATTAAATTTTAAATTGAACGTGCGGTGGCATATTTACCTGAGCCAAAGAAGCCATTATTTTTCCCATTTACAAAAAGCTGACCAAACAATCATAGAAGATTGTAAAGTGATTTATCATGCATAACGGGCTATATTTTTGCAAGAAATGGCTTATGGATCAGGAGTCAACACTTAGTTAAAAAGCCCCCGCTTCTCCCTTTTCCTGGCGATTGCAAAACCTAATATATAAAAACTAAAAGGAGTTTACAATCCCTAAAAATTACATACACTCTTTGGAATTGTCTCTCTCTACATTTGTGCATTTTGAATTTCCATTTTAGATGTCTTCATTTTTCTTAAATCAGAACTTTGAGTTCTCGCTCTCTCTACATCCCGTAAACAAAAAAAGGAAAATAGATCACAACTAAATGAAAATTTTAGAGTTTGTAAGGAAAAAATTTAAAACAATAACAAATGTAAGTAAAGAAAATTTATTCGCACACCTCAACTGAGTACAAAAGTTTTGTTATCCAAGGTTGGGAAATTCCACTAGTTCGACTCAAATAGCTTGGAATTTTATAAGAAAGAGATTTCTTCTACTCATGTTTTAAAAATGGATATGCATGCTTGAAACACGTTAAAGATGCAAATGACCTATTGATGCAAACCTTTTAAAGAGAATAACAAACGCTCATTAAATACTCAAGTGAACGTGCGGTGGGATATTTACCCGAGTCAAAGAAGCTATTATTTTTCCAATTTACAAAAAGTTGACCTAACAATCATAGATGATTGTGAAGTAATTTATCATGCATAACAGGCTATATTTTTTTTACGAAATGACTTATGGATTGGGAGTCAACACTCAGTTAGAAAGCCCCCGCCACTCCCTTTTCCTGACGATTGCAAAACCTAATATATAAAAACTAAATGGACTTTACAATCCCTAAAAAATGCAGACACTCTTTGGAATTATTTGTCTCTACATTTGAGCATTTTGAATTTCCATTTTAGATGTATATAATTTTCTTAAGTCAAAACTTTGTGTTTTCACTCTCCCTTCATCTCGAAAGCAAAAAAGGCAAAAAGATCACAACAAAATGAAAATTTTAGAGTTTATGTATGGAAAAAATTTAAAACAATAACAAATGTAAGTAAAGAAAATTTATTCACACACCACAAATGAACACAAAAGTTTGTTTATCTAAGTTTGGGAAATTCCCCTAGTTAAACCCTAATAGCTAGGAATTTTATAAGAAAGAGATTTCTTTTACGCATGTTTTAAAAATGGATATGCATCCTTGAAACAAATTAAAGATGCAAATGACCTAAGTATCCAAACCTTTTAAAGAGAATAAGAAACGGTCTTTAAATTTTCAAGTGAACGTACAGTGGGATATTTACCCAAGCCAAACAAGCCATTATTTAGCCTATTCACAAAAGATGACCTAAAAATCATAGATAAATGTAATGTGATTTATCACGCGTAATGTCAATATTTTTGTAATAAACGACTTATATATTGGGCATCAACACTGAGTCAAAAATCCCCGGCCCCATAAGATTGCAAAACCTAATTTATAAAAACTAAAAGGAGTTTAAAATCACTAAAAATTACAGACACTCTTAGGAATTATCTCTCTCTACATTTGTGCATTGTGCATTTCCATTTTGGATCTATACTTTTTTCTTAAATCAAAACATTGAGTTTTCGCTCTCCCTTCACCCCGTAAACTAAAAAGGCAAATAGATCACAACAAAATGAAAATTTTTGAGTTTATGTATGGAAAAATTTTCATACAACATCAAATATAAATAAAGAAAATTTATTCACACACCACAAAAGAACACAAAAGTTTTGTTATCCAAGTTGGGCAAATTCCACTAGTTAAACCCTAACATCCTTGAATTTTATCAGAAAGAGATTTCTTCTACACATGTTTTAAAAATCGACATGCATGCCTGAAACATCTTAAAGATGTAAATGACCTATGGATCCAAACCTTTTAAACAAAATTAAAAACGCTCAATAAATACTCAAGTGAACGTGCGGTGGGTTATTTACCCGAATGAAACAAGCCATTATTTTGCCCATTTACAAAAAGTAGATCTAACAGTCATAGATGATTATAAAGTTTTTTATCATGCATAACAAGCTATATTTTTGTAAGAAATGACTTATGGGTTGGGAGTCAACACTCAGTTAAAAATCCTCTGACTCCCCCTTTTCCTGAAGATTGCAAAACCTAATATATAAAAACTAAAAAGAGTTTACTATCACTAAAAATTATAGACACTCTTTGGAATTATCTCTCTCTACATTTTTGCATTGTGCATTTCCATTTTAGATGTCTACTTTTTTCTTAAATCAAAACTTTGAGTTTTCGCTCTCTCTGCATCCCCTAAAAAAAAGGCAAATAGATCACAACTAAATGAAAATTTTAGATTTTATGTATGGAAAAAAATTAAAACAATAACAAATGTAAGTAAAGAAAATCTATTCACACACCTCAAATGAACACAAAAGTTTTGTTATCTAAGGTTGGGAAATTCGACTAGTTAAACCCTAACAGCTTGGAATTTTATAAGAAAGAGATTTCTTCTACGCATGTTTGAAAAAAGGATATGCATCCTTGAAACAAGTTAAAGAAGCAAGTGACCTATGGATCCAAACCTTTAAAGAGAATAACAAACGCTCATTAAATTCTCAAGTGAACGTATGGAGAGATATTTACCAAAGCCAAACAAGCCATTATTTTGCCTATTTATAAAAGGCTGACCTAACAATCATAGATAATTGTAATGTGATTTATCACGCGTAATGGTCATTATTTTGGAAAGAAATGACTTATGGATTGGGAGTCAACACTCAGTTATAAATCCGCCGCCTCCCCCTTTTCCCGAAGATTGCAAAACCTAATATATAAAAACCCCAAAGATTTTACAATCCATAAAAATTACAAACAATCTTTGGAGTTATCTCTCTACATTTGTGCATTGTGAACTTCCATTTTAGATGTATACTTTTTTCTTAAATCAAAACATTGAGTTTTTGCTCTCCATTCATCCTGTAACAAAAAAGGTAAATAGATCACAACAAAAAGAAAATTTTCAAGTTTATGTATGCAACAAATTTAATACAACAACAAATGTAAATAAATAAAATTTATTCACACACAAAAAAATGAACACAAAAGTTTTTTTATCGAAGTTTGGGAAATTCCACTAGTTCAACCCTAATAGCTTGGAATTTTATTAGAAAGAGATTTCTTCTACACATGTTTTGAAAAGGGACATGCATGCTGGAAACATCTTAAAGATGTAAATGACCTATGGATCCAAACCTTTTAAAGAGAATTACAAACGCTCAATAAATACACAATTGAACGTGTGGTGGGTTATTTACCCGAGTCAAACAAACCATTATTTTGCCCATTTACAAAAAGCAAACGTAACAATCATCGATGATTGTAAAGTGATTTATCATGTGTAATGGGCTATATTTTTGTAAGAAATGACATTTGGATTGGGAGTCAACACTCAGTTAAAAATCCCCCCTTTCCCCCTTTTCCTGACGATTGCAAAACCTAATATATAAAAACTAAAAGGAGTTTACAATCCCTAAAAATTATAGACAGTCTTTGGAACTATCTCTCTCTACATTTGTGCATTGTGCATTTCTATTTTAGATCTACATTTTTTCTCAAATCTAAACTTTGAGCTTTCGCTCTCTCTGCATCCCGTAAATAAAAGGCAAATAGATCACAACTAAATGAAAAATTTAGAGTTTATGTACGGAAAAAATTTAAAACAATAACAAATGTAAGTAAAGAAAATCTATTCAGACACCTCAAATGAACACAAAAGTTTTGTTATCTAAGGTTGGAAAATTCGACTAGTTAGACCCTAATAACTTGGAATTTTATAAGAAAGAGATTTCTTCTACGCATGTTTGAAAAATGGATATGGATCCTTGAAACAAGTTAAAGATGCAAGTGACCTATGGATCCAAACCTTTAAAGAGAATAACAAACGCTCATTAAATTCTCAAGTGAACGTATGGTGGGATATTTACCAAAGCCAAACAAGCCATTATTTTGCCTATTTAAAAAAACCTAACCTAACAATCATAGATAATTGTAATGTGATTTATCACGCGTAATGGTCAATATTTTGGAAGGAAACGACTTATGGATTGGGAGTCAACACTCAATTATAAATCCCCCGCCTCCCCCTTTTTCGGAAGATTGCAAAACCTAATATATAAAAACTCTAAAGATTTTACAATCCATAAAAATTACAAAAAATCTTTTGAGTTATCTCTCTACATTTGTGCATTGTGAACTTCCATTTTAGATGTATATTTTTTTCTTAAATCAAAACATTAAGTTTTCGCTCTCCATTCATCCTGTAAACAAAAAAAGGTAAATAGATCACAATAAATTTAAATACAACAAAAAATTTAAATAAATAAAATTTATTCACACACAAAAAAATGTACACAAAAGTTTTTTTATCCAAGTTTGGGAAATTCCACTTGTTCAACCCTAACAGCTTGGAATTTTATGAGATAGAGATTTCTTCTACACATGTTTTGAATATGGACATGCATTCTGGAAACATCTTAAAGATGTAAATGACCTACGGATCCAAACCTTTTAAAGAGAATTACAAACGCTCAATAAATACACAATTGAACGTGTGGTGGGTTATTTACCCGAGTCAAACAAGCCATTATTTTGCCCATTTACAAAAAGCAGATGTAACAATCATAGATGATTGTAAAGTGATTTATCATGCGTAACGGGCTATATTTTTGTAAGAAATGACATATGGATTGGGAGTCAACACTTAGTTAAAAATCCCCCCATTCCCCCTTTTCCCGACCATTGCAAAACGTAATATATAAAAACTTAAAGGAGTTTACAATCCCTAAAAATTACAGACAGTCTTTGGAACTATCTCTCTCTACATTTTTGCACTGTGCATTTCTATTTTAGATCTACACTTTTTTCTCAGATCCAAACTTTGAGTTTTCGCTCTCTCTACATCCCGTAAACAAAAAATTCAAATAGATCACAACTAAATGAAAATTTTAGAGTTTATATAAGGAAAAAATTTAAAACAATAACAAAAGTAAGTAAATAAAATTTATTCACACACCTCAAATGAACAGAAAAGTTTTTTTATCTAAGGTTGAGAAATTCCACTAGTTCAACTCAAAGAGCTTCGAATTTTATAAGAAAGAGATTTCTTCTACACATGTTTTAAAAATGGATATGCATGCTTGAAACATGTTAAAGATGCAAATGACCTATGGATGCAAACCTTTTAAAGAGAATGACAAACGCTCATTAAATTCTCAAGTGAACGGGTGGTGGGATATTTACCCGAGTAAAAAAAGCCATTATTTTGCCTATTTAAAAAAAGCTGACCTAACAATCGTAGATGATTGTAATGTGATTTATCACGCGTAATGGTCTATATTTTTGTATGAAATGACTTATGGATTGGGAGTCAACACTCAGTTAAAAATCCCCTACCTCCCCCTTTTCTCGATGATTGAAAAACCTAATTTAAATAACTAAAAGGAGTTTAAAATCCCTAAAAATTATAGACTCTCTTCGGAATTATTTCTCTCTACATTTGTACATTGTGCATTTCCATTTAAGATCTATACTTTTTCTTAAATCAAATCATTGACTTTTCGCTATCCCTCCATCCCGTAAAAAAAAGGCAAATAAATCACTACAAAATGAAAAATTTTGAGTTTATGTATCAAAAAATTTAATATAATAAAATATGTAATTAAATAAAATTTATTCACACACCACAAATGAACACAAAATTTTTGTTATCCAAGTTTGGGAAATTCCACTAGTTGAAACCCTAACAGCTTGGAAATGCATACTTGAAACGTGTTAAAGATGCAAATGACCTATGGATCCAAACCTTTTAAAGAGAATAACAAATGCTCAATATATACTCAAGTGAATGTGGGGTGGATAATTTACCCGAGTCAACAAGCCATTATTTTGCCCATTTACAAAAACCTGACCAAAAAATCATAGATGATTGTAAAGTGATTTATCATGCATAACAGGCTATATTTTTGTAAAAAATGACTTATGGATTGGGAGTCAACACCAAGTTAAAATTCCTCTGCCTCCCCCTTTTCCCGATGATTGCAAAAACCTAATATATAATAACTTAAAGGAGTTTACAATCCCTAAAAATTACAAACACTCTTTGGAATTTTCTCTCCCTACATTTGTGCATTGTGTTTTTCCATTTTAGATGTTTAACTTTTTCATAAATCAAAACTTTGAGTTTTCGCTCTCTCTGCATCCCGTAAACAAAAAAGGTAAAAAGATCACAACTAAATGAAAATTTTAGATTTTATGTACGGAAAACAAAAACAAATGTATGTAAAGAAAATTTATTCACACACCTCAAATGAACACAAAAGTTTTGTTATCCATGTTTTAGAAATTCCACTAGTTCAACCCTAATAGCTTGGAATTTTATTAGAAAGAGATTTCTTCTACAAAAGTTTTAAAAACGGATATGCATGCTTGAAACATGTTAAAGATGCAAATGACCTATGGATCCAAACCTTTTAAAGAGAATAACAAACGCTCATTAGATTCTCAAGTGAACGTTCGGTGGGATATTTACCCGAGTCAAACAAGCCATTATTTTGCCCATTTAAAAAATGCTGACCTACAATCATAGATGATTGTAAAGTTTTTTATCATGCGTAACGGGCTATATTTTGTAAGAAATGACTTATGGTTTGGGAGTCAACACTCAGTTAAAAATTCCCCTCCTCCCCCATTTCCTGAAGATTGTAAAAACTAAAAGCACTTTACAATCCCTAAAATTTACAGCCATTCTTTGGAATTATATCTCTCTACATTTGTGCATTTTGCATTTCCATTTTAGATTTATACTTTTTTCTTAAATCAAACTATGAGTTTTTACACTCCCTTCATCCCGTAAACAAAAAAGACAATTAATCACAGGTAAATGAAAATTTAAGAGTTTATGTATAGAAAAATATAAAACAATAACAAAGGTAAGTAAAGAAAATTTATTCACAACCCAAAAATGAACACAAAAGTTTTGGTATCCATGTTTGGCAAATTCCACTAGTTGAACCCTAATAACTTGGAATTGTGTAAGAAAGAGATTTCTCCTACATAGGTTTTAAAAATGGATCTTCATGCTTGAAACATGTTAAAGATGCAAATGACCTATGGATCCAAACTTTTTAAAGAGAATAACAAACTCTCATTAAATTCTCAAGTGAACGAGCGGTGGGATATTTACCCGAGTCAAACAACCGATTATTTTGCCCATTTACAAAAAGTTGACCTAATAATCATAGATGATTATAAAGTGATTTATCATGCGTAACGGGCTATATTTTTGTAAGAAATGACTTATCGATTGGGAGTCCACACTCAGTAAAAAATCCCTTGCCTCCCCCTTTACCCTACGATTGCAAAACCTAAAATATAAAAACTAAAGGAGTTTACAATCCCTAAAAATTACAGACACTCTTTCGAACTATCTCTCTCTACATTTGTGCATTGTGCATTTCCATTTTAGATGTATACTTTTTTCTTAAATCAAAACTTTGAGTTTCCGCTCTCCCTTCATCCCGTAAACAAAAAAGGCAAATAGATCACAAAAAAATGAAAATTTTAGAGTTTATGTATGATGAGACATCAAGCGTAGAAGGAATACTCATGAACCAACTCAAGTTCCAGTTGGTCCAGTGATGAGGGCACAAGATAAAAGATGCAAAGCCATGCTGAAAAATTTAGTCCAAAGTGTTATGCAACAAGAAACGAGTGTGGCCACAAAGGAAGGGGAGCAAAGGCTGATTACGCTCATCAAGGTTGATCCGGAAGAGGGCCCAACAGCCAGACACGAGGAAGTGCATGTGGGCACGAGTTGGCAATACATTAGGGTTTCCTTATGTCTCTTTTATTTAATGTAATTAGGGTTTCAGGGCTCCACTATAAATGGAGGCTTCTAAAATAGTTTTCGAACTTTTGTCATTTTTGAGTGAAAGCATTCTCCTTGGGTTCTTGCCAGAACTATTAGAACTTATCAAGGATTTTCCTGCTAACGTTCATCGACTCACAAAACGGATTTCCATCCCCGTTTGTGGCGTCTTCAATTTTCCATCCAAACTTGAAAGGTCTTGGGGATGTTTACCAAATTTGGTATCAGGTTTTCTCACAGGTTGGCATCGTTCCTATCAAACACTCAGTTAAAAATCCCCACCTCCTCCTTTTCCTAAAGATTGAAAAACCTAATTTATAAAAACTAAAAGAAGTTTAAAATCCCTAGAAATTGGAGACAATCTTTGGAATAATCTCTCTCTACATTTGTGCATTGTGCATTTCCATTTTAGATGTATACTTTTTTGTTAAATCAAAACTTTGAGTTTTCGCTCTCCCTTCATCTCATAAACAAAAAAGGCAAATAGATCACAATAAAATTAAATTTTCAGAGTATATGTATGGAAAAAATTTAAAACAATAACCAATGTAAGTAAAGAAAATTTATTTACACACCACAAATGAACACAAAAGTTTTGTTATCCAAGTTTAGGAAATTCCACTAGTTGAACCCTAATAGCTTGGAATTTTATAAGAAATAGATTTCTTCAACACATGTTTTCAAAATGGATATGCCTGCTTGAAACATGTTAAAGATGCAAATGACCTATGGATCCAAACCTTTTAAAGAGAATAACAAACGCTCCTTAAGTTCTCAAGTGAACATGTGGTGGGATATTTACTAGAGCCAAACAAGCCATTATTTGGCCCATTAACAAAAAGCTGACCTAAGAATCATAGATGATTGTAAACTGATTTACATTCCATAATGGGCTATAATTTTTTAAGAAATGACTTATGGATTGGGAGTCAACACTCAGTTAAAAATGCCCTGCCTCCCCTTTTTCCTAACGATTGCAAAACCTATTATATAAAAACTAAAAGGAGTTTAAAATCCAAAAAAATTACAGACACTCTTTGGAATTATCTCTCTCTAAATTTGTGCATTGTGCATTTCTATTTTAGATGTATACTTTTTTCTTAAATCAAAACTTTGAGTTTTCGCTCTCCCTTTATCCAGTAAACAAAAAAGGCAAATAGATCACAACAAAATGAAAATTCTAGAGCTAATGTAAGGAAAAAATTTAAAACTATAACAAACGTAAGTAGAGAAAATTTATTCACACATCACAAATGAACACAAAAGTTTTGTTATCCAAATTTCAGAAATTCCACTAGTTGAACCCTAATAGCTAGGAATTTTATAAGAAAGAGATTTCTTCTTCACATGTTTTAAAAATGGATATGCATGCTTGAAAGATGTTAAAGATGCAAATGACCTATGGATCCAAACCTATTAAAGAGAATAACAAACGCTCATTAAATTCTCAAGTGAACGTGTGGTGGGATATTTACCCGAGTCAAACAAGCCATTATTTTGCCCATTTACAAAAAGCTGACCTAACAATCATAGATGATTGAAAAGTGATTTATCATGTGTAACGGGCTATATTTTTTTAATAAATGACTTATGGATTGGGAGTCAACATTCAGTTAAAAATCCTCTGCCTCCCCCTTTTCCCGAAAATTGCAAAACCTAATATATAAAAACCAAAAGGAGTTTAAAATGCCTAAAAATTGTAGACACTCTTTGGAATTATCTCTCTCTACATTTTTACATTGTGCATTTCCATTTCAGATATATAATTTTTTCTTAAATCAAAACTTTGAGTTTTTGCTCTCCCTTCATCCAGTAAACAAAATAGGCAAATAGATCAGTACAAAATGAAATTTTAGAGTTTGTGTATGGAAAAAATTTAAAACTATAACAAATTTAAGTAGAGAAAATTTATTCACACACCACAAATGAACATAGAAGTTTTGTTATCCAAGTTTGGAAAATTCCAGTAGTTGAACCCTAATAGTTAGGAATTTAATAAGAAAGAGATTTCTGTATGGATATGCATGCTTGAAACATGCTAAAGATGCAAATAACCTATGGGTCCAAACCTTTTAAAGAGAATAACAAACACTCTTTTAATTATCAAGTGAACATGTGGAGGGATATTTGCCCAACTCAAACAAACCATTATTTTTCCCATTTACAATAAGCCCACCTAACAATCATAGATGATTATAAAGTGATTTACCATGCGTAATGGGCTATATTTTTTTAAGAAATGACTTATGGATTGGGTGTCAACCCTCAGTTAAAAATCCCCCGCCTCCCCCTTTTCCCGATGATTGCAAAACCTAATATATATAAAATAAAAGGAGTTTAAAATCTTCAAAAATTGCAGACACACTTTGGAATTATCTCTCTCTACATTTGTGCATTATGCATTTCAATTTAAGATGTGTACTTCTTTCTTAAATCAAAACTTTTCGCTCTCCCTGCATCCCGTAAACAAAAATGGCAAATACATCACAACAAAATGAAAAATTTTGACTTTATGTATGGAAAAAATTTAAAACAATACCAAATGTGAATAAGGAAAATTTATTCTCACACCACAAATGAACACAAAATTTTTGTGATCCAAGTTATAAAAATTCCACTAAATGAACCCGAATAGCTTGGAATTTTATAAGAAAATGATTTCCTCTACACATGTTTTAAAAATGGATATGCATGCTTGAAACATGTTAAAGATGCAAATGACTTATGGATCCAAACCTTTTAAAGAAATAAAAAAACGCTCATTAAATTTTCAAGTGAACGTGTGGTGGGATATTTGCCCGTGTCAAACAAGCCATTATTTTGTTCATTTACAAAAAGTTGACCCAACAATCATATATGATTGTAAAACGATTTATCATGCATAACGGGCTATATTTTTGATAGAAATGAGTTATGGATTGGGAGTCAACACTAGGTTAAAAATCCCCCGCCTCCCCCTTTTCCCAACGATTGCAAAACCTGATATATAAAAACAAAAAAGAGTTTAAAATCACTAAAAAATGCAGACACTCTTCGGAATTATCTCACTCTATATTTGTGCATTGTGCATTTCCATTTTAGATTTATATTTTTTTCTTAGATCAAAACTTTTAGCTTTCACTCTCCCTTCATCTAGTAAACAAAAAAGGCAAAAAGATCACAACAAAATGAAAATTTTAGAGTTTATTTAAGGAAATAGTTTAAAATAATAACAATTGTCAGTACAGAAAATTTATTCACACACCACAAATGAACACAAAAGTTTTGTTATCCAAGTTTGGGAAATTCCACTAGTTCAACCCTAATAGCTTGGAATTTTATAAGCAAGATATTTCATCTACACATGTTTTAAAAATGTGTGCATGCTTGAAACATGTTAAAGATGCAAATGACCTATGGATCCAAACCTTTTAAAGAGAATAATAAATGCTCATTAAATTCTCAAGTGACCGTGCGATGGGATATTTACTCGACTAAAAATATCCATTATTTTGCCCATTTACAATAAGCTAACCTAACAATCATAGATGATTGTAACGTGATTTATGATGCATAACTGGCTATATTTTAGTAAGAAATGACTTATGGATTTGGAGTCAACACTCTATTAAAAATCCCCAGCCTCCCCGTTTTCCCAATGATTGTAAAACCTTAAATATTAAAAATAAAAGGAGTTTACAATCCCTAAAAATTACAGACACTCTTTGGAATTATCTCTTTTTACATTTGTGCATTGTGCATTTCCATTTTAGATGTATACTTTTTTCTTAAATCAAAACTTTGAGTTTTCGCTCTTCCTTCATCTTGTAAAAAATTAAAGGGAAATAGATCATAACAAAATGAAAATTTTAGAGTTTAAATACGGAAAAAAAATTAAACAATAACAAATGTAAGTAAAGCAAATCTATTCACACACTAGAAATTAACACAAAAGTTTCGTTACCCAAGTTTGGGAAATTCCACTAGTTCAACCCTAAATAGCTTTCAATTTTATAAGAAAGAGATTTCTTCTACACAATTTTAAAAAATTGATATTCATGCTTGAAACACGATCAAGATGCAAATGACCTATGGATCCAAACCTTTTAAAGAGATTAACAAACGCTTATTAAATTCTCACGTGAACGAGCATTGGGATATTTACCCAAGTCAAACAAGTCATTATCTTGCCCATTTACAAAAAGCAGACCTCACAATCATAGATGATTGTAAAATGATTTATCATGCATAACGGGCTATATTTTTGTAAGAAATTACTTATGTATTGGGAGTCAACACTCAGTTAAAAATCCTCTTCCTCCCCCTTTTCCCGACGATTGAAAAACCTAATATATAAAAATTAAAAGGAGTTTACAATCCCTAAAATTTACAGACACTCTTTGGAATTATCTCTCTTTACATTTTTCCATTTTAGATGTATAATTTTTTCTTATATCAAAACTTTGAGTTTTCGCTCTCCCTTCATCCAGTGAATAAAAACGGCAAATAGATCACAACAAAATGAAAATTTTAGAGTTTATGTACAAAAAAAATTTAAAACAATAAAAAATGTAAGTCAAGAAAATTTATTCACACACCACAAATGAAAAAAAATGTTTTGTTATCCAGGTTTTGGTAATTCCCCTAGTTCAACCTTAATAGCTTGGAATTTTTTAAGAAATAGATTTATTCTACACATTTTTTTAAAAATGATATGCATGCTTGAAACATGTTAAAGATGCAAATGACCTATGGATCCAAACCTTTTAACGAGAATAGCAAACGTTCATTAAATTCCCAAGTGAACGTATGGTGAGATATTTACCCGAGTCAAACAATCCATTATTTTGCCCATTTTCAAAAGGCTGACTTTACAATGATAGATGATTGTAAAGTGATTTATCATGCGTAACGGACTATATTTTTTCTAAGAAATGACTTATGGATTGGGAGTTAACACACAGTTAAAAATCCCCCGCCTCCCCCTTTTTCGGACGATTGCAAAACCTAATATATAAAAACTAAAAGGAGTTAACAATCCTTAATAATTACAGACACTCTTTGGAATTATCTCTCTCCACATTTCTACATTGTGCATTTCCATTTTAGATGTATACTTTATTCTTAAATCAAAACTTTGATTTTTTTCTCTCTCTTCATCCCGTAAACCAAAAAGGCAAATAGATCACAACAAAATGAGCGTTTGTTATTCTCTATAAAAGGTTTGGATCCATCTATCATTTGCATCTTTAACATGTTTCAAGCATGCATATATATTTTTAAAACATGTGTAGAAGAAATCCATTTATTATAAAATTCCAACAAATTGGGTTAGACTAGTGGAATTTTCCAAACTTGGAGAACAAAAATTTTGTGTTCATTTGTGGTGTGTGTATAAATTTTCTTTACTTACATTTCTTATTGTTTTAAATTTTTTCCATACATAAACTCTAAAATTTTTATTTTTTTGTCATCTATTTGACTTTTTTGTCTACGGGATGAAGGGAGAGGGAAAACTGAAAGTTTTGATTTAAGAAAAAAGTATACATCTAAAAAGGAAATGCACAATGCAAAAATTTGGAGAGAGATAATTCCAAATAGTGTATGATATTTTTTTGGATTGTAAACTCCTTTAAGTTTTTATATATTAGGTTTTGCAATCGTCGGGAAAAAGGGGAGGCAGAGTATTTTTAATTGAGTGTTGACTCCCAAACCATAAGTCATTTCTTACAAAAATATAGCCCGTTACGCATGATACATCACTTTACAATCATCCATGATTGTTTGGTCGGCTTTTTGTAAATTGGCAAAATAATGGCTTGTTTGTCTTGGGTAATTATCCCACCGCACGTTCACTTGAGAATTTAATGAGCGTTTTTTATTCACTTTAAAAGGTTTGGATCCATAGGCCATTTGCATATTTAACATGTTTCAAGGATGCATGTCCATTTTTAAAACATGTGTAGAAGAAATCCATTTTTTTATAAAATTCCAAGCTATTAGGGTTGAATTAGTGGAATTTCCCAAACTTGGATAACTAAGTTTTTGTGTTCATTCCAGGTGTGTGAATAAATTTTCTTTACTTAAATTTGTAATTGTTTTAAAAATTTTCCATACATAAACTCTAAAATTTTCAATTTGTTGTGACCTATTTGCATTTTTTGTTTACGGGATGAAGGGACAGCGGAAACTCAAAGTTTTAATTTAAGAAAAATATATACTTCTTAAATGGAAACAAATGTAGAGAGAGATGATTCCAAAGAGTGTCAGTAATTTTTACGGAATGTAAAATACTTTTAGTTTTTAAATATTTGGTTTTGCAGTCATCATTAAAAGAAGGAGGCGGGGGATTTTTAATGGAGTGTTGACTCCCAATCCATAAGTCATTTCTTAAAAAAATATAGCCCATTACGGATTATAAATCACTTCACAATCATCAATGATTTTTGGTCAACTTTTCTTAAATGGGTAAAATAATGGCTTGTTTAACTCGGGTAAATATCCCACTGCACGTTCACTTGAGAATTTAATGAGCGTTTGTTATTTTGTTTAAAAGGTTTTGATCCACAGGTCATTTGCATATTTAACATGTTTCAAGCATGAATATCCATTTTTAAAATATGCGTAAAATAAATCCCTTTTTTTATAAAATTCCAAGATATTAGCGTTGAACTAGTGGAATTTCCCAAACTTGGATAACAAAACTTTTGTTTTCATTTGTGGTGTGTGAATAAATTTTCTTTACT
Source organism: Aristolochia californica (assembly GCF_029961685.1). Classification (NCBI taxonomy): domain Eukaryota; kingdom Viridiplantae; phylum Streptophyta; class Magnoliopsida; order Piperales; family Aristolochiaceae; genus Aristolochia; species Aristolochia californica. Next base: position 18,710,727 of record NW_027181771.1, read on the forward strand.
TACATTTGTTATTGTTTTAAAATTTTTCCATACATGAACTCTAAAATTTTCATTTTGTTATGATCTATTTGCCTTTTTTGTTTATAGGATCAAGGGAGAGTGAAAAATCAAAGTTTTTATTTAAAAAAAAGTATACATCTAAAATGGAAATGCATAATGCACTAATGTAGAGAGAGATAATTCCAAAGAGAGTCTGTAATTTTTAGGGATTGTAAACTCCTTTTAGTTTTTATATATTAAGTTTTATAATCGATGGGAAAAGGGGGGGGGGGGTTTAACTGAGTGTAGACTCCCAATACATATGTAATTTCTTACAAAAATATACCCCGTTAGGGATGATAAATCACTTTACAATCACTATGATTGTTTAGTCAGCTTTTTGTAAATAGGCAAAATAATGGCTTGTTTGACTTGGGTAAGTATCTCACTACCCGTTCAATTGAGAATTTAATGAGTGTTTGTTATTATCTTTAAAAGTTTATGATCAATAGGTCATTTGCATCTTTAACATGTTTCAAGCATGCATATCTATTTTTAAAACATATGTAAAAGAAATCCCTTGCTTATAAAATTTCAAGCAATTAGGGTTAGACAAGTGGAATTTCCAAAAATTGGATAACAAAAATTTTGTGTTCATTTGTGGTGTGTGAATAAATTTTCTTTACTTACATTTGTTGTTGTTTTAAATTTTTCCATACATAAAGTCTAAAATATTCATTAGGTTGTCATCTATTTGACTTTTTTGTATACGGGATGAAGGGAGAGCGAAAACTCAAAGTTTTGATTAAAGAAAAAAGTATTCATCTAAAATGGAAATGAAAAATTGTGGAGAGAGATAATTCCATAGAGAGTTTGATATTTTTTTGGATTGTAAACTCCTTTTAGTTTTTATATATTAGGTTTTGCAATCTTCGGGAAAAGGGGGTCGTGGGATTTTTATCCGAGTGTTGAGTCCCAATCCATAAGTCATTTCTTACAAAAAATATAGCCCGTTACGCATCATAAATCACTTTAAAAACATCTACGATTGTTAGCTCAGCTTTTTGTAAATGGGAAAAATAATGGCTTGTTTGACTCGATTAAATATCCCACTGCATGTTCACTTGAGAATTTAATGAGCGTTTGTTATTCCCTTTAAAAGGTTTGGATCCATAGGTCATTTGCATATTTAACATGTTTGAAGTTTGCAGATCCATTTTTAAAACATATGTAGAAGAAATCTCTTTCTTATTAAATTTCAAGCAATTAGGGTTCAACTCATGGAATTTCCCAAACTCGGATAACAAAAATTTTGTGTTCATTGTGGTGTGTGAATAAATTTTCTTTACCTACATTTGTTATTGTTTTAAATTTACCACATACATAAACTGTAAAATTTTTATTTTTTTATGATCTATTTGCCTTTTTTGTATAAGAAAAATGTATACATCTAAAATGGAAATGCACAATGCACATATGTACAATGAGATAATTCCAAAGAGTGTCTGTAAGTTTTAGGGATTGTAAACTCCTTATATTTTTTAACTGAGTGTTGACTCCCAATCCATATGTCATTTCTTACAAAAATATAGACCGTTACGTATAATAAATCACTTTACTATCATCTATGATTATTAGGTCAGCTTTTTGTAAATGGGCAAAATAATGGCTTGTTTGACTCGGGTAAATATCCCAATGCACATTCACTATAAAATTTAAGGAACATTTTTTATTCTCTATAAAAGGTTTGGATCCATCGGTCATTTGCAACTTTAACATGTTTCAGACATGCATATATTTTTTAAAATCATGTGCAGAAGAAATGCATTTCTTATAAAAATCCAAGTAATTAGGGTTAGACTAGTGGAATTTCCAAAACTTGGATAACAAAAATTTTGTGTTCATTTGTGGTGTGTGAATAAATTTTCCTTACTAATATTTGTTATTGTTTTAAATTTTTTCAATACATAAAACTCTAAAATTTTCATTTTGTAGTCATCTATTTGACTTTTTTGTTTACGGGATGAAGGGAGAGCGAAAACTCAAAGTTTGGATTTAAGAAAAAAGTATACATCTAAAACGGAAATGCACAATGCACAAATGTGGAGAGATAATTCCAAAGAGTGTCTGATATTTTTTGGGATTGTAAACTCCTTTTAGTTTTTATATATTAGGTTTTACAATCGTCGGGAAAATGGAGAGGCAGAGGATTTTAACTGAGTGTTGACTCCCAAACCATAAGTCATTTCTTACAAAAATAAAGCCCGTTACGCATGATAAATTACTTAGCAATCATCTATGATTGTTAGGTCAACTTTTTGTAAATAGGCAAAATAATGGCTTGTTTGTCTTGGGTAATTATCCCACCGCACCATCACTTGAGAATTTAATGAGCGTTTTATATTCTCATTAAAAGGTTTGGATCCATAGGTCATTTGCTTATTTAACATGTTTGAAGCATGCATATCCATTTTTAAAACATGTTAGAAGAAATCCCTTTTTTTATAAAATTCCTAGCTATTAGGGTTGAACTAGTAGAATTTCCCTAACTTGGATAACAAAACTTTTGTGTTCATTTCTGGTGTTTGAATAAATTTTCTTTACATATATTTGTTATTATTTTAAAATTTTCCAAACATAAACTCTAAAAGTTTCATTTTGTTGTGATCTACTTACCTTTTTTGTTTACGAGAAGAAGGAATAGCGAAAACTCAAAGTTTTGATTTAAGAAAAAAGTATACATCTAAAATGGAAATGCACAATTCACATATGTAGAGAGCGATAATTCCAAAGATTGTCTGTAATTTATATGGATTGTAAACTCCTTTTAGTTTTTATATATTTGGTTTTGAATTCGTGGGGAAAAGGAGGAGGCAAGGGATTTTTAACTGAGTGTTGACTACCAATCCATAGCTCGTTACACATGGTAAATCACTTTACAATCATCTATGGTTGTTAGGTCAACTTTTTGTAAAAAGAAAAAATAATGGCTTGTTTGAGTCAGGTAAATATCCCACCGCATGTTCACTGGAATATTTAATGAGCATTGGTTATTCTCTTTAAAATGTTTGGATCCATAGGTCATTTTCATCTCTAACATGTTTCAAGCATGCATATCCATTTTTAAAACGTGTGCAGAAGAAATCTCTTTCTTATAAAATTACAAGCAATTAGGGTTGAACTCATAAAATTTCCAAAACTTGGATAACAAAACTTTTGTGTTCATTTGTGGTGTGTGAATAAATTTTTTTTACTTACATTTGTTATTGTTTTAAATTGTTTCCATACATAAACTCTAAAATTTTCATTTTGTTGTGATCTATTTGCCTTTTTTTTTACGGGATGAAAGGAGAGCAAACACTCAAAGTTTTGATTTAAGAAAAAATTATAGATATAAAATAGATATGCACAATGCAAAAAATAGAGAGAGAGATATTTCCAAAGAGTGTCTGAAATTTTTTGGATTGTAAACTCCTTTTAGCTTTTATATATTAGGTTTTGCAATCGTCGGCAAATAGGGGAGGTGGGGATTTTTAATTGAGTGTTGATTCCCAATCCATATTTCATTTCCTATAAAAATATAGCTAGTTACATAAGATAAATCACATTACAATCATCTATGATTATAGGTCAGCTTTTTTAAATGGGCAAAATAATGGCATGTTTGACTCAGGTAATTATCCCACAACACGTTCACTTGAAACTTTAAAGACCGTTTGTTATTATCTTTAAAAGGTTTGGAACCATAGGTGATTTGCATATTTAACATGTTTCAAGCATGCATATCAATTTTTAAAACATGTGCAGAAGAAATCCCTCTTTTATGAAATTCCAAGCTATTAGGGTTAAACTAGTGGAATTTCCCAAACTTGGATAACAAAACTATTGTTTTCATTTGTTGTGTGTGAATAAATTTTCTTTACTTAAATTTTTTATTGTTTTAAAAATTTTTCCATACATAAACTCTAAAATTTTCATTTTATTATGATCTATTTACCTTTTTTGTTTACGGGATGAAGGGAGAGTGAAAACTCAAAGTTTTTATTTAAGAAAAAAGTATGAAATTAAATTGGAAATACATACTGCACTAATGTAGAGAGAGATAATTACAAAGAGTGTCTATAATTTTTAGGGATTGTAAACTCCTTTTAGTTTTTATATATTACTCTTTAAAATCGATAGGAAAAGGGGACGTGGGTTGGTTTTAAGTGAGTGTTGACTCCCAATACATATGTCATTTCTTACTAAAAGATGGCCCGTTACACATGTTAAATCACTTTACAATCATCTATGAATGTTTGGTAAGCTTTTTGTGAATAGGCAAAATAATGGCTTCTTTGACTTAGGTAAATATCCCACTGCACGTTCAATTAAGAATTTAATGAGCATTTGTCATTATCTTTAAAAGTTTTGGATCCATAGGTCATTTGCATCTTTAACATGTTTCAAGAATGCATATCTATTTTTAAAACATGTGTAAAAGAAATCCCTTTCTTATAAAATTCCATGTAATTAGGGTTAGACAAGTGGAATTTCCAAAACTTGGATAACAAAAATTTTGTGTTCATTTGTGGTCTGTGAATAAATTTTGTTTACTTACATTTGTTATTTTTTAATTTTTTCCATACATAAACTCTAAAATTTTCATTTAGCCGTCATCTATTTGACTTTTTTGTTAATGGGATGAAGGGTAAGCATAAACTCAAAATTTTGATTTAAGAAAAAAGTACACATCTTAAATGGAAATGCACAATGCACAAATGTGGACAGTGATAATTCCAAAGAGTGTTTGATATTTTTTTGGATTGTAAACACCTTTTAATTTTTATATATTTGGTTTTGCAATCGTCGGGAAAAGGGGGAGTCGAGGTATTTTAACTGTGTTGACTCCCAATCCATAAGTCATTTCGTACAAAAATATAGCCCGTTACGCAAGATAAAATCACTTTAAAAACATCTACGATTGTTAGGTCAGTTTTTTTGTAAATGGGCAAAATAATGGCTTGTTTGACTCGGTTAAATATCCCACCACACGTTCACTTTAGAATTTAATGAGCGTTTGTTATTCTCTTTAAATGGTTTGGATCCATAGGTCATTTGCATATTTAACATGTTTCAAGCTTGCATATCCATTTTTAAAATATGTGTAGAAGAAATCTCTTTCTTATAAAATTCCAAGTTATTAGGGTTGAACTCGTGGAATTTCCTAAACTTAGATAACAAAAATTTTGTGTTCATTTGTGGTGTGTGAATAAATTTTCTTTCCTTACATTTGTTATTTTTTAAAATTTATTTCTTACATAAACTCTAAAATTTTCATTTGTTTATGATCTATTTGCCTTTTTTGTTTACATGATTGGGATGTACATCTAAAATTGAAATGCACAATGCACAAATGTACAAAGAGATAAATCCAAAGAGTGTCTATAAATTTTAGGGATTGTAAACTCCTTTTAGTTTTTATATATTAGGTTTTGCAATCGTCAAGACAAGTGGGAGGCGGAGGATTTTTAACAGAGTGATGACTTCGAAACCATAAGTCATTTCTTACAAAAATATCGCCCGTTATGCATGATAAATCACTTTACAATCATCTATGAATTTTAGGACAACTTTGTTTAAATGGGTAAAATAATGGCTTATTTGACTCGGTTAAATATCCCAATGCACGTTCACTTGAGAATTTAATGAGCTTTTGTTATTTTCCGTAAAAGGTTTGGATCCATTGGTCATTTGCATCTTTAACATGTTTCAAGCATGCATTTCCATTTTTAAAACATGTGTAGCAGAAATCTCTTTCTTAGAAAATTCCAAGCTATTAGGGTTGAACTTGCGGAATTTCCCAAACTTGGATAAAAAAAATTTTGTGTTCATTTGTGGTGTGTGATTAAATTTTCGTTACTTACATTTGTTATTGTTTTAAATTTTTTCATACTTAAAGTCAAAAATTTTCATTTTGTTGTGATCTATTTGCCTTTTATGTCTAGGGGATGAATGGTGAGCAAAAACTCAAATTTTTTATTTAATAAAAAAGTATAATTGCAAAGTGTGTCTGTAATTTTTTGGGATTTTAAACTCCTTTTAGTTTTTATATCTGAGGTTTAGCAATCATCGGGAAAAGAGGGAGGCGGGGGATTTTTAACTGACTGTTGACTCTCAATCCAAAGGTTATTTCTTTAAAAAATATATCCCATTACCCATTTTAAATTACTTTACAATCCTCTATAATTGTTAGGTCAGCTTTTTGTAAATTGACAAAATAATGGTTTGTTTGACTTGGGTAAATATCCCACCGCACGTTCACAAGAGAATTTAATGAGCGTTTGTTATTCTCTTTAAAAGGTTAGGATCCATAGGTCATTTGTATCTTTAACATGTTTCAAGCATGCATATCCATTTTTAAGAAATGTGTAGAAGAAAACCTTTTTTTTATAAAATTCCAAGCAATTAGGGTTAGACTAGTGAAATTTCCCAAACCTGGATAACAAAAATTTTGCGTTCATTTATGGTGTGTGAATAAATTTTTGTTACTTAAATTTGTTATTTTTTAAAAAAATTTCCATACATAAACTCTAAAATTTTCCTTTTGTAGTCATCTATTTGACTTTTTTGTTTACGGGATGATGGAGAACGAAAAATAAAAGTTTTGATTTAAGAAAAAAGTATACTTCTAAAATGGAAATGCACAATGCACAAATGTGGACAGAGATAATTCCAAAGAGTGTCTGATTTTTTTTGGATTGTAAACTCTTTTTAGTTTTTATATATTAGGTTTTACAATCGTCGGGAAAATGGAGAGGCAAAGGATTTTTAACTGAGTATTGACTCCCATACCATAAGTCATTTCTTAAAAAAATGTAGACCGTTACGCATGATAAACTACTTTACAATCATCTATGATTGTTTGGTCAACTTTTTGTACATTAGAAAAATTATGGCTTGTTTGTCTTGGGTAATTATCCCACCGCACGTTCACTTGAGAATTTAATGAGCATTTTTTATTCTCTTTAAAAGGTTTGGATCCATAGGTCATTTGCATATTTAACATGTTTGAAGCATGCATATCCATTTTTAAAACATGTAGAAGAAATCCCTTTTTTATAAAATTCCAAGCTATTAGGGTTGAACTAGTGGAATTTCCCAAACTTGGATAACAAAACTTTTGTGTTCATTTCTGGTGTTTGAATAAATTTTCTTTACTTACATTTGTTATTGTTTTAAAATTTTCCAACCATAAACTTTAAAAGTTTCATTTTTTTGTGATCTACTTACCTTTTTTGTTTATGAGATGAAGGAATAGCTAAAACTCAAAGTTTTGATTTAAGAAAAAAGTATACATCTAAAATGGAAATGCACAATTCACATATGAAGAGAGCGATAATTCCAAAGATTGTATGTAATTTTTATGGATTGTAAACTCCTTTTAATTTTTATATATTTGGTTTTGAATTCGTGGGGAAAAGGGGGAGGCGGGGGATTTTTAACTGAGTGTTGACTCCCAATCCATAAGTCATTTCTTACAAAAATATAGCCCGTTACGCTTGATAAATCACTTTACAATCATCTATGGTTGTTAGGTCAGCTTTTTGTAAAAAGGAAAAATAATGGCTTGTTTGACTCAGGTAAATATCCCACAGCAAGTTCACTGGAAAATTTAATGAGCGTTGGTTATTCTCTTTTAAATCTTTGGATCCATAGGTCATTTTCATCTCTATCATGTTTCAAGCATGCATATCCATTTTTAAAACATGTATAGAATAAATCTCTTTCTTACAAAATTCCAAGCAATTAGGGTTGAACTCATAGAATTTCCAAAACTTGGATACAAAACTGTTGTTTTCATTTGTGGTGTGTGAATAAATTTTCTTTACTTACATTTGTTATCATTTTAAATTGTTTCCATACATAAACTCTACAATTTTTATTTTGTTGTGATCTATTTGCCTTTTTTTTATGGGAAGAAGGGAGTGCAAACACTCAAAGTTTTGATTTAAGAAAAAAGTATATATCTAAAATGGATATGCACAATGCAAAAATGTAGAGAGAGATATCTTCAAAGTGTGTTTGAAATTTTTTGGATTGTAAACTCCTTTTAGTTTTTGGATATTAGGTTTTGCAGACGTCGGCAAATAGGGAGGCGGGGGATTTTTAATTGACTTTTGATTCCCAATCCATATGTCATTTCCTACAAAAATATAGCTAGTTACACATGATAAATCACATTACAATCATCTATGATTGTAGGTCAGCCTTTTTTAAATGTGCAAACTAATGGCCAGTTTGACTCAGGTAATTATCCCACAGCACGTTCACTTGAAAATTTAATGAGCGTTTATTATTATCTTTAAAAGGTTTGGATCCATAGGTGATTTGCATATTTAACATGTTTCAAGCATGCATATCCATTTTTAAAACATGTGTAGAAGAAATCCTTTTTTTTATAAAATTCCAACCTATTAGGGTTGAACTAGTGGAATTTCCCAAACTTGGATAACAAAACTTTTGTTTTCATTTGTGGTGTGTGGATAAATTTTCTTTACTTACATTTGTTATTGCTTTAAAATTTTTCCATACATAAACTCTAAATTTTTCATTTTGTTATGATCTATTTTCCTTTTTTGTTTACGGGATGAAGGGAGAGTGAAAACTCAAAAGTTTTTAATTAAGAAAAAGTATACATCTTAAATGGAAATGCATAATGCACTAATGTAAAGAGAGATAATTACAAAGTGTGTCTATAATTTTTAGGGATTGTAAAGTCCTTTTAGTTTTTATATATTAGGTTTTAAAATCGATAGGAAAAGGTTGACTCCCAATCCATATGTCATTTCTTTCTAAAATATAGCCTGTTACACATGATAAATCACTTTACAATCATCTATGAATGTTTGGTCAGATTTTTTTAAATAGGCAAAATAATGGCTTGTTTTACTTAGGTAAATATCCCACTGCACGTTCAATTGAGAATTTAATGTGCATTTGTTATTATTTTTAAAAGTTTTGGATCCGTAGGTCATTTGTATCGTTAACATGTTTCAAGCATGCATATCTATTTTTAAAACATGTGTAAAAGAAATCCCTTTCTTATAAAATTCCAAACAATTAGGGTTAGACAAGTGGAATTTCCAAAACTTGAATAAAAAATATTTTGTGTTCATTTGCGGTGTGTGTATAAATTTTCTTTACTTACATTTGTTATTGTTTTAAATTTTTTCCATACATAAACTCTAAAATTTTCATTTAGTTGTCAACTATTTGACTTTTTTGTTTATGGGATGAAGGGAGAGAGAAAACTCAAAGTTTTGATTTAAGAAAAAAGGACACATTTAAAATGGAAATGCACAATGCACAAATGTGGAGAGTGATAATTCCAAAGAGTGTCTGATATTTTTTTGGATTGTAAACTTCTTTTAGCTTTTATATATTAGGGTTTTCAATCGTCGGGAAAAGGGGGAGGCGGGGGATTTTTAACTGAGTGTTTACTCCCAATCAATATGATAGTTAGGTCAGCTTTTTGTAAAAGGGCAACATAATGGCTTGTTTGACTCGAGTAAATATCCCACCGCTCGTTCATTTGAGAATTTAATGAGTGTTTGTTATTCTTTTTAAAAGGTTTAGATCCATAGGTCATTTGAATCTTTAACATGTTTCAAGCAAGCATGTCCATTTTTAAAACATGTGTAGAAGAAATCCCTTGTTTATTAAATTTCAATCTATTAGGGTTGAGCTAGTGGAATTTACAAAACTTGAATAACTAAACTTTTGTGTACATTTGTGGTGTGTGAATAAATTTTCTTTACTTAGATTTGTTATTGTTTTAAAATTTTTCCATACATAAATTCTAAAATTTTCATTTTGTTGTGATCTATTTACGTTTTTTGTTTACAGGATGAAGGGAGAGCGAAAACTCAAAGTTGTGACTTAAGAAAAAAGTATACATCAAAAATGGTAATGCATAATGCAATAATGTAGAGAGAGATAATTCTGAAGGGTGTCTGTAACTTTTAGTGATTGTAAAGTCCTTTTATTTTTTAAATATGAGGTTTTGTAATCGTTGGGAAAAGGGGGAGACAAGGGATTTTTAATAGAGTGTTGACTCCCAATCCATAAGTCATTTACTAAAAAAATTTACCCCGGTAAGCAGGATAAATCACTTTACAATAATCTATGATTGTTAGGTCAACTTTTTTTAAAAGGGCAAAATATTGGCTTGTTTGACTCGTGTAATTATCCCACCTGGCGTTCACTTGAGAATTTAATGACCGTTTGTTATTCTCTTTAGAAGGTTTGGATCCATAGGTCATTTTCTAAGTTAACTTGTTTCAAGCATGCATATCCATTTTTAAAACATGTGTAGAAGAAATCCCTTTTTTATAAAATTCCATGCTATTAGGTTTGAACTCGTGGAATTACCCAAACTTGGATAACAAAACTTTTGTGTTCATTTGTGGTGTGTGAATAACTTTTCTTTACTTAAATTTTTTATTTTTAAAATTTTTTTCCATCCATAAACTCTAAAATTTTTATTTTGTTGTGATCTATTTACATTTTTTTTAACAGGATGATGGGAGAGCAAAAATTCAAAATTTTGATTTTAGAAAAAAGCAAACATCTAAAATGGAAATTCACAATGCACAAATGTAGACAGAGATAATTCCTAAGAGTGTCTGTAAATTTTAGGGATTGTAAACTCTATTTATTTTTTTATATATATTAGGTTTTGCAACTCTTGGGAAAAGGGGGAGGCGAGGGATTTTTAACAGAGTGTTGAATTCCAATCAATAAGTCATTTCTTACAAAAAAAAAAATAGGCAGTTATGCATGATAAATCATTATAAAATCATCTACAATTGTTAGGTCAACTTTTAGTAAATGGGCAAAATAGTGGCTTGTTTGACTAGGTTAAATATCCCACCAAACGTTCACTTGAGAATTTAATGAGCATTTGTTATTCTTTTTTAAAAGGTTTGGGTCCATCGGTCATTTGCATCTTGAACATGTTTCAAGCTTGCATATCCATTTTAAAAACATGTGTAGAAGAAATCACTTTCTTATAAAATTCCAACCTATAAGGGTTAAACTCGTGGAATTTCCCAAACTTGGATAACAAAAATTTTGTGTTCATTTGTGGTGAGTGCAAAAATTTTCTTTACTTACATTTGTCATTCTTTTAAATTTATTCCATACATAAACTCTAAAATTTTAATTTTGTTAAGATCTATTTGCCTTTTTTGTTTACGGGATGAAGGGAGAGCAAAAAAATCAAAGTTCTAATTTATGAAAAAAGTATACATCTAAAATGGAAATGCACAATGCACATATGTACAGAGAGATAATTCCAAAGAGTGTCTACAATTTTTAGGGATTGTAAAATCATTTTATTTTTTATATATTTGGTTTTGCAATCGTAAGGAAAAGAGGGAGGAAGGGGATTTTTAACTGAGTGTTGACTCCAAATCCATAAGTCAATTCTTTAAAAAATATAGCCCGTTACTCAGGATAAATCACTTTACAATCACCTATGATTATTAGGTCAACTTTTTGTAAATGGGCTAAATAGTGGCTTGTTTGACTCGGGTAAATATCCCAACGCACGTTCACTTGAGAATTTAATGAGTGTTTGTTATTCTCTATAAAAGGTTTGGATCCATCGGTCATTTGCATCTTTAACATGTTTCATGCATGCATATATATTTTTAAAACATGTGTAGAAGAAATCCATTTCTTATAAAATTTCAAGCAATTAGGGTTAGACTAGTGGAATTTCCCAAACTTGGATAACAAAAATTTTGTGTTCATTTGTGGTGTGTGAATAAATTTTCGTTACTTACATTTCTTATTGTTTTTAATTTTTTCCATACATAAATTCTAAAATTTTCTTTTGGTTGTCATCTATTTGACTTTTTTGTTTACGGGATGAAGGGAGAGCGAAAACTCAAAGTTTTGATTTAAGAAAAAAAGTATAAATCTAAAATGGAAATGTAAAATGCACAAATGAGGGGAGAGATAATTCCAAAGAGTGTCTGATATTTTTAAGGATTGTAAACTCCTTATAGTTTTTATAAATTAGGATTTTCAATTGTCGGGAAAAGGGGGAGGCAGAGGATTTTTAACTGAGTGTTGACTCCCAAACCATAAGTCATTTCTTACAAAAATATAGCTCGTTACGCATGATAAATCATTTTACAATCATCTATGATTGTTTGGTCAGCTTTTTGTAAATTGGAAAAATAATGGCTTGTTTGTCTTGGGTAATTTTCCCACCACATGTTCACTTGAGAATTTAATGAGCGTTTGTTATTCTCCTCAGAAGGTTTGGATCCATAGGTCATTTGCATATTTGACATGTTTCAAGCATGCATGTCCATTTTTAAAACATGTGTAGAAGAAATCCCTTTTTTATAAAATTCCAAGCTATTTGGGTTAAATTAGTGGAATTTCCCAAACTTGGTTAACTAAGATTTTGTGTTCATTCCTGTTGTGTGAATAAATTTTCTTCACTTACATTTGTAATTGTTTTAAAATTTTTCCATACATAAACTCGAAAATTTTAATTTTTTTGTGACCTATTTGCCTTTATTGTTTACGGGATGAAGGGAGAGCGGAAACTCAAAGTTTTAATTTAAGAAAGTAGTATACATATAAAATGGAAACAAATGTAGAGAGAGATGTTTCCAAATAGTGTCAGTAGTTTTTTTGGAATGTAAACTACTTTTAGTTTTTAAATATTAGGTTTTGCAGTCATCGAGAAAAGAGGGATGTAGGGGATTTTTAACGGAGTGTTGACTCCCAATCCATAAGTCATTTCTTATAAAAATTAAGCCTGTTACGGATTTTAAATCACTTTCCAATCATCTATGAGTGTTAGGTTAGATTTTTCTAAATGGGCGAAATAATGGCTTGTTTGAGTCGGGTAAATGTCCCACTGCACGTTCACTTGAGAATTTAATGAGCGTTTGTTATTCTCTTTAAAAGGTTTGGATCCACAGGTCATTTGCATATTTAACATGTTGCAAGCATGCATATCCATTTTTAAAACATGCGTAGAAGAAATCCCTTTTTTTATAAAATTCCAAGCTATTAGAGTTGAACTAGTGGAATTTCCCAAACTTGGATAACAAAGCTTTTGTTTTCATTTGTGGTGTGTGAATAAATTTTCTTTACTTACATTTGTTATTTTTAAAATTTTTCCATACATAAACTCTAAAATTTTCATTTTGGTATGATCTATTTGCCTTTTTTGTTTACAGGATCAAGGGAGAGTGATAACTCCAAATTTTTATTTAAGAAAAAAGTATACATCTAAAATGGAAATGCATAATGCACTAATCTAGAGTGAGATAATTCCAAATAGTGTTTGTAATTTTTAGGGATTGTAAACTCCTTTTAGTTTTTATTTATTAGGTTTTAAAATCGACGGGAAAAAGGGAAGGCGGGGGGTTAATATTATTCAGTGTTGACACCCAATCCATATGTCATTTCTTACGAAAATATAGCCTGTTACACGTGATAAATCACTTTACAATTATCAATAATTGTTTGGTCAGCTTGTTGTAAATTGGCAAAATAACTGCTTGTTTGACTTGGGTAAATATCTCATTGCACGTCAATTGAGAATTTAATGAGCCTTTGTTATTATCTTTAAAAGTTTTGGATCCATAGGTCATTTGCATCTTTTACATGTTTCAAGCTTGCATATCTATTTTTAAAACATATGTAAAAGAAATCCCTTTCTTATAAAATTCCAAGCAATTAGGGTTAGACAAGTGGAATTTCCAAAACTTGGATAAAAAAGAATTTTGTGTTCATTTATGTTGTGTGAATAAATTTTCTTTGCTTACATTTGTTTTTGTTTTAAATTTTTTCCATACATAAATTCTAAAAGTTTTATTTAGTTGTCATCGATTTGACTTTTTTGTATACGGGATGAAGGGAGAGCGAAAACTCAAAGTTTTGACTAAAGAAAAAAGTATACATCTAAAATTTAAATGCACAAATGTGGAGAGAGATAATTCCAATGAGAGTTTGATATTTTTTTGGATCGTAAACTCCTTTTAGTTTTTATATATTAGGTTTTGCAATCGTCGGGAAAAGGAGGAGTCGTGGGATTTTTAACCGAGTGTTGACTCCCAATCCATAAGTCATTTCTTACAAAAATATAGCCCGTGACTCACGATAAATCACTTTAAAAACATCTATGATTGCTAGGTCAGCTTTTTTTAAATGCGCAAAATAATGGCTTGTTTGACACGGTTAAATATTCTACCGCACGTTCACTTGAGAATTTAATGAGTGTTTGCTATTCTCTTTAAAAGGTTAGGATCCTTAGGTCATTTGCATATTTAACATGTTTCAAGCTTGCATATCCAGTTTTAAAACATGTGTAGAAGAAATTTCTTTCTTATAAAATTCGAAGCAATTAGGGTTGAACTCGTGGAATTCCCCAAACTTGGATAACAAAAATTTTGTGTTCATTTGTGGAGAGTGAATGAATTTTCTTTACCTTCATTTTTTATTTTTTTTAATTTATTCCATACATATACTCTTTAATTTTTATTTTGTTATGCTCCATTTGCCTTTTTTTGTTTACGGGATGAAGGTAGAGTGAAAACTAAAAGTTCTGATTTAAGAAAAAAATGTACATCTAAAATGGAAATGCACAATGCACATATGTACAATGAGATAATTCCAAAGAGTGCCTGTAATTTTTAGGGATTTTAAACTCCTTTTATTTTTTAACTGAGTGTTGACTCCCAATCCATAAGCCATTTCTTACAAAAATATAGACCATTACACACGGTAAATCACTTTAGTATCATCTATGATTATTAGGTCATCTTTTTGTAAATGGGCAAAATAATGGCTTGTTTGACTCGGGTAAATATCCCAACGCACGTTCACTTGAGAATTTAAAGAGCGTTTTTTATTCTCTATAAAAGGTTTGGATTCATCAGTCATTTGCATCTCTAACATGTTTCAAGCATGCATATATATTTTTAAAACATGTGTAGAAGAAATCCATTTCTTATAAAATTCCAAGCCATTAGGGTTAGACTAGTGGAATTTCCAAAACTTGGATCACTAAAATTTTGTGTTCATTTGTGGTGTGTGAATAAATTTTCGTTACTTACATTTGTTATTGTTTTAAATTTTTTCCATACGTAAACTCTAAAAGTTTCATTTTGTTGTGATCTACTTACCTTTTTTGTTTACGAGATGAAAGGAGAGCGAAAACTCAAAGTTTTGATTTAAGAAAAAAGTATACATCTAAAATGGAAAGGCACAATGCACAAATGACTGGAGAGATAATTCCAAAGAGTGTCTGAGATTTTTTTGGATTCTAAACTCCTTTTAGTTTTTATATATTAGGTTTTGCAATCGTTGGGAAAAGGGTGAGGCTGAGTATTTTTAACTGAGTGTTGACTCCCAAACCATAAGTCATTTCTTAAAAAAATAAAGTCCGTTACACATGATAAATCACTTTACAATCATCTATGATCGTTTGGTCAGCTTTTTGTAAATGGGCAAAATAATGGCTTGTCTATTTTGGGTAATTGTCCCATCGCACGTTCACTTGAGAATTTAATGAGTGCTTTTTATTCGCTTTAAAAGGTTTGGATCAATAGGTCATTTGCATATTAAACATGTTTTAAGCATGCATATCCATTTTTAAAACATTTGTGGAAGAAATCCCTTTTTAATAAAATTTCAAGCATTTAGGGTTGTACAAGTGGAATTTCCCAAACTTGGATAACAAAACTCGTGTTCATTTATGGTTTTTGAATAAATTTTCTTTACTTATATTTGTTATTGTTTTAAAATTTTTCCAAACATAAACTCTTAAATTTTCATTTTGTTGTGATCTATTAACCTTTTTTTTTTTATGGGATGATGGGATAGCGAAAACTCAAACTTTTGATTTAAGAAAAAAGTATACATCTAAATTGGAAATGCACAATGCACAAATATAGAGAGAGATATTAGGTTTTGCAATCGTAGGGAAAAGGGGGAGGTGGGGGATTTTTAACTAAATTTTCACTCCCAATCCATAAGTCTTTCCTTAAAAAAATATAGCTCGTTATGCATGATAAATCACTTTACAATCATCTATGATTCTTAGGTCAGCTTTTTCTAAATGGGCAAAATAATGGCTTGTTTTACTCTCATAAATAGCCCACCGCACGTTCACATGAGAATTTAATGAGCGTTGGTTATTCTCTTTAAAATGTTTGGATTCATATTTCAATTTCATCTCTAAGATGTTTCAAGCATGCATATCCATTTTTAAAACAAGTGCAGAAGAAATCTCTTTCTTATAAAATTCCAAGAAATTAGGGTTCAACTCATAGAATTTCCAAAACTTGGATAACAAAACTTTTATGTTCATTTGTGGAGTGTGAATAATTTTTCTTTACTTACATTTGTTATGGTTTTAAATTATTTCCATACATAAACTATAAAAATTTCATTTTGTTGTGATCTATTTGCCTTTTATTATTACGGGATGAAGGGAGAACAAACACTCAAAGTTTTGATTTAAGAAAAAAGTATACATCTAAAATGGATATGCATAATGCAAAAATATAGAGAGAGATATTTCCAAAGAGTGTCTGAAAATTTTTGGGTTTGTAAACTCCTTTTAGTTTTTGGATATTTGGTTTTGCAATCGTCGGCAAAAAAGGGAGGCGGGCAATTTTTAATTGAGTGTTGATTCCCAATCCCTATGATTGTAGGTCATCTTTTTTTAAATAGGCAAAATAATGGCATGTTTGACTCAGGTAATTATCGCATAGCACGTTCACTTGAGAGTTTAATGAGAGTTTGTTATTCTCTTTAAAAGGTTTGGATCCATAGGTGATTTTCATATCTAACATGTTTCAAACATGGATATCTATTTTAAAAAAATGTGAAGAAGAAATCCCTTTTTTATAAAATTCCAAGCTATTAGGTGGAACTAGTGGAATTTCCCAAACATGGATAAGAAAACTTTTGTTTTCATTTGTGGTGTGTGAATAAATTTTCTTTACTTACATTTGTTATTGTTTTAAAATTTTTCCATACATAAACTCTAAAATTTTCATTTTGTTATGATCTATTTGCCTTTTTTGTTTACGGGATTAAGGGAGAGTGAAAACTCAAAGTTTTTATTTAAGAAAAAAGTATACATCTAAAATGGAAATGCAAAATGCACTAGTGTAGAGAGAGATAATTCCAAAGAGCGTCTGTAATTTTAAGGGATTGTAAACTCCTTTTAGTTTTTATATATAAGGTTTTAAAATAGATGGGAAAAGGGGGGGGGGGGGGGGGGGGGAGTTTAACTGAGTGTTGACTCCAAATCCATATGTCATTTCTTACCAAAATATAGCCCGTTACGCATGATAAATCACTTTACAATCATCTATGAATGTTTGTCATCTTTTTATAAATAGGCAAAATAATGTCTTGTTTGACTTAGGTAAATATCCCACTGCACGTTCAATTGAGAATTTAATGAGCGTTTGTTATTATCTTTAAAAGTTTTGGATCCATAGGTCATTTGCATCTTTAACATGTTTCAAGCATGCATATCTACTTTTAAAACATGTGTAGAAGTAATCCATTTCTTATAAAATTCCAAGCAATTAGGGTTAGACAAGTGGAATTTGCAAAACATGGATAACAAAAATTTTGTGTTCATTTGTGGTGTGTGAATAATTATTTTTTACTTACATTTTTTATTGTTTTCAATTTTTCCCATACATAAACTCTAAAATTTTCATTTTGTTGTCATCTCTTTGACTTTTTTGTTTATGAGATGAAGGGAGAGCGAAAACTGAAAATTTTTATTTAAGAAAAAAGTGCACAACTAAAATGGAAATGCCCAAATGCCCAAATGTGGAGACGGATAATTCCAAAGAGTGTTTGATGTTTTTTTGGATTTTAAACTCCTTTTAGTTTTTATATATTAGGTTTTGCAATCGTCGGGAAAAGGGGAAGTCGAGGGATTTTTAACTGTGTTGGCACCCAATCCATAAGTCATTTCTTACAAAAATATAGCCCGTTACGCATGATAAATCACTTTAAAAACATCTACGATTGTTAGGTCAGTTTTTTGTAAAAGGGCAAAATAATGGCTTGTTTGACTCGGTTAAATATCCCACCACACGTTCACTTGAGAATTTAATGAGCGTTTGTTATTCTCTTTAAAAGGTTTGGATCCATAGGTCATTTGCATATTTAACATGTTTCAAACTTGCATATACACTTTTAAAACATGTGTAGAAGAAATCTCTTTCTAATAAAATTCCAAGCTATTAAGGTTGAATTAGTGAAATTTCAAAAACTTGGATAACAAATATTTTGTCTTCATTTGTGGTGTGTGAATAAATTTTCTTTCCTTACATTTGTTATTGTTTTAAATTTATTCCACACATGAACTCTAAAATTTTCATTTTGTTATGATCTACTTGCCTTTTTTGTTTATAGGATGTACATCTAAAATGGAAATGCACAATGCACAAATGTACAGAGAGATAATTCCAAAGAGTGTCTATAATTTTTAGGGATTGTAAACTCCACTTATTTTTTATATACTAGGTTTTGCAAACGTCAAGAAAAGAGGGAGGTGGGGGATTTTTAACGGAGTGTTGACTCCCAATCCATAAGTCATTTCTTAAAAAAATTAAGCCCGTTATGGATTATAAATCAGTTTCCAATCATCTATGATTGTTAGGTTAGCTTTTCGTAAATGGGCAAAATAATGGCTTGTTTGACTTGGGTAAATATCCCACTGCTCGTTCACTTGGGAATTTAATGAGCGTTTTTTATTCTCTTTAAAAGGTTTGGATCCACAGGTCATTTGCATATTTAACATGTTTCAAGCATGCATATCCATTTTTAAAACATGCATAGAAGAAATCCCTTTTTTATAAAATTCCAAGCTATTAGCGTTGAACTAGTGGAATTTCCCAAACTTAGATAACAAAAATTTTGTTTTCATTTGTGGTGTGTGAATAAATTTTCTTTACTTACAATTTTTTTTTGTTTTAAAATTTTTCCAGACATAAACTCTAAAATTTTTATTTTGTTATGATCTATTTTCCCTTTTTGTTTACAGGATCAAGGGAGAGTGAAAACTCAAAGTTTTTATTTAAGAAAAAAGTATACAAGTAAAATGGAAATGCATAATGCACTAATGTAGAGAGAGATAATTCTAAAGAGTGTCTGTAATTTTTAGAGATTGTAAACTCCTTTTAGTTTTTATATATTAGGTTTTAAAATCGACGGGAAAAGGGGGAGGCGGGGGGTAGTTATTTACTGAGTGTTGACTCCCAATCCATATGTCATTTCTTACTAAAATATAGACTGTTACACATGATAAATCACTTTACAATCATCTATGATTGTTTGGTCACATTTTTTTAAATAGGCAAAATAATGGCTTGTTTGAGTTGGGTAAATATCTCACTGCACGTTCAATTGAGAATTTAATGAGCCTTTGTTATTATCATTAAAATTTTTGGATCCATAGGTCATTTGCATCTTTAACATGTTTCAAGCATGCTTATCTATTTTTAAAACATATGTAAAAGAAATCTTTTTCTTATAAAATTCCAAGCAATTAGGGTTAGACAAGTGGAATTTCCAAAACTTGGATATCATAAATTTTGTGTTCATTTGTGGTGTGTGAATAAATTTTCTATACTTACATTTGTTATTTTTTTAAAATTTTTTCCATACATAAAGTCTAAAATATTAATTTTGTTGTCATCTATTTGACTTTTTTGTATACGGGATGAAGGGAGAATGAAAACTCAAAGTTTTGTTTAAAGAAAAAAATATACATCTAAAATAGAAATGCACAAATGTGGAGAGAGATAATTCCAAAGAGAGTTTGATATTTTTTTGGAATGTAAACTCCTTTTAGTTTTTATATATTAGGTTTTGCAATCGTCGAAAAAAGAAGTCGTGGGATTTTAAACCAATTGTTGACTCCCAATCCATAAGTCATTTCTTACAAAAATATAGCCCATTACGCATGATAAATTGCTTTAAAAACATCTACGATTGTTAGGTCAGCTTTTGTAAATGGTCAAAATAATGGCTTGTTTGACACGGTTAAATATCCCACCGTATGTTCACTTGAGAATTTAAATAAATGGTTTGGATCATTAGGTCATTTCCATATTAAACATGTTTCAAGCTTGCATATCCATTTTTAAAACATGTGTAGAAAAATCTCTTTCTTATAAAATTCCAAGCAATTAGGGTTGAACTTGTGGAATTCCCCAAACATGGATAACAAAAATTTTGTGTTCATTTGTGGAGTGTGAATAAATTTTTTTTACCTACATTTTTTATTGTTTTAAATTTATTCCATACATAAACTCTAAAATTTTTATTTTCTTATGATCAATTTGCCCTTTTTTTTTACGGGATGAAGGTTGAGTGAAAACTAAAAGTTTTGATTCAAGAAAAAAGTGTACATCTAAAATGGAAATGCACATTGCACATATGTACAATGAGATAATTCCAAAGAGTCTCTGTAATTTATAGGGATTGTAAACGCATTTTATTTTTTAACTGAGTGTTGACTCCCAATCCATAAGTCATTTCTTACAAAAATATAGATCGTTACGCATGATAAATCACTTTACTATCATCTATGATTATTAGGTCATCTTTTTGTAAATGGGAAAAATAATGGCATGTTTGACTCGGGTAAATATCCCAACGCACGTTCACTTGAGAATTTAATGAGCATTTGTTATCCATCCATCATTTGCATCTCTAACATGTTTCAAGCATGCATATATATTTTTAAAACATGTGTAGAAGAAATCCATTTCTTATAAAATTCCAAGCAATTAGGGTTAGACTAGTGGAATTTCCCAAACTTGGATAACAAAAATTTTGTCTTCATTTGTGGTGTGTGAATAAATTTTTGTTACTTATATTTTTTATTGTTTTAAATTTTTTCCATACATAAACTCTAAAATTTTCATTTTGTAGTCATCTATTTGACTTTTTTTGTTTACGGGATGAAGGGAGAGCGAAAACTAAAAGTTTTGATTAATGAAAAAAGTATACATCTAAAATGGAAATGCACAAATGTGGGGAGAGATAATTCCAAAGAGTGTCTGATATTTTTTTGGATTGTAAAATCCTTTTAGTTTTTATATATTTGGTTTTGCAATCGTCGGGAAAAGGGTGAGGCAAAGGATTTTTAACTGAGTGTTGACTCCCAAACCATAAGTCAGTTCTTAAAAAAGTATGGCCCATTACGCATGATAAATCACTTTACAATCATCTATGATTGTTTGGTCAGCTTTTTCTAAAATGGCAAAATAATGGCTTGTCTGTCTTGGGTACTTGTCCCACCACACGTTCACTTGAGAATTTAATGAGCATTTTTTATTCCCTTTAAAAGGTTTGGATCAATAGGTCATTTGCATATTAAACATGTTTCAATCATGCATATTCATTTTTAAAACATGTGTAGAAGAAAATTTCTTTTTATAAAATTCCAAGTTATTAGGATTGAACTAGTGGAATTTCCCAAACTTGGATAACAAAACTCTTTTGTTCATTTTCTGGTGTTTGAATAATTTTTTTTACTTACATTTGTTATTGTTTTAAAATTTTTCCAAACATAAACTCTTAAATTTTCTTTTTGTTGTGATCTACTTACCTTTTTTGTTTACAGGATGAAGGGATAGCGAAAACTCAAAGTTTTGATTTAAGAAAAAAGTATACATCTAAAATGGAAATACACAATGCACGAATATAGAGAGAGAGAAGTCCAAAGAGTTTTTGTAACTTTTAGTGATTGTAAAGTCTTTTATTTTTTATATATTAGGTTTTGCAATCGTCGGGAAAAGGGGAAGACGGGGGATTTTTAACTGAATTTTGACTCCTAATCCATAAGTCATTTCTTATAAAAATATAGCTCGTTATGCATGATAAATCATTTTACAATCATCTATGATTCTTAGGTCAGCTTTTTCTAAATGGGCAAAATAATGGCTTGTTTGACTCTCGTAAATATCCCACCGCACGTTCACTTGAGAATTTAATGAGCGTTGGTTATTCTTTTTAAAATGTTTGGATCCATAGGTCATTTTCATTTCTAACATGTTTCAAGCATGCATATCCATTTTTAAAACATGTGCAGAAGAAATCTCTTTCTTATAAAATCCAAGCAATTTGGGTTCAACTCATAGAATTTCCAAAACTTGGATAACAAAACTTTTGTGTTCATTTGTGGAGTGTGAATAAATTTTCTTTACTTACATTTGTTATTGTTTTAAATTTTTTCCATACGTAAAATATAAAAATTTCATTTTGTTGTGATCTATTTGCCTTTTATTTTTACGGGATGAAGGGAGAACAAACACTCAATGTTTTGATTTAAGAAAAAAGTATACAACTAAAATTGATATGCACAATGCAAAAATGTAGAGAGAGATATTTCCAAAGAGTGTCTGAAAATTTTTGGGTTTGTAAACACCTTTTAGTTTTTGGATATTAGGTTTTGCAATCGTCGGCAAATTGGGGAGGCGAGGGATTTTTAATAGAGTGTTGATTCCCAATCCATATGTCCTTTCCTACAAAAATATAGCCAGTTATGCATGATAAATCACATTATAATCATCTATGATTGTAGGTCAGCTTTTTTTAAAAGGGCAAAATAATGGCATGTTTGACTCAAGTAATTATCGCACAGCACATTCAATTGAGAATTTAATAAGTGTTTGTTACTCTCTTTAAAAGGTTTGGATCCATAGGTGATTTGCATATCTAACATGTTTCAAGCATGGATATCCATTTTTAAAACATGTGAAGAAGAAATCCCTTTTTTATAAAATTTCAAGCTATTAGGGTTGAACTAGTGTAATTTGCCAAACATGGATTACCAAAATTTTGTTTTCATTTGTTGTGTGTGAATAATTTTTTTTTACTTACAATTTTTATTCTTTTAAAAAAATTTCCATACATAAACTCTAAAATTTCATATTGTTATGATCTATTTGCCTTTTTTTGTTTACGGGATGAAGGGAGAGTGAAAAATCAAAGTTTTTAATTAAGAAAAAAGTATACATCTAAAATGGAAATGCATTCACTTGAAAATCATCTATGATTGTTAGGTCAGTTTTTTGTAAATGGAAAAAGTAAAGGCTTGTTTGACTCGAGTAAATATCCCACCACACGTTTACTTGAGAACTTAATGAGCGTTTGTTATTATCTTTAAAAGGTTTGGATCGATAGGTCATTTGCATCTTGAACATGTTTCATGCATGCATATCTATTTTTAAAACATGTGTAGAAGAAATCCCTTTCTTAAAAAATTCCAAGCTTTTAGGGCTAGACTAGTGGATTTTCCCAAACTTTAATAACAAAATTTTTTTGTTCAATTGCGGTGTGTGAATAAATTTTCTTTACTGACATTTACTATTGTTTTAAATTTTTTGCATACATAAACTCTAAAATTTTCATTTTGTTGTGATCTTTTTACATTTTTTGTTTATGGGATGAAAGGATAGTGAAAACTCAAAGTTTTGATTTAGGAAGAAACTAAACATAAAAAATGGAAACAAATGTAAAGAGAGATAATTCCTAATAGTGTCTACAATTTTTAGGGATTTTAAATCCTTTTAGTTTTTATATTTTAATTTTTGCAATCGTGGGGAAAAAGGGGAGGCGGGGGATTTTTAACTGAGTGTTGACTCCCAATCTATAAGACATTTCTTACAAAAATATTGCCCGTTACGCGTAAAAAATCACTTTACAATCATCTATGATTGTAAGGTCAGCTTTTTTGTAAATAGGCGAAAGAATGGCTTGTTTGACTCGGGTAAATATCCCTCTGCACGTTCACTTGAGAATTTAATGAGCATTTTTTATTCTCTTTAAAAGGTTTGGATCCATAGGTCATTTTCTTCTTTAACAAGTTTCAATCAAGCATATCCATTTTTAAAACATATATAGAAGAAATCCCATACTTATAAAATTCCTAGCTATTATGGTTGAGCTAATGGAATTTCCCAAACTTGGATAGCAAAACTTTTGAGTTCAGTTGTGGTGTGTGAATAAATTTTCTTTACTTACATTTGTTAATCTTTTAATTTTTTCCACACATAAACTCATAAATTTTCATTTTGTTGTGATCTAATTGCCTTTTTTATTTACGGGATGAAGTGAGAGAGAAAACTCAAAGTTTTTATTTAAGAAAAAAGTATAATCTAAAATGGAAAAAAATGTAGAGAGAGATAATTCCAAAGTGTGTCTGTAATTTTTAGGGATTGTAAACTCCTTTTAGTTTTTATTTATTAGGTTTTTCAATCATCGGGAAAAGGGGGAGGCGGGGGATTTTTAACTGAGTGTTGACTACCTATCCATAAGTCATTTCTTACAAAAATATAGGCCATTACACATGATAAATCATTTTACAATCAACAATGATTGTTAGGTCAAACTTTTTTTAAATGGAAAAAATAATGTCTGGTTTGACTCGGGTAAATATCCACCACACGTTCTCCAAAGAATTTAATGAGCGTTTTTTATTATGTTTAAAATGTATTGATCCATAGGTCATTTTCATCTTTAACATGTTTCAATCATGCAAATCCATTTTTGAAACATGTATAGAAGAAATCCCTTATAAAATTCCAAGCTATTAGGGTTGAGCTAATGGAATTTCCCAAACTTGGAAAAAAAAACTTTTGAGTTCAATTGTGGTGTGTGAATAAATTTTCTTTACATACATTTTTTATTGTGTTAAATTTTTTCCATACATCAACTCTAAAATTTTCTTTTTGTTGTGATCTATTTACCATTTTTTTTATGGGATGAAGGGTGAGCGAAAACTCAATGTTTTGATTTAAGAAAGAAGTACACATCTAAAATGGAAATGCACAACGCACAAAAGTAGAGAGAGATAATTCCAAAGAGTGTCTGTAACTTTTAGGGATTTTAAACTTATTTTAGTTTTTACATATTACGATTTCCAATCGTTGGGAAAAGGGTAAGGCGGGGGCTTTTTAACTGAATGTTGACTCCCAATCCATAAGTCATTTTTTACAAAAAAATATAGCTCGTTACGCATGACAAATCACTTTACAATCATATATGATTGTTACGTCAGCTTTTTTTAAATGGGCAAAATAATGGCTTGTTTGACTCGGGTAAATATCCCACCGCATGTTCTCATGAGAATTTAATGAGCGTATGTTATTCTCTTTAAGTTGTTTGGATCCATAGGTCATTTGCATCTTTAACAGGTTTCAATCATGCATATCCATTTCTAAAATATTTGTAGTAGAAATCTCTTACTGATAAAATTCCAAGCTATTTGGGTTGATCTAGTGGAATTTCTAAAACTTGGATAACAAAACTTTTTTGTTCATTTGCGAAGTGTGAATAAATTTTAATTACTTACAATTTTTATTGCTTTAAATTTTTTCCATACATAAACTCTAAAATTTTCATTTTGTTGTGATCTATTTGTATTTTTTGTTTACGGGAAGAAGGGATAGCGAAAACTGACAATTTTGATTTAAGAAAAAAGTATACATCTAAAATGGAAATGCACAATGGACATATGTAGACAGAGATTATTCCAAAGTGTTTCGGAAATTTTTTGGAATTGTAAACTCCTCTAGGTTTTAATATATTAGGTTTTGCAATCGTCGGGAAAAGGGGGAGGCGGGGGATTTTTAATTGAGTGTTGAACCCCAATCAATGAGTCATTTCTTAAAAAAATATAGCATGTTACACATGATAAATCACTTTATAATCATCTATGATTGTTAGGTCAGCTTTTTGTAAATATGCAAAATAATGGCTTGTTTGCCTCGGGTAAATATCCCACTGCTCATTCACTTGAGAATTTATTGAGCGTTTGTAATTCTATTTAAAAGGTTTGGATCCATAGGTAATTTGAATCTATAATATGTTTTAAGCATACATAAACTCTAAATTTTTTATTTTGTTGTGATCTATTTACATTTTTTTACGGGATGAAGGGAAAGCAAAAACACAAAGTTTTGATTTAAAAAAACAGTATTAATCTAAAATGGAAATGCACAATGCACAAATGTCGACAAAGATAATTCCAAAGAGTGCCTGTAACTTTTAGGGATTGCAAATTCCTTTTATTTTTTTATATATTAGGTTTGGCTATTGAAGAGAAAAGGGGGAGGCGGGGATTTTTAAAAGACTGTTGACTCCCAATCCATAAGTCATTTCTTAAAAAAATATAGCCCATTACGCATGATAAAACACTTTAATATCATCTATGATTGTTAGGTCAGCTTTTTGTAAATGGGCAAAATAATGGCTTGTTTGACTCGGGTAAATATCCCACTGCACTTTCACTTGAGAATTTAATGAGCGTTTGTTATTGTCTTTAAAAGTTTTCGATCCATAGGTCATTTGCATCTTTAAAATGTTTCAAGCAAGCATATCCATTTTTAAAACATGCGTAGAAGAAATCCCTAACTTATAAAATTCCAAGCTATTAGGGTTGAACCTATGGAATTTCCCAAACATGAATAACAAAACTTTCGAGTTCATTTGTGGTGTGTGAATAAATTTTCTTTACTTACATTTTTTATTGTTATAAATTTTTTCCATACATAAACTCTAAAATTTTCATTTTGTTGGGATCTATTTGCCTATTTTGTATACGGGATGAAGAGAGAGCGAAAACTCAAAGTTTTGATTTATGAAAAAAGTATACATCTAAAATGGAAACAAATGTATAGAGAGATAATTCCAAAGAGAGTTTTTAATTTTTAGGGATTGTAAACTCCTTTTAGTTTTTATTTACTAAGTTTTACAATTGTAGGGAAAAGAGGGACGATGGATTTTTAACTGAGTGTTGACACCCAATCCATAAGTCATTTCTTAATAAAATATAGCTCGTTACCCATGATATATCACTTTACAATCATTTATGATTGTTAGGTCAGCTTTTTGTAAATTGGCAAAATAATGGCTTCTTTGACTCGGGTAAATATCCCACCGCACGTTCACTTGAGAATTTAATGTGCCTTTTTTATTCTGTTTAAAAGGTTTGGATCCATAGGTAATTTTCTTCTTTAACATGTTTCAATCATGCATATCCATTTTAAAACATGTATAGAAGAAATCCCTTATGAAATTCCAAGATATTTGGGTTGAACTAATGGAATTTCCCAAACTTGGATAAATAAACTTTTGAGTTCATTTGTGGTGTGTGAATAAATTTTCTTTACTTACATATGTTATTGTGATAATTTTTTTCCATATATAAACTCTAAAGTTTTCTTTTTGTTGTAATCTATTTACCTTTTTTGTTTACGGGATGAAGGGATAGCGAAAACTCAAAGTTTTTATTTAAGAAAGAAGTACACATCTGAAATGGGAATGCACAATGCACAAATGTAGAGAGAGATAATTCCAAAGAGTGTTTGTAACTTTTAGGGATAGTAAACTCCATTGAGTTTTCACATATTAGGATTTCCAATCGTTGGGATAAGGGGGAGGCGGGGGATTTTAAACTGAGTATTGACTCCCAATTCATAAGTCATTTATTATAAAATTATAGCCCGTTATGCATGATAAATCAATTTACAATCATCTAGGATTGTTAGGTCATCTTTTTGTAAATGGGCAAAATAATGGTTTGTTTGACCCGGGTAAATATCCCACCGCATGTTCACTTGAGAATTTAATGAGCGTTTGTTATTCTCTTTAAAATGTTTGGATCCATAGGTCATTTGCATCTTGAACTTGTTTCAAGCATGCATATCCATTTTTAAAACATGTGTAGAAGAAATCTCCTACTTATAAAATTCCAAGCTATTAGGGTTGATCTAGTGGAATTTCCAAAACTTGGGTAGGAAAACTTTTGTGTTCATTTGTGGTGTGTGAATAAATTTTATTTACTAACATTTGTTATTGTTTTAAAATTTTTCAATAAATAAACTCTAAAATTTTCATTTTGAAGTGATCTATTTGCCTTTTTTTTAACGGGATGAAGGGAGAGCGAAAACTCAAAGTTTCGATTTAAGAAAAAATATACATCTAAAATGGAAATGCACAATGCACAAATGTAGAGAGAGATAATTCCAAAGAATTTCTGTAACTTTTAGTGATTGTAAAGTCCTTTTAGTTTTTATATTAGGTTTTGCAATCATCGAGATAGGGGTATTTTAACAGAGTGTTGACTCCCAATCCATAAATCATTTCTTATAAAAATATAGCTAGTTATGCCCGATAAATCACTTTACAATCATCTATGATTGTTAGGTTAACTTTTTTTAAATGGGCAAAATAATGGCTTGTTTGACTTGGTAAGTATCCCACCGCACGTTCACTTGAGAATTTAATGAGCGTTTGTTATTCTCTTTAAAATATTTGGATCCATAGGTCATTTGCTTCTTTAACATGTTTCAAACAGGCATATCCAGTTTTAAAACATGTGTAGAAGAAATATCTTTCTTATAAAATTCCATGCTATTAGGGTTGAACTAGTAGTATTTCCTAAACTTGGATAACAAAACTTTTGCGATCATATCTGGTGTGTTAATAAATTTTCTTTACTTACATTAGTTATTGTTTTAATTTTTTTTTCCATACATAAACTCTAAAATTTTCATTTTGTTGTGATCTATTTGGCTTTTTTGTTTATGGGATGAAGGGAGAGCGAAAAATCAACATTTTGTTTTAAGAAAAAAATATACATTTAAAATGGAAATGCACAATGCACAAATGTGGAGAGAGATAATTGCAAAGAGTGTCTGAAATTTTTTTGGAATATAAACCCCTTTTAGTTTTTATATATTTGGTTTTGCAATGGTCGGGAAAAGGAGTAGGCGGGGGATTTTTAACTGAGTGTTGACTTTCAATTCATAAGTCATTTATTTTTTAAAATTTATTCCATACATAAACTCAAAAATTTTCATTTTGTTATGATCTATTTGCCTTTTTTGTTTACGGAGAACGAAAACTCAAACTTTTGATTTAAGAAAAAATTATACACCTAAATTGGAAATGCTAAATGCACAAATATACAGAGAGTTAATTCCAAAGAGTGTCTATAATTTTTAGGAATTTTTTATATATTAGGTTTTTCAATCATCAGGAAAAGTGGGAGGTGGAGGATTTTTAACTGAGTGTTGACTCCCAATCCATAAGTCATTTATAACAAAAATATAGACCGTTACGCAGGTTAAATCACTTTACAATCATCTATGATTGTTAGGTCAACTTTTTGTAAAAGAGCAAAATATTGGCTTGCTTGACTCGTGTAATTATCCAACCTGGCGTTCACTTGAGAATTTAATGAGCGTTTGTTATTCTCTTTAGAAGGTTTGGATCCATAGGTCATTTGCTAATTTAACAATTTCAAGAATGCATATCCATTTTTAAAACATGTGCAGAAGAAATCCTTTTTTTATAAAATTCCATGCTATTTGGGTTGAACTAGTGGAATTAGCCAAACTTGGATAACAAAACTTTTGTGTTCATTTGTGGTATGTGATGAAATTTTCTTTACTTACATTTGTCATTCTTTTAAATTTATTCCATACATAAACTCTAAAATTTTCATTTTGTTATGATCTATTTGCCTTTTTTGTTTACAGGATGAAGTCCGAGAAAAAACTCATAGCTCTGTTTTATGAAAAAAGTATACATCTAAAATGGAAATACACAATGCACATATGTACAAAGAGATAATTCCAAAGTGTGTCTGTAAATTTTAGGGATTTTAAAATCCTTTTATTTTTTATATATTAGGTTTTGCAATCGTCAGGAAAAGTGGGAGGCGGGGTATTTTTAACTGAGTGTTGACTCCCAAACCATATGTCATTTCTTACAAAAATAAAGTCCGTTACGCATGATAAATCACTTTACAATCATCTATGATTGTTTGGTATGCTTTTTGTAAATGGGCAAAATAATGGCTTGTCTGTCTTGGGTAATTATCCCATCGCACGTTCACTTGAGAATTTCATGAGTGTTTTTTATTCTCTTTAAAAGTTTTGAATCCATCGGTCATTTTCATATTTAACATGTTTCAAGCATGCATATCCATTTTTAAAACATGTGTAGAAGAAACCCCTTTTTTATAAAATTCCAAGCTATTAGGGTTGAAGTAGTGGAATTTCCCAAACTTGGATAAAAAAACTTTTGTGTTCATTTCTGGTGTTTGAATAAATTTTCTTTACTTACATCTGTTACTGTTTTAAAATTTTTCCAAACATAAACTCTAAAATTTTTATTTTGTTGTGATTTACTTACCTTTTTTGTTTACGGGATGAAGGGATAGCCAAAACTCAAAGTTTTGATTTAAGAAAAAAGTATACATCTAAACTGGAAATGCACAATGCACAAATATAGAGAGAGAGAATTCCAAAGAGTGTCTGAAAATTTTAGTGATTTTAAAGTCTTTTAGTTTTTATATATTAGGTTTTGCAATCGTCGGGAAAAGGGGGAGGCGGGGGATTTTTAACTGAATTATGACTCCCAATCCATAAGTCATTTCTTACAAAAATATAGCTCACTATTCATGATAAATCACTTTACAATCATATATGATTTTTAGGTCAGCTTTTTATAAATGGGCAAAATAATGGCATGTTTGACTCTCGTAAATATCCCACCGCACGTTGACTTGAGAATTTAATGAGCGTTGGTTATTCTCTTTAAAATGTTTGGATCCATAGGTCATTTTCATCTCTAACATGTTTCAAGCATGCATATCCATACTTGAAACATGTGTAGAAGAAATCTCTTTCTTATAAAATTCGAAGCAATTAGGGTTGAACTCATAGAATTTCCAAAACATGGATAACAAAAATTTTGTGTTCATTTGTGGTGTGTGAATAAATTTTATTTATTTACATTTGTTATTATTTTTAAAAATATATCCAGTTATGCATGATAAATCACATTACAATCATCTATGATTGTAGGTCAACTTTTTTTAAATGGGCAAAATAATGGCATGTTCGACTCAGGTAATTATCGCACAACATGTTCACTTGAGAATTTAATGAACGTTTGTTATTAACTTTAAAAGGTTTGGATCCATAGGTGATTTGCATATTTAACATGTTTCAAGCATGCATATCCTTTTTTAAAACATGTGTATAAGAAATCCCTTTTTTATAAAATTCCAAGCTATTAGGGTTGAACTAGTGGAATTTCCCAAACTCTGATAACAAAAATTTTGTTTTCATTTGTGGTGTGTGAATAAATTTTCTTTACTTACATTTGTTATTGTTTTAAAATTTTTCCATACATAAACTCTAAAATTTTCATTTTGTTATGATCTATTTGCCTTTTTTGTTTTTTTACGGGATGAAGGGAGAGTGACAACTCAAAGTTTTTTATTTAAGAAAAGGGTATACATCTAAAATGGAAATGCATAATGCACTAATGTAGAGGGAGATAATTCCAAAGAGTGTCTGTAATTTTTAGGGATTGTAAACTCCATTTAGTTTTTATATATTAGGTTTTAAAATCGACGGGTAAAGGGGGAGGTGGGGGGGTTTTAAATGAGTGTTGACTGCCAATCCATTTGTCATTTCTTACCAAAATATTGCCCGTTACGCAAGATAAATCACTTTACAATCATCTATGAATGTTTGGTCAGCTTTTTGTAAATTGGCAAAATAATGGCTTGTTTGACTTAGGTAAATATCCCACTTTACGTTCAATTAAGAATTTAATGAGTGTTTGTGATTATCTTTAAAAGTTTTGGATCCATAGGTGATTTGCATCTTTAACAGGTTTCAAGCATGCATATCTATTTTTAACACATGTGTAAAAGAAATCCCTTTCTTTTAAAATTCCAAGCAACTAGGGTTAGACAACTGGAATTTCCAAAAATTGGAAAAACAAAATTTTGTGTTCATTTGTGGTGTGTGAATAAATTTTCTTTACTTACATTTTTTCCTATTTTAAATTTTTTCCATACATAAACTCTAAAATTTTCATTTAGTTGTCATCTATTTTACTTTTTTGTTTACGGGATGAAGGGAGAGCGAAAACTCAAAGTTTTTATTTAAGAAAAAAATACACTTCTAAAATGGAAATGCACCATGCACAAATATGGAGAGTGATAATTCCAAAGAGTGTCTAATATTTTTTTGGATTGTAAACTCCGTTAAGTTTTTATATATTAGGTTTTGCAATCGTTGGGAAAAGGGGGAGTCGAGGGATTTCTAACTGTGTTGACTCCCAATCCGTAAGTCATTTCTTACAAAAATATATCCCGTTACGCATGATAAATCACTTTAAAAACATTTACGATTGTTAGGTCAGCTTTTGTAAATGGGCAAAATAATGGCTTGTTTGACTCGGTTAAATATCTCAGCACACATTGACTTGAGAATTTAATGAGCGTTTGTTATTCTCTTTAAAAGGTTTGGATCCTTAGGTCTTTTGCATATTTAACATGTTTCAAGCTTGCATATCCATTTTTAAAACATGTGTAGAAGAAATCTCTTTCTTATAAAATTCTAAGCTATTAGGGTTGAACTTGTGGAATTTCCCAAACTTGGATAACAAAATCTTTGTGTTCATTTGTGGTGTGTGAATAAATTTTCTTTCCTTACATTTGTTATTGTTTTAAATTTATTCCATACATAAACTCTAAAATTTTCATTTTGTTATGATCTATTTGCCTTTTTTGATTACGGGATGTACATCTAAAATGGAAATGCCCAATGCACAAATGTACATAGAGATAATTCCAAAGAGTGTTTTTAATTTTTAGAGATTGTAAACTCCTTTTAGTTTTTATCTATTAGGTTTTGCAATCGTCAGGAAAAGTGGGAGGCGGAGGATTTTTAACTGAGTATTGACTTCCAAACCATAAGTCATTTCTTTCAAAAATATAGCCCGTTACGCATGACAAATCTATTTACAATCATCTATGATTTTTACGTCAGCTTTTTCTAAATGGGAAAAATAATGGCTTATTAGTCTCGGTTAAATATCCCAACGCACGTTCACTTGAGAATTTAATGAGCGTTTGTTATTCTCTTTAAAAGGTTTGGATCCAATGGTCATTTGCATCTTTAACATGTTTCAAGCATGCATATCCATTTTTAAAACATGTGTAGCAGAAATCTCTTTCTTATAAAATTCCAAGCCATTAGGGTTGAAGTAGTGGAATTTCCCAAACTTGGATAACAAAAATTTTGTGTTCATTTGTGGTGTATGAATAAATTTTATTTACTTACATTTGTTATTATTTTAAATTTTTCCATGCTTAAACTATAAAATTTCATTTTGTTGTGATCTATTTGCCTTTTATGTTTACGGGATGAAGGGTGAGTGAAAACTCAAAGTTTTGATTTAAGAAAAAAGAATACATCTAAAATGGAAACAAATGTAGAGAGATATAATTCCAAAGAGTGTCTTTAATTTTTAGGGATTGTAAACTCTTTTTAGTTTTTATATCTTAGGTTTTGCAATCATCGGGCGGGGGATTTTTAACTGACTATTGACTCCCAATCCATATGTCATTTCTTAAAAAAATATATCACATTATGCATTTTAAATTACTTTACAATCATCTATAATTTTTAGGTAAGGTTTTTGTAAATGGGCAAAATATAGGCTTGTTTGACTCGGTAAATATCCCACCGCACGTTCACAAAAGAATTTAATGAGCGTTTGTTATTCTCTTTAAATGGTTTGGATCCATAGGTCATTTGTATCTTTAACATGTTTCAAGCATGCATATCCATTTTTAAGACGTGTGTAAAAGAAAACCCTTTTTTATAAAATTCCAAGCAATTAGGGTTGAACTAGTGCAATTTCCCAAAGTTAGATAATAAAAATTTTGTGTTCATTTGTGGTGTGAGAATAAATTTTCTTTACTTACATTTGTTATAGTTTTTAAAATTTTCCATTCATAAACACTAAAATTTTCATTTTGTTGTGATCTATTTGCCTTTTTGGTTTACAGGATGAAGGGAGAGAAAAAACTCAAAGTTTTGATTTAATAAAAAAGTATACATCCAAAATGGAAATGCACAATACACAAATGTAGAGAGAGATAATTCCAAAGAGTTTCTGTAATTTTTATGGATGGTAAACTCCTTTTACTTTTTATATATTAGGTTTTACAATCGTTGGGAAAAGGGGAAGCTGGGTATTTTTACCAGAGTGTTGACTCCCAATCCATAAGTCATTTCTTACAAAAATATAGACCTTTATGCATGATAAATCACTTTACAATCAACTATGATTGTTAGGTCAGCTTTTAGTAAATCGGCAAAATAATGGTTTGTTTGACTGGGGTAAATATCCCTCAACACGTTCACTATAGAATTTAATGAGCGTTTGTTATTCTCTTTAAATGGTTTGGTTCCATAAGTCATTTGCATCATTAACCCTTTTCAAGCATTCATATCCATTTTTAAAATATGTGTAGAAGAAATCCCTTTCTTATAAAATTCCAAGCTATTAGGGTAGAAAAAGTGGAATTTCCAAATTTAGATAACAAAACTTTTATATTCATTTGTGGTGTGTGAATAAATTTTATTTACTTCCATTTGTTATTGTTTTATATTTTTTCCATACATATACTAAAAGTTTTTCATTTTGTAGTGAAATGTTTGCCTTTTTTCTTTACAGGATGAAGGGAGAGCAAAAACTCAATATTTTAATTTTAGAAAAATGTATACATCTAAAATGGAAACAAAAGTAGAGAGAGATAATTCAAAAGTGTGCATGTAATTTTTAGGGTTTGTAAACTCTTTTTAGTATTTTTATATTAGGTTTTTCAATCGTCGGGAAAAGCGGGAGGTGGGGGATTTTTAACTGAGTATTGACTCCCAATCCATAAGTCATTTCTTAAAAAATGTAGCCCGTTAAGCATGATAAATGACTTTACAATAATCTATGATTGTTAGGTCAGCTTTTTGTAAATCAGCAAAATAATTGCTTGTTTGACTTGGGTAAATATCCCACCGCACATTCACTAGATAATTTAATGAGCGTTTGTTATTCTCTTTAAAAGGTTTGGATCCATAGGTCATTTGCATCTTTAACTTCTTTCAAGCATGCATTTCCATTTTTAAAACATGTGTCGAAGAAATCCCTTTCTTATAAAATTCCAACCTATTAGGATTGAATTAGTGGAATTTCAAAACTTGGATAACAAAACTTTTGTATTCATTTGTGGTGTGTGAATAAGTTTTTTTCACTTAAATTTGTTATTGTTTTAAATTTTTCGACACATAAACCCAAAAATTTTCATTTTGTTGTGATCTATTTGACTTTTTTCTTTACAGGATAAAGGGAGTGCGAACACTCAAAGTTTTAATTTTAGAAAAAAGTATGAATCTAAAATGGAAAGAAATGTAGAGAGAGATAATTCAAAAGAGTGTCTGTAATTTTTTGGGAGTGTAAAATCCTTTTATTTTTATATTTTAGTTTTTTCAATCGTCGTGAAAGGGGGAGGCGGGGGATTTTTAGCTGAGTGTTTGCTTCAAACAAAAATATAGCCCGTTATGCATGAGAAATCACTTTAAAATCATCTATGATTGTTAGGTCAGCTTTTTATTAATGGGTAAAATATTGGCTACTTTAACTCGGGTAAATATCCCACCGCATGTTCACTTGAAAATTTAATGAACCTTTGTTATTCTCTTTAAAATGTGAGGATCCGTAGGTCATTTGCATCTTTAACATGTTTCAAGCATGCGTATGCATTTTTAAAACATGTGTAGAAGAAATCTCTTTCTTATAAAATTCCATGCTATTAGGGTTGAACTAGTGGAAGTTCCTAAACTTGGATTAAAAAACTTTTGTGTTCATTTGTGGTGTGTGTATAAATTTTCTTTACTTACATTTGTTATTCCTTTAAATTGTTTCAATACATAAACTCTAAAATTTTCATTTTGTTGTGATCTAATTGCCTTTTTTATTTACGAGATGAAGAAAGAGCGAAAAATCAAAGTTTTAATTTAAGAAAAAAGTATACATCTAAAATGGAAAAAAATTTACAGAGAGATAATTCCAAAGAGTGTCTTTAATTTTTTGGGATTGTAAACTCCTTTTAGTTTTTATATATTAGGTTTTGCAAACGTCGGGAAAAGGGGGAGGCGGGGGATTTTTAACTAAGTATTGACTCCCAATCCATAAGTCATTTCTTAAGAAAATATAGCCCATTAAGCATGATAAATCACCTAACAATCATCTATGATTGTTAGGTCATCTTTTTGTAAATCGGAAAAATAAGGGCTTGTTTGACTGGGGTAAATATCCCACCCCATGTTCACTTTAGAATTTAATGAGCGTTTGTAATTATCTTTAAATGGTTTGGATCCATAGGTCATTAGCATCTTTAACATGTTTCAAGCATGCATATCCATTTTTAAAACATGTGTAGAAGAAATCCCTTTATTAAATTCCAAGCAATTAGGGTTGAACTAGTGGAATTTCCCAAACTTGGATAGCAATACTTTTGAGTTCATTTGTGGTGTGTGAATAATTTTTCTTTACTTATATTTGTTAATGTTTTAAATTTTTCCATACATAAAGTCTAAACTTTTCATTTCGTTGTGATATTTGCCCGTTTTGTTTACGGGATGAAGGGAGAGTGAGAACTCAAAGATTTGATTTAAGAAAAAAGTACACATCTAAAATGGAAACAAAAGTGGAGAGAGATAATTCAAAAGATTTTCTGTAATTTTTAGGGATTGTAAATTGCTTTTAGTTTTTATATATTAGGTTTTTCAATCGTCGGGAAAAGGGGGAGGCGGAGGATTTTTAACTGACTATTGACTCCCAATCCATAAGTAATTTCTTACAAAAATATAGTCCGTTAAGCATGATAAATCACTTTATAATAATCTATGATTGTTAGGTCAGCTTTTTCTAAATCGGCAAAATAATGGTTTTTTGAGTGGGGTAAATATCCCACCGCACGTTGACTTGAGAATTTAATGAGTGTTTGTTATTCTCTTTAAAAGGTTTGGTTCTATAGGTCATTTGCATTTTTAACATGTTTCAAGCATCCATATCCATTTTTAAAACATGTGTAGAAGAAATCCCTTTCTTATAAAATTTCAAGCTATTATGGTTGAACAAGTGGAATTTCCAAACATGGATAACAAAACTTTTGTGTTCATTTGTGGTGTGTGAATAAATTTTCTTTACTTCAATTAGTTATTGTTTTAAATATTTTCCATACATAAACTCAAAAGTTTTAATTTTGTTGTGATCTATTTGCCTTTTTTCTTTAAGGGATGAAGGGAGAGCAAAAACTCAAATTTTAATTTAAGAAAAATGTATACATCTAAAGTGGAAGCAAAAGTAGAGAGAGATGATTCAAAAGAGTTTCTGTAATTTTTAGGGATTGTAAACTCCATTTAGTTTTAATATATTAGGTTTTGCAATCGTAACGGAAAGGGGGAGGCGAGGGATTTGTAACTGTGTATTGACTCCCAATCCATAAGTCATTTCTTAAAAAATGTAGCCCTCTAAGCATGATAAATCACTTTACAATATATATGATTATTAGGTCAGATTTTTGTAAATCAGAAAAATAATGGCATGTTTGACTAGGGTAAATATCCCACTGCACGTTCTTTTGAGAGTTTAAAGAGTGTTGGTTATTCTCTTTAAAAGGTTTGGATCCATAGGTCAGGTCAACTTTTTGTAAAAGAGAAAAATAATGGCATGTTTGACTCGGGTAATTATCCCATAGCACGTTCACTTGAGAATTTAATGAGCGTTTGTTATTCTCTTTAAAAGGTTTGGATCCATACATCATTTTCATAATTAACATGTTTCAAGCATGCATATCAATTTTTATAACATGTGTACAAGAAATCCCTTATTTATAAAATTCCAAGCTATTATGATTGAACTAGTGGAATTTCCCAAACTTGGATAACAAAACTTTTGTGTTCATTTGTGGTGTGTAAATAAATTTTCTTTACTTACATTAGTTATTGTTTTAAAATTTTTCCATACATAAACTCAAAAATTTTCATTTTGTTGTGATCTATTTGCCTTTTTTGTTTACTAGATGAAGGGAGAGCGAAAACTCAAAGTTCTGATTTAAGAAAAAATTATACATCTAAAATAAAAATTCACAATGCACTAATATAGAGAGAGAAAATTCCAAAGACTGTTTGTAATTTTTAGGGATTGTAAACTCCTTTCAGTTTTTATATATTAGGATTTTCAATCGTTGGGAGAAGGGGGATGCGGGGGATTTGCAACAAAGCGTTGAATCCCAATCCTCAAGTCATTTCGTACAAAAATACAGCCCATTATGCATGATAAATCACTTGACAATCATCTATGATTGTTAGGTCAGCTTTTTGTAAATGGGCAAAATAATGGCTTGTTTTACTCGAGTAAATATCCCGCCGCACGTTCACTTAAGAATTTAATGAGGGTTTGTTATTATCTTTAAAAGGTTTGGATCGATAGGTCATTATCATCTTGAACATATTTCAAGCACGCATCTCTTTTTTAAAACATATGTGCAAGAAATCCCTTTTTCTAAGCTTTTAGTGTTAGACTAGTGGAATTTCTCAAACTTAGACAACACAAATTTTGTGTTCATTTACGGTGTGTGAATAAATTTTCTTTACTTACATTTACTATTGTTATAAATTTTTGGCATACATAAACTCTTAAATTTTCATTATGTTGTGATCTTTTTACCTTTTTTGTTTAAGGGATGAAAGTAGACCGAAAACTCAAAGTTTTGATTTAAGAAGAAACTTTACATAAAAAAATGGAAACAAATGCAGAGAGACATAATTGCAAATAGTGTCTGTAATTTTTAGGGATTGTAGACTCCTTTTAGTTTTTACATATTAGGTTTTGCAATCATGAGAAAAAGGGGGAGGCGGGGGATTTTTAACTGAGTGTTGACTTTCAATCCATAAGACATTTCTTACAAAAATATTGCCCGTTACGCATAATAAATCACTTTACAATCATCTATGATTGTAAGGTCAGCTTTTTTGTAAATGGGCAAAATAATGGCTTGTTTGACTCGGGTAAATATCCCACCGCACGTTCACTTGAGAATTTCTTGAGCATTTTTTATTCTCTTTAAAAGGTTTGGATCCATAGTCATTTGCATCTTTAACATGTTTCCAACATGCACATCCATTTTAAAATTATGTGTAGAAGAAATCTCTTTCTTATAAAATTCAATGCTATTAGGGTTGAACTAGTGAAATTTCCGAAATTTGGATAACAAAATTTTTGTGTTCATTTGTGGTGTGTGAATAAATTTTCTTTAAATATGTTATTGTTTTAAAAATTTTCCATATATAAACTCAACAAATTTCATTTTGTTATGATCTATTTGCCTTTTTTTTATTGGATGAAGGGAGAGCAAAAACTCAAAGTTTTGATTTAAGAAAAAGAATACATCTAAAATGGAAATGCACAATGCACAAGTGTAGAAAGATAATTCCAAAGAGTGTCTAAAAATTTTTGCAAATTTAAAATCCTTTTAGTTTTTATATATTAGGTTTTACAATTGTTGGGAAAAAGGGGAGGTAGGGGATTTTTAACTGAGTGTTGACTCCCAATCCATCAGTTATTTCTTACTAAAATATAGCCCGTTACGCATGATAAATCACTTTACAATCTTCTATGATTGTTAGGTCAGCTTTTTATAAATGGGAAAAATAATGGCTTGTTTGACTCGGGTAAATATCCCACCGCACGTTCACTTGAGAATTTAATGTGCGTTTTTTATTATGTTTAAAAGGTTTGGATCCATAGGTCATTTGCATCTTTAACATGTTTCATTCCTGCATATCCATTTTTAAAACATATTGTGATCTAAACCCTAACTTATATAATTCCAAGCTAATAGGATGGAAGTAATGCAATTTCCCAAACTTGGATAAAAAAACTTTTGAGTTCATTTGTGGTGTGTGAATAAATTTTCTTTACTAACATTTTTTATTGTGTTAAATTTTTTCCATACGTGAACTCTAAAATTTTCTTTTTGTTGCGATCTTTTTACCTTTTTTTTTACGCGATGAAGGGAGAGCGAAAACTCAAAGTTTTAATTAAAGAAAGAAGTATACTTCTAAAATGGAAATGTACAATGCAAAAATGTAGAGAGAAATAATTCCAAAGAGTGTCTGTAACTTTTATGGATTGTAAACTCTTAGTTTTTACATATTAGGATTTCCAATCCTTGGGAAAAGGGGGAAAAGGGGAATGTTCACTGAGTGTTCACTCCTAATACATAAGTCATTTCTTACAAAAATATAGCCCATTATGCATGATAAATTATTTTACAATTATCTATGATTGTTAGGTAAGCTTTTTGTAAATACGCAAAATAATGGCTTGTTTGACTCGGGTAAATATCCCACCGCACGTTCACTTGAGAGTTTAATGAGTGTTTGTTATTCTCTTTAAAATGCTTTGATCCATAGGTCATTTGCATCTTTAACATGTTTCAAGCATGCATATCCATTTTTACAACATGTGTAGAAGAAATTTCTATCTTATAAGATTCCAAACTATTAGGGTTGTATAAGTAGAATTTCCAAAACTTTGATAACATAACTTTTGTGTTCATTTGTGGTGTGTGAATAAATTTTCTTTACTTACATTTGTTATTGTTTTAAATTTTTTCCGTACATAAACTCTAAAACTTTCATTTTGTATTGATCTATTTGCTTTTTTTATTAACGGCATGAAGGGATGCGAACACTCAAAGTTTTGATTGAAGAAAAAAGTATAAATCTAAAATGGATATGCACAATGCACAAATGTAGAGAGAGATAATTCCGAAGAGTGCCTGAAATTTCTTGGGATTGTAAACTCCTTCGAGTTTTTATATATTAGGTTTTGCAATTGTGGGGAAAAGGGGGGAGGCGAGGGGATTTTAACTGAGTGTTGATTCCCAATCCATAAGTCATTTCTTACAAAAATATAGCCCGTTATGCAAGATAAATCACTTTACAATCCTCTATGATTGTTAGGTCAGCTTTTCGTAAAAGGGAAAAATAATGGCATGTTTGACTTGGGTAATTATCCCACAGCACGTTCACTTGAGAATTTAATGAGCAGTTGTTATTCTCTTTAAAAAGTTTGCATCCATACGTCATTTGCATATTTAACATGTTTCAAGCATGCATATCCATTTTTAAAACATGTGTAGAAGAAATCCCTTTTTTTATAAAATTCCAAGCTATTATGATTGAACTAGTGGAATTTCGCAAACTTGGATAACAAAACTTTTGTGTTCATTTGTGGTGTGTAAATACATTTTTTTTACTTACACTTGTTATTGTTTTAAAATTTTTCCATACATAAACTCAAAAATTTTCATTTTGTTGTGATCTATTTGCCTTTTTTGTTTACTGGATGAAGGGAAAGCAAAAACTCAATGTTTTGATTTAAGAACAAATTATACATCTAAAATGAAAATGCACAATGCACTAATATAGGGAGAGATAATTCCAAAGAATGTCTGTAATTTTTAGGGATTGTAAACTCCTTTTAGTTTTTAAATATTTAGTTTTGCAATTGTCGGGAGAAGAGGGAGGTGGGGGATTTTTAACAGAGTTTTGATTCCCAATCCACAAGTCATTTCATACAAAAATATAGCCCAGCACGCATGATAAATCACTTGACAATCATCTATGATTGTTAGGTCAACTTTTTCTAAATGGGCAAAATAATGGCTTGTTTGACTCGAGTAAATATCCCACCGCACGTTCACTTGAGAATTTAATGAGCGTTTGTTATTATCTTTAAAAGGTTTGGATCGATAGGTCGTTTACATCTTGAACATGTTTCAAGCACGCATATCTATTTTTTAAACCTGTGTAGAAGAAATCCCTTTCTTAAAAAATTTTATGCTTTTAGGATTAGACTAGTGGAATTTCCCAAACTTCGATAAGAAATTTTTTTTGTTCATTTATGGTGTGTGAATAAAATTTCTTTACTTACATTTACTATTGTTTTAAATTTTTGGCATACATAAACTCTAAAATTTCATTTTGCTGTGATCTTTTTACCTTTTTTGTTTATCGGATGAAAGGAGAGCGAAAACTCAAAGTTTTGATTTAAGAAAAAACTATACAACAAAAATGGAAACAAATGTAGAGAGAGATAATTCCAAATAGTGTCTGTAATTTTTAGGGATTTTAAACTCCTTTTAGTTTTTATATATTAGGTTTTGCAATCATGGGGAAAAGGGGGAGGCAGGGGATTTTTGACTGAGTGTTGACTCCTAGTCCATAACACATTTCTTACAAAAATATTACCCTTACGCATAATAAATCACTTTACAATCATCTATGATTTTAAGTTCAGCTCTTTTGTAAATGGGCGAAATAATGGCTTGTTTCACTCGAGTAAATATCCCTCCTCACGTTCACTTGAGAATTTAATGAGCATTTGTTATTCTCTTTAAAAGGTTTGGATCCATAGGTCATTTGCATCTTTAACAAGTTTCAATGATGCATATCCATTTTTAAAACTTATATAGAAGAAATCCATTATAAAATTCCATGCTATTAGGGT
Organism: Aristolochia californica; assembly: GCF_029961685.1. Classification (NCBI taxonomy): domain Eukaryota; kingdom Viridiplantae; phylum Streptophyta; class Magnoliopsida; order Piperales; family Aristolochiaceae; genus Aristolochia; species Aristolochia californica. The sequence continues at coordinate 18,753,225 of NW_027181771.1, forward strand.
TGAGCTAATGGAATTTCCAAAACTTGGATAACAAAACTTTTGAGTTCAGTTGTCGTGTGTGAATAAATTTTCTTTACTTACATTTGTTACTTTTTAAAAATTTTCCATACATAAACTATTAAATTTTCATTTTGTCGTGATCTATTTGCCTTTTTTGTTTACGGGATGAAGTGAGAGAGAAAACTCAAAGTTTTGATTTAATAAAAAAGTATACATAAAAAAGGAAACAAATGTAGAGAGAGATAATTCCAGAGAGTGTCTATAATTTTTAGGAATGTAAACTCCTTTTAGTTTTTATTTATTAGGTTTTGCAATGGTCGTGAAAAGGGGGAGGCGGGGGATATTAACCTAAGTGTTGACTCCCAATCCATAAGTCATTTTAAAAAAAAATATAGCCCGTTACGGATTATAAATAACTTTACAATCATCTATGATTGTTACGTTAACTTTTCGTAAATGGGCAAAATAATGGCTTGTTTGACTCGGGTAAATATCCCACTACATGTTTACTTGAGAATTTAATGAGCGTTTGTTATTCTATGTAAAAGGTTTGGATCCACAGATCATTTGCATATTTAACATGTTTCAAGCATGCATAACCATTTTTAAAACATGCGTAGAAGAAAAACCTTTTTTATAAAATTCCAAGATATTAGCGTTGAACTAGTGGAATTTCCCAAACTTGGATAACAAAACTTTTGTTTTCGTTTGTGGTGTGTGAATAAATTTTCTTTACTTACATTTGTTATTGTTTTAAAAATTTTCCTTACATAAACTCTAAAATTTTCATTTTGTTATGATCTATTTGCCTTTTTTGTTTATTGGATCAAGCGAGACCGAAAAGTCAAAGTTTTTATTTAAGAAAAAAGTATACATAAAAAATGGAAATACATAATGCACTAATGTAGAGAGAGATAATTCCAAAGAGTGTCTGTAATTTTTAGGGATTGTAAACTCCTTTTAGTTTTTATATATTAGGTTTTAAAATTGACGGGAAAAGGGGGAGATGGGGGGTTTTTAACTGAGTGTTGACTCCCAATCCATATGTCATTTCTTACAAAAATATAACCCATTAAGCCTTATAAATAACTTTACAATCATCTATGATCGTTAGGTCAGCTTTTTGTAAATGGGCAAAATAATTGCTTGTTTGACTCTGGTAAATATCCCACCCCACGTTCTCTTGAGAATTTAATGTTTTCTCTATAAAAAGTTTGGAATCATAGGAAATTTTCATCTTTAACTTGTTTCAAGCATGCATATCCATTTTTAAAAACATGTGTAGAAAAATCTCTTTCTTATAAAATTCCAAGCTACAAAGGTTAAACTAGTGGAATTTCCAACACTTGGATAACAAAACTTTTGTGTTCATTTTTGGTGTGTGAATAAATTTTCTTTACATTCATTTGTAATCGCTTTAAATTTTTTCCATATGTAAACTCTAAAGGTTTTTAGTTGTGATCTATTTGCCTTTTATCTCTTTTTTTGTTTAGGAGATGATGGGAAAGTGAAAACTCAAGTTTGGATTTAAGAAAGACAAGTACACATCTAAAATTGAAATGCACAATGCACAAATGTAAAGAGTGATAATTCCAAAAAGTGTCTATAATTTTTAGGTATTGTAAACTCTTTTTAGTTTTTATATTATAGGTTTTGCAATCTTCAGGAAAAAGGGAAGGCGGGGAATTTTTAACTGGGTGTTGACTCCTAATCGACAAGTCATTCCTTACAAAACTATAGCCCGTTACGCTTGACAAATCACTTCACAATCATCTATGAATGTTAGGTCAAGTTTTTGTAAATGGGAAAAATAATGGCTTGTTTGACTCGGGTAAATATCCCACCGCACGTTCACTTGAGAGTTTAATGTTATTCTCTTTAAAAGGTTTGGATCCATATGTCATTTGCATCTTTAACATGTTTCAAACATGCATATCCATTTTTTAAAACATGTGTAGAAAAATCGCTTTCTTATAAAATTCCAAGCTATTAGGGTTCAACCAGTGGGATTTCCCAAACTTAGATAAAAAAACTTTTGTGTTCATTTGTGGTGTGTGAATAAATTTTCTTTACTTACATTTGTTATTGCTTTAAATTTTTTCCATATGTAAATACATAATGCACTAAAAATTATCTCTTTTTTTGTTTACGAGATGAAGGAAAAGTGAAATCTCAAGTTTTGATTTAAGAAAGAACAATACACATCTAAAATGGAAATGCACAATGCACAAATGTATAGAGTGATAATGCCAAAAAGTGTCTTAATTTTTAGGGATTGTAAATTCTTTTTAGTTTTTATATATCAGGTTTTGCAATCGTCGGGAAAAGGGGGAGACGGAGGATTTTTAACTGAGTGTTGACTCCGGATCCATAAATCATTCCTTACAAAAATATAGGCTGTTACGCATGAAAATTCACTTGAGAATCAGCTATGATCGTTAGGTCATCTTTTTGTAAATGGGAAAAATAATTGCTTGTTTGACTCGGGTAAATATCCCACCGCACCTTCAATTCAGAATTTAAAGTTATTCTCTTTAAAAGATTTGGAATCATAGGTGATTTGCATCTCTAACATGTTTACAGCATGCATATCCATTTTTTAGAACATGTGTAGAAAAATCTCTTTCTTATAAAATTCCAAGCTATTAGGGTTGAACTAGTGGAATTTCCTAAACTTGGATAACAAAACTTTTTTGTTCAATTGTCGTGTGTGAATAAATTTTCTTTACTTACATTTGTTATTGCTTTAAATTTTTTCCATATGTAAACTCTAAAATTTTCATTTAGTTGTGATCTATTTGCCTTTTATCTCTTTTTTTCTTTAGGAGATGATGGGAAAGTGGAAGCTTAAGTTTTGATTTAAGAAAGACAAGTACACATCTAAAATGGAAATGCACAATGCACAAATGTAGAGAGTGATAATTCCAAAAAGTGTCTCTAATTTTTACGGATTGTAAACTCTTTTTTGTTTTTATATATCAGGTTTTGCAATCGTCGGGAAAAAAGGGGGAGGCGGGATATTTTTAACTGAATGTTAACTCCCAATCCATAAGTCATTCCTTACAAAATTAAAGCCTGTTACGCTTGATAAATCACTTTACAATCATTTATGATCGTTAGGTCAGCTTTTTGTAAATGGGAAAAATAATGGCTTGCGTGACTCGGGTAAATATCCCACCGCACCTTCAATTCAGAATTTAAAGTTATTCTCTTTAAAAGATTTGGAATCATAGGTGATTTGCATCTCTAACATGTTTACAGCATGCATATCCATTTTTTAGAACATGTGTAGAAAAATCTCTTTCTTATAAAATTCCAAGCTATTAGGGTTGAACTAGTGGAATTTCCTAAACTTGGATAACAAAACTTTTGTGTTCAATTGTCGTGTGTGAATAAATTTTCTTTACTTACATTTTTTATTGCGTTAAATTATTTCCATACGTAAACTCTAAAATTTTTATTTTATTGTGTTCTATTTGCTTTTTATCTCTTTTTTTGCTTACGACATGAAGGGAAAGTGAAAACTCAAGTTTTGATTTAAGAGAGAAAAGTACACATCTAAAAAGGAAATGCACAATGCACAAATGTAGAGAGTGATAATTCCAATAAGTGTCATTAATTTTTATGGATTGTAAACTCTTTTTTGTTTTAATATATCAGGTTTTGCAATCATCGGGAAAAGGAGAAGGCGCAAGATTTTTAATTGAGTGTTGACTCCTTATCCATAAATCATTCCTTCCAAAAATATAACCCCTTACGAATGATAAATCACTTTAAAATCATCTATGATCGTTAGATCAGCTTTTTTTAAATGGGCAAAAGAATGACTTGTTTATCTCGGGTAAATATCCCACCGCACATTCACTTGAATATTTATTGTTATTTTATTTAAAAGGTTTAGAACCATAGGTCATTTGCATCTTTAACATGTTTCATACATGCATACCCATTTTTTAAAACATGTGTCAAAAAATCCCTTTCTTAGAAAATTCCAAGCTATGAGGGTTGAACTAGTGGAATTTCCCAAACTTGGATATCAAAACTTTTGTGTACATTTGTGGTGTGTGAATAAATTTTCTTTTCTTACATTTGTTATTGCTTTAAATTTTTTCTTTACATAAACTCTAAAATTTCCAATTTGTTGTGATCTATTTGCCTTTTATCTCTATTTTTTTGTTTATGCCATGAAGGGAAAGTGAAAACTCAAGTTTTGATTAAAGAAAAAAAATTACACATCCAAAATGGAAATGCACAATACACAAATGTGGAGAGTGATAATTCCAAAAAGTGTCTGTAATTTTTAGGGATTATAAACTCTTTTTTGTTTTTATATATCGGGTTTGGAAATCATTAGGAAAAGGGGGTGGCGGGGGATTTTTTACTGAGTGTTGACTCCCAATCCATAAGTCATTCCTTACTAAAATGTAGCCCGTTACGCATGATAAATCCCTTTACAATCATCTTTGATCGTTAGGTCAGCTTTTGGTAACGGGCAAAATAATGGGTTGTTTGACTCATGTAAGTATCCCACCACACGTTCACTTGAGAATTTAATGCTATTCTCTTTAAAAGGTTTGGATCCATAGGTCATTTGGTTCTTTAACGTGTTTCAAGAATGCATATCCATTTTTTAAAACATGTGTAGAAAAATCTCTTTTTTATAAAATTCCATGTTATTAGGGATGAACTAGTGGAATTTCTCAAACTCGGATAACAAAACTGTTGTGTTCATTTGTGGGCTGCGAATAAATTTTCTTTACGTATATTTGTTTTTGCTTAAAAAATTTGCCATACGTAAACTCTAATATTTTCATTTTTTTGTTTATCTATTTGCCTTTTATCTCTTTTTTTTTTTTTTTACCAGATGAAGAGAAAGTGAAAACTCAAGTTTTGATTTAAGAAAAAACATACATATCTAAAATCGAAATTCACAATGCACAAACGTAGAAAGTGATAATTCCAAAAAGTGTCTGTAATTTTTAAGGATTGTAAACTCTCTTTAGTTATTATATAGAAGGTTTTGCAGTCATCGGGAAAAGGGGGAGGCGGGGGATTTTTAACTAAGTGTAAACTCCCAATCCATAAGTCATTCGTTACAAAAATATAGCCCGTTACGCAAGATAAATCACTTTACATCATCTATGATCGTCAGGTCTGCTTTTTGTAAGTGGGCAAAATAATGGCTTGTTTGACCCGGGTAATTATCCCACCGCACATTCTCTTGAGAATTTTATTTTATTTTCTTTAAAAGGTTTGGATCCATAGGTCATTTGCATCTTTCACATGTTTCAAACATGCATATCCATTTCTTTAAACATGTGTAGAAAAATCTCTTTCTTATAAAATTTCAAGCTATTAGGGTTGAACTAGTGGAATTTCCCAAACTTGGATAACAAAACTTTTGTGTTCATTTGTGGTCTGTGAATAAATTTTCATTACTTACATTTATTATTGCTTTAAATTTTTTCCATTCGTCAACTCTAAAATTTGATTTTGTTGTGATCTATTTGCCTTTTGTCTCTTCCTTTTATTTATGAGATGAAGGGAAAGTGAAAACTCAAGTTTTGATTTAAGAAACAAAAGTACACATCTAAAATGGAAATGCACAATGCAAAAATGTCAACAGCGATAATTCCAAAAAATTTCGGCAATTTTTAAGGATTGTTAACTCTTTTATGTTTCTATACATCAGGTTTTGCAATCGTCGGGAAATGGGGGAGGTGGAGGATGTTTAACTGAGTGTTGAATCCCAATCCATATGTTATTTCTAACAAAAACATAGCCCATTACGCATGATAAATCACTTTAAAATCATCTATGAGCGTTTGGTCAACTTTTTGTAAATGGGCAAAATAATGGCTTGTTTGACTCGGGTAAATATCCCACCGCTTGTTCACTTGAGAATTTAATGTTATTCTCTTTATAAGGTTTGGATCCATAGGTCATTTGCATATTTAACATGTTTCAAGCATGCATATCCATTTCTTCAAACATGTATAGAAAAATTCTCTTACTTTTAAATTTCCATGCTATTAGGGTTGAACTAGTGGAATATCCCAAACTTTGATAACAAAACTTTTGTGTTCATTTGTGGTGTCAAAATAAATTTTTTTTACTTAAAACTGTTATTGTTTTTAATTTTTTCCATACATAAACTCTAAAATTTTCATTTTATTGTGATCTATTTGCCTTTTATCTCTTTTTTTTTTTTACGAGATGAAGGGAAAGTGAAAACTCAAGTTTTGATTTAAGAAAAAAAAGTACTGATCTAAAATGGAAATGCACATTGCAAAAATGTAGACAACGATAATTCCAAAAAGTGTCTACAATTTTTAGGGATTTTAAATTGTTTTATTTTTTATATATCAGGTTTTTCAATTGTCGAAAAAATGGGGAGGCGGGGGATTTTTAATTGAGTGTTGAGTCCCAAACCATAATTCATACCTTACAAAAATATCGCCCGTTACGCATGATAAATCACTTTACAATCATCTATGATCGTAACGTCAACTTTTTTTAAATGGGCAAAATAATGGCTTGTTTGACTTAGGTAAATATCCCACCACACGTTCACTAGATAATTTAATGTTATTCTATTTAAAAGGTTTGGATCAATAGTTTATTTGCATCTTCAACATGTTTCAAGCATGCATATCCATTTTTTAAAACATGTGTAGAAAAATCTCTTTCTTATAAATTCCAAGCTATTAGTGTTGAACTAGTAAAATTTCCCATACATGGATAACAAAACTTTTGTGTTCATTTGTCGTGTGTGAATAAATTTTAATTACTTACATTTGTTATTGCTTTAAATTATTGTCATACGTAAACTCTAAAATTTTCATTTTGTTGTGATCTATTCGCCTTTTATCTCTTTTTTTGTTTACGAGATGAAGGCAAAGTGAAAACTCAAGTTTTGATTTAAGAAGAAAATGTACACATATAAAATGGAAATGCACAATGCACAAATGTAGAAAGTGATAATTCCAAAAAGTGTCTACAATTTTTAGGGATTGTAAACTCCTTTTAGTTTTTATATATCAGGTTTTGCAATCGTCAGGAAAAGGGGGAGGCGGTGGATTTTTAACTGAGTGTTGACTTCCAATCCATAAGTCATTCCTTACAAAAATATAGCCCGTTACGCATGATAAATAACTTTACAATCATCTATGAACGTTAGGTCAGCTTTTTGTATATTGGCAAAATAATGGTTTGTTTGACTCGGGTAAATATCCCACCAGACGTTCACTTGAGAATTAAATGTTATTCTCTTCAAAAAATTTGGATCTATAGGTCATTTGCATCTTTAACATGTTTCAAGCATGCATATCCATTTTTTAAAACATGTGCACAAAAATCTCTTTCTTATAAAATTCCAAGCTATAAGGGTTGAACTAGGAGAATTTCCCAAACTTGGATAACAAAACTTTTGTGTTCATTTGTTGTGTGTGAATCAATTTTCTTTACTTAAATTTGTTATTTCATTAAATTTTTTCCAAACATAAACTCTAAAACTTTCATTTTGTTGTGATCTATTTCCCTTTTATCTCTTTTTTTTTTTTTTTTTTTTTTTTGTTTATGAGATGAAGGGAAAGTGAAAACTCAAGTTTTGATCCAAGAAAAAAAAGAACACAACTAAAATTGAAATTCACAATGCCCAAATGTAGAGAGTGATAATTCCAAAAAGTGCCAGCAATTTTTAGGGATTGTAAACTGTTTTTAGTTTTTATATATCGGGTTTTGCAATCGTCGGGAAAAGGGGGGAGGCGGGGGATTTTTTACTGAGTGTTGACTCCCAATCCGTAAGTCATTCATTACAAAAATATAGCCCATTACTCATTTTACAATCATCTATGATCGGTAGGTTAGCTTTTTGTAAATGGGAAAAATAATGGCTTGTTTGACTCTGGTGAATATCCCACCACACATTCACTAGAGAATTTAATGTTACTCTATTTTAAAGGTTTGAATCCATAGGTCATTTGCATCATTAACATGTTTCAAGCATGCATATCCATTTTTTAAAACAAGTGAAGAAAAATCTCTTTCTTATAAAATTCCAAGCTATTAGGGTTGAAGAAGTGGAATTTCCCAAACTTGGATAACAAAACTTTTGTGTTCATTTGTGGTCATTGAAGAAATTTTATTTACTTACATTTTTTATTTCTTTAAAATTTTTCCTTTCGTCAACTCTAAAATTTTCATTTTGTTGTGATCTATTCGCCTTTTATCTCTTGTTTTTGTTTACGAGATGAAGGAAAAGTGAAAACTCACGTTTTGATTAGAGAAAAAAAGTGCACATCTAAAATGGAAATGCACAATGGACAAATGTCAACAGCGATAACTCCAAAAAGTGTCTGTTATGTTTAGGGATTGTAAACTCTTTTTAGTTTCTATATATCAGTTTTTGCAATCGTCAGGAAACAGGGGAGGCGGGGGACGTTTAACTGAGTGTTGTCTCCCCATCCTTAAGTCATTTCTTACAAAAATCTAGCCTGTTACCCATGATAAATCACTTTACAATCATCTATGATCGTTAGGTAAGCTTTTTGTAAATGGGAAAAATAATGGCTTATTTGACTCTGGTAAATATCCCACTGCATGTTCACTTGATAATGGCTTATTTGGTCATTTGCATCTTTAACATGTTCCAAGCATGTATATCCATTTTTTAAAATATGTCTAGAAAAATCTATTTCTTTTAAAATTCCAAGCTATTAGGGTTGAACGAGTGGAATTTCCCGAACATGGATAACAAAACTTTTGTGTTCATTTGTGGTGTGTGAATAAATTTTATTTATTTTTATTTGTTATTTCTTTAAATTATTTCCATACGTAAACTATAAAATTGTCATTTTCTTGTGATCTATTGTCCTTTTATCTCTTTTTTTGTTTACGAGATGAAGGGAAAGTGAAAACTCAAGTTTTTATTTAAGAAAAAAATGTACACAGGTGAAATGGAAATGGGGGAGGCAGGGGATTTTTAACTGAGTGTTGAGACCCAATCCATAAGTCATTCCTTACAATAATATAGCCCGTTACGTATGATAAACACTTTACAATCATCTATGATCTTTACGTCAGGTTTTTGTAAATGGGCAAAATAATTGCTTGTTTGACTCGGGCACATATCCCACCGCACGTTCTCTTGAGAATTTAATGTTATTCTCTTTAAAAGGTTTGGATCCATAGGTGATTTGCATCTTTAACATGTTTCAAACATGCATATGTATTTTTTTAAAACATGTATTCAAAAATCGCTTTCTTATAAAATTCCAAGCTTATAGGGTTGAACTCGTGGAATATCCCAAACTTGGATAAAAAAACTTTTGTGTTCATTTGCGGTGTGTGAATAAATTTTCTTTACTTAAATTTTTTATTTCTTTAAATTTTTTTCATACGTAAACTCTAAAATTTTCATTTTGTTGTGATCTATTTGCCTTTTATTTCTTTTTTTTTTTACGAGATGAAGGGAAAGTGAAAACTCAAGTTTTGATTTAAGAAAAAAAAGTACACATCTATAATGGAAATGCAATATGCACAAATGTCAACAGCGATAATTTCAGAAAGTATCTGCAATTTTTAGGGATTGTAAACTCTTTTTTGTCTCTATATATCAGGTTTTGCAATGGTCGGGAAATGGGGGAGGCAGGGGATTTTTAACTGAGTGTTGCCTCCCAATCCATAAGACATTCTTTAAAAAAATATAGCCCGCTACGCATGATAAATCATTTTACAATCTTCTATGATCATTAGGTCAGCTTTTTGTAAATGGGCAAAATACTAGCTTGTTTGACTCGGGTAAATATCCCACCGCACGTTCACTTGAGAATTTAATGTTATTCTCTTTAAAAGGTTTGGATCTGTAGGTCATTTCCATCTTTAACATGTTTCAAGCATGAATATCCATTTTTTAAAACATGTGTAGAAAAATCTCTTTCTTATAAAATTCCAAGCTATTGGGGTTGAACTAGTGGAATTTCCCAAACTTGGATAACAAAACATTTGTGTTCATTTGTGGTGTCTGAATAAATTTTCTTTACTAATATTTGTTATTGTTTTAAATTTTTTCTATACATAAACTCTAAAATTTTCATTTTGTTGTGATCTATTCGCCTTTTATCTCTTGTTTTTGTTTACGAGATGAAGAGAAAGTGGAAACTCATGTTTTGATTTAAGAAAAAAAATTTCACATCTAAAATGGAAAAAAAATATGCACAAATATAGAGAGTGATGATTCCAAAAAGTGTTTGTAACTTTTAGGGATTGTAAACTCTTTTTAGTTTTTATATATCAGATTTTTCAATCGTCGGAAAAAGGGGCTGGTGAGGGATTTTTAACTGAGTATTGACTTCCTATCCATAAGTCATTCCTCACAAAATATTGCCCGTTATGCATGATAAATCACTTTACAATCATATATGACCGTTAGGTCAGCTCTTTGTAAATGGGCAAACTAATGGCCTGTTTGACTCGGGTAAATATCCCACCGCACGTTCACTTTAGAATTTAATGTTATTCTATTTAAAAGGTTTGGATCCATAGGTCATTTGAATCTTTAACATGTTTCAAGCATGCATATCCATTTTTTAAAACATGTATAGAAAAATCCACTTTCTTATAAAATTCCAAGCTATTAGGGTTGAACTAGTGGAATTTCCAAAACTTGGTCAACAAAAATTTTGTGTTTATTTGAGGTGTGTGAATAAATTTTCTATACTTACATTTGTTATTGCTTTCAATTTTTTCCATTCATAAACTCGAAAATTTTCATTTTGTTGTGTTCTATTTGCCTTTTATCTCTTTTTTTTTTACTAGATGAAGGGAAATTGAAAACTCAAGTTTTGATATAAGAAAAAAATTACATATGAAAAATGGAAGTGCTCAATGCACAAATGAAGAGAGTGATAATTCAAAAAGTGTCTGTAATTTTTAGAGATTGTAAACTCTTTTTAGTTTTTATATATCAGGTTTTGCAATTGTCGGGAAAAGGGGGAGGTGGGGTATTTTTTACTGAGTGTTGACTCCCAATCCATAAGTCATTCCTTACAAAAATATATCTCGTTACGCATGATAAATCACATTAAAATCATCTATGATCATTAGGTCTATTTTTGTTAATGGGCAAAATAAAGGCTTGTTTGACTCGGGAAATATCCCATCGCACGTTCACTTGTGAATTTAATGTTATTCTCTTTAAAAGGTTTGGATCCATAGGTCATTTGAATCTTTAACATGTTTCAAGCATGCATATCCTTTTTTTAAAACATGTGTAGAAAAATTTATTTCTCATAAAATTCCAATCTATTAGGGTTGAACTAGTGGAATTTCCAAAACTTGGATAACAAAAATTTTGTGTTCACTGGTGGTGTGTGAATAAATTTTCTTTACTTACATAATTTGTTGCTTTAATTTCTTTTTCATACATAAAATGTAAAAATTTTATTTTGTTGTGGTCTATTTGCCTTTATCTTTTTTTTTTTTGTTTACGAGATGAAGGGAAAGTGAAAGTTCAAGTTTTGATTTAAGTAAAAAAAGTACACATCTAAAATTGAAATGCACAATGCAGAAATTTATAGAGTGATAATTCCAAAAATGTCTGTAAATTTTAGGGATTGTAAATTCTTTTTAGTTTTTATATATCAGGCTTTGGAATTGTTGGGAAAAGGGGGAGGCGGGGGAGTTTTAACTGAGTGTTCACTCCCAATCCATAAGTCATTCCTTACAAAAATATAGTGCGTTATGCATGATAAATCACTTTACAATCATCTATGATCGTTAAGTCGGCTTTTTGTAAATGGGCAAAATAACGGCTTGTTTGACTCTAGTAAATATCCCACCTCACGTTTACTTGAGAATTTATCGTTATTCTCTTTAAAAGGTTTGGATCCGTAGGTCATTTGCATCTTTAACATATTTCAAGCATGCATATCCATTTTTTAAAACATGTGTAGAAAAATCTCTTTCTTATAAAATCCAATCAATTATGATTGAACTAGTGTAATTTCCAAAACTTGGATAACGAAACTTTTGTGTTCATATTTGGTGTGTGAATAAATTTTCTTTACTTACATTCTTTATTGCTTTAATTTTTTTCAAAACATAAACTCAAAATTCTTTTTTTGTTGTGATCAATTTGCCTTTTATGGTTTTTTTTTTGTTTACGAGATGAAGGGAAAGTGAAAACTCAAGTTTTGATTTAAGAAAAACAACTACACGTCTAATATGGAAATGCACAAAGCACAAATGTGGAGAGTGATAATTTAAAAAAGTGTTTGTAATATTTAGGGATTGTAAACTCTTTTTAGTTTTTATATATCAGGTTTTGTAATCATCGGTAAAAGGGGGAGCCAGGGGATTTTTAACTGAGTACCTTACAAAAATATAGCCCATTACGCATGATAAATAACTTTACAATCTTCTATGATTGTTTGGTCAGCTTTTTGTAAATTGGCAAAATTATGGCTTGTTCTACTCGGGTAAATAACCCACCGTACGTTCTCTTGAGAATTTAATGTTATTCTCTTTAAAAGATTTGGATCCATAGGTCATTTGTATCTTTAACATGTTTCAAGCATGCATATCCATTTTCAAACATGTGTAAAATCTCTTTCTTATAAAATTCCAAGCTATTAGGGTTGAACTAGTGGAATTTCTCAAACTTGGATAACAAATCTTTTGTGTTTATTTAAGTTGTGTGAATAAATTTTCTTTACTTACATTTTTTATTGCTTTCAATTTTTTTCCATACATATACTCTAAAATTTTCATTTTGTTGTGATCTATTTGCCTTTTATCTCTTTTTTATTTTTTTACGAGATGAAGGGAAAGTGAAAACACAAGTTTTGATTTAAGAAAAAAAAGTAAACTTTTTAAAATGGAAATCCACAATGCACAAATGTAGAGAGTGATAACTCCAAAAAGTGTCTATAATTTTTAGGCATTGTAAACTCTTTTTTGTTTTTATATATCAGGTTTTGCAATCGTCGGATAAAAGGGGAGGAGGGGGATTTTTAACTAAGTGTTGACTCCGAATCCATAGCCTGTTACGCATGTTAAATCACTGTAGAATCATCTATGATCATTAGGTTAAGTTTTTGTAAATGGACAAAATAACGGCTTGTTTGACTCGGGTAAATATCCCACTGCACATTCACTGGAGAATTTAATGTTTTTCTCTTTAAAAGGATTTGATCCATAAGTCATTTGCATCTTTAACATGTTTCAAGCATGCACATCCATTTTTTAAAACATGTATAGAAAAATCTCTTTCTAATAAAATTCCAAGCTATTAGGGTTGAAACAAAACTTTTTTGTTCATTTGTGGTGTGTGAATAAATTTTCTTTACATACATTTGTTATTGCTTTAAATTTTTTTTCATTTATAAACTCTAAAATTTTAATTTCGTTGTGATGTTTTTGCCTTTTATCTCTTTCTTTTTGTTTATGAGATGAAGGGAAAGTGAACACTCAAGTTTTGATTTAAGAAAAAAAGTACACATCTAAAATGGAAATGCACAATGCACAAATGTAGAGAGTGATAATTCCAATAAGTGTTTGTAATTTTTAGGGATTATAAACTCTTTTTAGTTTTAATATATCAGGTTTGGCAATCGTCAGGAAAAGGGGGAGGCGGGAGATTTTTAACTGAGTGTTGACTCCCAAACCATACGTCATTCCTTAAAAAAATATAGCCTGTTAAGCAAGATAAATCACTTACAATAATCTATGATTGTTAGGTCAGCTTTTTGTAAATGGGCAAAATAATGGCTTGTTTGACTCGGGTAAATATCCCACCGTACGTTCACTTGAGAATTTAATGTTATTGTCTTTAAAAGGTTTGGATCCATAGGTCATTTGCATCTTTTACAAGTTACAAGCAAGCATATCCATTTTTTAAAATATTTGTTGAAAAAATCTGTTTCTTATAAAATTCCAAGCTATTAGGCTAGAACTAGTGGTATTTACCAAACTTGGATAGCAAAATTTTTGTGTTCATTTTTGGTGTGTGAATAAATTTTCTTTACTTACATTTGTTATTTCTTAAAATTTTTTCCTTACGCAAACTCTCAAATTTTCATTTTGGTGTAATCTACTTGCCTTTTATCTTTTTTTTTTGTTTTGTTTACGAGATGAAGGGAAAGTGAAAACTCAAGTTTTGATTTAAGAAAAAAAAGTACACATCTAAAATGGAAATGCACTATTCACAAATATAGAGAGTGATAATTCAAAAAGGTGTCAGTAGGTTTTAGGGATTGTAAACTCCTTTTGGTTTTTATATATCAGGTTTTGCAATCGTCGGGAAAAGGGGGAGGTGGGAGATTTTTGACTGAGTATTGACTCCCAATCCATAAGTCATTCCTGACAAAAATATAGCCCGTTGTGCATAATAAATCTTTTTACAATCATCTATGATCATTAGGTCAGCTTTTTGTAAACGGGCAAATTATTGGCATGTTTTACTCGGTTAAATATCCCACTACACGTTCACTAGAGAATTTAATGTTATTCTGTTACAAGCATGTATATCCTTTTTTTAAAACATGTGTCGAAATATCTGTCTTATAAAATTCCAAGCTATTATGGTTGAACTATTGGAATTTCCCGAACTTGGTTAACAAACCTTTTGTGTTCATTTGTTGTGTGTGAATAAATTTTCTATACTTACATTTGTTATGGCTTTATATTTTTTCCATACAAAAACTCTCAAATTTTCATTTTATTGTGATCTATTTGCCTTTTATCTCTTTTTTTTTTGTTTACGAGATGAAGGGAAAGTGAAAACTCAAGTTTTGATTTAAGAAAAAAAGTTACACATCTAAAATGGAAACGCACAATGCACAAATGTTGAGAGTGATAATTCCAAAAAGTGTATGTAACTTTTAGGGATTGTAAACTCTTTTTAGTTTTTATATATCAGGTTTTGCAATCGTCGGGAAAAGGGGGTGGCGGGGGATTTTTAACTGAGTGTTGACTCCCAATCTATAAGTCATTCCTTACAAAAATATAGCCCGTTATGCATGATAAATCACTTTACAATCATCTATGATCGTTAGGTCAGCTTTTTGTAAAAGGGCACAATAATGGCTTGTTTGACTTTGGTAAATATCCCACCGCACGTTCACTAAAGAATTTAATGTTATTCTATTTAAAAGGTTTGGATCCATAGGTCATTTGCATCTTTAACATGTTTCAAGCATGTATATCCATTTTTTAAAACATGTGTAGAAAAATCCCTGTTATATAAAATTCCAAGCGATAAGGGTTGAACTAGTGGAATTTCCCAAACTTGCATAACAAAACTTTTGTGTTCATTTGCGGTGTGTGAATAAATTTTCTTTACTTCCATTTGTTATTGCTTTAAATTTTTTCCATACATAAACTCTCAAATTTTTATTTTGTCGTGATCTATTTGCCTTTTATCTCTGTTTTTTTAAACGAGATGAAGAGAAAGTGAAAACTCATGTTTTGATTTATGAAAAAAAGTACACTTCTAAAATTGAAATGCACAATGCAGAAATGTAGATAGTGATAATTCCAAAAAATGTCTATAATATTTAAAAATTGTAATCTCTTTTTAGTTCTTTTTATATCGGGAAAAGAGGGAGAAGGGGGATTTTTAATTAAGTGTTGACTCCCAATCCATAAGCCATTCCTTACAAAAATATACCTTGTTATGTGTCATAACTCACTTTTACAATCATCTTTGATCGGTAGGTTAGCTTTTTGTAAATAGGCTAAATAATGGCTTGTTTGACTCAGGTAAATATCCCACCGCTTGTTCAGTTGAGAATTTAATGTTATTCTCTTTAGAAGGTTTGTATCCAAAGGTCATTTGCATCTTTAACATATTTCAAGCATGCATATCCATTTTTTAAAACATGTGTAGAAAAATCTCTTTCTTTTAAAATTCCAAGCAATTAGGGTTGAACTAGTGGAATTTCCCAAACTCTCATAACAAAAGTTTTGTTTTTATTTGTGGAGTGTGATTATATTTTCTTTACTTATATTTATTATTGCTTTAAATGTTTTCCATACATAAACTCTAAAATTTTCATTATGTTGTGATCTATTTGCCTTTTATCTCTTTTTTTGTTTTCGAGAAGAAGGGAAAGTGAACGTTCAAGTTTATATTCATCTAAAATTGAAATGCACAATGCACAAATGTAGAGAGTGATAATTCCAAAAAGTGTCATAAACTTTTAGGGATTGTAAATTCTTTTTAGTTTTTATATATCAGGTTTTGCAAACGTCGGGAAAAGGGGGAGGAGGGGGATTTTTAATCAAGTGTTGACTCCCAATACAAAAGTCATTCCTTACAAAAATATAGCCCGTTACTCATGGTAAATCACTTTACAATCATCTATGATCGTTAGGTCTAGTTTATGTAAATGGGCAAAATAATGGCTTGTTTGACTCGGGTAAATATCCCACCACACGTTCACTTGAGAATTTAATGTTATTCTCTTTATATGGTTTGGATCCATAGGTCATTTGCATCTTTAACAAGTTTCAAGATTGCATTTCCATTTTTTAGAACATGTGTAGAAAATTCGATTTCTTATAAAATTCCAAGCTATTAGGGTTGAACTAGTGGAATTTCCCAAACTTGGATAACAAAACTTTTGTATTCATTTGTGGTGTGTGAATCATTTTTCTTTAATTAAATTTGTTAGTGCTTTAAATTTTTTCCATACGTAAAATCTTAAATTTTCATTTTGTTGTGATCTTTTTGCCATTTATCTGTTTTTTTTGTTTACGAGATTTAGGGAAAATGAAAACTCAAGTTTTGATTTAAGAAAAAAAGTACACT
This sequence comes from Aristolochia californica, assembly GCF_029961685.1. Classification (NCBI taxonomy): domain Eukaryota; kingdom Viridiplantae; phylum Streptophyta; class Magnoliopsida; order Piperales; family Aristolochiaceae; genus Aristolochia; species Aristolochia californica. Next base: position 18,770,038 of record NW_027181771.1, read on the forward strand.
TCTAAAATGGAAATGCACAATGCACAATTGTAGAGAGTGATAATTCCAAAAAGTGTCATAATTTTTTAGGGATTGTAAACTCTTTGTAGTTTTTATATATCATGTTTTGCAATCGTCGGGAAAAGGGGGGGGAGGGGCAGGGAATTTTTAACTGAGTGTTGAGTGCCAATCCATAAATCATTTCTTACAAAAATATAGCCCGTTACACATGATAAAGCACTTTTCCATCATCTACGATCGTTAGGTCAGCTTTTTGTAAATGGGCTAAAACATGGCTTGTTTGACTTGGGTAAATATCCCACCACATGTTTACTTGAGAATTTAATGTTATTCTCTTGAAAAGGTTTGGATCCATAGGTCATTTGCATCTTTAACATGTTTCAAGCATGTTAATCCATTTTTTAAAAGATGTGTAGAAAAATCTCTTTCTTATAAAATTCCAAGCAATATGGGTCGAACTAGTGGAATTTCCCAAATGTGGATAACAAAACTTTTGTGTTCATTTGTGGTGTGTGAATAAATTTTCTTCACTTACATTTGATATATTTTTAAATTTTTTCCATACATAAACTCTAAAATTTTCATTTTGTTGTGACCTATTTACCTTTTTTATCTTTTTTTTTTACAAGATGAAGGGAAAGTGAAAACACATGTTTTGATTTTAAAAAAAAAAGTACACATCTCAAAAGGAAATGCCCAATGCAGAAATGTAGAGAGTGATAATTCCAAAAAGTGTCTGCTATTTTTAGGGATTGTAAAGTGTTTTTAGTTTTTATATATTAGGTTTTGTTATCGCTGGGGAAAAGGGGGAGGTGGGGGATTTTTAACTGAGTGTTGACTCCCAATCCATATGTCATTCCTTACAAAATTATAGCCCGTTATGTTAGATAAATAACTTCACAATCATCTTTGATCCTTAGGTCAGCTTTTTGCAAATGGGCAAAATAATGGCTTGTTTGACTCGGGTAAATACCCCACCGCATGTTCAGTTGAGAATTTAATGTTATTCTCTTTAAAAGGTTTGGATCCATAGGTGATTTGAATCTTTAATATGTTTCAAGCATGCATATCCATTTTTTAAAACATGTGTAGAAAAATTTCTTTCTTATAAAATTCCAAGCTATTAAGGTTAAACTAGTGGAATTTCCCAAACTTGGATAACAAAACCTGTGTTTTATTGTGGGGTGTGAATAAACTTTCTTAACTTACATTTGCTATTGCTTTAAAGTTTTTCCATACATACACTAAATATTTTCATTTTTTTGTAATCTATTTGCCTTTTATCTCTTTTTTTTTGTTTACGAGATGAAGAGAATGTGAAAACTCAAGTTTTGATTTAAGAAAAAAAAGTACACATCTAAAATGGAAATGTACAATTCAGAAATGTAGAGAGTGATAATTCCAAAAAGTATCTGTAATTTCTTGGGATTGTAAACTCTTTTTAGCATTTATATATATCAGGTTTTCCAATCGTCGGGAAAAGGGGTAGGCGGGGGATTTTTAACAAAGTGCTGACTCCCAATCCATAAGTTATTCCTTAAAAAAATATATCCCGTTACGTGAGATAAATCACTTTACAATCATCTATGATCAATAGGTCAACTTTTTGTAAATGGGTAAATTAATGGCTTGTTTGACTCGGGTAAATATCCCACCGTACGTTCACTCGAGAATTTAATGTTATTCTCTTTAAAAGGATTGGATCCATTGGTTATTTGCATCTTTTACATGTTTCAAGCTTGAAAATCCATTTTTTAAAACATGTGTAGAAATATCGCTTTCTTATAAAATTCCAAGTTGTTAGGGTTGAACTAGTGAAATTTCCCAAACTTGGACAACAAAACTTTTGTGTTCATTTGTGGTGTGTTGATAAATTTTCTATACTGACATTTGTTATTGCTTTAAATTCTTTTCCATACATAAACTCTAAAATTTTCATTTTGTTGCAATCTTTTTGCCTTATCTTTTCTTTTTTTTTACGAGATGAAGGGAAAGTGAAAACTCATGTTTTGATTTAAGAAAAAAAAGTAGACATCTAAAATGGAAATGTACAATGCAGAAATATAGAGAGTGATAATTCCAAAAAGTATCTGTAATATTTAGGGATTGTAATCTCTTTTTAGTTATTTTATATCAGGTTTTGCTACAGTTGGGAAAAATGGGAGGCGGGGGATTTTTAACTAAGTGTTGACTCACAATCCATAAGTCATTCCTTAAAAAAATATAGCCTGTTACGCGTGATCAATCACTTTTACAATCATCTATGATCGTTAGGTCAACTTTTTGTAAATGGGCAAAATAATGGCCTGTTTGACTCGGGTAAATATTCCGCCGTATATTCAGTTGAGAATTTAAAGTTATTCTCTTTAAAAGGTTTGGAGCCATAGGTCATTTGCATCTTTAACATGTTTCAATCATGCATATCCATTTTTTAAAACATGTGTAGAAAAATCTCTTTCTTTTATAATTCCAAGCTATTATAGTTGAACTAGTGGAATTTCCCAAACTTTGATAACAAAACTTTTTTGTTTATTTGGGGTGTATGATTAAATTTTCTTTAGTTACATTTGTTATTGCTTTAAATTTTTTCCATACATAAACTATAAAATTTTCATTTTGTTGTGATCTATTTGCCTTGTATCTCTTTTTTTGTTTTCGAGAAGAAGGGAAGTGAAAACTCAAGTTTTGATTTAAGAAAAAACAGGTACATATCTAAATTGAAATGCACAATGCACAAATGTAAAGAGTGATAATTCCAAAAAGTGCCTTTAAATTTTAGGGATTGTAAACTCTTTTAAGTTTTTATATATCAAGTTTTACAATCGTCGGGAAAAGGGGGAGGAGGGGGATTTTTAACCGAGTGTTGACTCCCATCCATAAGTCATTCCTTAAAAAAATATAGCCTGTTACGCATGATAAATCACTTTACAATCATCTATGATTGTTAGGTTAGCATTATGTAAATGGGCAAAATAATGGCTTGTTGGACTTTGGTAAATATCCCACTGCACGTTCACTTGAGAATTTTCTTTAGTTACATTTGTTATTGCTTTAAATGTTTTCCATACGTAAACTCTTAAATTTTCATTTTGTTGTGATCTATTTGCCTTTTATCTTTTTTTTTTTTTGTTTACGAGATGAAGGAAAAGAGAAAACTCAAGTTTTGATTTCAGAAGAAAAACTACACCTCTATAATGGAAAAGCAGAATGCACAATTGTGAAGAGTGATAATTCTAAAAAGTGTCATAAATTTTTAGGGATTCTAAACTCCTTTTAGTTTTTAAATATCATGTTTTGCAATTGACGGGAAAAGGGGGAGGCAGGGAATTTTTAACAGAGTGTTGACTCCCAATCCATAAATCATTCCTTAAAAAAATATAGTCTGTTACGCATGATAAATCACTTTACAATCATCTATGATCTTTAGGTCAGCTTTATGTAAATGGGCAAAATATGGGCTTGTTTGACTCGGCTAAATATCCCACCACACGTTCACTTGAGAATTTAATGTTATTCTCTATAAAAGGTTTGGATCCATAGGTCATTTGCATCTTTAACTTGTTTCAAGCTTGAATATCCATTTTTTAAAACATGTGTAGAAAAAACTCTTTCTTATAAAATTCCAATCTATTGGGGTTGAACTAGTAGAATTCACCAAACTTAGATAAAAATACTTTTGTGTTCATTTGTGTGTGTGAATAAATTTTCTTTACTTACATTTAATTTTTTCCATACACAAACTCTAAAATTTTCATTTTGTTTTGATCTATTTGCATTTTATCTCTTTTTTTTTTTGTTTACGAGAAGAAGGGAAAGTGAAAACTCAAGTTTTGTTTTAAGAAAAAAAAGTACACATCTAAAATGGAAATGCACAATCCAAAAAGTGTCATAAATGTTTAGGGATTGTAAACTCTTTTTAGTTTTTATATATCAAATTTTGCAATCGTCGGGAAAAGGGGGAGGCAGGGGATTTTTAACTGAGTGTTGCCTCCCAATCCATAAGTCATTCATTACAAAAATATAGCCCGTTACTCATGATAAATCACTTTACAATCATCTATGATCGTTAGGTCAGCTTTATGTAAATGGCAAAATAAGGGCTTGTTTGACTCAGGTAAATATCCTGCCACACGTCGACTTGAGAATTTAATGCTATTCTCTTTAAAAAATTTGGATCCATAGGTCATTTGCATCTTTAACATGTTTCAAGCATGCATATCCATTTTTTAAAACATGTGTAGAAAAATCTCTTTTTAATAAAAAAAACCAAGCTACTAGGGTTGAACTAGTGGAATTTCCCAAACTTGGATAACAAATCTTTTGTATTTATTTGAGGTGTGTTCATAAATTTTCTTTACTTACATTTGTTATTGCTTTCTATTTTTCCATCCATAAACACGAAAATTTTCATTTTGTTGTGTTCAATTTGCCTTTTATCTCTTTGTTTTTTTTTAATAGATGAAGGGAAAGTGAAATCTCAAGTTTTGATTTAAGAAAAAAAATTACATATGAAAAATGGAAATACACAATGCACAAATGAAGAGAGTGATAACTCCAAAAGTGTCTGTAATTTGTAGGTATTGTAAACTCATTTTAGTTTTTATATATCAAGTTTTGCAATCGTCAGGAAAAGGGAGAGGCGGGGGATTTTTTACTGAGTGTTGACTCCCAATACATAAGCCATTCCTTAAAAAAATATAGCTCATTATGCATGATAAATGATTTTACAAACATTATGATCGTTAGGTCTATTTTTGTAAATGGGCAAAATAAAGGCTTGTTTGACTTGGGTAAATATCCCACCGCACTTTCACTTGAGAATTTAATGTTATTCTCTTTAAAAGGTTGGGATCCATAGGTCATTTGAATCTTTAACATGTTTCAAGCATGCATATTCTTTTTTTAAAACATGTGTAGAAAAATTTCTTGGTCATAAAATTCCAATCTATTAGGGTTGTACTAGAGGAATTTCCCAAACTTGGATAAAAAAATTTTGTGTTCATTTGTGGTGTGTGAATAAATTTTCTTTACTTACATTATTGATTTCTTTAAATTTTTTTTCCATACATAAAGTCTAAAATTTTTATTTCGTTGCGCTCTATTTGCCTTTATCTCTTTTTTTTTGTTTACGAGATGAAGGGAAAGTGAAAACTCAAGTTTTGATTTAAGAAAAAAGTACATATCTAAAATGGAAAATCACAATGCACAATTGTAGAGAATGATAATTCCAAAAAGTGTCATAAATTTTTAGGGATTGTAAACTCTTTTTAGTTTTTATATATCAGGTTTTGCAATTGTCGGGAAAAGGAGGAGGAATGGAATTTTTAACTAAGTGTTGACTCCCAATCCACCAGTCATTCCTTACAAAAATATAGGCCGTTATGCATGAGAAATCACTTTTCAATCATTTATGATCGTTAGGTCAGCTTTTTGTAAATGGGCAAAATATTGGCTTGTTTGACTCGGGTAAATATCCCACCACATGTTTACATGAGAATTTAATGTTATTCTCTTGTAAAGGTTTGGATCCATAGGTCATTTGTATCTTTAACATGTTTCAAGCATGTATATCCATTTTTTAAAACATGTGTAGAAAAATTTGTTTCTTATAAAATTCCAAGCTATAAGGGTTGAACTAGTGGAATTTCCCAAACTTGGATAACAAAACTTTTGTGTTCATTTGTGGTGTGTGAATAAATTTTCTTTACTAACATTTGTTATTGCTTTTATTTTTTTCAAAACATAAACTCAAAAGTTCTTTTTTTTTGTGATCATTTTGCCTTTTATCTCTTTTTTTAAAGTTTACGAGATGAAGGGAATGTGAAAACTCAATTTTTGATTTAAGAAAAACAACTACACATCTAAAATGGAAATGCAGAAAGCAAAAATGTGGAGAGTGATAATTTAAAAAAGTGTCGGTAATATTTAGGGATTGTAAACTCTTTTTAGTTTTTATATATCAGGTTTTGCAATTGTCAAGAAAAAGAGGAGGCAGGGGATTTTAAACTGAGTGTTGACTCCCAATCCACCAGTCATTCCTTACAAAAATATAGCCCATTACGCATGAGAAATCACTTTTCAATCATCTATGATCGTTAGGTCAACTTTTTGTAAATGGACAAAATAATGGCTTGTTTGACTCAAGTAAATATGCCACCATACGTTCACTTGAGAATTTAATGTTATTCTCTTTAAAAGGTTTGGATCCAAAGGTCATTTGCATCTTTAACCTGTTTCAAGCATGCATATCCATTTTTTAAAACATCTGTAGAAAAATCTCTTTCTTATAAAATTCCAAGATATTAGGGTTGAACTAGTGGAATTTCCCAAACTTGGTTAACAAATCTTTTGTGTTTATTTGAGGTGTGTGAACAAATTTCTTTTACTAACATTTGTTATTGCTTTCAATTTTTTCCATACATAAACTCTAAAATTTTCATTTTGTTGAGATCTATTTGCCATTTATCTCTTTTTTTTTTATGAGATAAAGGGAAAGTGAAAACACAAGTTTTGATTTGTGAAAAAACGTACACTTCTAAAATGGAAATGCACAATGCACAAATGTAGAGAGTGATAACTCCAAAAAGTAATTTTTTAGGCATTGTAAACTCTTTTTTGTTTATATATATCAGGTTTTGCAATCGTCAGGTAAAGGGGGAGGCTGAGGATTTTTAACTAAGTGTTGACTACTAATCCATAAGTCATTCCTTACAAAAATATAGCCGGTGACGCATGATAAATCACTGTACAATCATCTATGATCGTCAGGTCAACTTTTGGTAAATGGGCAAAATAATGGCTTGTTTGACTCGGGTAAATATCCCACCGCACGTTCATTGGAGAATTTAATGTTATTCTCTTTAAAAGGATTGGATCCATAAGTCATTTGCATTTTTAAAATTTTTGAAGCATGCATATCCATTTTTTAAACAATGTGTAGAAATATCTCTTTCTTATAAAATTCCAAGATATTAGGGTTGAACTAGTGAAATTTCCATAACTTGGATAACAAAACTTTTGTGTTCATTTGTGGTGTGTGAATAATTTTTCGTTACAAACATTTGTTATTGCTTAAAATTTTTTTCCATAAATAAACTCTAAAATTTTTATTTGATTGTGATCTTTTTACCTTTTATCTCTTTTTTTTTTTTTGTTTACGAGGAGAAGGGAAAGTGAACACTCAATTTTTGATTTAAGGAAAAAAAGTACACATCTAAAATGAAAATTCAGAAATGTAGAGTGTGATAATTCTAAAAAGTGTCTATCATTTTTAGGGATTGTAAACTCTTTTTAGTTTTTATATATCAGGTTTTGCAATCGTCAGGAAATGGGGGAGGCGGTGTATTTTTAACTGAGTGTTGACTCCCAATCCATATGTCATTCCTTACAAAATTATAGCCCGTTACACTTGATAAATAACTTTACAATCATCTATGATCCATAGGTCAACTTTTTGTAAATGGGCAAAATAATGGCTTGTTTTACTCGGGTAAATACCCCACCGCATGTTCAGTTGAGAATTTAATGTTATTCCCTTTAAAAGGTTTGGATCCATAGGTGATTTGCATCTTTAACTTGTTTCGATCATCCATATCCATTTTTTAAAACATTCGTAGAAAAATCTCTTTCTTATAAAATTCCAAGTTGTTAGGGTTGAACTAGTGAAATTACCCAAACATGGATAACAAAACTTTTGTGTTCATTTGTGGTGTGTGAATAAATTTTCTTTACTTAAATATGTTATTGCTTTAAATTTTTTCCATACATAAACTCTAAAATTTTCATTTTGTTGTGATCTTTTTTTTTTTTATCTCTTCTTCTTTTTCATGAGATGAAGGGAAAATGAAAACTCATGTTTTGATATAAGAAAAAAAAGTAGACATCTAAAATGGAAATGCACAATGCATAAATATAGAGAGTGATAATTCCTAAAAGTGTCTGTAATATTTAAGGATTGGAATCTCTTTTTAGTATTTTTATATCAGGTTTTGCAATAGTCGGGAAAAGGGGGAGGAGGGGGATTTTTAACAGAGTGTTAACTCCCAATCCATAAGTCATTCGTTAAAAAAAATAGCCCGTTACGCGTGATCAATCACTTTTACAATCATTTATGATCGTTAGGTCTGCTTTTTGTAAATGGGCAAATTAATGGCCTATTTGACTCGGGTAAATATCCCACCGCATGTTCAGTTGAGAATTTAATGTTATTCTCTTTAAAAGGTTTGGATCCATAGGTCATTTGCATCTTTAACATGTTTCAAGCATGCATATCCATTTTCTAAAACATGTGTAGAAAAATCTCTTTCTTGTAAAATTCCGAGCTATTAAGATTCAACTAGTGGAATTTCCCAAACTTTGATAAAAAAACTTTTGAGTTTATTTGTGGTGTGTGATTAAATTTTCTTTACTTACATTTGTTATTGCTTTAAATTTTTTCCATATATAAACTCTAAAAGTTTCATTTTGTTGTGATCTACTTGCCTTTTATCTCTTTTTTTGATTTCGAGAAAAAGGGAAAGTGAAAACTCAAGTTTTGATTTAAGAAAAAAAAGTACATATCTAAAATTAAAATGCACAATGCACAAATGTATAGAGTGATAATTCCAAAAAGTGTCTTTAATTTTTGGGGATTGTAAACTCTTTTTAGTTTCTATATATCAGGTTTTGCAATTGTCAAGAAAAGGGGGAGGACGGGGATTTTTAACCGAGTGTTGAATCCCAATCCGTATGTTATTCCTTACAAAAATATAGCCTGTTACGCATCATAAATCACTTTACAATGATCTATGATCGTTAGGTCAGCTTTATGTAAATGTGCAAAATAAAGGCTTGTTTGACTCGGGTAAATATCCCACCGCACGTTCACTAGAGAATTTAATCTTATTCTCTTGATAAGGTTTGGATTCATAGGTCATTTGCATCTTTAACATGTTTCAAGCATGCATATCCATTTTTGAAAACATATGTAGAAAAATTTGTTTCTTATAAAATTCCATGCTATTAGGGTTGAACTAGTGGAATTTCCCAAACATGGATAACAAAACTTTTGTGTTCAGTTGTGGTATGTAAATAAATTTTTTTTTACAAAATTTTTTATTGCTTTAAGGTTTTCCCATACGTAAACTCTAAAATTTTTATTTTTTTGTGATCTATTTGCCTTTTATCTCTTTTTTTTTTTTTTGTTTACGTGATGAATGGAAAGTGAAAACTCAAGTTTTGATTTAAGAGGAAAAAGTACATATCTAAAACGAAAATGCTCAATTCACAAATGTTGCGAGTGATAATTTCATAAAGTGTCTGTAATTTTTAGGGATTTAAAACTTTTTTAGTTTTTACATATAAGGTTTTGCAATTGTCGGGAAAAGGGGGAGGGGGTGGGATTTTTAACTGAGTGTTGACTCCCAATCCGTAAGTCATTCCTTACAAAAATATAGTCCGTTATGCACGATAAATCACTTTACAATCGTCTATGATCTTTACGTCAACTTTTTGTAAATGGGCAAAATAATGGCTTGTTTGACTTGGGTAAATATCCCACCGCACGTTCACTTGAGAATTTAATGTTATTCTCTTTAAAAGGTTTGGATCCATAGGTCATTTGCATCTTTAACATGTTTCAAGCATGCATATCAATTTTTAAAAACATGTGTTGAAAAGCTCTTTCTTATAAAATTCCATGCTATTAGGGTTGAACTAGTGGAATTTCCCAAACTTGGATAACAAAACTTTTGTGTTCATTTGTGGTGTGTGAATAAATTTTCTTTAATTAAGTTTGTTATTGCTTTAAATTTTTTTCCATACATAAACTCTAAAATTTTCATTTTGTTGTGATCTATTTGCCTTTTATCTCTTTTTCTTTGTTTACGATATGAAGGGAAAGTGAAAACTCAAGTTTTGATTTAAGAAAAAAAAAGTACACATCTAAGAAGGAAATGCACAATGCACAAATGTAGAGAGTGATAATTCCAAAAAGTGTCATCAATTTTTAGGGATTGTAAACTCTTTTTAGTTTTTATATATATGGTTTTGCAATCATCGAGAAAAGGGGGAGGCGGGGGATTTTTAACTGAGTGTTGACTCCCACTCCGTAAGTCATTCCTTACAAAAATATAGCATGTTATGTATGATAAATCACTTTACAATCATCTATGATCATTAGGTCAGCTTTATGTAAATGGGAAAAATAATGGCTTGTTTGACTCGGGTAAATATCCCACCGCACGTTCACTTGATAATTTAATTTTATTCTCTTAATAAAGTTTGGATCCATAGGTCAATTGCATCTTTAACATGTTTCAAGCATGCATATCCTTTTTTTAAAACATGTGTAGAAAAATCTGTTTCTTATAAAATCCCATGCTATTGGGTTGAACTAGTGGAATTACCCAAACTTGGATAACAAAACTTTTGTGTTCTTTTGTGGTGTGTGAATAAATTTTCTTTACTTACATTTGTTATTTGCTTAAATTTTTTTCCATTCATAAACTCTAAAATTTTCATTTTGTTGTGATCTATTTGCCTTTTATATCTATTTCTTTGTTAACTAAAATTATTGCCATTACACATCATTAATCGATCAAAACATTTACGATGATCTGTGATGTGAACCATGGTTGGTTTTAAACTATTATATTGTGGGACCCACCATGTAGCCACAAGCTAGTGGGACCTACCCACAAGGGTTGATTTTACACTGTTATATTGTGGGACCCACCATGGAGGTACAAGCTAGTGAGACCCACCATGAAATCTAGTGGGGCCCACATGGATATCGACTAGTTGGCAGCTTATCTTAGAAGATCTTGTGGAATCCACCACAATATCCACGAGTTGGCAGCTTATCTAAGAAGATAGCGTCTGAATTAAATTAGGTTTCTATTTTTAGCCAAGTTACTTAAGTTTTCCTTTAATCGTTCTTGGGGACGATTACCAGATTTGGTATCGGGTTTCGTCACAGGTTGGGGTGGTTCGTATCAGTTGGTATCAGAGCTTTGGTTTATCAGGTTTTTTTAACCTTTTTGTTTAATTTTTTATTAAAAAAATTAAAATCGGAGACAAACGTCTGATTTGTGCGTAGCCAAGAAGGAGAAAAAAAATCCGAAAGAAAAAAAAAAGAAGAACGATTGATTGGAGAAAAAAATGAACGATTGAAGCCGAGAGGAAGAAGAAAAAAAAGGAACAAAGAAGAAGTTTAGTCGTTGTCGAGAAGAAGAAGAAAGAAGAAAAAAAAGTGCAAACGAGTCTGTTCTTGCCGTCGCCGAAGAAGGAAGATATTGTTCGGCACCATTGTCAAAAAAAAAAAAAAAGACAGAGAATGTTGCTGTTGAGGCTTGCGAAAGAGAAGGAGGAGTTTATTATTTTGCATATCTGTTTGTGTCATTGCTGATGAAGGAGAAGCCTTCTCGTTGCCGTCGCCAGAGACGAGAAGCTCTGTTCGGAGCCATTGCCGAAGAAGACGATGAAAAAAAAATTGTGCTAACAAAGACAATGGCCTCTGAGCCCGTTGGATTATCATCGAGCTTTCGGGAAGCCAGTCTGACATTCCTTTATCCTCGGAGAGCCACTGGATTTCCGTCTCTGGTCTTGGTGCCGTGTGGAATACTGTATGGTGCCATGAGGGAGAATACCGCTTGTTCTGTGCCGTGAGAAGAAAAGAACCACATCGCCTGCCATTTTTGGTACCGTGAGTGAAGGCTCTGCTGTCGATTGATTTCTCGAACTTACCGACGCCGCACTGTTCGGGATGGATCGGTAGAAGGAAAGAAGTAAGAAGACGCTGTTGCCCAATTAAAAATTTTCCTAAGTTATGAAAAATTGAATCAGCTACGGGTCTAGCCTCTTCAACTCAGTGAACTGAGTCTCGTGTCGGACCGGGCTGACTGAAACGAGTCAACCCAGGCCAACTCGGACGGGGTCAACTCGGGTCCAAAAAAACAAAAAAGAGGATTCCCTATCCAACTCGGACCAGGTCAACTTGGATCAAAGCAAAAAAAAAAAAAAAAGTGTTGGACCCATTCTCTTTTGCATATTATTCTAACCTTGTTTGCAGATTTTTTTAATCATGTGGCAAGATCAAGAGATTCCATCATCCGGTATTCTGAATCTGCAAATGCAAGAATTAATGGGGGAGATGAGACGGATGATGAGGGAGGAGTTATAATGGACAAAAAATGAAACACAACGAGTGCAATCATCATTTGTGCCGAATATCCCAAGGAGGAACAAGTTGTACCGAAGGGAAGTTGAGGATATGGGTGAATTTTATGATTTCGAGGAGTCTGGTAGGATGTCAATGGCCAGTCATAGGAGATATGACCGGAATCAAGAAGCTAGGAACCGGGTAGATCAAAACTTGGGAAATATCAAGATGAAAATTCCAGTGTTTCAAGGCAGAAGTGATCCTGAAGCGTACCTCAAGTGGGAAAGGAAGATGGAGTTGGTTTTCGATTGTCAAGAAGGTAAAACTCGATTCAATTTACTGATTATGCTATTGTGTGGTGGGAATATCCTATTGAAAGGGAGAATATCCTATTGAAAATTGGGATGAGATGAAGAAAGTGATGAGAGGACGATATGTGCCAAGACATTACTACCGGGATCTATACCTCAAGTTGCAAGGTCTCTATCAAGGTAACCGAAGCGTTTATGATTATAATAAAGAGATGGAGATGGCTATGATTAGAGCCAATGTGAAGGAGGATCGAGACGCGACAATGGCCAGATTTTTTAATGGTTTAAACCGAGAGATTACTAATGCAATCGAGATATACATAAACGATTATGTGGAATTGGAAGATTTGGTGGATATGGCAATCACAGTTGAGAGACAACTCAAGAGAAGTGGTACAAGTCCAAGACCACAGAATTCAAGTACAACACCTTGGAGGTCAAGCTACCCAAATAAAGAAGAAACTTCATCCACCTTCAAGGCCAAACGAGAGCCCAAAACAGTCACCACTACCAAGGATTCTCAAGGTAAATTATCCCCTATTTTGACTCATTATAGTTAGATTGCATGTTGCAAATGTCAGGGGATAGGACACATAGCTAGCCAATGTCCAAACAAGCAAGTTATGATGATCCAAGAAAATGTTGAAATTGATTCGGAAGATGAAGCTGATCTAGATAGCATGCCACCATTGGAGGACGCTCCTAGCAGAGTTGAGGAGTTACGAGAAGATAATGGTGACATGCTTGAACTAGTCGCACAAGGTGCCTTAAGCTTGACAGCTAAAGAAGAGGAAGTAGAAGTATTGCGGAAGAATATCTTTCACACTCACTGCCACGTGAAAGAAGAGGTTGTTGTACCGTTACAAATTGATAAATATGAGGATGAGGTATTGTGTGATGTGGTACCAATACAAGTTGGACATCTCCTCTTAGGAAGATCAAGGCAATTTGACAAATGTGTGCAACATGACGGTTTCACCAACAAGTACTCATTTAAGCTCAATCAGAAATCAATCACTCTATTTCTGATGACACCTAAACAAGTATATGAGTATCAAGTGAGGGTGCAACAATTGAGAAAGATCGACCATGGTGAGGATTTGAGGACAAATCCATCTCAAGAGGGGGGGAATGATAAGGACCAAGGTTGGTTTTACACTGTTATATTGTGGGACCCACCATGGAGCCACAAGCTAGTGGGACCTACCCACAAGGGTTGGTTTTACACTGTTATATTGTGGGACCCACCATGGAGGTACAAGCTAGTTGGACCCACCAAGCGATCTCGTGGGACCCACAAGGATAACCACGTGTAGGCAGCTTATCTTAGAAGATGTCGTGGAATCCACCACAATATCCACGAGTTGGTAGCTTATCTAAAAAGATCATGTTGAAATTAAATTAGGTTTCTATTTTTAGCCAAGTTACTTAAGTTTTCCTTTAATTGGATGTAATTAGGGGTAGAGATTTATTTACCTAGATTCTACCACGTCCACCATTACAAATAGAAGACTTGTACAAGGATTAAAAAACCTTTGATCATTATTGATATTGTGTGAGTTATTCAATTTTTCCAAACTTATCAAGGTTTTCCTTGTGGCGTTCAATATTGACTTATCAAACGGATTTCCATCCCCGTTTTTAGCGTCTTCACCATACCAAGGTTCTTGCTTTGCTAAGCAACGGGTCGCGGTTTCCATCCAAACTTGAAAGGTCATGGGGGCAATTACCAGATTTGGTATCTAGTTTCATCACAGGTTGACTGGTTCGTACTAATCTATGATTGTTAGGTCCGCTTTTTGTAAAATAGGCAAAAAGTGGGTTGTTTGGCTCTAGTAAATATCCCACCACACATTAACTTGAGAATTTAATTTTTTTCTACTCTTAGAAGTTTTTGGATCATGAGGTCATTTGCATCTTCAACATGTTCCAGGCACGCATATCCACCACATTTAAAATATGTTAGCATCAATTAGAAATCGCTTTCTTATAAAAGTCCACCTAGCTATTAGGGGTTGTACTAGTGGAATTTCCCAAACATGGATAATAAAACTTTGGTATTAATTTTCGTGCGTGAAATAATTTTCTTCACTTACATTAATTATAGTTTTTAATTTTTTGCATACATAACCTCTAAAATTTTCATTTTTTTGTGATCTATTTTCCTTATCGTTTTGTTTACGAGAAAAATGGGAGAGTGAAAACTCAAGTTTGGATTTGACAAAAAATTGAACATCCAAAATGGAAATGCACAAATGCTGAGATAGATAATTCCAAAAAGTATCTGTGATTTTTAAGGATTGTAAACTCTGTTAGTTTTTTATATATTAGGTATTAGGTTTAGCAATTGTCGGAAGAGGAGGGGGGAATTTTAACTCAGTGTTGACTCCCAAACAATAAGTAATTTCTAAAAAAAGTTATAGTCATTACACATCACTAATCGATCAAAACATTTATGATGACGTTTGATTTTTAGGTCCGCTTTTTGAAAAATAGGCAAAAACCAAGTTGTTTGGCTCTGGTAAATATCCCAACGCACGTTAACTTGAGAATTTAAATTTTTCTACTCCTAGAAATTTTTGGATCATTTGGTCATTTGCATCTTCAACATGTTTCAGAATGCATATCCACGACATTTACAACATGTTAGGATCAATTAGAAATCTCTTTCTTATAAAAATCCACCAAGCTATTAGGGGTTGTACTAGTGGAATTTCCCAAACATGGATAACAAAACTTTGGTGTTCATTTTTAGTGCGTCAAATAGTTTTATTCACTTATATTTATTATAGTTTTCAATTTTTTGCATACATAAACTCTAAAATTTTCATTTTGTTGTGATCTATTTGCTTTATCTTTTGGTTTACGAGAAAAATGGTGAGTGAAAACTCAAGTTTGGATTGTAAAAAAAATTGAACATCCAAAATGGAAATGCACAAATGTTGAAAGAGATAATTCCAAAAAGTATCTTTGGTTTTTTAAGGATTGTAAACTCTTATAGTTTTTTATATATTAGTTTTTGCAATCATCGAAAGAGACACAGGGGGGGGGGGAGGCAATCATCGAAAGAGACGCAGGGGGGGGGCATTTTTAACAGAGTGTTGACTCTCAAACCATAAGTCATTTCTAAAAAAAATTATAGCCGTTACACATCATTAATCGATCAAAACATTTTTGATCATCTATGACTGTTAGGTCCGCTTTTTGTAAAATAGGCAAAAAGAGGGTTGTTTGGCTCTAGTTATTATTCCACCGCACGTTAACTTGATAATTTATTTTTTTCTACTCCTTAAAATTTTTGGATCATTAGGTCATTTGCATCTTCAACATGTGTCAGGCATGCATATCCACCACATTTAAAACATGTTAGGATCAATTAGAAATCTCTTTCATATTAAATTTCTCCAAGCTATATAGGGGTTGTACTAATGGAATTTCCAAAACATCAATAACAAAACTTTTGTGTTCATTTTTAGTGCAAGAATTAATTGTCTTCACTTACATCTAGTATAATTTTCAATTTTTGACATATATAAACTAGAAAATTTTCGTTTTTTTGTGATCTATTTGCCTTATCTTTTTGTTTATGAGAAAAAATGGTAGAGTGAAAACTCATGTTTGGATTTGAAAAAAAATTGAAAATCCAAAATGGAAATGCACAAATGCTGAGAGAGATATTTCCAAAAAGTATCTGTGATTTTAATGATTGTAAACTCTTTAAGTTTTATATGTATCAAGTGTTGTAATCATCAGAAGAGGAGGATAAGGTATTTTTTACTGAGAGTTGACTCCCAAACCATAAGTCATATCTAACAAAAATTATAGCTGTTACACAACATTAATCTATCAAAACAATTATGATGATATATGATTGTGCAGTTCGCATTTTGTAAAATAGGCAAAACGTGGGTTGTTTGTCTCTGGTAAATATCCCACTGCACGTTAACTTGAGAATTTAATTTTTTCAACTCGAAATTTTTGGACCATTAGGTCATTTTCATCTTCAACATGTATCAGGCATGCATATCCACCACATTTAAAATAAGATAGGATCAATTAGAAATCTCTTTCATGTAAAATTTCACCAAGCTATTATGGGTTGTACTAGTAGAATTTCCCAAACATGGATAACAAAACTTTGCTTTTCATTTTTAGTGCGTGAAATAATTTTCTTCACTTACATTTATTAAAGTTTTTGATTTTTTGCAAACATAAACTCAAAAATTTACATTTTGTTGTGAGTTTTTTGCCGTATCTTTTTTTTTTATGACAATATTGGGAGAGTGAAAACTCAAGTTTGGATTTGAAAAAAAAAATTAACATCCCAAATGGAAATGCACAAATGCTGAGAGAGATTATTACATAAAGTATCTGTGATTTTTAAGGATTATAAACTCTTCTATTTTTTTATATATTTAGTTTTGCAATCATCAGAAGAATGGGCGAGGCATTTTTAACTGAGTGTTGACTCCCAAACCATAAGTCATTTCTAACAAAAATTATAGGCGTTACACATCATTAATCGATCAAAACATTTATAATGATCTATGATTGTTAGGTCCGCTTTTCTGTAAAATAGGCAAAAAAGTGGGTTGTTTGGCTCAGGTAAATATCCCACCGCTTGTTAACTTGAGAATTTAATTTTTTCTTCTCCTTGAAATTTTTGGTTCATTAGGTCATTTGCATCTTCAACATGATTCAGGCATGCATGTCCACTACATTTAAAACATGTTAGGATCAATTAGAAATCTCTTTCTTATAAAATTCCACCAAGCTATTAGGGGTTGTACTAGTGAAATTTCCCAAGTGTGGATAACAAAACTTTGGTGTTCATTTTTAGTGCGTGAAATAATTTTCTTCACTTACATTTATTATAGTTTTAAATTTTTGCCTACATAAACTCTAAAATTTTCATTTTGTTGTGATCTATTTGCCTTATCTTTTTGTTTGCAAGAAAAATTGGGGAGTGAAAACTCAAGTTTGGATTTGAAAAATAATTGAACATCCAAAATGGAAATGCACAAATGCTGATAGAGATAATTCCAAAAAGTATCTGTGATTTTTACGGATTGTAAACTCTTTTAGTTTTTTATATATTGGGTTTTGCAATCATCGGAAGAGGGGGCGAGGCATTTGTAACTAAGTGTTGGCTCTCAAACCATAAGTAATTCTAACAAAAATTATAGTAGTTAGAAATTTTTAATCGATGAAAACATTTACGACGATCTACGATTGTGAGGTCCGCTTTTTGTAAAATAGGCAAAAAGTGGGTTGTTTGGCTCTAGTTTGAGAATTTAATTTTTTTTCTACTCCTTGAAATTTTTGGATCACTAAGTCATTTGCATCTTCAACATGTTTCTGGCATGCATATCCACCACATTGAAAACATGTTAGGATCAATTAGAAATCTCTTTCTTACACAATTCCACCAAGCTATTTGAGGTCGTACTAGTGGAATTTCCTAATCATGGATAACAAAACTTTGGTGTTCATTTTTAGTGCATGAAATAATTTTCATCTCTTACATTTATTATAGTTTTCAATTTTTTGCGAACATAAAGTCTAAAATTTTCAATTTGTTGTGATCTATTTGCGTTATCTTTTTGTATACGAGAAAAATGGGAGAGTGAAAACTCAAGTTTGGATTTGAAAAAAAATTGAACATCCAAAACGGAAATGCACAAATGCTAAGAGAGATAATTCCAAAAAGTATTTGTGATTTTTAAGGATTTTAAACTCTTATAGTATTTTATATATTAGGTTTTGCAATCATCGGAAGAGGGGGAAGGAGGCATTTTTAACCGAGTCTTGACTCCCAAACAATAAGTCATTTATCACAAAAATTATTGCTGTTACACATCATTAATCGATCAAAATATTTACGATGATCTATGATTGTTAGGTCCGCTTTTTTTAAAATAGGCAAAAGTGGGATGTTTGGCTCAGGTAAATATCCCAACGCATGTTAACTTGACAATTTTATTTTTTCAACTCCTCGAAATTTTAGGATCATTAGGTCATTTGCATCTTCCACATGTTTCTGGCATGCATATCCACCACATTTAAAACATGTTAGCATCAATTAGAAATCTCTTTCTTCTAAAATTACGCCAAGCTATTAGGGGTTGTACTAGTGGAATTTCTCAAACATGGATAACAAAACTTTGGTGTTCATTTTTAGTGCATGAAAAAATTTTCTTCACTTACATTTATTTTATTTTTCAATTGTTTGCTCACATAAACTCTAAAATTTTTATTTTGCTCTGATCTATTTGCCTTAACTTTTGGTTTACGAGAAACAAGAGAGAGTGAAAACAAAAGTTTGGATTTGAAAAAAAATTGAACATCCAAAATGGAAAAACTCAAATACTGAGAGAGATAATTCAAAAAAGTATCTGTGATTTTTAAGAATTGTAAACTCTTTTTGTTTTTTATATATTAAGTTTTGCAATCATCGAAAGAGGGCGGGTGAGGCATTTTTAACTGAGTGTTGAATCCCAAACCAAGTATAAATTCTAACAAAAATTATAGCCGTTACACATCATTAATCGATCAAAATATTTATGATGATGTATGATTGTTAGGTCCGCTTTTTGTAAAATTGGCAAAAAGGGGGTTGTTTGTTCTGGTAAATATCCCACCGCACTTTAACTTGAAATTTCCTTTTTCAGGAATGCTTATCCACCACATTTAAAACATGTTCGGATCAATTACAAATCTCTTACTAATAAAATTCCACCAAGCAATTAGGGGTTGTACAAGTAGAATTTCCCAAACATGGATAACAAAACTTTGGTGTTCATTTTTAGTGCGTGAAATAATTTTCTTCACTTACATTTATTGTAGTTTTCAATATTTTGCAAACAAAAACTCAAAAAATTTCATATTCTTGTGACTATTTGCCTTATCATTTTTATTATGGGAAATATGGGAGAGTGAAAACTAAAAATTGGATTTGAAAAAAAATAGAACATCCAAAAAGGAAATGCAAAAATGCTGAGAGAGATAATTCCTCAAAGTATCTGCGATTTTTAAGGATTATAAACTCGTTTCAATATTTTACATATTAGGTTTTGTAATCATCGGAAGAGGGGGGCGAGGTATTTTTAACTGAGTGTTGACTTCCAAACCATAAGTCATTTCTAACAAAAATTATAGCCGTTACACATCATTAATCGATCAAAACAGCTGTGACGATATATGATTGTTAAGTTCTGTTTTTCTTAATTAGGCAAAAAGTGGGTTGTTTGGCTCTGGTAAATATCCCACCGCACATTAACTTGAAAATTAAATTTTTTCTACTCCTTTAAATTTTAGGATCATTAGATCATTTGCAGCTTCAACATGTATCAGGCATGCATATCCACCACATGTAAAACATGTTAGGATCAATTACAAATCTTTTTCTTATAAAATTCCACCAAGCAATTAGGGGTAGTACTAGTGGAATTTCCCAAAATGGATAACAAAACTTTGGTTTTAGTTTTTAGTGCATAAAATAATTTTCTTCACTTACATTTATTATTGTTTTCAATTTTTTGCATACATAAACTCTAAATTTTCATTTTGTTGTGATCTATTTGCCTTATCTTTTTTTTACGAGAATAATGGGAGAGTGAAAACTCAAGTTTGGATTTGAAAAAAAATTGAACATCCAAAATGGAAATGTACAATTTCTGAGAGAGATAATTCCAAAATTTTTGTGTGATTTTTAAGGATTTTAAACTCTTTTAGTGTTTAATATATTGGGTTTTGCAATCATTGGAAGAGGGGGGGGGGGGGCGAGGCATTTTTAACTGAGTGTTGACTCCCAAAGCATAAGTCATTTCTTACAAAAATTATAGCCTTTACACATCATTAATTGATCAAAACATTTACAATGATCTATTATTGTTAGGTCCGCTTTTTGTAAATAGGCAAAGAGTGGGTTATTGACCTTTGATAAATATTCCACTGCACGTTAATTTGAGAATTTAATTTTTCCTACTCCTTGAAATTTTTGGATCATTAGGTGATTTGCTTCTTCAACATGTTTTAGGCATACATATCCACCACATTTAAAACATGTTAGGATCACTCAGAAATCTCTTTCTTATAAAATTCCACCAAGCTAATAGGTTGTACTAGTGGAATTTCCCAAACATGGATGACAAAACTTTGGTGTTCATTTTTAGTGCATGAAATAATTTTCTTCACATACATTTATTATAGTTTTCAATTTTTTGCATACATAAACTTAAAATTTTTCATTTTGTTGTGATCTTTTGCCTTATATCTTTTTTGTTTACGAGAACAATGGGAGAGTGAAAACTCAAGTTTGGATTTGGAAAAAAATTGAACAACCAAAATGGAAATGCACAAATGCTGAGAGAGATATTTCCTAAAACTATCTGTGATTTTTAAGAATCGTAAACTCTTTTAGTTTTTTATATCTTAGGTTTTGCAATCATCGGAAGATAGGGTGTGAGGCATTTTTAACTGAGTGTTGACTCCCAAACCATAAGTCATTTCTAACAAAAATTATACCTGTTACACATCCTTAATCGATCAATACATTTACACTGATCAATGATCTTTAGGTCCACTTTTTGTAAAATAGGCAAAAAGTGTGTTGTTTGGCTCACGTAAATATCCCTCCGCACATTAACTTTAGAATTTAATTTCATATTCTCCTTGAATTTTTTGGATCATTAGGTCATTTGCATCTTGAACATGTTTCATGCATGCATATCCACCATATTTAAAACATGTTAGGATCAATTAGAAATCTCTTTCTTATAAAATTCCACCAAGCTATTAGGGAATGTACTTGTGGAATTTCCCAAACATGGATCACAAAACTTTGGTGTTCATTTTTAGTGCTTGAAATAATTTTATTTTCTAATATTTATTATAGTTTAAATTTTTTTTTTGTTGTGATCTATTTGCCTTATCTTTTTGTTTACGAGAAAAATTGTAGAGTGAAAATTCAAGTAAGGATTTGAAAAAAACATTGATCTTCGAAAATGGAAATGCACAAATCCTGAGAGAGATATTTTCAAAAAGTGTCTGTGATTTTTAAGGATTGTAAACTTGTTTAGTTTTTTATATATAAGGTTTCGTAATCATTAGAAAAAGGGGTGGCGAGGTATTTTTAACTTAGTGTTGACTCCCAAACCATAAGTCATTTCTAACAAAAATTATAACCATTACACATCATTAATCGATCAATAAATTTACGATAATCTATGATTGTGAGGTCCACTTTTTTTAATAAGGCAAAAAGTGGGTTGTTGGACTCTGGTAAATATTCCACTGCATGTTAACTTGAGAATTTAATTTTTCTTACTCCAAGAAATTTTTAGATGATTAGGTCATTTGCATCTGCTTCACTTACATTTATTATAGTTTTCAATTTTTTGCATATATAAACTCTAAAATTTTCATTTTGTTGTGATCTATTTGCCTTATCTTTTTGTTTATGAGAAAAAATGGAGAGTGAAAACTCAAGTTTGGATTTGAAAAAAAATTGAACATCCAAAATGGAAATGCACAAATGATGAGAGAGATAATTCCAAAAAGTAACTGTGATTTTTCAGGATTGTAAACTCCTTTAGTTTTTTATATATAAGGTTTTCCAATGATCAGAAGAGGTGGGAGGGGGGGGGGGGGGGGGGGGGGGGGGGTGTTGACTCCCACGCCATAAGTCATTTCTAACAAAAATTAATTTGTTACACATCATTAATTGATCAAAACATTTACGATGATCTATGATTGTTTGGCTCTGGTAAATATCCCACCTCACATTAACTTGAGATTTTAATATTTTCTACTCCTTGAAATTTTTGGACCATTAGGTCATTTACATCTTCAACATGTTTCAGGCATGCATATCCATCACATTTAAAAGATGTTAGGAACAACTAGAAATCTCTTTCTTATAAAATTCCACCAGCTCTTAGGGGTTGTACTGCTGGAATTTCCCAAACATGGATACCAAAAATTTGGTGTTCATTTTTTGTGCATGAAATAATTTTCTTCACTTACATTTATTATAGTTTTCAATTTTTTTCATATATAAACTCAAAAATTTTCATTTTGTTGTGATCTAATTGCCATATCTTTTTGTTTACGAGAAAAATGGGAGAGTGAAAACTCAAGTTTGGATTTGAAAAAAACTTGAAAATCTAAAATGGGAATGCAAGAATGCTGAGAGAGATCATTCCAAAAATTATCTGTGATTTTTAAGTATTGTAAACTTCTTTAGTTTTTTATTAAATAGGTTTTGCTATCATCGGAAGAGGGGGGACGAGTCATTTTTAAGTGAGTGTTGACTCCCAAACCATAAGTCATTTCTAACAAAAATTATAGCCATTACACACCATTAAACATCAAAACATTTACGATGATCTATGATTGTTAGGTCAGCTTTTTTTAAAATAAGTAAAAAGTGGGTTGTTTGCCTCTGGTAAATATCCCACCGAATGTTAACTTGGAAATTTAATATTTTGTTCTCATTGAAATTTTTGAATCATTTGGTCATATAGCGTCTTCAAAATGTTTGAGGCATGGCTTTCCACCACATTTAAAACATGTTAGGATCAATTAGAAATCTCTTTCTTATAAAATTCCACCGAAGTATTACAGGTTGTGCTAGTGGAATTTCCCCATGGATAATGAAACTTTGGTGTTCATTTTTAGTGTGTGAAATAATTTTCTTCACTTAAATTTATTATAGTTTTTAATTTTTTGCATACATAAACTCTAAAAATTTCATATTCTTGTGATCTATTTGCCTTATCTTTTTTATTGCGAGAAAAAGGGGAGAATGAAAACTCAGGTTTGGATTTTAAAAAAAATTGAACATCCAAAATGGAAATGCACAAATGCTGAGAGAGATATTTCCAAAAAATATCTGTGATATTTAAGGATTGTAAACTCTTTTAGTTTTTTATATATTAGGTTTTGTAATAATCAAAAAAAGGGAGCGACTCATTTTTAACTTAGTGTTGACTCCCAAACCATAAGTCATTTCTAAAAAAACATTATAGCCATAACTCATCATTAATTGATAAAAACATTTACGATGATCAATGATTGATAGGTCCGCTGTTTGTAAAAGAGGCAAAATGGGGGTTGTTTGGCTCTAGTAAATATCCCACAACACGTTAACTTGAGAATTGAATTTTTTCGACTCGTTAAATTTTTTGGATCATTAGCTCATTTGCATCATCAACATGTTTCAGGCATGCATCTCCACCACATTTAAAATATGTTAGGATCAATTATAAATCTCTTTCTTATAAAATTCCACCAAGCTATTAAGGGTTGTACTAGTGGAATTTCCCAAACAAGTATAAAAAAACTGTGATGTTGATTTTTAGTGCGTGAAATAATTTTCTTAACTTACATTTATTATAGTTATATATTTTTTGCATACATAAACTCTAAAATCTTAATTTTTTTGTGATCTATTTGCCTTATCTTTTTGTTTACGAGAAAAATGAGAGAGTGAAAACTCAATTTTGGATTTGAAAAAAAATTTAAAATAAAAAATGTAAATGCACAAAGGCTGAGAGAGATAATTCCAAAAAGTATCTGTGATTTTTAAGGATTTTAAACTCTTTTAGTTTTTTTATATATTAGGTTTTGCTATCATCGGAAGAGTGGAGGAAAGGGGGGGGGGGGGGGGGGGGGGGGGGTGGATTGGTACTTTTTACCTAAGTGTTGACTCCCAAACCATAAGTCATTTCTAACAAACATTATAGCCGTTACACATCATTAATCGATCAAAAAATTTACGATGATCTATGATTGTCAGATCAGCTTTTTGTAAAATAGGAAAAAAGTGGGTTGTTTGGCTCTGGTAAATATCCCACCGCATGTTAACTTGAGAATTTAATTTTTTCTTCTCCTTGAAATTTTTGGATCAATAGGTTATTTGCATCTTCAACATGTTTCAGGCATGCTTGTCAACTACATTTAAAACATGTTAGGATCAATTAGAAATCTCTTTCTTATAAAATTCCACCAAGCTATTAGGGGTTGTACTAGTGAAATTTGCCAAACGTGGATAGCAAAACTTTGGTGTTCATTTTTAGTGCGTGATATAATTTTCTTCTTTTATATTTATTATAGTTTTCTGTTTTTTGCATACATAAACTCTAAAATTTTCATTTTGTTATGATCTATTTGCCTAATCTTTTTGTTCTCGAGAAAAATGGAAGAGTGAAAACTCAAATTTGGATTTGAGAAAAAATTGAACATCCAAAATGGAAATGAACATATGCTGAGAGAGATAATTCCAAAAACTATCTGTGATTTTTAAGGATTGTAAACTCCTTTAGTTTTTTATATATAAGGTTTTACAATCATCGGAAGAAGGGAGATGGGGAGAGGGGGGGGGGGCATTTTTTGTGCGTGAAATAATTTTCTTCACTTACATTTATTACAGTTTTCAATATTTTGCATACATAAACTCTTAAATTTTCATATTGTTGTGATCTATTTGCCTTATCTTTTTGTTTACGAGAAAAATAGGAGAGTGAAAACTGAAGTTTGGATTTGAAAAAAAATTGAACATCCAAAAAGGAAATGCACAAATGATGAGAGAGATAATTCCAAAAAGTATCTGTGATTTTTAAGGAAAGTAAACTCTTTTAGTTTTTATATATTTTGTTTTGCAATCATTGGTAGAGGGGGGGGGGGGGGGGGGGGGGGGGGGGGGGGGGGGGAGGCATTTTTGACTGAGTGTTGACTCCCAAACCATAGGTCATTGTTAACAAAAATTATTGCCATTACAAATCATTAATCTGTAAAAACATTTACGATGATCTATGATTGTTTGGTCCATTTTTTGTAAGATAGGCAAAAAGTGGGTTGTTTGGCTATGGTAAATTTCCCACCGCACGTCAACTTGAGAATTTAATTTTTTATTCTCCTTGAAATTTTTGGATCATTAGGTCATTTTCATCTTCAACATGTTTCAGGTAAGCTTATCCACCACATTTAAAACATGTTAGGATCAATTATAAATCTCTTTCTTGTAAAATTCCACGAAGCTATTAGTGGTTGTACTAGTGGAATTTCCCAAACAAGGATAACAAAACTTTGGTGTTCATTCTTAGTGCATGAAATAATTTTCTTCACTTAAATTTTTGGTAGTTTTCAATTTTTCCCATACATAAACTCTAATATTTTCATTTTGTTGTGATCTATTTGCCTTATCTTTTTGTTTCGAGAAAAATGGGAGAGTGAAAACTCAAGTTTGGATATGAAAAGAAATTGAACATCCAAAATGGAAATGCACAAATTCTACGAGAGATAATTCTAAAAAGTATTTGAGATTTTTAAGGAAAGTAAACTCTTTTAGTTTTTTATATTATAGGTTTTGCAATCATCGGAAGAAGAGGGGGGGGGGGGGGGGGGGGAGGCATTTTGAACTGAGAGTTGACTCTCAAACCATAAGTCATTTCTAACAAAAATTATAGCCATTACACATCATTAATCGATCAAAATATTTACGAAGATCTATGATTGTTAGGTCTGCTTTTTTAAAAAATAGGCTAAAAGTGGGTTGTTTGGCTTTGGTAAATATCCCACCGCACGTTAACTTGCGAATTTAATTTTTTCTACTCAATGAAAATTTTGGACTATTAGGTCATTTGAATCTTCTACATGTTTCAGGCATGCATATCCACCATATTTAAAACATGTTAGGATCAATTAGAAATATCATTGTTACAAAATTCCACCAACTATTAGGGGTTGTTCTAGTGGAATTACCCAAACATGGATACCAAAACTTTGGTGTTCATTTTTAGTGCGTGAAATAATTTTCTTCATTTACATTTATTATAGTTTTCAATTTTTTGCATACATAAAATCTAAAATTTTCTTTTTTTTGTGATAAATTTGCCTTATCTTTTTGTTTACGAGAAAAATTGTAGAGTGAAACTCAAGTTTGGATTTGAAAAAAAATTGAACATCGAAAATAGAAATGGACAAATGCTGAGAGAGATAATTCAAAAAATTATCTATGATTCTTAAGGATTGTAAACTCTTTTAGTTTTTGATATATAAGGTTTTTCTATCATCAGAGGAGGGGGACGAGCCATTTTTAGCTAAGTGTTGACTCCCAAACCATAAGTCATTTCTAACAAAAATTCTAGCCGTTGCACATCATTAATTGATAAAAATATTTATGATGATCTATGATTGTTAGCTCCATTTTTTGTAAAATAGGCAAAAAGTGGATTGTTTGGCTGTAGTAAATATCCCTCGGCCCGTCAACTTGGTAATTTAATTTTTTATTCTCCTTGAAATTTTTGGATCATTTGGTCATTTGCATCTTCAATATGTTACAGGCATGCATATCCACCACATTTAAAACATGTTAGGATAAATTAGAAATCTCTTTCTTATAAAATTCCACCAAGCTATTTGGGGGTTGTACTAGTGGAATTTCCCAAACATGGACAACAAAACTTTGGTGTTCATTTGTAGTGCGTGAAATTATTTTCTTCTACTACATTTATTTTAGCTTTCAATTTTTTGCATATATAATCTCTAAAATTTTCATTTTGTTGTGATCTATTTGCCTTAGCTTTTTGTTTATGAGAAAAATGAGAGAGCGAAAACTCATGTTTGGATTGAAAAAAAAAATTAACATCCAAAATGGAAATGCACAAATGATGAGAGAGATAATTCCAAAAAGTATCTGTGATTTTTAAAGATTGTAAACTCCTTTAGTTTTTATAAGAAAGGTTTTGCAATCAATGGAAGTGGGGGGTGGGGGCGTGGCATTTTTAACTGAGTGTTCACTCCCACACCATAATTCATTTATAAAAAAATTATAGCCGTTACATAGCATTAATCGATCAAAATATTTACGATGTTCTATGATTGTTAGGTCCGCTTTTTGTAAAATAGGCAAAAAGTAGGTTGTTTGGCTCTGGTAAATATCCCACCGCACGTTAACTTGAGATTTTAATTTTTTCTGCTCCTTGAAATTTTTTGGACCATTAGGTCATTTGCATCTTCAACATGTTTCTGGCATGCATATCCACCACATTAAAAACATTTTAGGATATATGAGAAATATCTTTCTTATAAAATCCCTCCAGCTATTAGGGATTGTACTACAGGAATTTTCCAAACATGGATACCAAAACTTTGGTGTTCATTTTTTGTGCGTGAAATAATTTTTTTCACTTAAATTTAATATAGTTTTCAATTTTTTTACATACATAAACTCTAAAATTTTCATTTTTTTGTGATCTATTTGCCTTATCTTTTTGTTTACAAGAAAAATGGGAGAGTGAAAACTCTAGTTTGGATTTGAAAAAAAATTGAACATCCAAAATGGAAATGTACAAATGCTGAGAGAGATAATTCCAAAAAGTAATTATGATTTTAAAGGATTGTAAACTCCTTTAGTTTTTTATTAATTAGGTTTTGTAATGATCGGAAGAGGGCGGACGAGGCATTTTTAACTGAGTGTTGACTCCCAAACCATAAGTCATTTCTAACCAAAATTAGACATCATTAATCGATTACAAAATTTACGATGATCTATGATAGTTAGGTTCGGTTTTTGTAAAATAAGCAAAAAGTGAGTTGTTTGGATCTGGTAAATATCTCACCGCACGTTAACTTGGGAAATTAAGTTTTTTCTTCACCTTGAAATTTTTATATCATTGGGTCATTTTCATCTTCAACATGTTTTAGGCATGGCTATCCACCACATTTAAAACATGTTAAGAACAATTAGAAATCTCTTTCTTATAAAATTCCACCAAAATATTACGCATTCTAGTAGTGGAATTTCCCAAACATGGATAACGAAACTTTGTGTTCATTTTTAGTGCGTGAAATAATTTTCTTCACTTATATTTGTTATAGTTTTCAATTTTTTACATTCATAAACTCTAAAATTTTCACATTCTTGTGATCTATTTGCCTTATCTTTTTTATTACGAGAAAAATGGGAGAGTGAAAACTCAAGTTTGGATTTGAAAAAAAAATTGAACATCCAAAATGGAAATGCACAAATGCTGAAAGAGATATTTCCCAAAAGTATCTGTGATTTTTTAAGTATTGTAAACTCTTTTAGTTTTTGGTATATTAGGTTTTGCAATTAACGGAAAAAGGGGGGCGAGGCATTTTTACCTGAGTGTTGACTCCCAAACCATAAGTCATTTCTAACAAAAATTATAGCCGTTACACATCATTAATCGATCAAAACATTTACGATAATCTATGATTGTTAGGACCGCTTTTTTTAAAATATGCAAAAAGTGGTTTGATTGGCATAGGTAAATATCCCACTGCACGTCAACTTGACAATTTAATTTTTTATCCTTCTTGAAACTTTTGTGATCATTAGGTCATTTGCATCTTCAACATGTTTTGGGCATGCATATCCACCACATTTAAAACATGTGAAGATCAATTAGAAATCTTTCTTATAAAATTCCACCAAGCTATTAATTGTTGTACTAGTGGAATTGTCCAAACATGGATAACAAAACTTTGGTGTTCATTTTTAGTGCGTGAAATAATTTTTTTCTCCTCCATTTATTATATTTTTAAAAGTTTTGCATTCATAAACTCTAAAATTTTCCTTTTGTTGTGATCTATTTGCCTTATCTTTTTGTTTACGAGAAAAATGGGAGAGTGAATACTCAAGTTTGGATTTGAAAAAAAATTGAACATCCAAAATGGAAATGCACAAATGCTGAGAGTGATAATACCAAAAATTTTCTATGATTTTTAAGGATTTTAAAATCCTTTAGTTTTTTATATACAGGGTTTTGCAATCATCGGAAGAGGGGGCGAGGCATTTCTAACTGAGTGTTTATTCCCACACGATAAGTCTTTTCATACAAAAATTATAGCTATTACACATCATCAATCGTTCAAAACATTTACGAGGATCAATGATTGTTAGGTCCTCTTTTTTAAAATAGGCAAAAAGTGGGTTGTTTGGCTCCGGTAAATATCCCACTGCACTTCAACTTGAGAATATAATTTTTTATTCTCCATGAAATTTTTGGATCATTCGGTCATTTGCATCTTCAACATGTTTCAGGCATGCTTATCCACCACATTTAAAACAAGTTAGGATCAATTAGAAATCTATTTCTTGTAAAACTCCACGAAGCTATTAGTGGTTGAACTAGTGGAATTTCCCAAACATGGATAACAAAACTTTTGTGTTCATTTTAAGTGCGTGAAAAATTTTCTTCTCTTACATTTATTATAGTTTTCAATTTTTTCCGTACATAAACACTAATATTTTCATTTTGTTGTGATCTATTTGCCTTATCTTCTTGTTTCAAGAAAAATGGGAGAGTGAGAACTCAAGTTTGGATTTGAAAAAAAGTTGAACATCCAAAATGGAAATGCACAAATGCTGAGAGAAATAATTCCAAAAAGTATCTGTCATTTTTAAGGATTTTAAACTCCTTTAGTTTTATATATATATTTTTTTTTGCAATCATTAGAAGAAGGAGGGAGGGGGGAGGCGTTTTTAACAGAGAGTTGACTCCCAAACCATGTGTCATTTCTAACAAAAATTATAGCCATTTCACATCATTAATTGATCAAACATTGACGATGATCTATGATTGTTTGGTCCGCTTTTTGTAAAAAAGGCAAAAAGTGGGTTGTTTGGCTCTAGTAAATATCCCACCACACGTTAACTTGAGAATTTATATTTTTCTTCTCCATGAAATTTTTGGACCATTAGGTTATTTGCATCTTCAACATGTTTCAGGCATGCATATCCACCACATATAAAACATGTTAGGATCAATTAGAAATCTCTTTCTTATAAAATTTCACCAGCTATTAGGGGTTGTTCTAGTGGAATTAACCAAATATGGATACCAAAACTTTGGTGTTCATTTTTAGTGCGTGAAATAATTTTCTTCACTTACATTTATTATAGTTTTCTATTTTTTTCATACATAAAATCTAAATTTTTCATTTTGTTGTGATCTATTTGCCTTTTTGTTTTGTTTACGAGAAAAATTGTAGAGTGAAAACTAAAGTTTGGATTTGAAAAAAAATTGAACATCCAAAATGGAAATATACCAATATTGAGAGAAATAATTCCAAAAATTATCTGTGATTTTTAAGGAATGTAAACTCTTTTTGTTTTTTATATATTAGGCTTTGCAATCGTCGGAAGATGGGGGGCAAGGCATTTTTAACTGAGCGTTGACTCCCAAACCATTAGTCATTTCTAAGAAAAATTATAGTCGTTACACATCATTAATCGATCAAAACATTTACAATGATCTATGATTGTTAGGTCCATTTTTTCTAAATTAGACCAAAAGTGGTTTGTTTGGTTCAGGTAAATATCCCACAACACGTCAACTTGAGAAATTAATTTTTTATTGTCCTTGAAATTTTTGGATCATTTGGTCATTTGCATCTTCAACATTTTAGGCATGCATACCCACCACATTTAAAACATGTTAGGATCAATAAGAAATCTCTTTCTTATAAAATTCCACGAAGCTATTTGGGTGTTGTACTATTGGAATTTCCAAAACATGGATAACAAAACTTTGGTGTACATTTTTTTTGCGTGAAATAATTTTCTTCTCCTACATTTATTATAGTTTTCAATTTTTTGCATACATGAACTCTAAAATTTTCATTTTGTTGTGATCTATTTGCCATATCTTTTTGTTTACGAGAAAAATGGGAGAGTGAAAACTCAAGTTTGGATTTGAAAAAAAATTGAACATCCAAAATGGAAATGCACAAATGCTGAGAGAAATAATTCCAAAAAATATCTATGATTTTTAAGGATTTTAAAGTCCTTTAGTTTTTTATATATAAGGTTTTGCAATCATCGGAAGAGGGGAGGGGGGGGGGGGGGGGGGGGGGGGGGGGGGGGGTTGGTGGGGGATGCTATTTTAACTGAGTGTTGACTCCCACACCATAAGTCATTTCCAATAAAAATTATAGCTGTTACACATCATTAATCGATCAAAACATGTACGATGATCTATGATTGTTAGGTTCACTTTTTTAAAAATAGCCAAAAAGTGGGTTGTTTGGCTTTGGTATATATCCCACTACATGTTTACTTGAGAATTTAATTTTTTTTACTCCATGAAAATTTTGGACCATTAGCTCATTTGCATCTGCAACATGTTTCAGGCATGCAAATCCACCAGATTTAAAACATGTTAGGATCAATTAGAAATCTCTTTCTTATAAAATTCCACCAATCTATATGGGGGGTGTACTAGTGGAATTTCCCAAACATGGACAACAAAATAATTTTCTTCACTTAAATTTATTATAGTTTCCAATTTTTTTCATACGTAAACTCTTAAATTTTCATTTTTGTGTGATCTAT
This sequence comes from Aristolochia californica, assembly GCF_029961685.1. Lineage (NCBI taxonomy): Eukaryota > Viridiplantae > Streptophyta > Magnoliopsida > Piperales > Aristolochiaceae > Aristolochia > Aristolochia californica. The sequence goes on from NW_027181771.1 coordinate 18,801,851, forward strand.
TTGCCTTTTGTTTTTGTTTACAAGAAAAATAGGAGAGTGAAAATAGAAGTTTGAATTTGAAAAAAAATTGCACATCCAAAATGGAAATGCACAAATGCTGAGAAACGTAATTCATAAGAGTATATGTGATTCTTAAGGATTGTAAACTCTTTTAGCTTTTTATATATTAGATTTTGCAATCATCGGAAGAGCGAGGCATTTTTAACTGCGTGTTGACTGCCAAGCCATAGGTCATTTCTAACAAAAATTATAACCGTTACACATCATTAATTGATCAAAAAATTTACGATGATCTATGATTGTTAGGTCATCTTTTTGTAAAATAGGCAAAATGTGGGTCGTTTGGGTCTGGTAAATATCCCACCGCACGTTAACTTGAGAATTTAATTTTTTCTACTCCTAAAAATCTATGGATCATTTGGTCATTTCCATCTTCAATATGTTTAAGGCATGCATATCCACCACATTTAAAAAATGTTAGGATCAATTAGAAATCTCTTTCATATAAAATTCCACCAAGCTATTAGGGGTTGTACTTGTGGAATTCCCAAACATGGATAACAAAACTTTGGTGCTCATTTTTAGTGTGTGAAATAATTTTCATCACTTACATTTATGATATTTTTCAATTTTTTCCATACATAAACTCTAAAATTTTCATTTTGTTGTGATCTATTTGCATTATCTTTTTGTTTACGAGAAAATTGGGAGAGTGAAAACTCAAGTTTGAATATAAAAAAAAATTGAACATCCAGAATGGAAATGCACAAATGCCGAGAGAGATATTTTCAAAATGTATCAGTGATTATTAAGGATTGTAAACTCTTTTAGTTTTTTATATATTAGGTTCGGAAAAAGGGGGTCGAGGCATTTTTATCTGAATGTTGACACCCCTACCATAACTCATTTCTAACCAAAATTATAGCCATTACACATCATTAATCGATCAAAACTTTTACGATGATCTATGATAGTTAGGTCCATTTTTGTGAATAGGCAAAAAGTGGGTTGTTGGGCTCTGGTAATTATTCCACTACACGTTAACTTGAGAATTTAATGTTTCCTAGTCCTTGAAATTTTTGGAATTTAGATCATTTACTTCTTCAACATGTTTCAGGCATGCATATCCACCACATTTAAAAAATGTTAGGATCCAATTAGAAATCTCTTTTTTATAAAATTCCACCAAACATGGATGACAAAACTTTGGTGTTCATTTTTAGTGCATTATCTTTTTGTTTACGAGAAAAATGGGAGAGTGAAAACTCAAGTTTGGATTTGAAAAAAAATTGAACATCCAAAATGGAAATGCACAAATGCTGTGAGAGATATTTCCAAAAAGTATCAGTGATTTTTAAGGATTGTAAACTCTTTAAGTTTTTTATATCTTAGGTTTTGCAATTATCGGAAAAAGGGGGGCGACGCATTTTTAATTGAGTGTTGACTCCCTCACCATAAGTCATTTCTAACAAAAATTATAGCCGTTACACATCATTAATTAATCAAAATATTTACGATGATCTATGATTGTTAGGTCCACTTTTTTTAAATAGGCAAAAAGTGGGTTGTTGGGCTCTGGTAAATATTCCACTGCACGTTAACTTGAGAATTTATTTTTTCATACTCCTTGAAATTTTTGGATCATTAGGTCATTTGCTTCTTCAACATGTTTCAGGCATGCATATCCACCACATTTAAAACATGTTAAGATCACTTAGAAATCTCTTTCTTATAAAATTCCACCAAGCTAATAGGTAGTACTGGTGGAATTTGCTAAACGTGGATGACAAAACTTTAGTGTTCATTTTTTGTGTGTGAAATAATTTTCTTCACTTACATTTATTAGAGTTTTTTTTCCTACATAAACTCTTAAATTTTTATTTTGTTGTGATATATTTGCCCTATCTTTTTGTTTATGAGAAAAATGGGAGAGTGAAAACTCAAGTTTGGATTTGAAAAAAAATTGAACGTCCAAAATGGAAAAGCACAAATGCTGAGAGGGATAATTCCAAAATGTATATGTGATTTTTAAGGATTTTGAACTCTTTTAGTTTTTTATATATTTGGTTTTGCAATCAATGGAAGAGGGGGGCGAGGCACTTTTAACTGAGTGTTGACTCCCAAAACTTAAGTCATTTCTAAAAGATAATTATAGCCGTTACACATCATTAATTGATCAAAACATTTATGATGATCTATGTTTGTTAGGTTCGCTTTACGTAAAATCGGCAAAAGGTGGGTAGTTTGGCTCTGTTAAATATCCCACCGCAAGTTAACTTGAGAATATAATTTTTTCTAGTCAAATTTTTGGGATCATTAGGTCATTTGCATCTTCAACATGTTTCAAGCATGCATATCCACAAATTTTAAAACATGTTAGGTTCAATTAGAAATCTCTTTCTAATAAAATTCCACGAAGCTATTATGGGTTGTACTAGTGAAATTTCCCAAACAGGGATAACAAAACTTTGGTGTCCATTTGCAGTACGTGAAATAATTTTATTCACTTACATTTGTTATAGTTTTCAATTTTTTTCATACATAAACACTAAAATTTTCATTTTTTTGTGATCTATTTGCCTTATCTTTTTGTTTACTAGATAAATGGGAGACTGAAAACTCAAGTTTGGATTTGAAAAAAACTTTGAACATCCAAAATGGAAATGCACAAATGCAGAGAGAGATATTTCCAAAAAGTATCTGCGATTTTTAAAGATTGTAAACTCTTTTAGTTTTTTATATATTAAGTTTTCCAATCATCGAAAAAAGGGGGGCGAGGCATTTTTAACTGAGTGTTGACACCCAAACCATAAGTCATTTCAAACAAAAATTATAGCCGTTACACATCATTAATTGATCAAAACATTTACGGAGATCTATGATTGTGAGGTCCGCTTTTTGTAAATAGACAAAAACTGGGTTGTTGGGCTCTGGTAAATATTCCACTGCACGTTAACTTGAGATTTTAATTTTTCGTACTCCTAGAAATTTTTTGATCATAAGATGATTTGCATCTTCAACATGTTTCAGGCATCCATATCCATGATATTTAAAACATGTGAGGATCAATTAGAAATATCTTTCTTATAAAATTCGACCAAGCTATTAGGGGTTGTACTAGTGGAATTTCCCAAACATGGATAATAAAACATTGGTGTTCAATTTTACTGAGTGAAATAATTTTCTTCACTTACATTTATTATAGTTTTCAAATTTTTGTAAACATAAACTCTGAAATTTTCATTTTTTTTGTTATCTATCTACCTTTTCTTTTTGTTTACGAGAAAAATGGGAGAGTGAAAACTCAAGTTTGGATTTGAAAAAAAATTGAACATCCAAAATGGAAATGCACAAATACTGAGAGAGATAATTCCAAAAAGTATCAGTCATTTTTAAGGTTTGTAAACTCTTTTAGTTTTTTACATATAAGGTTTTGCAATAATCGGAAGAGGGGGGCGAGCCATTTTTAATTATGTGTTGATTCCCAAACCATAAGTCATTTCTAACAAAAATTATAGTCGTTACACATCATTAATCGATCAAACATTTATGATAATGTCTGATTGTTAGGTCCGCTTTTGGTGAAATAGGAAAAAAGTGGGTTGTTTGGCTCTGGTAAATATCCCAACGCACGTTAACTTGAGAATTTAATTTTTTTTACTCCTTGAATTTTTTGGATCATTAGGTCATTTGCATCTTCAACATGTTTCAGGCATGCATATCCACCACATTTAAAACAGGTTAGCACCAATTAGAAATATCTTTCATATAAAATTCCACTAAGCTATTAAGGGTTGTACTAGTGGAATTTCCAAAACATGGATAACAAAACTTTGTTGTTAAATTTTAGTACGTGAAATAATTTTCTTCACTTATATTTATTATAGTTTTCAATTTTTTGCATACATAAACTCTATTATTTTCATTTTGTTGGGATCTATTTGCCTTATCTTTTTGTTTACGAGAAAAATGGGAGAGTGACAACTCAAGTTTGGATTTGAAAAAAAATTGAACATCCAAAATGGAAATGCATAGAAGCTGGGAGAGATAATTCCAAAAAGTATATGTGATTTTTAAGGATTGTATACTCTTTTAGTTTTTTATATATTAGGTTTTGCATTCATCGGAAGAGGGGGACGTGGCATTTTTAACTGAGTGTCGACTCCCAAACCATAAGTCATTTCTAACAAAAATTATAGTCGTTAAACATCATTAATTGATCAAAACATTTATGATATACTATGATGGTTGCTCTGCTTTCTTTAAAATAGGCAAAAAGTGGGATGTTTGACTCAGGTAAATATCCCACCGCTTGTTAACTTGAGAATTTAATTTTTTATTCTCTTTGAAATTTTGGGATCATTAGGTCATTTGCATCTTCAATATGTTTCAGACATGCATTTCCACCACATTTAAAACATGTTAGGATCAATTAGAAATCTCTTTCTTGTAAAATTTCACCAAGCTATTAGTGGTTGTATTAGTGGAATTTCCCAAACATGGATAACAAAAGTTTGGTGTTCATTTTTAGTGCATAAAATAATTTTCGTCACTTACATTTATTATAGTTTTCAAATTTTTGCATACATGAACTCTTAAATTTTCATTTTGTTGTGATCTATTTGCCTTATCTTTTTGTTTACGAGAAAAAAGGGAGATTAAAAACTCAAGTTTGTATTTGAAAAAAAATTGAACATCCAAAATGGAAATGCACAAATGCTGAGAGACATAATTCCAAAATGTATCTGTGATTTGTAAGGATTGTAAACTGTTTTAGTTTTTTATATATAAGGTTTTGCAATCATCGGAAGAGGGGCAGTGAGGCATTTTTTATTGAGTGTTGACTCCCAAACCATAATTCATTTCTAACAAGAATTATAGCCGTAACACATTGTGAATCGATCAAAACTTTTATGATGATCTATGATTGTTAGGTCAGCTTTTTGTAAAATAGGCAAAAAGTGGGTTGTATGTCTCAGGTAAATATCCCACTACATGCTAACTTCAGAATATAATTTTTTCTAGTCAAAATTTTTTGATCATTAGGTCATTTGCATCTTCAACAAGTTTCAGGTTTGCATATCCACCACATTTAAAATATGTTAGGATCAATTAGAAATCTCTTTCTTATAAAATTCCACCAAGCTATTATGGGTTGTACTAGTGGAATTTCCCAAACATGGATAACAAAACTTTGTTGTTCATTTTTAGTGCATGAAATAATTTTCTTCACTTAAATTTATTTAGTTTTCTATTTTTTTTCATACATAAACTCTAAAATTTTCATTTTGTTGTGATCTATTTGCCTTATCTTTTTGTTTACGAGAAAAATGGGAGAGTGAAAACTCAAGTTTGGATTTGAAAAAAAATTGAACATCCAAAATGAAAATGCACAAATACTATGAGAGATATTTAAAAAAAGTATCTGTGATTTTTAAGGATTGAAAACTCTTTTAGTTTTTTATAAATTAGGTTTTGCAATCATTGAAAAAAGTGGGGCGAAACATTTTTAACTGAGTGTTGACTCCCAAACCATAAGTCATTTCTAACAAAAATTATAGCCGTTACACATCATTAATCGATCAAAAATTTTATGTTGATCTATGATTGTGATGTCCGCTTTTTTGTAAAAAGGCAAAAAGTGGGTTGTTGGGCTCTGGTAAATATTTTACCCCTTGTTAACTTGAGAATTTAACTTTTTCTACTCCTTTAAATTTTTAGATCATTAGGTCATTTTGCATCTTCAACATGTTTCAGGCATACATATCCACCACATTTAAAACATGTTAGGATCAAGTAGAAATATCTTTCTTACCAAATTCCATCAAGCTATTAGGGGTTGTACTAGTGGAATTTCCCAAACATGGATAACAAAACTTTGGTGTTCATTTTTAGTACTTGAAATAATTTTCTTCACTTACATTTGATATATTTTTCAATTTTTTCCATACAAACACTCTAAAATTTTTATTTTGTTGTGATCTATTTGCCTTATCTTTTTGTTTACAAGGAAAATGAGAGAGTAAAAACTCAAGTTTGGATTTGAAAAAAATGGAATATCCGAAATGGAAATGCACAAATGCTGAGAGAGATAATTCCAAATAGTTTCTATAATTTTTAAGGATTGTAAAATCTTTTGGTTTTTTATATATTAGGTTTTGCAATAAACGGAAGAGGGGTCGGCGAGGCATTTTTAACTGAGTGTTGACTCCCAAACCATAAATTATTTCTAATAAAAATTATAGTTGTTACACATCCTTAATCGATCAAAACATTTACGATGATCTATGATTGTGAGGTCCTCTTTTTTGTAAAATAGGCAAAAAGTGGGTTGTTTGGCTCTAGTTAATATCCCATTGCACGTTAACTTGATAATTTAATTTTTTCTACTCCTTGAAATTTTTGGATCATTAGGTCATTTGCATCTTCAACCTGTTTTAGGCATGCATATCCACCACATTTAAAACATGTTAGGATCAATTAGAAATCTCGTTCGTATTAAATTCCTCCAAGCTATTTAGGGGTTCTACTAGTCGAATTTCCAAAATATAGATAACAAAACTTTGGTGTTCATTTTTAGTGTGAGAAAAAATTTTCTTCACTTACATTGATTATAGTTTTCAATTTTTTGCATACATAAACTCTAAAATTTTCATTTTGTTGTGATCTATTTACCTTATCTTTTTGTTAATGAGAAATATGGGAGAGTGGAAACTCAAGTTTGGATTTGAAAAAAAAATTAACATCCAAAATGGAAATGCACAAATGCTAAAAGAGATAATTCCAAAAAGTATTTGTCAATTTTAAGGATTGTAAACTCTTTTTATTTTTTTATATATTAGGTTTTGCATTCATCGGAAGAGAGGGCGAGGCATTTTAAATTGAGTGTTGACACCCAAACCATAAGTCATTTCTAACAAAAATTATAGCCGTTACACATCAATAATTGATCAAAACATTTACGTTGAACTATGATTGTTAGGTCTGCTTTTTGTAAATAGCCAAAAAGTGGGTTGTTGGGCTCTAGTAAATATTCCACTGCACGTTAACTTGAGAATTTAATTTTTCCTACTGGAAAGTTTTCGATCATTAGGTCATTCGCTTCTTCAACATGTTTCAGGCTTGCAATCCACCACATTTAAAACATGCTAGGATCACTTAAAAGTCTTTCTTATAAAATTGCACCAACCTATTAAATTGTACTAGTGGAATTTCCCAAATATGGCTGACAAAACTTTGTTGTTCAGTTTTTGTCAGTGAAAATTTTTTTTCACTTACAAATATTATAGTTTTCAATTTTTTGCATACATAAACTCTAAAATTTCATTTTGTTCTGTTCTATTTGCCTTATCTATTTGCTTACGAGAAAAATGAGAGAGTAAAAACTCAATTTTGGATTTGAAAAAAAATTGTATATCCAAAATGGAACTGCACAAATGCTAAGAGAGATAATTGCAAAAAGAATCTGTCAATTTTAAAAATTATAAACTCTTTTAGTTTTTTATATATTAGGTTTTTCAATCATCGGAAGATTGGGGGTGAGGCATTTTTAGTAGAGTGGTAACTCCCAAACAATTAGTCATTTCTAACAAATATTATAGCTGTTACACATCATTAAATATCTATGATTGTTAGCTCCAATTTTGGTAAAATTGGCAAAAACTGGGTGTTTTGGCTTTGGTAAATATCCCACCGCACATTAACTTGAGAATTTATTTTTTTGTACTCCATGAAACTTTTGGATGATTAAGTCATTTGCATCTTCAACATGTTTTAGGCATGCATATCCACCACATTTAAAACATGTTAAGATCAATTAGAAATCTCTTTCTTATAAAATTCCACCAAGCTATTAGGGGTTGTACCAGTGGAATTTCCAAAACATGGATAACAAAACTTTGGTGTTCATTTTTAGTGCATGAAATAATTTTCTTCACTTACATTTAATATATTTTACTATTTTTGGTATTCATAAACTCTAAAATTTTCATTTTGTTGTGATGTCTTTGCTTTATCTTTTTGTTTACAAGAAAAATCAGGGAGTGAAAACTCAAGTTTGGATTTGAAAAAAAATTGAACATCCAAAGCGGAAATGCTCAAATGATGAGTGAGAAAATTCCAAAAAGTATCTGTGATTTTTAAGGATTTTAAAATCTTTTATTTTTTTAAATATTAGGTTTTGCAATCATCGGAAGAGTGGATGCGAGGCATTTTTAACTTAGTGTTGACTCCCAAACCATAAGTCATTTCTAACAAAAATTATAGTTCTTACACATCATTAATCGATCAAAACATTTACGATGATCTATGATTATTTGGTAGGCTTTTTTTAAAATAGGCAAAAAGTGGGTTGTTTGGCTCTGGTAAATATCCCACCACACGTTAACTTGACAATTTAGTTTTTTCTACGCAAAATGTTTGGATCTTTATGTCATTTGCATCTTCAACATGTTTCAGGCATGCATATCCACCACATTTAAAACATGATAGGATCAATTAGAAATCTTTTTCTTATAAAATTCCACCAAGCTATCAGGGGTTGTCCTAGTAGAATTTCCCAAACATGGATAACAAAAATTTGGTGTTCATTTTTAGTGCATGAAATAATTTTCTTCACTTACATTTATTATAGTTTTCAAATTTTATTGTTTACATAAACTCTAAAATTTTCATTTTGTTGTGATCTATTTGCCTTATCTTTTGGTTTACGAGAAAAATGGGAGAGTGAAAATTCAAGTTTGGATTTGAAAAAAAAATTAACATCCAAAATGGAAATGCACAAATGCTGAGAGAGATATTTCCACAAAGTATGTACGATTTTATTGTAAACTCTTTTAGTTTTTTATATAATAGGTTTTACAATTATCGAAGGGGTAAGGGGGGGGGGGGGGAGGCCTTTTTAACTGAGTGTTGACTCCCCAACCATTTGTCATTTCTAACAAAAATTATAGACGTTACACATCATTAATCGATGAAAACATTTACGATGATCTATGATTGTTAGGTCCGCTTTTCGTAAATCAGAAAAAAGTGGGTTGTTGGGCTTTGGTAAATATTCCACTGCACGTTAACTTGAGAATTTAATTTTTCCTACTCGAAAGTTTTGGATCATTAGGTCATTTCCTTTTTCAAATTTTTTCTAGCATGCTTATCCACCAAATTTAAAACATGATAGGATCACATAGAAATCTCTTTCTTATAAAATTCCACCAACCTATTAGGTTGTACTAGTGGAATTTCCCAAACATGGATGACAAAACTTTGGTGTTCATATTAAGTGCGTGAAATAATTTTCTTCACGTACATTTAATATAGTTTTCATTTTTTTGCATACATAACCACTTAAAATTTCATTTTGTGATGAGCTATTTGCCTTATCTTTTTGTTTACGAGAAAAATGGAAGAGTGAAAACTCAAGTTTGGAAATAGAAATGCACAAATATTGATAGAGATAATTCAATTTTTTGCATACATAAACTCTAAAATTTTCATTTTGTTGTGATCTATTTGCCTTATTTTTTTGTTTATGAGAAAAATGGGAGAGGGAAAACTCAACTTTGGATTTGAAAAAAAATCTAACATCCAAAATGGAAAAGCTCAAATTAACTTGAGAATTTAATTTTTTGTATTCTTTGAAATTTTTGGATGATTAGGTCAATTGCATCTTTAACTTGTTTCCGCCATGCATATCCACCACATTTATAACAGGTTAGGATCAATTAGAAACCTCTTTCTTATAAAATTCCACCAAGCTATTAGGGGTTGTACTAGTGGAATTTCCAAAACATGGATAACAAAACTTTGGTGTTCATTTTTAGTGCGTTAAATAATTTTCTTCTCTTACATTTATTATAATTTTCAATTTTTTTCATACATAAACTCTAAAATTTTTATTTTGTCTTGATCTATTTGCCTTATCTTTTTGTTTATGAGAAAAATGGGAGAGGGAAAACTCAACTTTGGATTTGAAAAAAAAATCTAACATCGAAAGTGGAAATGCTCAAATTCTGAGAGAGATAATTCCAAAAAGTATCTGGTATTTTAAAATCTTTGAGTTTTTTTTATATTAGGTTTAGCAATCTTCGGAAGAGGGGGCGAGGCATTTTTAATTGTGTTGACTCCCAAACCATAAGTCATTTCTAACAAAAATTATAGCCGTTACACATCATTAATCAATAAAAACATTTACGATGATCAATGATTGTTAAGTCTGCTTTTTGTAAAATAGGCAAAAAGTTGGGTGTTTGGCTCAGGTAAATATCCCACCGCACATTAACTTGCGAATTTAATTTTTTATTCTCATTGAAATTTTTTGGTCATTAGGTCATTTGCATCTTCAACATGTTTCAGGCATGCATATCCACCACATTTAAAACATGTTAGGATCAATTAGAAAGCTCTTTCTTATAAAATTCCACCAAGCTATTAGAGGTTGTACTAGTGGAATTTCCAAAGCATTGATAACAAAACTTTGGTGTTCATTTTTAGTGCATGAAATAATTTTCTTCACTAAAATTTATTATATTTTTCAATTTTTTCCATAAATAAACTCTAAAATTTTCATTTTTTTTGTTATCTATCTGCCTTTTCTTTTTGTTTACGAGAAAAATGGGAGATTGAAAACTCAAGTTTGGATTTGAAAAAAAATTGAACATCCAAAATGGAAATCCACAAATGCTGAGAAAGATAATTCCAAAAAGTATTTGTCTTTTTTAAGGTTTTTAAACTCTTTTAGTTTTTTACATATAAGGTTTTGCAATCATCAGAAGAGGGGGGTGAGCCAATTTTAATTCTATGTTGATTCCCAAACCATTAGTCATTTCTAACAAAAGTTATAGTCGTTACACTTCATTAATCGATCAAAACTTTTATGATAATGTACGATTGTTAGGTCCGCTTTTGGTAAAATATGCAAAAAGGGGGTTGTTTGCCTTATCTTTTTGTTTACATTTACATTTATTATATTTTTCTATTTTTTGCATGCATAAAATCTATTATTTTCATTTTTATGGGATCTATTTGCCTTATCTTTTTGTTTACGAGAAAAATGGGAGAGTGAAAACTCAAGTTTGGATTTGAAAAAAAATTGAACATCCAAAATGGAAATCCATAGATGCTGAGAGAGATAATTCCAAAAAGTATATGTGATTTGTAAGGATGGTAAACTCTTTTAGTTTTTTATATATTACGTTTTGCAATCATCGGAATAGGGGGGCGAGGCATTTTTAACTGAGTGTTGATTCCCAAACCATAAGTCATTTCTAACAAAAATTATAGCCGTTAAACATCATTAATTGATCAAAACATTTACGATATACTATGATGGTTTTGTCTGCTTTCTTTAAAATAGGCAAAAAGTGGGATGTTTCGCACAGGTAAATATCCCACCATTCGTTAACTTGAGAATTTAATTTTTTATTCTCTTTGAAATTTTGGGATCATGAGGTCATTTGCATCTTCAACATGTTTCAGGCATGCATTTCCACCACATTTAAAACATGTTAGGATCAATTAGAAATCTCTTTCTTGTAAAATTCTACCAAGCTATTAGTGGTTGTACTAGTGGAATTTCCCAAACATGGATAACAAAAGTTTGGTGTTCATTTTTAGTGCACGAAATAATTTTTGTCACTTACATTTATTATAGTTTTCAGTTTTTGGCTTACGTGAACTCTTAAATTTTCATTTTATTGTGATCTATTTGCCTTATCTTTTTGTTTAAGAGAAAAATGGGAGAGTAAAAACTCAAATTTGGATTTGAAAAAAAATTGAACATCCAAAATGGAAATGCACAAATGCTGAGAGAGATAATTCCAAAAAGTATCTGTGATTTTGAAGGATTGTAAACTCGTTTAGTTTTTTATATATAAAGTTTTGCAATCATCGGAAGAGGGGCTGTGAGGCATTTTTGATTGAGTGTTGACTCCCAAACCCTAATTCATTTCTAAAAAAAAATTATAGCCGTAACACATCATGAATCGATTAAAAAATTTGTGATGATCTGTGATTGTTAGGTCCTTTTTTTGTAAAATAAGCAAAAAGTGGGTTGTTTGTCTCAGGTAAATATCCCACTGCATGTTAACTTCAGAATATAATTTTTTCTACTCAAAATTTTTGGATCATTAGGTAATTTGCATCTTCAACATGTTTCAGGTATGCATATCCACCACATTAAAAATATGTTAGGATCAATTAGAAATTTGTTTCTTATAAAATTCCACCATGCCATTATGGGTTGTACTAGTGGAATTTCCCAAACATGGATAACAAAACTTTGGTGTTCATTTTTAGTGCGTGAAAATTTTTTCTTCACTTAAATTTATTGTAGTTTTCTATTTTTTTGCATACATAAACTCTAAAATTTTCATTTTTTTGTGATCTATTTGCCTTATCTTTTTGTTTACAAGAAAAATGGGAGAGTGAAAACTCAACTTTGGATTTGAAAAAAAATTGAACATCCAAAATGAAAATGCACAAATACTGAGTGAGATATTTAAAAAAAATATCTGTGATTTTTAAGGATTTTAAACACTTTTTTTTTTTATATATTAGGTTTTGCAATCATCGAAAAAAGAGGGCGAAGCATTTTTAACTGAGCGTTGACTCCCAAACCATAAGTCATTTCTAACAAAAATTGTAGCCATTACCCATCATTAATCGATCAAAAAATTCATGATGATCTATGATTGTGATGTCTGCTTTTTGTAAAAAGGCAAAATGTGGGTTGTTGGGCTCTGGTAAATATTCCACTACTTGTTAACTTGAGAATTTAACTTTTCCTACTCCTTGAAATTTTTAGATCATTAGGTCATTTTGCATCTTCAACATGTTTCAGGCATACATATCCACCACATTTAAAACATGTTAGGATCAATTAGAAATCTTTTTCTTATAAAATTCCACCAAGCTATTAGGGGTTGTACTAGTGGAATTTCCCAAACATGGATAACAAAACTTTGGTGTCCATTTTTAGTGCGTGAAATAATTTCCTTCACTTACATTTATTATAGTATTCAATTTTTTCCATTCATACACTCTAAATTTTTTATTTTGTTGTGATCTATTTACCTTATCTTTTTGTTTACAAGGAAAATGAGAGAGTGATAACTCAAGTTTGGATTTGGAAAAAAATAGAATATCTGAAATGGAAATGCACAAATGCTGAGAGAGATAATTCCAAATAGTATCTATAATTTTTAAGGATTGTAAACTTTTATGGTTTTTTATATATTAGGTTTTGCAATCAACGAAAGAGGGGTCGACGAGGCATTTTTAAAAGAGTGTTGACTCCCAATCAATAAATCATTTCTAATAAAAATTATGATTATTACACATTATTAATCGATCAAAACATTTACGATGATCTTTGATTGTGAGGTCTTCTTTTTTGTAAAATAGGCAAAAAGTGGGTTGTTTGGCTCTAGTTAATATCCCACTGCACGTTAACTTGAGAATTTAATTTTTCCTAATGGAAATTTTTGGATCATTAGGTCATTTTCTTCTTCAACATGTTTCAGGCTAGCAATCCGCCACATTTAAAACATGTTAAGATAACTTAGAAGTCTCTTTCTTATAAAATTGCACCAACCTATTAAATTGTACTAGTGGAATTTCCCAAACATGGATGACAAAACTTTGGTGTTCAATTTTTGTCAGTGAAATAATTGCAAAAAGTATCTGTCAATTTTAAATATTATAAACTCTTTTAGTTTTTTACATATTAGGTTTTGCAATCATCAGAAGAATGGGGGTGATGCATTTTTAATAGAGTGGTAACTCCCAAACCATTAGTCATTTCTAAAAAAAATTATAGCCGTTACACATCATTAAATATCTATGATTGTTAGGTCCAGTTTTGGTAAAATTGGCAAAAAGTGGGTGTTTTGGCTGTGGTAAATATCCCACCGCAAATTAACTTGAGAATTTTTTTTTTACTCCATGAACTTTTTGGATGATTAGATCATTTGCATCTTCAACATGTTTCAGGCATGCATATCCACCACATTTAAAAAATGTTAGGATCAATTAGAAATCTCTTTCTTATAAAATTCCACCAAGCTATTAGGGGTTGTACTAGTGGAATTTCCAAAACATGGATCACAAAACTTTGGTATTCATTTTTAGTACATGAAATAATTTTCTTCACTTACATTTATTATAGTTTTCTATTTTTGGTATACATAAATTCTAAAATTTTCATTTTGTTGTGATGTATTTGTTTTTTCTTTTTGTTTGCAAGAAAAATCAGAGAGTGAAAACTCATGTTTGGATTTGAAAAAAAATCGAACATCCAAAGCAGAAATGCTCAAATGCTGAGTGAGATAATACCAAAAAGTATCTGTGACTTTTAAGGATTTTAAAATCTTTTAGTTTTTTAAATATTAGGTTTTGCAATCATCGGAAGAGTGGTGGCGAGGCATTTTTAACTTAGTGTTGACTCCCAAACCATAAGTCATTTCTAATAAAAATTATAGTTCTTACACATCATAAATCAATCAAAACATTTACGATGATCTATGATTTTTTGGTTGGTTTTTTGTAAAATAGGGGAAAAGTGGGTTGTATGGCTCAGGTGAATATCCCACCACATGTTAACTTGAGAATTTAGTTTTTTCTACGCCATCATCTTCAACATGTTTCAAGCATGCATATCCACCACATTTAAAACATGTTAGGATCAATTAGAAATCTCTTTCTTATAAAATTCCACCAAGCTATTAGGGGTTGTCCTAGTGGAATTTCCCAAACATGCATAACAAAACTTTGGTGTTCATTTTTAGTGCATGAAATAATTTTCTTCACTTACATTTATTATAGTTTTCAAATTTTATTGCTTACATAAACTCTAAAATTTTCATTTTGTTGTGATCTATTTGCCTTATCTTTTGGTTTACGAGAAAAATGGGAGAGTGAAAACTCAAGTTTGGAGTTGAAAAATTAACATCCAAAATGGAAATGCACAAATGCAGAGAGAGATCTTTCCACAAAGTATGTATGATTTTATTGTAAACTTTTTTAGTTTTTTATGTAATTGGTTTTGTAATTATCGAAGGGGGGGGGGGGAAGGCATTGAGTGTTGACTCCCCAACCATATGCCTTTTCTAAAAAAATTATAGACGTTACACATCATTAATTGATGAAATCATTTACGATGATCTATGATTGTTAGGTCTGCTTTTCGTAAATAGGAAAAAAGTGGGTTGTTGGGCTTTGGTAAATATTCCATTGCACGTTAACTTGAGAATTTAATTTTTCCTACTCGAAACTTTTGGATCATTAGGTCATTTCCTTCTTCAACATGTTTCTGGCATGCTTATCGACTACATTTAAAACATGATAGGATCACATAGAAATCTCTTTCTTATAAAATTCCACCAACCTGTTAGGTTGTACTAGTGGAATTTCCCAAACATGGATGATAAAACTTTGGTGTTCATATTTAGTGCGTGAAATAATTTTCTTCACGTACATTTATTATAGTTTTTATTTTTTTGCATACATAATCTCATAAATTTTCATTTTGTTGTGAGCTATTTGCCTTATCTTTTTGTTTACGAGAAAATAGGGAGAGTGAAAACTAAAGTTTGGATTTGAAAAAAAATTTAACATTCAAAATAGAAATGCACATATATTGAGAGAGATAATTCCAAGAAGTATATGTGATTTTTAAGGATTGTAAACTCTTTTAGTTTTTTATATATTAGGTTTTGCAATCATCAGAAGAGGGGGCGAGGCATTTTTTACTTAGTGTTCACTCCCAAACCATAAGTCATTTCTAAAAGATAATTATAGCCATTACACATCATTAATCGATCAAAACATTTACGATGATCTATGATTGTTAGGTCCACTTTTTGGAAAATTGGCAAAAAGTTGGTTGTTTGTCTCGAGTAAATATCCCACTACATGTTAACTTGAGAATATAATTTTTTCTTATTGAAATTTTTGGATCATTAGGTCATTTGCATCTTTAACATGTTTCAGGCATGCATATCCACCACATTTAAAATATGTTAGGATGAATTAGATATCTCTTTGTTGTAAAATTCCACCAAGTTATGGTTGTACTTGTGGAATTTCCCAAACATGGATAACAAAACTTTGAAGTTCATTTTTTGTGCGTGAAATAATTTTCTTCACTTTTATTTATTATAGTTTTAATTGTTTTTGCACACATGAACTCTAAAATTTTCTTTTTGTTCTGATCTATTTGCCTTATCTTTTTGTTTATGATAAAAATGAGAGAGTGAATTCTCAAGCTTGGATTTGAAAAAAAATCATTTCTAACAAAATTTATAGCCGTTACAAATCATTAATCGATCAAAACATTTACGATGATGTATGATTGTTAGGTCCGCTTTTGGTAAAATAAGCAAAAAGCGGGTTGTTTGGCTCTGGTAAATATCCCACCGCACATTAACTTGAGAATTTAATTTTTTGTATTCCTTGTAATTTTTGGATGATTAGGTTATTTGCATCTTCAACTTGTTTCCGGCATGCATATCCACCACATTTAAAATAGGTTAGGATCAATTAGAAACCTCTTTCTTATAAATTTCCACCAAGTTATTAGGTGTTGTACTAGTGGAATTTCAAAAACATGGATAACAAAACTTTGGTGTTCATTTTTAGTGCGGGAAATAATTTTCTTTTCTTACATTTATTATAGTTTTCAAATTTTTGCCTACAAAAACTCTAAAATTTACATTTTGTTGTGATCTATTTGCCTTATATTTTTGTTTATGAGAAAAATGGGAGAGGAAAAACTCAACTTTGGATTTGAAAATAAATCTAACATCCAAAATGGAAATGCTCAAATTCCGAGAGAGATAATTCCAAAAAGTATCTTGGATTTTAAAGGATTGTAAAATCTTTTATTTTTTTATATTAGGTTTTGCAATCTTTGGAAGAGGGGGCGAGGCATTTTTAACTGTGTTGACTCCCAAACCATAAGTCATTTCTAACAAAAATTATAGCTGTTACACATCATTAATCAATCAAAACATTTACGATGATCAATGATTGTTAGGTCCGCTTTTTGTAAAATAGGCAAAAAGTTGGGTGTTTGGCTCAGGTAAATATCTTATTCTCATTGAAATTTTTTTATCATTAGGTCATTTGCGTCTTCAACATGTTTCAGGCATGCATATTTGCCACATTTAAAACATGTTAGGATCAATTAGAAAGCTCTTTCTTATAAAATTCCACCAAGCTATTAGTGGTTGTACTACTGGAATTTCCAAAACATTGATAACAAAACTTTGGTGTTCATTTTTAGTGCATGAAATAATTCTATTCACTTACATTTATTATATTTTTCAATTTTTTCCATAGATAAAGTCTAAAATTTTCATTTTGTTGTGATCTATTTGCATTATCTTTTTGTTTACGAAAAAATTGGGAGAGTGAAAACTCAAGTTTGGATTTGAAAAAAAAATAGAACATCCAAAATTGAAATGCTCAAATGCTGAGTGAGACAATTCCAAAGAGTATATGTGATTTTTAAGGATTTTAGAATCTTTTAGTTTTTTTATATTTTAGGTTCTGCAATAATCGGAAGAGGGGCGGCGAAGCATTTTTAACTTAGTGTTGACTCCCAAACCATAAGTCATTTCTAACAAAAATTATAGCCGTTACACATCATTAATCGATCAAAACATTGACGATGATCATTATTGTTAGGTCCGCCTAAATTAAATAGGCAAAAAGTGGGTTGTTTGGCTCAGGTAAATATCCCACCGCACGTTAAATTGAGAATTTAATTTTTTATTCTCCTTGAAATTTTTGGATCATTTGGTCATTTGCATCTACAACATGTTTTAGGCGTACATATCCACCACATTTAAAACATGTTAGGATCAGTTAGAAGTCTCTTTCTTATAAAATTCCACCAAGCTATTACGGGTTGTACTAGTGGAATTTCCTAAAGATGGATAACAAAACTTTGGTGTTCATTTTTAATGCGTGAAATAATTTTCTTCACTTACATTTATTATATTTTTCAATTTTTTTATAAATAAAATCTAAAATTTTCATTTTTTGTGATCTATTTGCCTTATCTTTTTGTTCACAAGAAAAATGGGAGAGTGAAAACTCAAGTTAGGATGTGGAAAAAAATTTAACATCCAATATGGAAATGTAAAAATGATGAGAAAGATAATTCCAAAAAGTATATGTGATTTTTATGGATTGTAAACACTTTTAAAATTTTATATATTAGGTTTTGCAATCATCGGAAGAGGGGTGTTGAGGAAAAAATGTGGGTTGTTTGGCTCAGGTAAATATCCCACCGTACATTAACTAGAGAATTTAATTTTTTATTCTCCGTGAAATTTTTGGATCATTAGGTCATTTGCATCTTCAACATGTTTCAGGCATACATTTCCACCATATTCAAAACATCCAGCACATTCAAAACTTTTTGGAATCACTTTGAAATCTCTTTCTTATAAAATTCCACCAACCTATTAGGGGTTGTACTAGTGGAATTTGCCAAACATGGATAACAAAACTTTGGTGTTCATTTTTAGTGTGTGAAATAATTTTCTTCACTTACATTTATTATCGTTTTCAATTTTTTGCATACATAAACTCTTAAATTTTCATTTTGTTGTTATCTATTTGCCATTTCTTTTTGTTTACGAGAAAAATGGGTGAGTAACAAAAAACTCTAGTTTGGATTTAAAAACAAAATTGAACATCCAAAATGGAAATGCACAAATTCTGAGAAAGATAATTCCATAAAGTATCTTTGATTTTTAAAGATTGTAAACTCTTTCAGTTTTTTATATATTAGGTTTTGCAATCATCGGGGCGAGGTATTTTTAACTGAGTGTTGTCTCCCACATGATAAATCATTTCTAAAAAAAATTATAGCCGTTACACATCATTAATTGATCAAAACATTTACGATGATCTATGAATGTTAGGTCCGCTTTTTGAAAAATAGACAAAAAGAGTGTTGTTTGGCTCTGGTTATTATCCCACCGCATGTTAACTTGATAATTTAATTTTTTCTACTCCTTGAAATTTTTGAATGATTAGGTCATTTGCATCTTCAACATGTTTCAGGCATGCATATCCACAAAATTCAAAACATGTTAGGATCAATTAGAAATCTCTTTCGTATTAAATTCCTCCAAGCTATATAGGGGTTGTACTAGTGGAATTTCCAAAACATGGATAACAAAACTTTGGTGTTCATTTTTAGTGCAAGAATTAATTTTCTTCACTTACAGCTATTATATTTTTCAATTTTTGGCATACATAAACTCTTCAATTTTCATTTTGTTGTTATCTTTTTTCCTTATCTTTTTGTTTACGAGAAAAATGGGTGAGTTAAAACTCAAGCTTGGATTAGAAAAAAAATTGAACATCCAAAAAGGAAAAGCACAATTGCTGAGAGATATAATTCCAAATAGTATCTGTGATTTTTAAAGATTTTAAACTCGTTTAGTTTTTTATATATTAGGTTGTGCAATCATCGGAAGAGGGGTCAGCAAGGCATTTTTAACTGTGTGGTGAGTCCCAAACCATAAGTCATTTCCAATTAAAATTATAGTTGTTACACATCATTAATCAATTAAAACTTTTACAATGATTTATGATTGTTAGGTCCGCCTTTTGTAAAATAGGCAAAAAGTGGGTTGTTTGGCTTTGGTAAATATCCCACCGCACGTTAACTTGAGAATTTAATTTTTTCTAAGAGAAATTTTTTGATCGTTAGGTCATTTGCATCTTCAACTTGTTTTAGGCATACATATCCACCACATCTAAAACATGTTAGGATAAATTAGAAATCTCTTTCTTATAAAATTCCACCAAGCTATTAGGGGTTGTACTAGTGGAAGTTCCCAAACATAGATAACAAAACATTCGTGTTCATTTTTAGTGGGTGAAATAATTTTCTTCAGTTACTTCTATTATAGTTTTCAATTTTTTGCATACATAAACTCTAAAATTTTCATTTTTTTGTGATCCATTTGCCTTATCTTTTTGTTTACGAGAAAAATGGGAGAGTGAAAATTCAAGTTTGGATTTGAAAAAAAATTGAACATCCAAAATGGAAATGCACAAATGCTGAGAGAGACATTTCCAAAAAAGTATATGTGATTTTTAAGGATTTTAAACTCTTTTATTTTTTTATATATTAGGTTTTGCAATTATCAGAAAAAAGGGGGGCGAAGCATTTTTATATGAGTGTTGACTCCCCAACCATAAGTCATTTCTAACAAAAATTATTTCCATTACACATCATTAATCGATCAAAACATTTATGAGCTAGGATGGTTAGGTTTGCTTTTTGTAAATAGGCAAAAAGTGGGTTTTTGGGCTCTAGTAAATATTCCACTACACGTCAACTTGAGAATTTAATTTTTCTTGCTCGAAAGTTTTGGATCATTAGGTCATTTGCTTCTTCAACATGTTTTAGGCATGCCTATCCACCACATTTAAAACATGTTAGGATCACTTAGAAATTTCTTTCTTATAAAATTCCATCAACCTATTAGGTTGTACTAGTGCAATTTCCCAAATTTGGATGGAAAAACTTTCGTGTTCCTATTGAGTACGTGAAATAATTTTCTTAACTTACATTTATTATAGTTTTTTATTCTTTGCATACATAAAGTCTTAAATTTTAATTTTGTTTTGATCAATTTGCCTTATCTTTTTGTTTACGAGAAAAATGGGTGAGTGAAAACTGAAGTTTGGATGTGAAAAAAATTGAACATCCAAAATGGAAATGCACAAATGCTGAGAGAGATAATTCCAAAAAGTATCTATTATTTTTAAGGATTTTAAACTCCTTTAGTTTTTTATATAGAAGGTTTTGCAATCATCAGAAGAGGGGGGCGAGGCATTTTTAACCGAGTGTTGACACCAAAACCAAAAGTCATTTCTAACAAAAATTATAGCCTTTACACATCATTAATCAATCAAAACATTTACGATGATAAATGATTGTTCGGTTTGGTTTTCTAAAAATAGGCAAAACGTGGGTTGTCTGGCTCTGGTAAATATCCCACTGCACGTTAACTTCAGAATTTAATTTTTTATTCTCCTTGAAATTTTTGGATCATTAGGTCATTTGCATCTTCAACATGTTTCAGGCATGCATATCCACTACATTTAATACATGTTAGGATCAATTAGAAATCTCTTTCTTATAAAATTCCACCTAGCTATTAGGGGTTTGTACTAGTGGAATTTCCCAAACATGGATAACAAAAATTTGGTGTTCATTTTTAGGGCGTGAAATAATTTATTTCACTTACATTTATTATAGTTTTCAATTTTTTGCATACATAAACTCTAAAATTTCCATTTTGTTCTAATCTATTTGCCTCATCCTTTTGTTTACAAGAAAAATGGGAGAGTGAAAACTCAAGTTTGGATGTGAAAGAAAATTGAACATCCAAAATGGAAAAGCACAAATGCTGAGAGAGATAAATCCAAAAAGTATCTGTGATTTTTAAGGATTGTAAACTTTTTAGTTTTTTATATATTAGGTTTTGCAATCATCGGAAGAGGCGAGACATTTTTAACTGAGTGTTGACTCCCAAACCATAAGTCAATGCTAACAAAAATTATAGCAGTTAAAAATCATTAATCGGTCAAAACATTTACGATGATGATTTATGATTGTTAGGTCCGGTTTTTTTAAAATAGGCAAAAAGTGGGTTGTTTGGCTCTGGTAAATATCCACCACACGTTAACTTGAGAATTTAATTTTTTATTCTCCTTGAAATTTTTGGATCATTAGGTCATTTGAATCATCAACATGTTTCAGGCATGCATGTCCACCGCATTTAAAACATGCTAGGATCAATTAGAAATCACTTTATTATAAAATTACACCAAGCTATTAGAGGTTGTACTTGTGGAATTTCCCAAACATGGATAACAAAACTTTGGTGTTCATTTTTAGGGCGTGAAACAATTTTCTGCACTTACAATTATTACAGTTTTCAATTTTTTGCATACATAAACTCCAAAATTTTCATTTTGTTGTGATCTATTTTCCTTATCTTTTTGTTTACAAGAAAAATAGGAGAATGAAAAATCAAGTTTAGATTTAAAAAAAATTGAACATGCAAAATGGAAATGGACAAATGTTGAGATAGGTAATTCCAAAAAGTATGTATTATTTTTAAGGATTTCAAACTCCTTTAGTTTTTTATATAGAAAGTTTTGCAATCATAGGAAGAGGGGGGCGAGGCATTTTTAACCGAGTGTTGACTCCCAAACCAAAAGTCATTTCTAAAAAAAATTATAGCCTTTACACATCATTAATCAAACAAAAAATTTACGATGATCAATGATTGTTAGGTCTGCTTTTTTAAAAATAGGCAAAAAGTGGGTTGTTTGGCTCAAGTAAATATCCCACTGCACGTTAAATTGAGAATTTTATTTTTTATTCTCCCTAAAATTTTTGGATCATTTGGTCATTTGCATCTTCAACATGTTTCAGACATGCATATCCACCACATTTAAAACATGTTAGGATCAATTAGAAATCGCTTTCTTATAAAATTTCACCAAGCTTTTAAGGATTGTACTAGTGGAATTTCCCCAACATGTATACCAAAACTTTGGTGTTCAATTTTAGTTTGTGAAATAATTTTATTCATTTTAATTTATTATAGTTTTCAAATTTTGTGTCACACAGAAACTCTTAAATTTTCATTTTGTTGTGATGTTTTTGCCTTTTTTTTGTTTTCGAGAAAAATGGGAGAGTGAAAACTCAATTTTGGATTTGAAAAAAAATCCAACATTCAAAAAGGAAATGGACAAATGATGAGATAGATAAATCCAAAAAGTATCTGTAATTTTTATGGATTTTAAACTCTTTTAGTTTTGTATATATAGCGTTTCGCAATCATTGGAACAGGGGGGGGGGGAGGCATTTTAAACTGAGTGTTGACTCCCAAACCATTAATCATTTCTAACAAAAATTGTAGCCGTTACATATCATTAATCGATCAAAACATTTATGATGATCTAAGATTGTTAGGTCCGCTTTTTGTAAAATAGGCAAAAAGTGTGTTGTTTGGCTGTGGTAAATATCCCACTGCACGTTAACTTGAGAATTTAATTTTTTCTAGTTGAAATTTTTGGATCATTAGGTCATTTGCATATTCAACATGTTTCTGGCATGCATATCCACCACATTTAAAATATTTTAGGATCAATTAGAAATCTCTTTCTTACAAAATTCCACCAAGCTATTAGGGGTTGTACTAGTGGAATTTCCCAAACATGGATGACAAAACTTTGGTGCTCATTTTTAGTGCTTGCAATAATTTTCTTCACTTATTTTTCTTATGCTTTTCAATTTTTTGCCTACTTAAACTCAAAAATTTTCATTTTTTCTGATTTATTTTCTTTATCTTTTTGTTTTCTAGAAAAATGGGAGAGTGAAAACTCAAGTTTGGCTTTGAAAAAAAAATAAACATCCAAAAAGGAAATGGACAAATGCTGAGAAAGAAAATTCCAAAAAGTAGGAAATGCACAAATGCTGAGAAAGAAAATTCCAAAAAGTAGGAAATGTACAAATGTTGAGAGAGATAATGCCAAAAAAGTAGGAAATGCACAAATGCTGAGAGAGATAATGCCAAAAAGTATCTATGATTTTAAAGGATTGGAAACTCTTTTAGTTTTTTCAATATCGGGTTTTTCTTTCATCCGAAGAGAGGGGGCGATGTATTTTTAACATAGTGTCGACTCCCAAACCATCACTCATGTCTAACAAAAGTTATAGCCATTACACATAATTAATTGATCAAAACATTTACGGTGATCTATGATGGTTAGGTATGCTTTTTGTAAATATGCAAAAGAGGGTTGTTTGCCTCTGGTAAATATCCCACCGCACGTTAACTTGAGAATTTAATTTTTTTTACTCCTTGAAATTTTTGGATCATTAGGTCTTTTGCATCTTCATCATGTTTCTTTCATGCATATCCGCCAAATTTAAAAAATGTTAGGATAAATTAGAAATCTCTTTCTTATATAATTCCACCAA
The DNA here is from genome assembly GCF_029961685.1 of Aristolochia californica. Taxonomy (NCBI): domain Eukaryota; kingdom Viridiplantae; phylum Streptophyta; class Magnoliopsida; order Piperales; family Aristolochiaceae; genus Aristolochia; species Aristolochia californica. The sequence goes on from NW_027181771.1 coordinate 18,825,876, forward strand.
ACTATTAGGGGTTGTACAAGTGGAATTTCCTAGACATGGATAACAAAACTTTGGTGTTTATTTTTAGTGCGTAAAATAATTTTGTTCGCATACATTTATTATAGTTTTCAATTTTTTGCATACATCAACTCTAAAATTTTCATTTTTTAATTGATATATTTGCCTTATCTTTTTTTTAACTAGAAAAATGGGATAGTGAAAATTCAAGTTTGGATTTGAAAAAAAATTGAACTTCCAAAATGGAAATGCACAATGCTAAGAGAGATAATTCCAAAAATTATATGATATTTTTTAGGATTAAAACTCGTATAGTTTTTTGTATACTGGGTTTTGCAATCATCGGAAGATGGGGGGCGATGTAGTTTTAACTGAGTGATGACTCCCAAACCAGAAGTCATTTCTAACAAAAATTATAGCCGTTACACATCATTAATTGATCAAAACATTTACGATGATCTATGATTGTTAGGTACTATTTTTGTAAAATAGTCAAAAAGTGGGTTGTTTAGCTCAGATAAATATCTCACCGCACGTTAACTTGAGAATTAAATTTTCTACACCTTGAAATTTTGGGATCTTTGGGTCATTTGCATCTTCAGCATGTTTAAGGCATGCATATCCACCACATTTAAAACATGTTAGGATCAATTAGAAATGTCTTTCTTTCAAAATTCCACCAAGCTATTAGGGGTTGTACTAATGGAATTTCCCAAACATGGATAATAAAACTTTGGTTTTCATTTTTAGTACGTGAAATCATTTTCTTCACTTACATTTTTTATAGTTTAAATTTTTTTTTGCAGACATAAACTCTAAAATTTTTATTTTGTTGAGATCTATTTGCCTTATCTTTTTGTTTACGAGAAAAAAGGGAGAGAGAAAACTCAAGTTTGTATTTGAAAAAAAAATTGAACATCCAAAATGGGAATGCACAAATGCTGAGAGAGATAATTTCAAAAAGTATCTGTGATTTTTAAGGATTGTAAACTCTTTTAGTTTTTTATATATTGGGTTTTGCAATCATCAGAAAAAGGGGGTGTGGCATTTTTAACTGAGTGTTGACTCCCAAACCATGAGTCATTTCTCTAGAAAATTATAGTCGTGACACATCATTAATTGATCAAAACATTTATGATGATCAACAATTTTTAGGTCCGCTTTTTTTAAAATAGGCAAAAAGTGGGTTGTTTGGCTTTGGTAAAAATATCCCACCGCAAGTTAACATGAGAATTTAATTTTTTCTACTCAAAATTTTTGGATCATTAGGTCATTTGCATCTTCAACATGTTTTAGGCATGCATATCCACCACATTTAAAACATGTTAGGATCAATTAGAAATCTCTTTCTTACAAAATTCCGCCTAGTTATTAGGAGTTGTACTAGTGGAATTTTCCAAACATGAAGAAGAAAATTTTGGTGTTCATTTTTAGTGTGTGAAAAATTTTTCTTCACTTACATTTATTATAGTTTTAAATTTTTTGCATACATAAACTCTAAAATTTTCATTTTGTTGTGATATATTTTTCTTATCGTTTTCTTTACGAGAAAAATGGGAGAGTGAAAACTCAAGTTTGGATTTGAAAACAAATTGAACATCCAAAATGGAAATGCACAAATGTCGAGGGAGATAATTCCAAAAAGTATCTGTGATTTTTAAGGATTGTAAATTTTTTCTATTTTTAATATATTGGGTTTTGCAATCATCGCAAGAGGGGGGGGTGGGGAGGGTGTGTTGACTCCCAAACCATAAGTCATCTCTAACAAAAATTATAGCCATTACACATCATTAATTGATCAAAGCATTTATGATGATCTATGATGGTTTGGTCCACTTTTTGTAAAATAGGCCAAAGTGGGTTGTTTAGCATTGGTAAATATCCCACCGCATGTTAACTTCAGAATTTAATTTTTTTTACTCCTTGAAATTTTTGGATCATTAGGTCATTTGCATCTTCAACATGTTTCAGGCATGCAATACACCACATTTAAAATATGTTAGGATCAATTAGAAATCTCTTTCTTATAAAATTCCACCAAGCTATTAGGGGTTGTACTAGTGGAATTTCCCAAACATTGATAATGAAACTTTGGTTTTCGTTTTTAGTGCATGAAATAATTTTCTTCAATTACATTTATTATAGTTTTCAAATTTTTTTGCATACATAAACTCTAAAATTTTCATTTTGTTGTGATCTATTTGCCTTATTTTTTTGTTTACTTGAAAAATGAGAGAGTGAAAACTCAAGTTTGGATTTGAAAAAAAAATTATCTGTGATATTTATGGATGGTAAACTCTTTTAGTTTTTTTATATACTGCGTTTAGCAATCATTTGAAGAGGGGGGGAGGGGAGAGGGGAGAGGGGGGGGGGGGGGGGGGGGGTGGTTTGGGTGTGTGGCTTTTTTAACTGAGTGTTGGCTCCCAAACCATAAGTCATTTCTAACAAATATTATAGCTGTTACACATCATAAATTGATAAAACATTTATGATTATCTATGATTTTTAGGTCCGCATTTTGTAAAATAGGCAAAAAGAGGGTTGTTTAGCTCTGGCAAATATCTCACCGCACATTAACTTGAGAATTTAATTTTTTCTACTCCTTGAAAATTTTGGATCATTAGGTCATTTGCATCTTCAACATGTTTCAGGCATGCATATCCACCACATTTAAAATATGTTAGGATTAATTAGAGATCTCTTTCTTATAAAATTCCACCAAGCTATGAGGGGTTGTAGTAGTGGAATTTCCCAAACATGGATAACAAAACTTTCGTGTTCATTTTTAGTGCATGAAATAATTTTCTTCACTTACATTTATTATAGTTTTCAATTTTTTGCATACATAAACTCTAAAATTTATTTTTTTTGTGATCTTTTTGCCTTTTTTTTTTTACGAGAAAAATGAGTGAGTAAAACTCAAGTTTGGATTTGAAAAAAAATTGAACTTCCAAAATGGAAATGCACAAATGCCTAGAGTGATAATTCCAAAAAATATCTATGATTTTTAAGGATTGTAGACGTTTTTAGTTTTTAATATATTGGGTTTTGCAATCATTGGAAGAGGGGGGCAAGGCATTTTTAACCGAGTGTTGACTCCCAAACCATTTGTCATTTCTAACACAAATTATAGCCATTACACATCATTAATCGATCAAAACATTTATGATGATCTATGATTGTTTGGTCTGTTTTTTGTAAAATAGGCAAAAAGTGGGTTGTTTAGCACTGGTAAATATCCCTTTGCATATCCACCACATTTAAAACATGTTAGGATCAATGAGAAATCTCTTTCTTATAAAATTCAACCAAGCTATTAGGGATTGTACTAGTGGAATTTCCTAAATGTTGATAACAAAAGTTTGGTTTTCGTTTTTAGTGCGTGATATAATTTTCTTCACTTACATTTATTATAGTTTTATAATTTTTTTGCACACATAAACTCTAAAATTTTCATTTTATTGTGATCTATTTGCCTTATCTTTTTGTTTACGAGAAAAATGAGAGAGTGAAAACTCAAGTTTTGATTTGAAAAAAAATTGAACATCCAAAAAGGAAATGCACAAATGCTGAGACAGATAATTCCAACAAGCTATTAGGTGTTGGACTAGTGGAATTTCCTAAACATAGATAACAAAACTTGTGATTTCATTTTTAGTGCGTGAAATAATTTTTTTCCCCTACATTTATTATAGTTTTCAAATTTTTTTATATTAATAAACTCTAAAATTTTCATTTTGTTGTGATCTATTTGCCTTATCTTTTTGTTTACGAGATAAATAGGAGTGTGCAAACTCAAGTTTGGATTTGAAAAAAATTGAACATCCAAAATTGAAATGAAAAAATTCTGAGAGAGATAATTCCAAAAAGTATCTGTGATTTTTAAGGATTGTAAACTCTTTTAGTTTTTTATATATTGGGTTTTGCAATCATCAAAAGAGGGGGGGGGAAGGCATTTTTAACTGAGTGTTGACTCCCAAACCATAAGTCATTTCTAATAAAAATTATAGCCATTACACATCATAAATCGATCAAAATATATACGATGATCTATGATTGTTAGGTCCGCTTTTTGTAAAATAGGGAAAAAGTGGGTTGTTTGGCTTAGGTAAATATCCCATAGCACAATAACATGAGAATTTAATTTTTTCCACTCGAAATTTTTGGATCATTAGGTCATTTGCATCTTCAACATGGTTCAGGCATGCATATCCACTACATTTAAAAAAATTTTGGATCATTTAGAAATCTCTTTCTTATAAAATTCCACCATGAAATTAGGGGTTGTACTAGTGGAATTTCGCAAACAAGAATAACAAAACTTGTGTGTTCATTTTTTGTGCGTGAAATATTTTTCTTCACTTACATTTATTATAGTTTTCAAAATTTTTTGCATTGATAAACTCTAAATTTTTCATTTGGTTGTGATCTATTTGTCTTCTCTTTTTGTTTACGAGAAAAATGGGAGAGTGAAAACTCAAGTTTGGATTTGAAAAAATATTTAACATCTAAAATGGAAATAGACAAATGCTAAGAGAGATAAGTCCAAAAAGTATCTGCGATTTTTAAGGATTGTAAACTCTTTTAGTTTTTTATATATTGGGTTTTGCAATCATCGAAAGAGAGGGGGGAGGGGGGGGGGGGGGGGGGAGGGAGGGAATGAGGAATTTTTAACTGAGTGTTGACACCAAAACCATAAGTCATTTCTTAGAAAAATTATAGCCGTTAAACATAATTAATATATCACAACATTTGGGATGATCTATGATTGTTAGGCCCGCTTTGTGTAAAAAAGGCAAAAAGTGGGTTGTTTGGCTCTGGTAAATATCCCACCGCACGTTAACTTGAGAATTTAATTTTTTCTATTCCTTCAAAATTTTGCATCAATAAGTCATTTGCATCTTCAACATGTTTTAGGCATGCATATCCACCACATTTAAAACATGTTAGGATCAATTAGAAATTTCTTTCTTAAAAAATTCCACCAAACTATTAGGAGTTTTACTTGTGGAATTTCCAAAACGTGGCTAGCAATACTTTGGTTTTCATTTTTAGAGCGTGAAATAATTTTCTTCACTTAAATTTATTATATTTTTTGAATTTTTTTGCATTCTTAAACTATAAAATTTTCATTTTGTTGTGAGCTATTTGCCTAATCTTTTTGTTAATAAGAAAACGAGGAGAGTGAAAACTCAAGTTTTGATTTGAAACAATATTGAACATCCAAAATGGAAAAGCACAAATACTGAGAGAGATAATTCCAAAAATTATCTGTGATTTTTAAGGATTGTAAACTCTTTTAGTTTTTTATATATTGGGTTTTGCAATCATCGGAAGAGGGGGGAGACATTTTTAAATGAGTGTTGACTCCCAAACCATAAGTCATTTCTAGCAAAAATTATAGCAGTTACCCATCATTAATTGATCAAAATATTTACGATGATCTATGATTGTTAGGTCCGCTTTTTGTAAAATAGGCAAAAAGTTGGTTTTTTGGCTCTGGTAAATATCCCACCGCACGTTAACTTGAGAATTTAATTTTTTCTACTCTTTAAAATTTTTGGATCATTAGGTCATTTGCATCTTCAACATATTTCAGGCATGCATATCCACCACATTTAAAATATGTTAGGATCAATTATAAATATCTTTCTTTTAAATTTCCATCAAGCTATTAGGGGTTGTACTAGTGGGATTTTCCAAACATGGATAACAATACATTGGTGTTGATTTTTAGTGTGTGAAATAATTTTCTTCACTTAAATGTTTTATATTTCAAATTTTTTTGTATACATAAACTTTATAATTTTCATTTTGTTGTGATCTATTTCCCTTATCTTTTTGTTAACGAGAAAAATGGGAGAGTGAAAATTGAAGTTTGGATTTGAAAAAATATTGAACATCCAGAGTGGAAATGCACAAATGCTGAGAGAGATTATTCCAAAAAGTATCCGTGATTTTTAAGGATTGAAACTCCTTTAGTTTTTTATATATTGGGTTTTGCAATCAACGGAAGAAGAGGGGGGGGGTGGCGAGTTTTTTTTATTGAATGTTGACTCCCAAATCTTAAGTCATTTCTAACAAAAATTATAGCCGTTACACATCATTCATCGATCAAAACATTTACGATGATCTATGATTGTTAGGTCCTCTTGTGGTTAATAGGCAAAAAGTGGGTTGTTTGGATCTTGTAAATATCTCACCGTACGTTAACAGGAGAATTTAAGTTTTTCTAATCCGTGAAATTTTTGAATCATTAGGTCATTTGCATCTTCAACATGTTTCAGGCATGCATATCCACCATAGTAAAAACATGTTAGGATCAATTAGAAATCTCTTTATTATAAAATACCACCAAGCTATTAGGGGTTATACTAGTGGAATTTCCCAAACATGGATAATAAAACTTCTGTGTTTATTTTTGGCACGTGAAATAATTTTCTTCACTTAAATTTATTATAGTTTTCAATTTTTTTCATTCATAAACTCTAAAATTTTCATTTTTTTTGTGATCTATTTACCTTTTCTTTTTGTTTACGAGAAAAATGGGAAAGTGAAAACTGAAGTTTGTATTTGAAAAAAAATTGGACATCCAAAATGGAAATGCACAAATGCTGAGAGAGATAATTCAAAAAAGTATTTGTGATTTTTAAGGATTGTAAACTCTTTTATTTTTTTTATATTGGGATTTGCAATCATAGGAAGAGGGGGGCAAGGCATTTTTAACTGAGTGTTAACTCCCAAACCATAAGTCTTTTCTAAGAAGCAAAATAGCCGTTACACATCATTAATCGATCAAAACATTTACAAAGATCTATTATTGTTAGGTCCGCTTTTTATAAAATAGGCGGCAAGTAGGTTGTTTTGCTCTGGTAAATATCCCACCACACTTTAACTTGAGAATTTAATTTTTTCTACTCCTTGAAATTTTTGGATCATTAGGTCATTTGCATCTTAGACATGTTTCAGGCACGCATATCCACCACATTTAAAACATGTTTGGATCAATTAAAAATTTCTTTCTTATAAAATTTCACCAAGCTATTAGGGGTTGTACTAGTGGAATTTCCCAATTAAGGAAAACAAAACTTGTGTGTTCTTTGTTAGTGCGTGAAATATTTTTCTTCACTTATATTTCGTATAGCTTTCAATTTTTTTGCATACATAAACTCAAAATTTTTCATTTTGTTGTGATCTATTTGCCTTATCTTTTTGTTTACGAGAAAAATGGGAGAGTGAAAACTCAAGTTTTGATTTGAAAAAATAATGAACATCCAAAATGGGAATGCACAAATTTTGAGAGAGATAATTCCAAAAAGTATATGTGAGTTTTAAGGATTCTAAACTCTTTTAGTTTTTTATATATTGGGTTTTGCAATCATCGAAAAAGGTGGGGTGAGGCATTTTTAATTGTAAGTTGACTCCCAAACCATAAGTCATTTCTCACAAAAATTATAGCCGTTACACATCAGTAATCAATAAAAACATTTACGATGATCTACAATTGTTAGGTCCGCATTGTTTAAAATAGGCAAAAAGCTGGTCTTTTGGCTCTGGTAAATATCCCACCGCACATTATTAGGTGTTGTATGAGTGGAATTTCCAAAACATGGATAACAAAACTTGTGAGTTCATTTTTAATGCGTGAAATAATTTTCTTTACTTACATTTATTATAGTTTTCAAATTTTTTTGCATTCATAAACTCTAAAATTTTCATTTTGTTGTGATCTCTTTGCCTTATCTTTTTGTTTACAAGAAAAATAGGTATGTGAAAACTCAAGATTGGATTTGAAAAGAAATTGAACATCCAAAATGGAAATGCACAAATGCTGAGAAAGATAATTCAAAAAAGTATCTGTGATTTTTAAGGATTGTAAACTCTTTTAGTTTTTTATATATTGGGTTTTGAAATCATCGAAAGAGGGGAGGCGAGGCATTTTTAACTAAGTGTTGACTCCCAAACCATAAGTCATTTCTAAGAAAAATTATAGTCGTTACACATCATTAATCGATCAAAATATTTATGATGATTTATGATTGTTAGGTCCGCTTTTTGTAAAATTGGCAAAAAGTGGGTTGTTTGGTTTTGGTAAATATCCCACCTCACATTATCTTGAGAACTTAATTTTCTCTATTGCTTGAAATATTTGGATCATTAGGTCATTTGCATCTTCAACATGCTTCAGGCAAGCATATCCACCACATTCAAAACATGTTAAGATCAATTAGAAATCTCTTTCTTTAAAATTCCACCAAGCTATTAGGGGTTGTACTAGTGGAATTTCCAAAATATGAATAATAAAACTTTGGTGTCTATTTTTTGTGCGTGAAAATTTTTTTTCACTTACATTTATTATAGTTTTCAAATTTTTTTGCATACATAAACTCTAAATTTTTCATTTTGTGGTGATCTATTTGACTAATCTTTCTGTCAACGAGAAAACTGGGAGATAGAAAACTCTTGTTTGGATTTGAAAAAATATTTTACATCTAAAATGGAAATGCACAAATGCTGAGAGAGATAATTCCAAAACGTTTCTGTGATTTTTGTGGAATGTAAACTCTTTTAGTGCTTTATATATTGGGTTGGCTTTTTTAACTGAGTGTTGGCTCCCTAACCATCAGTCATTTCTCACAAAAATTATAGCCATTAAAAATTATTAATCGATCAAAACATTTACGAAGATCTGTGATTTTTAGGTCTACTTTTTGTAAAATAGGCAAAAAGTGGGTTGTTTGGCTCTTAAATATCCCACCGCCTATTAACTTGAAAATTTAATTTTTTCTACTCCTTGAAATTTTTGGATCATTCGGTCATTTGCATCTTCAACATGTTTCAGGCATGCATATCCACCACATTTAAAACATGTTAGGATAAATGAGAAATTTCTTCTTATAAAATTCCACCAAGTTATTAGAGGTTGTACTAGTAAAATTTCCCAAACATGGATAACAAAACTTTGTTGTTCATTTTTAGCGCATGAAATAATTTTATTCACTTACATTTATTATATTTTTTTGCATACATAAACTCTAAAAATTTCTCTTTGTTGTGATCTATTTGCCTTATCTTTTTGTTTACAAAAAAAATAGGAGAGTGAAAACTCAAGTTTGGTTTTGAAAAAAATTGAACATCCATAATGGAAATGCACAAATGCAAAGAGAGATAATTCCAAAAGTATATGTGATTTTAAAGGAATGTAAACTCTTTTGGTTTTTTTATATATTGGGGTTTGCAATCATTGGAAGAGGGGGTGGGGGGGGAATTTTCATATGAGTGTTGACTCCCAAACCATAAGTCATTTCTGACAAAAATTATAGTCGTTACACATCATCAATCGATCAAAACATTTACGATGATCTATGATTGTTAGGTCCGCTTTTTGTAAAATAGGCAAATAGTGGGTTGTTTGGCTTTGGTAAATATCCCACTGCACATTAAATTGAGAATTTAATTTTTTCTACTCTTTAAAATTTTTGGATCATTTGGTCATTTGCAACTTCAACATGTTTAGGGCATGCATATCCACCACATTTAAAACATGTTAGGATCAATTAGAAATCTCTTTCTTTTAAAATTCCACTAAGCTATTAGGGGTTGTACTAGTGGGATTTTCCAAACATGGATAACAATACTTTGGTGTTGATTTTTAGTGTATGAAATAATTTTCTTCACTTCAATTTTTTTTGCTTACAAAAACTTTATAATTTTCATTTTGTTGTGATCTATTTTCCTTTCTTTTTGTTTACGAGAAAAATGGGAAAGTGAAAATTGAAGTTTGGATTTGAAAAAATAATTAACATCCAAAATGGAAATGCACAAATGCTGAGAGAGATAATTCCAAAAAGTATCTATGATTTTCAAGAATAGTAAACTCCTTTAGTTTTTTATATATTGGGTTTTGCAATCATTAGAACAAGGGGGGTGGGGGTGGGTGTGCGAGGCTGTTTTAACGGAATGTTGACTCCCAAACCACAAGTCATTTCTAACAAATATTGTAGCCATTTCACATCATTAATCGATCAAAAAATTTACGATGATCTATGATTGTTAGGTCCACTTTTTGTTAATAGGCAAAAAGTGGGTTTTTTGACTCTAATAAATATCTCACCGCAAGTTAACTGGAGAATTTAATTTTTTCTACTCCTAGAAATTTTTGGATCATAGGTCATTTGCATCTTCAATATGTTTCAGGCATGCATATCCACCACATTAAAAACATGTTAGGATCAATTAGAAATCTCTTTCTTATAAAATTCCTCCAAGCTATTAGGGGTTGTACTATTAGAATTTCCCAAACATTGATAACAAAACTTTGGTGTTCATTTTTAGTGCGTGAAATAATTTTCTTCACTTACATTTATTATAGTTTTCAAATTTATTTGCATACATAACATCTAAAATTTTCTTTTTGTTGTGATCTATTTGCCTTATCTTTTTATTTACGAGAAAAATGGGAGAGTGAAACTCAAGTTGGGATTTGAAAAAAAATTGAACATCCAAAATTGAAATGCACAAATGCTGAGATAGATAATTCCAAAAAGTATCTATGATTTTTTAGGATTGTAAACTCTTTAGTTTTTTATATATTGGGTTTTGCAATATCGGAAAAGGGGGGAGGCAGGGAGGGGGGGTCTTTTCATTTTTAATTGTGTGTTGACTCTCTAACCTTAAGTCTTTTATCACAAAAATTATAGCCGTCACACATCATTGATCGATAAAAACATTTACTATGATCTATGATTGTTAGGTCCACTTTTTATTAAAATAGCAAAAAGTGGGTTGTTTGGCTCTGGTAAATATGCCACCGCACATTAACTTGAGAATTAAATTTTTTCTAATCCTTGAAATTTTTGGAACATTATGTTATTTGCATCTTCAACATGGTTCAGGCATGCAAATCCACCACATTTCAAAAATTTTAGTATTAATTAGAAATCTCGTTCTTATAAACTTCCACCAAGCTATTAGGGGATGTATTATTAGAATTTTCCAAACATGGATAACAAAACTTGTGAGTTCATTTTTAGTGCGTGAAAATTTTTTCTTCACTTTCATTTATAATAGTTTTCAAATTTTTTTGCATACATAAACTCTAAAATTTTCATTTTGTTGTGATCTATTTGCCTTATCTTTTCGTTTATGAGAAAAAATGGAGAGTGCTCAAGTTTGGATTTTAACTAAATATTGAACATCCAAAATGGAAATGCAAAAATGCTTAGAGAGATAATTCCAAAAATAATATGTGATTTTTAAAGATTGTAAACTCTTTTACTTTTTTATATATTGGGTTTTGAAATCATCGGAAGAGGGGAGGGGGGGGGGGGGGGGGGGGGGGGGAGGCATTTCTAACAAAAATTATAGTCGTTACACATCATTAATTGATAAAAACATTTATGATGATCTATGATTGTTAGGTTCGCTTTTTGTAAAATAGGCAAAAAGTGGGATGTTTGGCTCTGGTAAATATCCCACCGCACGTTATCTTGAGAGCTTAATTTTTTCTACTCCATGAAATTTTTGGTTCGTTAGGTCATTTTGCATCTTCAAAATGTTTCAGGCATCCATATCCACCACATTTAAAAGATGTTAGGATCAATTACAAATCTCTTTCTTATAAAATTCTACCAAGCAATTAGGGGTTGTACTAGTGGAATTTCCCAAATATGGATAACAAAACTTGTGTGTTTATTTTTGGTGCGTGAAATAATTTTCTTCACTTACATTTATTATAGTTTTCAATTTTTTTGCATACATAAACTCTAATTTTTTTATTTTTTTGTGATGTATTTACCTTATCCTTTTGTTTACGAGAAAATTGGGAAAATGAAAACTGAAGTTTGGATTTCAAAAAAGACTGAACATCAAATGCAGAGAGAGATAATTCCAAAAAGTATCAGTATTTTTAAGAATTGTAAACTCTTTTAGGTTTTTATATATTGTTATTTGCAATCATTGGAATAGGGGGGCGAGGCATTTTTAACTGAGTGTTAACTCTGAAACCGTAAGTCTTTTCTAAGAAAAAATATAGCTGTTACACATCATTAATCGATCAAAACATTTACGAAGATCTATTATTGTTAGGTCCGCTTTTTATAAAATGGGCAAAAAGTGGGTTGTTTGGCTCTGTTAAATATCCCACCGCACTTTAACTTGAGATTTAAATTTTTCTACTGCTTGAACTTTTTGGATCATTAGGTCATTTGCATCTTCAAC